>NW_027204771.1:0-600000 GCF_024711535.1 Dipodomys merriami
ACGTTTAACTTGTTACCTTGTTAACTTGTTACCTTGTCAATTTTTGCCTGATCTTTCCAAAAGTCTCTTTTAACAGGATAACAGCCCCCACCGAGCACACCACCTGGGAACAAGTCAAGGCCATCCTGTTACTACAGGCAACTGGAGACATTATTTGGCCAAGCAATAAAGCAGGAACCCCTTACTACTTTGCCCATTTACAGCAGGAAGACACTCTAGAAGATAAACGACCTCCACCCATAACCCCCAGCCTGGTAGCCCTATTTTTATTAAACAACAAATTGGGGAATGTAAGCATTATGCCTTCCCATGGTCCTCAGCTCCACCCAGACCTGAGTTCCTCCCAACCCTGAAGTTCCCACCATACAGCTGCCCCCTCTGTCTCTCTGCCCACACCCATCTAAGCACCCACCTACCTCACTTCCTGCCACAGACCCACCTTCTACCTGGATAGGGACAGATGCCATGTGCTCCATCTCCCAGGACAGAATGGCTTCTTCAATAAACCTTATAATAATCTTTCTCCAGTGCCTGCCTTCCTATGTGTGGTCCCCTGGGATGAATGTGAAGGATCTTTTCACCTTATAGAGACCCAGTCCCTGCCACAGTCCCTAACTCACTGAGAACCACACAAGCTATTTTTCCTTCATCACACTCTGTCCACTTCACTGTCCTGATGACATCACTCCTTATCACCACTTCCCCAGGATCCTCCAAATCAAAGGGACAAAATTATCAATACTCTCTTTCTCTCTCACTGTACTCTGAAAACCCATCTATAATTTCTGGATTTCCATGGCTAACATTCTCTATTTGGACATCAACATAAATAAAAAGATGATGCATAATTTCGGTTTCATGAAATTCTATCACTATATTTACCTTTCCTTTTGTTTATGTTGGTAGTTAGCTTTAAACTCATGGTGCTTTAATTCTTGGCTTTTATGTTCAAGCTTGACACTGTACTCATGCCACATATTGTATCATGAGTCCCCTTATCTAATAAAGGCAGTGAAGGGGTGCCCCCTGTTATATTTATTCTTCCAAGATGTTTACCAAAACTACATTGGAATAACTATGACATTTTAAATAGAAAAAATATATGTATACATTTTTGTCAATTGTGGGGCATGGACTCTGGGCCTGGGCTTTGTCCCTCAGCTGTTCATCTCAAAGTTAGCGCTCTAATACCTGAGCCACAGCACCACTTCTGGATTTTTGTATTTATGTAGCATTGAGGAATCAAACCCCGGGCTTCATGTATGTGAGGCAAGCACTCTACCATTGAGCCACCTTCCCAGCCCTATAAAAATGTTTTAAAAAATGGTTTCATCGCAGAACCTTAAATAAAAACTTAGTAATTTAATGGAATTTTGTTGCACATTTAAAAATAAGTAAAACGCAGAATTTTTTAAAAGATGAGGAATATAGATTAAGTAACATTGAGCATCTCATGTGTAAAAGCAGCATTCAAAAAATCTGTATGAACATACTTTCATACCAATAGCTCAGATTTCCCATTCTCAGGAATTTGGACATGCAGCTGAGCATGTACCGACTGTTCACAAATATGAACCTCTTGGCGCTGAGTGACAGTTTGAGTAGAAGGCAAAACTTCATTCATCATCTCATCATCATGGTCCGAGGTCATCATAGAATGATTGAGCTCCTGATACCATACACACTTCCATAGACAGTATTTTTTTCAAAAAGTGAATCCCACAATCTCATGTTAGTAGAATGTCTAGTTATACAATCATTTTAAAATGACAAAAAATGAGCAGCAATCAAAATATACTTTCACTGATTATGAAATTTTCAATGTAAATTAAGGATATAGGTGACATGTAAAAAAATAAAATTGTATTGGAGGAAACCCCATGTCTGCAGAGCCGCGGGAGCCTGTGAGCTGGGAGATCCAGGGACAGAGTCTTAGTCCCGCCTCACAGATATTCCATGAATATTATATGTTGGAATCATGTATTTCTGTGGAAGAGTCTTATCTCAGTGTTCACACCTTTGACTTCAGCACCAGATCTGCTCTTTGAGACAAAGTTGTGACTCAATTAATTCCAGGTAAGGACAAAAATGGCTCACATTCCATTATTTGTAAAGTGAACTGATGTTTGCTCTCATTATTTTTGCTACACATTTTATTTGTATATAAATGTTTTAGCCAACCTAAGAACAAATGTAGGAACAAAGGTGCAGTAAAAATGAACTCCTTGGTATTCATTATTCATGTATATCAAGCAGAGCATTAAACAAAAAATCCTATATATTTAATTGGTTTTTCGATTTTTTTTTTGCTTTTGTAATTTTTTTCTTTTCTGATACGTGCCTCAAATACCCGTACTGTTAAAAAAAAAAAAAAAAAAAGTAGTGAACAGGCAAATAACTTGAGCTGATGGCTATCTTTGTTTAATGTTTTTTGAAATTTTCATGAACAATCCAAGCATAATTGTTAAGAACACATGCATTAAGTTCATGTAAGTGGAATAAAAAAAATTTTGAATGGACTTTTTTCAACTACTTTCTCTACAACTTTTTATATAAACAATCTTTTGGTTTTGAATCTCCTCTAAAGAAATTGTACATTATTAAAAAGTTGTTCCTTAGTCACTTTTGGCAGACATTGGACTTTTACGAAGTTAAAGTGCAAAGTTTATCATAACTACAAAACATAACATAAACATAACAGAAAAACAGAAAAACAAAAATCTAACTACTGGCAACCTCCTATGTTCCAACTCTTCACCCAACTCAAAAACATTTTTTTTCCCTTTGGGGCAGGGAAAACTGATTGGAAAAGTAGTATATTCAAGTTAAAATTTTAGTATCTGGGGCTGGGAAGGTGGCTCAGTGGTAGAGCGCTTGCCTTGCAGGCACTAGGCCCTGGGTTCAATTCCTCAGCACCACATAAGAAAAAAGAAAAAAGCCGGAAGTGGTGCTATGGCTCAAGTGGTAGAGTGCTAGCCTTGAGCTGAAGAGCTGAGGGACAAGCGCGCAGGCCCAGAGTTCAGGCCCCACAACCGGACCCAAAAAAAAATTGTAGTATCTGGCATTTTCTAAATTAAGAACGCACAATGTTCTTGACCCATCATGACAGTGCGTATTAACTGTAAATTCTGTGCTTCCAAGTCTGTTTTGGTTTTTGAGAATTTCTTGATACAGTTTGCCTTCAATTTTGGTCATTCTGTTTGTCAGGTGCATAGGATTACCTTCCTTTTTGTAGCCTTCTGTCTTGTCACCAAACATTCCTCTTTGGTGGCCATGTACTTGGGAAAAGGCCACATGAACTTTCTGGCTCTACTCACTGTCTAAGAACACTTGCTTCCTTTGCTTGCCTCCCACAAACTATTTCCAACATCCTCTCCTGCGGCACATGTCTCCTTAGTTGATGTGATTTTGTATCTCCTATAAATTCTATCCTGAATGGGTTGTCTGTCATTTTTGCCTTTAAATCTTTCTTCTTTCATTAATGATGAGGCTGTTAGACCTAAATCTCACCTTACAGAATATTTCCTCGGTTCTTTACAGGAAACACCAAAGAAAAATGCCATTTTTAAAAGCTGTTTTTATTCTTACAAAATGTAAGTTCTTCCAGAGCAGGGACAATATTTTCTGTATGTTATATTGTATCTAGTACACTATAAATGCTCAATAAAGAGTGATGATCTGAGGCAAAAAAAAAAAAACCTGCTTTTTTTATTTGAATTATCAGCCATACCAATTACTATTCTTGAGTTTGATATAGTTTTTTTTTTAATTGTATTTTATTTTATTTGAGAACATACTGTACAGGGGGGCTACAATTACATGGGCAGGATAATGCATACATTTCTTACCAAGCATTGCAGCCTCCTCCTTTGTTTACCCTTCACTTCCCTTCCCCGCCTCCCCCCTCCCCCCACCCAATTTTACCCCCCTCCCCCCACCCAATTATACCCCCCTCCCCCCCCCCACACCGACATTGTAAAGCTGGTTTTGACATGACATTTTGTACTTCTCATTGTTGCAACAGGTCCACCTGAATCCTTAAACGACTTGTTTGTCCCCATCTCCTCCACATGTTATACTGACATCAAATATAGTGAAAGCGGGGGTTACACTGTGAGGGAGGGACATACAAAGCAACAAAGAAATAATCTTATAAATGCGTTAGAAGCACATGCATGAAAGAAACGAAAACATTAAAATACATCTTTAAGGGTTCATTTTCCTAACATCACATTATCTGACCTTTTCCGCTTGACTCATACCTATACTAGATATTGCAAATAAGGGAAACCATGGGACCTATGCTTCTTTGGGCCTGGCTTACTTCACTTAATATAATTTTTTCCAAACCTTTCCATTTCCTAACAAATGGGGCAATGTCATTCTTTCTGATGGAGGCATAGAATTCCATTGTGTATATATACCACATTTTCTTGATCCATTCATCTACTGAGGGGCATCTGGGTTGGTTCCATATCTTAGCTATGGTAAATAATGCTGCAATAAACATAGTTGTGCTGGTAGCTTTAGTGTGGTCTTGTTTGTAAACATTTGGGTAAATGCCCAAAAGTGGGATTGCTGGATCATAGGGGAGATCTATGTGAAGTCTTCTGAGGAACCTCCATACTGCTTTCCAAAGTGGTTGAACGAGTTTACATTCCCACCAACAATGAAGTAAGGTTCCTTTCTGTCCACATCCCCTCCAGCATCTGTTGTTGTTAGAGTTCTTGATTTTTGCTGTTCTAACTGGAGTGAGGTGATATCTCAATGTTGTTTTGATTTGCATTTCTTTTATGGCTAGGGATGTTGAACATTTCTTCATGTGTCTATTGGCCATCCTTGTTTCTTCTTCAGAGAAGCTTCTCTTTAAGTCTTTCGCCCAGAAGGCCCAATCTAAGGATAATGGGTGTAGAGGAGCACCTAGAAACAGAAGTTAATGGTCTAGGAAATTTGTTTAACAGGATCCTAGCAGAGAACTTCCCAAACATACAAAAAGATAGGCCTATTCAGATACAAGAAGCTTTTAGAACCCCAAATAGACCAGACCAGAATAGGACATCCCACCGTCACATTATAATCCACACAGGATCAACCCAGACCAAGGAAAAGATCCTTAAAGCTGTCAAGGAGAAAAGGGTAATCACCTATAAAGGGAAACCAATTAGAATTACCTCAGACTTCTCAGCAGAGACAATCAAAGCAAGAAGAGCCTGGAATGACGTATGCCATGCCCTAAAAACAAACAACTATCAACCAAGAATACTGTACCCAGCTAAACTCTCCTTCATAACTGAAGGCCAAATAAAAACCTTCCATAGCAAAGAAAAATTGAAACAATACATCTCCACCAAACCAGCCCTGCAAAAGATTCTTAAAGATGTCCTACACATAGAAAACCAACAAGAACGCAACAAAGGCCAAGAAACTGCACACAAACTGAGAATCCAAGAACCATAGGAAGAACCCAGTTTTCACAGCCCCCAAGAAGGTGGATAACATGGCAGGAACCCCCAAATACCTCTCAGTCCTATCTCTTAACGTTAACGGACTGAACTCTCCAATTAAGTGACATAGACTGTCTAGTTGGATTAAAAAACAAGACCCCTCTATCTGCTGCCTGCAGGAGTCACATCTTGCCCATAAAAACAAACATATTTTCAAAGTTAAAGGCTGGAACAAAATCTACCAAGCAAACAGCCCTCATAAACAGGCGGGAGTTGCAATCCTAATATCAGATAAAATAGACTTCAAACTAAAATTCGTGAGAAGAGATAAAGAAGGTCGCTACATACTAATTAAAGGATCTCTCCTTCAGGAGGATATTACAATTCTAAATATCTATTCGCCAAACAATGGAGCACCCAAATTTATCAAAGAAACACTACTTTCCCTCAAATCCCATATAGATCCAAAGACATTAATTGTTGGGGATTTTAACACACCACTCTCCCCACTAGATAGATCAACTCGGCAAAAACTCAACAGAGAAACCGCAGATCTAAACAGCTGCATAGATCAACTAGACTTAACAGACATTTACCGAACATTTCACCCAGCAGCAACAGAGTTTGATATAGTTTTAAAGTAAAAAGTTTGCAGTTATTTCAAAGACAGACAGATATATAGACAAATACACACACATATATATAAACACACACATATATTGCTTTGGGGTTAGCTATAAGATTACATTTACATAATTTGAAATATAAAAATCAATGCTATGTACAAAACAATACAAACTCATCCAGTTAATTGAATTCACTCAGACTCCTTCATAACACCTGTAAACTTATCAGAGCTTTTGCACAAGTTTTGGCCCTTCTGACTAAGCTCATCTCAGAAGAAGCCATGAGGGAACAGTCACAAGGCCTATATCAGGGCCTTAAACATAAACACAAAAGTGGTGAGATCCATTTCCAAAGACAGAATATCAGTAAGATTATTAAATTATTTGGGACTGAAAAACGAAGAAATGAAGATCTCTACAAAGAAGGGGACAAAATAGAAAGGAATTTAGTTCATTCAAAAACTAAAAACAGTTACACAGTTCACCTTGATGTGAATAGTTTCTCTGACATATCAGCACCCTTAGCAAGGACCCCTGGTTCTCTTACTCAGCTTCTTCCTCCCTTATAAACTCCAAATATGTAACCCACAAAATGGAAAAAAATGCTGTCATTGTGAAGTATTCAAGGAGGCCTCAGGACATAGTATTTGGCCAGACACCTATGGTTCAAATCTGTCCTCCTATCTATTATGGAAGCTGAGTTCTGAGTCTGAGGGTGCAAAGTGAGCCTGAGATAGGGAGGTCATTGAGATAAATTTTTTAACTCATCATGAAAATGCCTGAGGAGGAAATGAGGTTCAAGTGCTAGAGTGCTCATCTTGGGCAAAAAAGCTCAGACTAGCACATAGGCCTTTAGTTCAAGCCTCAGGACCAGTACCAGAAAAAACAATACATGTAAATAAAAATATCTAAAGCTGTTATCACAGGTGGTTTATGCCTGTAAACCTCTTATGTGAGCATTGAGCTTTAAAGGCAGCCAGGACAAAATATCCCAGGCGAACTTATCAACAAGTAATCATCAAAATGTGGGAAATGGAACTTGTGATGTGGCTCAAGTCATAGAGCAGTAAACATGGGAAAAGAAGCTCAGGAATAGCACCCAGGGAATGAGTTCAATCCCTCATATTGGATATTTAACTGTGATGTATGCACATGTATACCAGTTGTAGTAAGTGTGCATAGTTGTGCAAAAGGTACACTTTTAATAAATGCTCTTAGATGCAAAAAATGAGATTTTTCTGATGGGGCTGTGTAGGTATTTCTCACTTTAAATCTTTTACTAAATATTCCACTTCATTTGATTTGAGGACAACAGAGAACTCACTTTAAATAACTTTAGTAAGCCAAGTTTGTTTGAGAAGGCTTATAAATTATAACTTACGAGGTGAAGACAAGAATTTCCTTAGTTTGACAGCAACTCAGGCTAAATACTAAGGTCTTGCCTCCAAATTCTTCATCTATCTATCTATCTATCATCTATCTATTATCTATCTATCTATCTATCTATCTATCTATCTATCTATCTATATCTACTGTCTATGAATCTTTTGTCTGTCTCTTTATATGTGTGTGTCTCTGAGTTTGTGTATGGATGTGTGTATATATTTGTTTATATAGATATATATCCACATATATAAGCATACATACTTACATATATACACAAATAATATACTGCTAGGTTCGTGAAAAGAATGTTCACAGCCATGGTGAACCAGGATTGTGCTTACTATCTTCTTCTTTCTCTTTCAATACATATTGGTCCAAATAGAAGTAGACGTATTTTTAAAAAACTGAGCATTTGAAAATTAAACTTATTTTGTATGGTAACACACATGAAAGAAAGAAACAGATAGCTAACAGTGGCTTTTGCCTCTAAGTCTAGATACTCATGAAACTGACATGTGAGGATCAAGGAATAGAGGAAGCTGAGATAGAAAAGACTACAAGATTTTAGTTCCAATTATCCAGCAAAAATATGAGTAGGAGGCATTGTTTAAGACTTAGAGAGCTAGTTATGAGCAAGGAAATTCACCAAGCACAAAACTGGTAGAGAGAGAGAGAGAGAGAGAGAGAGAGAGAGAGAGAGAGAGAGAGAGAGAGAGAGAGAGAGAGAGAGAGAGAGAGAGAGAGAGAGAGAGAGAGAGAGAGAGAGGAGAGAATCTACCATTAAAGCCAAGTAAATAAAAAAAAAGATATCTGCAACAGAAAGTTTGCACAGATTTTTGTATCATGAAAATTCTCCAGCATTTATGTGTTCAGTAACAGTATAAGGACTTTAATTATTTGAATGTTATGACAGATTCCACTAAATGTAGGATTAAAACATGGCCTAACAGACTGCAGGATGGGACACCATCTTTGCCAGTTGTATATCTGAAAACAGACTAATAACCAAGATAACCAAGATACAAAGAGAGCTCAAATAGCTAAACTCCCAAAGAACCAATCATCCAATTAATGAACCAGCAAAAGAATGGAAGAGACAAGAGTGAATTGAGCTCCAAAAGAAGTACAAATGAGAGCATCTGTAAATGAAACAATGCTCAGCATTCCTGGCCATAAGAATATGGAAATTGAAAGGACATTGACATTTCATCTCATTCCAGTCAGAGTGACAATCAGCAGGTAAACAAGAACAACTGCTAGTGAGGACGGCAGGAAAAGGAACCACAAGGTTCCTATTTGTGTGACTATAATTTAGTGTAACCACTAGGGAAAAAAACTGGTATTGAAGTCCCTCAAAAAGCAAAAAAAATAGAAGTCTCAGAGGATCCTGCCATACTAACCATGCATGTGAAAGAATTTATGTAAGGATAGAATAGAGGCATTCATACACCTATCTCTATTGCTGCCCTACTCCCAAGAGCCAAACTGGAAGTACTAGATGAGAAGATAATGAAAATGGGGCTTAGACCTGACACATTCAAGTAATTTATATCTTGTATCTTATTCCTTCTGCTCACAATAATATGCTTTCAGAACTATCAATATCCAGGTTACAGAGGTATGCGGTGTGTCTCCCATCAAATAGAAGAGAAATCAGGGACCAAGACTTTTGAAATATGTCTGAGCCTAGTGTTAGTGAGTTACAAAAACAGTCCATTTGTCTCAGGAAACTGCGCTCTACACAGTGAGCAGGGATGAATGTGAAGATTTTTAAAAAGTGGAAATGGTTGAGAACTCTAGAATATTTTACAAAATTCCAGGCAATCCATGTATGTTTGTTCCATGAATGAGCAGATTTTTATTACTGAATGTAAAGTATATGTGCTGGAGATCTTACCTCTGACACAACTTGAGGAGTTGCACATTTCCTGATTAGGCTATCTCTGCTTGTCTTGGTCACTTGAATGCAAAGAATCACAACTCAACTTTCGTGTTGGTATTATGGTTTAGTGGTAATTCTCATCCTGGTAGGCAGGAGGACGAAATGAAAGACACCGAAGACTACATTTACAGAAGATTGGAAATAAGAAGTGAGTACTTAAGAGGGGTGAAGTGGGGTTATACGGAAATTGGTGGAGAAATAAAGAGGAGAAAAGTGGTGCTAATACAATGAGGAATCCAATGTATAACTCACAAAGTGAAGAAGTATAAGAGAAGGGTCATAAAGGAAAGATTGTGAGAATATTGACTATATTGTATTCATTAACTGATTTGTTAAATAACAACTCTTTTGTTCAACTATATATGGAAAATTAAACAAAAAAGAAAATGTGGCATACATACATAGTATAGACTAATTCAGCTACAAACAAGAAAGACACTTTTCATTTATTGTCAAAAGTCTACAAATGGCTATCAACTTCTTAATTCAAATAAATTAGGTTTATATGCACAACAGTTACATGTTTTTGCTCTTCTAAAGAATTGAACCTTGGGCTGGGAAGGTGGCTCAGTGGTAGAGTGCTTGCCTTGCATGCCTGAGGCCCTGGGTTCGATTCCTCAGCACCACATAAGAAAAAAGAAAAAAGCCGGAAGTGGCGCTGTGGCTCAAGTGGTAGAGCACTAGCCTTGAGCTGAAGAGCTGAGGGACAGCGCCCAGGCCCAGAGTTCAGGCCCGAGGACCAGACCCCCCCCCAAAAAAAAAGAATCTTAAAAATATTCTTATGCCTATTAGTCATGGCCAGTAGACACATGAAGAAATGTTCAACCTCCCTAACCATAAAAGAAATGCAAACCAAAACAACTTTGAGATATTACCTCACCCCACTTAGAATGTCTATAATGAAGAACTCTAATAACAGATGCTGGAGGGGATGTGGACAGAAGGGAACCTTACTGCATTATTGGTGGGACTGTAAACATGTTCAACCACTTTGGAATGTAGTATGGAGGTTCCTCAAAGACTCCACATAGAGCTCCTATATGATCCAGCAATCCCACTTTTGGGCATTTACCCAAAAGATCACAAAAAAGACCATACTAAAGCTAACAGCACAACTATGTTTATTGCAGCATTATTTACCATAGCTAAGATATGGAACCAACCCAGATGCCCCTCAGTAGATGAATGGATCAAGAAAGTATGTATATATACACAATGGAGTTCTATGCCTCCATCAGAAAGAATAACATTGCCCCATTTGTTAGGAAATGGAAAGACTTGGAAAAACCTATATGAAGTGAAGTAAGTCAGGCCCAAAGAAACTTAGGTCCCATGGTTTCCCGTATTTGCAATAACTATTATAGTCTGAGACAAACAGAAAATTTCAAATAAGTTTCTGTTAGGCAAAATGAACCCCAAGATAAAGATTCATATGTTTTTTTCTTTCTTGTGATTGTTTTCAACATATTTGTAAGATGATTTCATTGTTGCTTTGTATGTCTCTCCCCCATGGTATAATCCCTGCCTTCACAATATTTGATGTTGATATAATTGGTGGAGGGAAAGGGAAAAAACAAACTCTTTAAATACGGATACAGGTGGATCCATTGCAACAATGAGATGTACAGGTCATTACATCGAAAAATGAACTTTATTAGCACTCAAATGGTTTTTCTTTCTTGCTATTGTTTCTAATATATTTATAAGATGATTTCTTTGTTGCTTTGTATGTCCCTCCTCCATGGTATAACCCCTGTTTTCACTGTATTTGATGTTGGTATAATTTGTGGAGGGGAAGGGAAAAAAGAAATTTTTAAATAGGGATAGAGGTGGACCCATTGCAACAATGAGATGTACAAGACGTTATGTTGAAAAATGAACTTTACAACTTTGCAGGGGGGGACAAGACTGGGGGAGGGGAGAAGTGGGAGGGATGGGGGATGGGGAATGGGGACAAGATGGGAAGAGATGGGAAGGGGAAACAAAGGAGGAGGCAACAATGCTTGATAAGAAATGCACTCATTACCTTGCCCATGTACTTATAACCCCTCTGTATGGTATTTTCACAATAAAAACTAAAAAAAAAAAAAAAAAAGAATACTCCTCAAGCCCTAGCTAGGCCATTAGAGGAGGCCTCAGGCCTTCGTTACACTATGAGAGTAGGCCTTCTAACTAGGAATACAGATGATGTGAGAAAGAATAGTTCTGCAAACTAAGAACAGCATATTGTATTCGGGGACACCAAAGAAACAAGTAACTACAAAAACATAATCTGTGTTCACAAAAGACAAAATGGAACATCATGCCTGGGAGGAACATGACAAAGCTACTCAATTTCCAAGAGACAGAAAGAGGACTGAGAAATGTGTGCTCATTCAAAGATCACTTAATACAGCACTTCCGTGCTACACCTCCTTCAAAGACACATGTTCAGTAATCTGCTTCTTGGAGTTCATCCCCACACTCAACTCCTTTCTCCAAGTCTCCATCTTTTCTTGTATCAACAGGAATGATGGACCTGCTCTCACCATCGCTTCCCTGTGGGAAGAGGGGAGAGAGGAGGGGCACTTCCTGGTAATGAGGGAGTCCCCGTGATGGCACTCACAACAAGACCCATCAGAACAGGTAAATGGAGGTCAGCTCGGCCGTGCCACTGTAGCAGGTGCAGTGCTGGTTTGGGAAAGGCAGCAGTGAATGTGGCTCCAGGTCCATGACCACCAGAGGACACAATGGAACGGACCAACCCCGGGGCCATACTGGGGAAAGGTAGCAAGAAGGCCTCTGTGGCACGCCCCCCCCCATTCATTCTCCATAGGGCTCTAAGGCGCCATGCATCCAGGTTTCTATAGCTCTGCAAGTGTGTACGCGAGTCCCCTCACCCAGCTTCCTGTGCTTTCATATATTTTTCTGGTCCCTTGACTCCCACTTCTGGTTCCGTGTGTGTGTGTGTGTGTGTGTGTGTTTGTGTGTGTGTGTGTGTGAGTGTGTGTGTGTGAAGTGGCCCACTTACCTTGAACCGGCCGGAGCCTGGGAGGGCATCAAATACATGTGTGGTCACACATCCGCATGGTCTATGATGATGGAGATCCATGCAGCCAGGCCAAAGACACCCCTGGATTTCCCATTGCAGGGGCAGGTGTAGCACCAATTGGGGGGAGGACAGCAGCGAACACAAGATGGGTCCTGAGACAGTCGGTGGATACAGTGGAACCAAGCAACCTCAGGCAGGAGCCAAGGGAGGATGCAGGGCAGACTCCGAGCCTCCTGCTTCCTTCTTGGGTGGCCACTGTGGTTGTGTGTGTGTTCAGCCACATCCAGGTCTCCATGAGTGTGTGTGTGTGTGTGTGTGCATGCGTGTCCCTCAGCAGCGTGCATGCTTATGTGCATTGCACATACATACTCTCACCTTTGTGTGCACATGCGCCCCTCCCTCAGATTTCTGGGCCAGGTTTCTTAATCTCCCGAGAGGCTGAGATTAACAAAAGGGTTGCGAGTGTTGCTTAGTGGTACAGTGCTTGCCTAGCATATGCATGAAACCCTGGGTTTGATTCCTCAGTACCACACAAACAGCAAAAAGCAAGAAGTGGCACTATGGCTCAGGTGGTAGAGCGCTGGCCTTGAGCACAGAGAGGCTCAAGGCCCTGTGTTCAAGTCCCAGGATTGCAAAAACAACAACAAAGCTCACTGGAAAACGGCGTACAAAAACTATTTTATAGATAGTGCTCCAAGCCAGCAGGGTGCCATGGTAGACCCCCCCCCCCCACTGGATGCTTCCAGCAGAAACTGGTAAAGTCTCACCTCAGGTCTGGGTTACAGTGATCGTGGGTCCTCCAGCCTCTCAGGAGATATAGAAGTCCAACCTGGAAGTGTGAAGGAGGGGTGCGCACACATGGTGAGAGTATGCACGTGCGATGCAAATGAGCATACACCCTGGTGTGGGACACTCATGCACGCATGCACATGCACGCAGACTTGGATGAGCCTGGATCCACGACCAAAGAGCCCACCCAAGAAGGAAGTGGGAAGCTCAGAGTCTGCCCTGCATCCTCTCCCATCTCCGGCCTGAGGTTGCTTGGTTCCACTGCATCTACTGAGAGTCTCAGGACTGTTTTCACTGTCATCCTCCCCCAACTGGTGCTGAACCTGCCACTGCTCCAGGAAACCCAGGGATCTCTTTGTCTGGGCTTCATGGATCTGCTTCTTCATAGTCCATGTGAATGTGTGGCCCCGCATGCCTTTGATGCCCTCCTGGACTAGGGCTGGTTCAAGGTAAGTGGGCCACTTCACCACACCCCACCCCCGTCCCCCCTACCCCACTACGGTGGAATTGATCACCCTGGGGCCATATCAGGGAGGGAAGGCAGCCAGGCCTTTGAGACCCTCACCTTCATTCTCTGTGGGTGTCTAGGGCACCGCTGGTCCAGGTCTGAAAGTGCGCACGCGTGACCCCTCAGCTTCCCGTCATTTCCCGCATGCTTCCTGTCAGCGGCTGGGGTGGGGGTTGGGGGTTGGGGTGGGGAGGGTGAAGTGGCCCACTTACTTCGAACCATCCCGAGCCAGGGAGGGCCTCACACCATGTGTGGTCACATGACCACGAGGATGGAGATCAGCGCAGCCAGGCCGGAGACACCCATGGGTTTCCCATTCCCAAAGGCAGGTACAGCACCAGTTGGGGGAGGATAGCAGTGAACACGGCCTGGGGCCTGAGACTGTTGGGGGAAGCATTGGAACCCAGCAGCCTCAGGCCGGAGCTGAGAGAAGATGCAGCGCAGCCTCCGAGCATCCTGCTTCCTTCTTGGGTGGCCGTGTGGTTGCTGGAGTCCAGGCTCATCCGGGTCTGCGTGTGTTTATGTGTGCACGTGCACGCACATGGGTGTCCCTCAGAATGTATGTGCATGCGCATCGCACATGCTTACCTTTCACCATTATGTGTATGTGGCATGCCCCTCTCTCACACTTCTGGGCTGGGCTTCTTAATCTCCTGAGAGGCTGGAGGTTAAGGGCTGCAAATGTGGTTTAGTGGTACAGTGCTTGCCTAGCACATGCATGAAATCCTGGGTTCTATTCTTCAGTACCACATAAACAGCAAAAAGCTGGAAGTGGCACCATGGCTCAGGTGGTAGAGTGCTGGTCTTGAACACAGAGGGGCTCAGGGACAGTGCCCAGTCCATGAGTTCAAGCCTCAGGACTGGCAAAAAAGAAAATTAAGTGAAGTAAGCCAAGCCCAAAGAAACATAGGTCCCATGATTTCCCTTATTTGCAATATCTAGTATATGTATGAGTCACGCAGAAAAGTTCAGATAAGGTGATGTTAGGAAAATGAACCCTAAAATATGTATTTTAAATGTTTTTTTCTTTCATTCATTTCTTTCTAACGCACTTATAAGATTATTTCTTTGTTGCTTTGTATGTCCCTCCCCCACAGTATAACCCCTGCTTTCACTGTATTTGATGTCGGTATAATTTGTGGAGGGGAAGTGGAAAAACAAGTCATTTAAATAAGGATACCAGTGGACCTGTTGCAACAATGAGAAGTACAAGATGTCATGTCGAAAACAAACTTTACAACTTGGGGGGGGAGGTTTTGGTGGTGGGGAGGGAGGATGGGAAGGGATGGAAAGGGTAAACAAAGGAGAAGGCTACAATGCTTGATAAGAAATGTACTCACTATCTTGCCGATGTAATTGTAACCCCTCTGTACAGTATTTTCACAATAAAAAAAAATTTTTTTTTTAATTTTAAGAGTTCCAGGAAGATGGCGGAGGAGAAGCTGGAGGCAAAACAAGCTCTCGCATAGAAAGCAGTTTTAGAGTTCCAGTGAACAGTCCTAAGCCAGAGAATCACACCAAGTGTGCCATCACAGGACAGAGAGTTAGGCCAGAGAGGGAAAATCCAGGCAAGGAGACACTTCTGAGCTCTTGCCAGCCTCTGCCGCTGTGGCGGCAGTGGCGGTGGTGGCCGTGGTACCACCATACCTGAAACAGAGAGAGTCTGGGACAAAAGAGCCAGAGGTGGTGGGCGAGCGGATTCTACTCAACACCAGCAAGAACCGACAAGGAGCGGACATCTTCATCCTGCAGTTCGCAGACCAGAGACGACCCAGGAACTAAGACCAGGTGTGAGTAGAAGCCTGACATCCTCACTCCTCCTCAGGGAGCAGAGGAGGGAAGGCCACCCCTCCCCCCCCAGTACTGGAGATCTCCATCTTGGATACCGACAAAGCTCAGTGGAGCTGCCAGCTCCAACTCAGGCCTTGGAATAAAACTAGGGTCATTTAGCAGGTCACAAGAACTTGATGGGGTGACCTGCCAGACTCAGCTCCACCCAGGGAAAAGTCACCCAGTTTGGGCACCAGCCCTAGGAGTGGCTTTCTTCACCGGGTAATCAGAGCCAGAGGCTGCCCCTCCCTTTAGCAGCCTCGACATCAGTAAACAGAAACCCTGAGAATGGCTCCAGGCTGGGCTCTGTGAGTTTCTCACAAACTAGCCCCTGGAAAAGCTACTGTTTGCTGAAAGGTCTCAACTCTACCAAGAACCTAGCCTCATCACAGCATCTCCAAACTTAAGGAAAAAGCCATCTTCCTCTTTTGTGATACTCAAAGCACACCGCCCTCCCATTGAACTAACTTGGGAGGAGGTTCGCAAAATCCTGGGTAAAGCAGAGCATTTTTCTGCCTGTTCAAACAAACTGACTTAAGAAACCAACCAAGCCACAGGACCACAAGCAGACCAGAGACTCCAACCAGAGGCTGATTACAAACACAAGGGAGATACAGGATTTTTCCTAAGCCTCCCAAAAAAATCAAAGAACTTTTTTTTCTCTTCTTTTTTTTTATACCTAATACAAAAAATTTTTTTTTTTCTTTTCTAAAACTTTTTTAAATTTTTAATTTTTACCTTTTTTGGAAAAAATTGTTTTCTAGTAACTTTTTTTCCCCTTATAATCCTTATTTTAGGGATATATGCGTGTATGCATTTTTCTTTCTTTTTTCTTTCTTCTTTTAAAAAAATTTTTCTTTTTGTTATTTGCTTAGCTCAACTGAACTTCTGATCTTTTTTTTCTTTCTTCCTTATCCTTCTCACCTTTTCTCTCTTTTGTTCTTTTTTATGGGACTAAATTGTTGTTCTGCACAGCCTCAGATAAACCCGTAGTTGACTGTTAGACCCTATCCCCCATTGTGTACACACTTAATCCACAAAGTTATTACTCAATTCAAAACTTCTGAGACTTAAATTCCTTAATTGCAATACTACCTCTTTATACCTATATAATATTTTAAGTATTTTTATTTTTAAGTTTTTCACATCTCCTTTATATACCTCCCCTTCTCTAAATTATATTCACGTTCTTTGAATAGTTTGTTCTCGAATCTGAATATTATTAATTTTTATTTTTCTATTTTTTCTGGTCTCTTTTTTCCCTTTCTCTTTCTTCTTGATTTCTCTCTCTCTACTTTCATCCTATCCAACCTATTTCCTGCTTTGAGACTAGGACTTAGTTAAGTTAACTCTCCCTGTACCTTCCCACATCACTCTATTCCTATTTTTTACCCACATCTCTCCCTAACCCTAATAATTTCTGGTTTACCAAATTCTTCTTTGTGGTTCATAACCCATTAATATATAGTTGTTTGATGTTGAATAGAGGTATCTGTTGAACTAGATTGTATCTGCAGACTATTGACTATGCAAATTCAGACTTTGGTTGATGCTTGCCTTAAGTTAGTGTTCTAGCACAAAACTGGTGTTACTTTCATCCCAAATGGGCAGAGTAAGCCAGAAAACCACAAGAAAAATGGCAAGTCTGGGTATCTCCACTCCCACTCATGATAATCAGGGGACAGAACAGATAATGAATAATCCAGAGGAGAGCTCCCAAATAGCTCTATAAACACTGCTGGCAAACATGATAAATGAAAAGATTGAAAACATACAAAGAACTCTGTATGAGCGTGATAGGGAGAGAGAGGAGGCAAACAAAAGGTCAATGCAGGAAAAGATTGAAAACCTACAAAGGACTCTGTATGAGCGTGAGAGGGAGAGAGAGGAGGCAATCCAAAGGTTTATACAGGAATATCATGAGCATGAGGAAGCTACTCAAAAACTGGTACAGGATTTGCATGAGCAGCTTGAGAATACTCAAAGAGAAAGGCAGGAATGGCATGAACAGGCTGAGAACACTCAAAGAGAACTACAAGAATGGCATGAACGGGAGGAAGCTAAGCAAAGAGTAATACAGGAATTGAGAGTGCAGGATGAGAATACACAAAGATCACTAAAGGCATTCATGGGATCCATTAACAAAGAGCTGAAGGAAGTCAGGGAGACCACAAAGGGAATGCTGAATGGAACCCAACAGAAGGAATGGGAGTCCAAGGAAACCATAACCAATCAACTAAGTAATTTGAGAATAAACACTGAACACCAAATTAAGAAAGTAAAGAAGTCCATACAAGATCTAAAACAAGGCTTCAACAAAGAATTTGAAGCTGACCAATTAGAAGGAAAAGAAATAAAAAACAAAGTAGAAAGTCTTGAGAGCAGGTTAGACCATGCAGAAGATCGAATCTTGGGAATTGAAGATAGCCTAGCTATTATAGAGAAAGAACATACAACCATCCAAGACAAGTCCAAGAAATATGATAGATCTACCCAACACTTGGAAGACAACATCAGAAGGCCTAATCTACGGATAATGGGTGTAGAAGAGCACCTAGAAACAGAAGTTAATGGTCTAGGAAATTTGTTTAACAGGATCCTAGCAGAGAACTTCTCCAACATGCAAAAAGATAGGCCTATTCAGATACAAGAAGCTTTTAGAACCCCAAATAGACCAGATCCGAATAGGACATCCCACAGTCACATTATAATCCACAAAGAATCAACTCAGACCAAGGAAAAGATCCTTAAAGCTGTCAAGGAGAAAAGGGTAATCACCTATAAAGGGAAACCAATTAGAATCACCTCAGATTTCTCAGGAGACACAATCAAAGCAAGAAGAGCCTGGAATGATGTATGCCATGCCCTAAAAACAAACAACTATCAACCAAGAATACTGTACCCAGCTAAACTCTCCTTCATAACTGAAGGCCAAATAAAAACCTTCCATAGCAAAGAAAAATTGAAACAATACATCTCCACCAAACCAGCCCTACAAAAGATTCTTAAAGATGTCCTACACATAGAAAACCAACAAGACCGCAACAAAGGCCAAGAAACTGCACACAAACTGAGAATCCAAGAACCATAGGAAGAACCCAGTTTTCGCAGCCCCCAAGAAGGTGGATAACATGGCAGGAACTCCCAAATACCTCTCAGTCCTATCTCTTAACGTTAACGGACTGAACTCTCCAATTAAGCGACATAGACTGTCTAGTTGGATTAAAAAACAAGACCCTTCTATCTGCTGCCTGCAGGAGTCACATCTTGCCCATAAAAACAAACACATTTTCAATGTTAAAGGCTGGAACAAAATCTACCAAGCAAACGGCCCCCATAAACAAGCGGGAGTTGCAATCCTAATATCAGATAAAATAGACTTCAAATTAAAATTCGTGAGAAGAGATAAAGAAGGTCACTACATACTAATTAAAGGATCTCTCCTTCAGGAGGATATTACAATTCTAAATATCTATTTGCCAAACAATGGAGCACCCAAATTTATCAAAGAAACACTACTTTCCCTCAAATCCCATATAGATCCAAAGACATTAATTGTTGGGGATTTTAACACACAACTCTCCCCACTAGGTAGATTAACTCGGCAAAAACTCAACAGAGAAACCGCAGATCTAAAGAGCTGCATAGATCAACTAGACTTAACAGACATCTACCGAACATTTCACCCAGCAGCATCAGAATACACGTTTTTCTCAGCACCACATGGAACGTTTTCCAAAACAGACCACATTTTAGGCCACAAAGCAAACTAGGCTAAATTCAGAAACATTGAAGTTATACCTTGCATCCTCTCTGACCACAAGGGAATAAAATTAGAACTCAACACCAAAAGCCACCAAAGAAAGTCCGGCATCACATGGAGGCTGAATGACACACTGCTGAATCATGAGTGGGTCATGGAAGAGATTAGAAAGGAAATTAAAATGTTCATGCTATTCAACAAAAATGAACACACAAATTATCAGCTCCTCTGGGACACAGCAAAGGCAGTACTCAGAGGCAAGTTTATAGCTCTGAGCTCCTACATCAACAAATTGGAGAGATCTGAAATTAACAATTTAATGACACATCTAAACCACCTTGAAAAAAAGCAGCAAGATAAACCCCAATCCAGTAGATGGAAAGAAATAATCAAAATTAAATCAGAATTAAATGAATTAGAAGCCAAAAAAACTATAGAAAGAATCAACAAAACAAAGAGTTGGTTCTTCGAAAAAACTTAACAAAATTGACAGACCCTTAGCAAATCTTATCAGAAAAAGAAGAGAACACACCCAAATTAATAAACTCAGAGATGAGAATGGAAACATGACCACGGAAACAACCAAGATTCAGAACATTATAAGGGAATACTTCTCAAAACTTTATGCTAATAAGTTTGAGAACTTGACAAAAATGGACCTTTTCCTAGCAAATATTGACATGCCAAAACTAAACCAAGATGAGTTAAACCAGCTTAACAGGCCCATATCAAGCATTGAAATAGAAACAGCAATAAGAGACTTCCCAGCTAAGAAAAGTCCAGGACCAGATGGTTTTACCGCGGAATTTTACAAGGCCTTCAAAGCAGAGCTCACACCAATACTCCTCCAACTCTTCAATGAAATTGAAAGAGAAAGCTCACTACCAAACACATTCTATGAAGCCATCATAAACCTCATCCCAAAACCAGGCAGGGACTCATCAAAGAAAGAGAACTATAGACCTATTTCTTTGATGAATATTGATGCAAAACTTCTCAACAAAATTTTGGCCAATCAACTTCAACAATTCATCCAAAAAATCATACACTACGATCAAACAGGATTCATTTCAGGGATGCAAAGCTGGTTCAATATACGCAAATCAATTAATATTATTCATCACATCAACAGGAGCAAGAATAAGAACCACATGGTTATCTCAATAGATGCAGAAAAAGCATTCGACAAGATCCAACACCCCTTTATGATGAAGGTTTTGGAAAAATTAGGAATCCATGGAACATTCCTCAATACAATAAAGGCTGTATATGACAAACCTACAGCCAGCATTATACTCAACGGTGAAAAACTAAAGCCATTTCCTCTTAACTCAGGAACAAGACAAGGATGCCCACTCTCTCCACTCCTCTTCAATCTAGTATTAGAATGCCTAGCTACAGCAATAAGACAAGATGCAAACATAAAGGGGATCCAAATAGGGAAAGAAGAAATAAAACTCTCCCTCTTTGCAGATGACATGATCTTGTATTTAAAGAATCCCATAGACTCCACTCCCAAATTACTCAAGCTGATTCAAAACTTTGGCAAAGTAGCAGGGTATAAAATTAACCCCCCAAAATCAATGGCTTTTCTGTATGCCAACAATGAGAAAAGTGTGGCTGAAATTAGGAAAGCAACTCCATTTGTAATAGCCCCACAAAAAATAAAATACCTAGGAATCACCTTAACTAAAGAAGTGAAGGACCTCTATGATGAAAACTTTAAAATCTTGAAAAAGGAAATCAACACAGAACTTAAAAAATGGCAAAACCTTCCATGCTCCTGGATTGGAAAGATTAACATCGTGAAAATGGCAATACTTCCCAAGGCTATCTACAAATTCAACGCAATGCCTATCAAAATTCCAACCTCATTCTTCAAGGAAATAGAAGAGGCAATCCAAAAATTCATATGGAACAATAAAAGACACCGAATAGCAAAAACACTCCTCAACGGAAAGAACACTGCTGGAGGAATATCAATACCAAATTTCAAACTCTACTATAAAGCCATAGTAATCAAAACAGCTTGGTATTGGCATAAGAACAGACCTCAGGACCAATGGAATAGAATTGAAAACCCAGAAATGAACCTACAGACCTATAGCCATCTAATCTTTGATAAGGGAGCTAAAACAATAGAATGGAAGAAAGACAGCCTCTTCAGTAAATGGTGCTGGCAAAATTGGTTAACTACATGTAGAAAACTAAAACTAGATCCTTATATATCACCCTGCACCAGAATCAACTCCAAATGGATCAAAGACCTTGAAGTCAAAGCAGACACTCTGAAAACATTACAGGATGGAATAGGAGAAACCCTAGGTCTCTTTGGCTCAGGCCGAAATTTTCTGAATAGAGACCCGGAAACACAACAAATCAAAGAAAGGTTGGACAAATGGGATTGCATAAAGTTGCAGAGCTTCTGCAGGGCAAATGACATAGCTAGCAAAATCAATAGAAAGCCCATGGATTGGGAGAAGATCTTTACTAGCCATACAACAGACAAGGGTATCATATCTAAAATATACTTGGAACTCAAAAAATTAAACCCCCCAACAACAAATCCTCAAAGAAACAACTGCCCAATAAATAAGTGGGCGAAAGACTTAAAGAGAAACTTCTCTGAAGAAGAAAGAAGGATGGCCAATAGACACATGAAGAAATGTTCAACATCCCTAGCCATAAAAGAAATGCAAATCAAAACAACATTGAGATATCACCTCACTCCAGTTAGAACGGCAAAAATCGAGAACTCTAACAACAACAGATGCTGGAGGGGATGTGGACAGATAGGAACCTTACTTCATTGTTGGTGGGAATGTAAACTTGTTCAACCACTTTGGAAAGCAGTATGGAGGTTCCTCAAAAGACTTAACATAGAACTCCCCTATGACCCAGCAATCCCACTTTTCGGCATTTACCCAAATGTCTACAAACAAGACCACACTAAAGCTACCAGCACAACAATGTTTATTGCAGCATTATTTACCATAGCTAAGATATGGAACCAATCCAGATGCCCCTCAGTAGATGAATGGATCAAGAAAATGTGGTATATATACACAATGGAATTCTATGCCTCCATCAGAAAGAATGACATTGCCCCATTTGTTAGGAAATGGAAAAACTTGGAAAAAATTATATTAAGTGAAGTAAGCCAGGCCCAAAGAAACATAGGTCCCATGGTTTCCCTTATTTGTAATATCTAGTATATGTATGAGTCAAGCGGAAAAGGTCAGATAATGTGATGTCAGGAAAACGAACCCTTAGATATGTATTTTAATGTTTTTTCTTTCATGCATGTGTTTCTAACGCATTTATAAGATTATCTCTTTGTTGCTCTGCATGTCCCTCCCCCACAGTATAACCTCTGCTTTCACTATATTTGATGTCTGTATAACTTGAAGAGGAGATGGGGAAAAAACAGTTGTTTAAGGATACAGGTGGACCTGTTGCAACAATGTGAGGTACAAGTTGTCATGTCCAAAACGAGCTTTACAACGTCGGTGCGGGGGGGGGGTGGGGAAGGGGGGAAAGTGAAGGATTGGGATTGGGGGGAGGGGGGAGGCTGGGAAGGGATGTGAAGGGTAAACAAAAGGAGGAGACTGCAATGCTTGGTAAGAAATGTACGCATTATCCTGCCCATGTAATTGTAACCCCTCTGTACAGTATGTTCACAAATAAAATAAAAATAAAATAAAATTAAAAAAAAAAAAAAGAAATCAGACATAGGTCATGAGAATTCCAATCTGGAATTTCATTATACAGCAGGTATGGTTTTGTCTTACAAAAAATGTTTGCAGCTTACTGTGTTATATATTCACTGGAAGAATTAAATAGCAAATTAAAAATATTTGACAATATATAAACCTGTTCATTAAAATACACAGATTGGAAGGCACTGGTGGCTTATACCTGTAATCCTAGCTATTCAGGAGGCTGAGGTCTGAGGATCAAGGTTCAAGGCCAGCCCAGGTAGAAAAGTCCATGAGACCCTTATCTCCAATAAACCACCAGAAAACTGAAAGTAGTACTGAGACTCAAGTGGTAGAGCACTCACCTTGACCTGAATTGCTGAGGGACCACAACCAGGCCCAGAATTCAAGCCCCAACACCAATAAAAAATTACAGTTTCCCTAATGAATGCAAACACATTTCTGCTGCTAGCAATGGAGACAAGATAAAAACTCCAAGGAAACAATAATGTGGCATGACTACAGTAAGTCTAAGGAGGTGTCTGAAAAATTATATTATCATTTTTGATAAAATTTTAGTATATATTAGGGTAACAATGAATTACAGAAATATTTTTTTCTGCATTTATATATACTACTTCACCATAAATCCTATTTAGACTTTCTATTAACATGTACTCTCATAAGGAAGAAGAACACATTCAGGATATCACATGGAATACAGAACATAGAACATTACTAGATCTATGATAAGCAGTGTCCACATGAATGTTAAAAAAGAGTAACAGTACTCCAGAAAGTAGCTAATGATTTATTTGGCCCATATAACATTTGATTTAGTTCCCATATAAAAATATCCTAGGTTAACCATGTTTGGTTTAAATACTAAATATTGAAATGTGGTCACAGATAACCTGATAATTCCATCCTATGCAAAAATGAACTGTTACCACGAAGTTTTGTAAACTTTGCCTGCATTCTACAATACAAAATATAGGTGGGAGGGGAATAAAATATTACTTTATAAGATTTTCATTTTAATAGGCTTCATGGAAGGTGGAGGAAAATGTATAGAAGTTCAAGGAAAACTCAAGATGAAAAGAATGATAAATATGACCAAATGCTCAAATGTGTCACATATTCCTGAGTTATTTCTCCAGTACACTGCTAAGGATATATTCCCACTTGTTTTAGTTAATAGCGAAAATCCTCAGAGATCAAAATCAATTCCTGAGCAAACATCTGTGAGATTTTGCAACAAGTGATATTTCTAATAGAGAACACCTTGTCACTCTATTTTTTTTTATTAAAACCAGTTCCTATCATATATTGGCAGTGAAATAAAATATCCAAAAGTAGCGGGAAGGAAAAACAAAACAGAATATCACATCAAATGAAGTTAGACCAAAGATAACATAATCAGGAGAAAAGTGATTTTCTTGTAGTGTATCAATTGGGGGAAGAAAGTACTTTTCTGTAGTGAACTCTGAAGTTGAGCTGAAGAGGGAAAACGTATGAGAGGCTGGAATTGCAGCCTGACTGCAATGAGAACACTGAGAGCTGGCCCCGAAGGCCTAAAAGGGAATTCTTGAGAGGGTTAAGAGACTGGAGGGCAGGCCTTTTCCTTACTGTTGGAAAGATAGAAAGACAGCATCTGAACCTGATCTTTAGGACATCTTTAGGTTCATATAATGGAATGGAAAACAAATGAGAAATAAAAAACCAACTCACCAGAGATCCATTCATTTGGTCTTGCTGCTGACAATGAGCAGAGGATTCTGGAAGCATGGCTGGGATATAAGACAAATGATGTATTCAGAATTGAATCTGTGAGATTTTGGGCCCAGAATTTCCTCTTGCAAACATAATACATAGGCTGGAAAATGGTAAAGCCATCTTAGAAGAATCTTTAATGTCTCAGGCAAAGCATTAAAGTCTCCGATAAACACAAATCCAGTCCATTTCCTGGTAGATAGATATTATTAAACCAACTAATTTCTATGTTTATGTACAAACGACATTTGTAAAACTGAATGTTCCCACAAAAAATATTGAATGACTGAAAGCAAAAACATATTACATTTCCACAAAAAGTAGTTATTACTGAATATACTTCAGGATGTATGAACTGCTTTTTTTAATGTAAAGGTATACTAGGAATTCATTGGAATTCGTGTTCTAACATCATTTACATATTTAAACACCATGGAAAGCATGTATGATGTAACTCAGTAGTTTTCAACCAACGATTGGAATTTGTGTTTGAACATCATTTACATATTTAAACACCATGGAAAGCATGTATGATGTAACTCAGTAGTTTTCACCCAAAGTTATAGAGGAAAACATATACAGAATATATTTCTTGTGTTATAATATTTCAATAATGTGTCAAATGGCACATTTCATTGTACCCATTGCACATCTGTGCAATGACTTGCATTTTGCCATTTAACATGTTTTGGCCAAAGGGACATGAGTAAAGATGAGGTAAACCCAGGTTTGAGAAGTCCCTAATGTACATTTCCCTAAACAGTCAAGGGAGGATCTTTGGCCATTCTAAAAATACAACATAAAATACTCCATATAGGAGTGACACACCTGAAGATAAGCAACACCTACAAATCATACAACCTTCAGTAAGACATATTACCTCAACTTTTCTTCTATGATTTTCCTTTGAAGGCCATAAGTCCCCGACCAACACTTTCTGCACTACCAGGCTCAACCAACTGATTAGAGCTAGCATTAGCAAATCTATAGACGGAATATTTAAGATAAGTTTCACTGATTTCATACTAAAATACCTAGTGGTAACCCAGGCTGAATAAATTAGCAGGAAGAGCATTAGGGATTAGTACATGAATAGATACTTTCAGTCATAACAATTACCCCACCATCACAAACCACAGCCTCAGGTACCCTCTGATAACTATGCTCTGGCTTATTCATCAAGCAGGCTCATCACGATTCCTAGAAATTAGTTTAAAACTTGGAACAACACAAAGTGATTGAGAGTGGTGTAGGAAAGACTACCACATGAATCTGGTGCTCAGGGAAATAGCAACAATTTTTGCATAAGGCAAGGGAAGTTAGCAACATCTTCCCCTTTCTGTGCTTTTCTGCTTCTTCCCTTTAGGGCTTCTCAGAATTGACAAGGTGTGTCCATTTAGGATGGAGATTCCTATTCATAGGGTGCTCTGCTTCTAACATTGCTAGGCTTCATTCCTAAAAATACAGGACCAGCACTCACTACTCCAATATCCCATGTACAACTGTCTCTAGAAACAGGGTCATGAACAAACATCTGTGAACTCAAGCCAGGAGACTAAAACCTCAACCCAAAAAAATTAAAATATCTGTAGGAGAAACAAAACAGAAGCTCCAAATACAACTGCAATGTAACAGGACTCAAGGCAGGCACACACATCACAATTTCACTAGAATTCTTCCTGTACTCCTCTTCCATCTGGGGAAAGCTAATAAAGTCACATGCATTAATAGAAGAATCCCTTGGTCTTGGAGTACAAATGCACAGCTCTTGGGCTCTCCTTGTCTGCAGAATCACCAAGCTTGCTCTCAGACATTTGGGAACCAGGTTCTTGCACCTCAGGGCCCTGAAGCTAATGGCAGCACAAACTCCTGAACCTCAAGCATATTATCAACCCCAGATTGGAGAAAAGTGTGGAGGGGAAAGCCGGTGCTTTGGCTCAAGTGTAAAGCTCCTTATGAGCTGACCAGCTCAAGAACGTTGCTTGCAGGCCCAGAGTTCAAGCCCTACAAACGACCAAAAAAAAAAACAGACCCAGAAAAAGAAAAAGAAACCCATGGAGGGGAGACTCGAGCAGCAATCCCACAGTTCCTACCTGACATCAGTTCCAAAGCTTGAAATTCCTTCAAGTTACAGCTCCCAAGGTCCACTGCACAGAGCAGGGCGCCTGCCTCCTGGCTCCCACCTATGGAAGGCCAAACTACTTCAGGACACTTTCAGCATCAAGGCAAAGGGAAAGAATCCAGAAGGGGCAGAATGAAAATGCCCAAGGTGGGCAGGGAGATGCATGCGCAAATGGATCTCTGAGCCACTTCCGCCCTCCAAAAACAAAAACAACTCATGACTTTCAAACCAAAAGCCCTCCATGGAGACTACAATTCCCACAATGCTCGGTGCCACCCTGCTACACATCTGGGAACAAGTGTGCTTGTGTGCATTGGGACTTTTCTCTCCCTGCTGTGGGAGTTAAGCTCAGTTTCTTCTTCAAAACCACTGTTTCCTTTGTGAAATATTGTAAGACCAACCAGAAAATGGATATATATGGGGAGAATTGGATGCATTGGCTTTTTGATTCTTAGTTCTAATAATGAAATTGAGGTTATGAGACTGCGTTGCTTATACCTTTCTGTTTATTCAATGCCTGCCTTCTGCTGAATGTAAATTACATCTCTGTTTTGTCTTAAATTTTTTTAATACATCCCCTCTTACTTTACAAACGTACTTGCAGCCGCTAAACTTATACCTGGGTCATTTCCCATTGCTGTAATGTATAAACTGGCATAAAATAGTGAGATTGTTAGGTAAATATGCAGCATAATACTTCTGGTGATTTGGATTTCACAAAATCTAACAATTAATTTTCCAGAAACTCCCCAATTCTATCTATTTAATCAAATGAGTTTTTGTTTTTTTCTGAATTTTGCATTTCATTTAAGTATTTTATGTTTTGTATTGTTGTTGGTCCTATGGCTTGAACTCAGAGCTTGGGCACTGTCTGTGAGCATTTGCTGTGCTCTATTTGCATTTCCTTTAATAATTTCTTCAGGTAACTAGTGAAAAGTTTCCTCACAGGGATTCTTATGAACATGGCACATCACCTCCATTTCCCTTCAAAGAGATAGTGGTTAGGGGGTTCAGGGATAAATGCAGGAGAGATAGAAGAGTGAAGTTTAGGCTAGGCTATGTTGATGTGAAGCTTAATCATTTGCAAATCAGTCTGCTTTTGTCTTTCCATTTTGCATGTGAAAATCTCTTTAGAATTCTTAGCTCTTCTCTAATCCTAACAGTTCCTCTCAGTAGCTTTAGGCTACATATCTAGGGGACCTCATACTTGTCTTCTCAGACCTTCTCCATTAAACTGTGGAATAAATCTTTTGTCTCCTGCCACAATCCCATCAGAGCACAAGCAAGGCTCTGAGAGCCAATGGGATGATAATTAAGGAGACACAGAGATGGCTGATGGCACAATTCTGCTCTATTTCTCAAATTCTTGCCTAATATTGGTCAAGACCCACTGTGCCCAAAAGTGCAAACAGCACACATCTTTTCTCATTCTATTTCAATACATCTTTTCCACCCAAGCCTCCAGACAGTTAAAGACCCAGGCCAAACAGCTAGAACACACACTTCCTCAAACCAATAATGGGCAAGGACTTGCAGTCCTGAGGGTGAGAGTCAATGTCCCTGAAGCCTTTGCTCCCATTTTGTCTGCTCCTGGCAGGCACCCCAGGGTCTGCTACAGTCTCCCTCTATCTTATCAAAGAACATACACTTGTCTCTTAGATGTTTATTGTGATTTTTTGTAATCCCTTCCATAAAAAATAATTGGGAATGATTGGATTGGAAACTTTCATGTATGATTTTATTCTCCAGTGTATGGGTTCTCCATGTCTCTATTGTGGACCAGAACTATTCCTCATGAAAATGGAAATCAAAGAGCATATTTGAATGTATAGACTTCAACTTAAAAGCACCTCTAACAATATAAAGAAAAAATGATTTCATTCTTTATAACTAAATTTCTGGGAAGTGGCACTGTAGCTCAAGAGGTAGAGTGCTTGCCTTGAGCTGAAGAACTGAGGGACAAGTGCTCAGGCCCAGAGTTCAAGACCCACAACCAAAAAAAAAAAAAAATTCTCCCTAAAACTAAATTCCTGAGACACAAAGAGATAAGGATCAGGTAAAAACTGGGTGCTCCCAAGAGTACCTGTGAAATGTAGTTTTCTTTTGTTTTTCTTTTTTTTTTGGAGGTAGGGGTTCCAGTCATGGGGCTGAACTCTGGTCCTGGGCGCTGTCCCTCAGCTCTTCATCTCAAGGCTGGTGCTCCACCACTTGAGCCACAGCACCACTGCTGACTTTTCTTTTGTGCTTACGTGGTGCTGAGGAATCAAACCCAGGGCCTCATGCATGCAAGGCAAGCGCTCTACCATTGAGCCACCTTCCCAGCCCTCTTTTTTTTTTCTGTTAGTCATGGGGCCTGAAGTCTGGGCCTAGGTACTGGTCCTTGGCTCTTCAGCTCAAGGCTAGTGCTCTACCACTTGAGCCACAGTGCCACTTCTGGCTCATTCTCCTTATGTGGTGCTGAGGAATCGAACCCAGGGCCTTACGCATGTAAGGCAAGCACTCTACCACTGAACCAACTTCCCATCCCTGAAATCTAGTTTTCATTTTTCAAGCCTACATTTGTGATGAATTTCTTGATTCTTTTATCCTTGTGTTTTGTTTTGTTTTGTTTTGTTTTGTTTTTGGTCATGCCACTTGAACTGTGAGCCTAGGAACCATCCCTTAGCCCTTCAGCTCAAGTCAAGTGCTCTACATTGTGAGCTAAAGCACCAATTCTGGTTTTCTGTTTTTTATTGGAGATAGGTGTCTCACAAACATTGCTGCCCAGGCTGACTTTGGACTGCAATCCTCAGGTTTCAGCCTTTTGAATAGCTAGGATTAAAGACATGAGGTACCAGCACCCAGCTTGCATTCTTTTTCTTTTATGTCCCAGCCCTGGGGCTTGAACTCAATGCATGGACACTGTCCCTAAGTTTTTGCTCCAAACTAGCACCCTACTCCTGGAGCCACAATTCCACATTTGGCTTTTTCTACGTATGTGGTACTGAGGACTTGAACCTGAGCTTCATGCATTTTAGATAAGCACTCTACCACTGTTTCAGGACAGCCACAACACCAACAGTGCTCTGGAAGGGCAATACGATGATAATGGAACAGACTGAGAGAAGGCCAATGATGAATCTCTCTTTATTCCAGCAATAACCTTAGCTATAGACACTTTCTAGATCTGTCCAATGCTTGCATCACATTATTCTAGGAGTCACTTTGCCAACAAGTGCAGACCATATGCATCTTTCCACATTCTATTTCAACCTTTGTCCACCAAACCTCTAGAGGTATGCCCCCAGGCCCAGAAGCTAAAAGGAACACACCCTCCTACAAAAATGGCAACTACTTATACCCCTGAAGGTTGGAGTCCATGGTTGTGGAGCTTTTGCTCACACCTTGCCAGCTCCTGGTACCTCAGGGTCTGCACCACTTTCACCTTTTTCATTTTGTAAATTGAGCAAATGTCTATCAGCCTAAACCTGGAAAATCAGCGGATCATACACCTCAGGAAGAATGGAAGAAAAAAGGCAATACCAAACCAATAAACAGGAACATGCCTAAGAAATAGCAAAAAGAGTGCTATTTCCCCTGGTGAATCCCTGCAGGTAATGGAGAACTGATACAGCTAAGCCTGCGTGGTGGAGTGACCAATACCAGATATCTGACCCTGAAGCTGCATAATGCCTAAGCTTAAATTATCAGAGGGCCAGATTCCTCAAATATGTCACTGGATATTGGTACAAGTCATATTTCAATCATATTTAAGAGGGATAACACAGATGTACTGACAATTAGCATGACACATCATTTTTAACTGGGTCTTTAAAAGGTCTATGTGATCATCAACATACATAATTGCTGTTTCCAAATCATAAAACATATCACAATCATTTTATCTACTCCCACCTGAATATCAAGGGTACCAGAAACATTTCAAACTAAAGTATTAACCTGTTGTGCTGTATATATGGTTCTACAAGGATCACAGGAGAAGCAGTAGTGCTAGCAATAAGAGTCTGGGTAGCAATAATGTGGGCAACCAATATTCCCCCAAAATCTGCAGCAATGGCTAAGAGTCCACTGAACCTCAATAGCAAACAGAGACCCAAACTTATTATACCATGGTTCTATCAAGTGAACATGCAATGTAAGTCAAGAGGATTGCATAGTAAGCTAGGATTACTCATGCAGTTAGTAAGAACACAATTGTTCCTGCAAGAGGCATGAAACACCACTCCACCCTTGAAAACCATACCCAGCCCAACTACTAGCATCTATGTATATATAACACAAGTTTGCACAGTAAATGATACAAAACTATGAAACAGGACATGTCTCTGAAAGAGAGGTATGGGATGGTGAGAGGCATTAGTTCAAATAGGCCTCATGGCAGCAACCAGGCTCAAGATGTCAGGGTGAGCTTGTCCACACAAACTGACAAACATGGGAGCCAGCAAGGTACCACTGATCATGTCACTCCTCTGAGACCAGTCCTGCCTTACATACTGAGAGACTCCTACCACCAGAACAGTGAACAAGATGTGAAATCCACAGGTCCTGCAGATCGATGGATCATCGCAACAATGGGAATGGCTGGGCATAGTGGAATCCAAGATGGATGCACTACATCTCCTATCAAAGGAATTCTACAAGTGTTATGCATAAGCTCCATCTTTTTCTATTGGTTCACCTTTTCCTCCAGAGGAAGTCAGAACCATAATATATCCCGGAATACCTTACCATACTTGTACCTTCTACCTCAGGATCTGCAATAGTCAATAACTGTGATCAATGAAATAAGAGGATATAATATTTGTATAATGACACTTACACATCTGTGAGCAATGAACAATTCAAAGATAATGTAGGAAGTAAATTCTATTTATACTACTACAATAAACATACTACTTAGAAATGAATGTTTGAAAAATGTAACCAAGAACAAGGACAACTATGGGACACAGCTAGCCTAGGAAGCACCCATTTTTACCTGATCCTTATCTCCTTGCTTCTCAGGAACTTACTTTTAACTTTTACAGAAAGAAAGAATTCTTTTTCCTTCGTATTTTATAGGTGCTCCAATGTTGCCATGTATACATCCAAATGTACCTCACGATCTCCATTTTCATGAGGAATAGCTAAGGTTCACTAAAAGAGGGATGGAAAACCCTTACACTGGAGGACTGAATATCAGGCATGAAAATTTTCTACACAATCCTTCCCAATCATGATGTGGGGAAAGGATCATCAACAACCACAACAAACCCTTAAGAGACAAGCTTGATGTCTGATATGAGGGACGGAGGCAAAAGATTTATTCCACAGTGTAATGGATACAGTCTGGGAAGACAAGTCTTAGGTCCCCTAGATATGTTGCCTAGACTTGCTGACAGGAACTTCTAGGTTCAGAGAAGAGGTAGACAATCAAAACAAAACAGGATATGAAAAACAGAAAAGTAAAAACAGACTGGTTTGGAGCAAGTAATCAAGCTTCACATGAACATGGACTTGCCCTGAACTCTACCTCCTCCCACATTGATCCTGATCTACCTAGACAACCATTTTTTTTGAAGAGTCTTGGAGGAGGAGTACCATTTTCTAAGAAACCCCAGGGAGGACACTTTTCACTAGTCCCCTGAAGCAATTAATAAAAGAAAGGCAAGTACAGCACAGCAAATGCTCACAGACAGTGCCCAAGCTCTGAGTTCAAGCCACAGGACCAACAACAAAACGAGGGAAAAACTTTATAAGGAAAGGCAAATTTCAGACACAAATAACCAAAAACTCCTTAAAACTTCATAGATGGAATTTGGGAGTTTCTGGGAAAGTAATGAGTAGAATTTGACAAATCAATTTAATTCATAGATTATAAAGTATATCTGTCTTTAAATTCTGTTTATTTTATGCCAGTATATATATTAGAGCAGGGGAAGATGATGCCAGAATCAATCAGTTTACTGTCTTAAAGTACTTTTTTTTTTTTTTTGGTCGATCTTGTGGCTTGAACCCAGACTGAGCAGTGTCCCTGCGTTTTTCAGCACAAAGTAAGCTCTCTACCACTTGAGCCACAAGGCCACTTCCATTTTTTTGGTAGTTAGTTGGAGATAAGACTTATGAACTTTCCTGCCCAGGCTGGATTTGAACTGGGATCCTCATATCTCAGCTTCCTTAGTACCTAGGATTACAGGCATGAGCCATTGGCACCCAGCTGCAAATACCTTTGTAAAGTGAGAGGGAAGATATTCAAAAATTTAAGGAAAAACAGAGACATAATTTACATTCAGCAGAACGTACTTCATGAACAAAAACAAAAATAAAAACTACATAGTTTCATAACCTCAATTATATTAAATGAACTAATAATTAAAAAGCCAAATTATGCCATGCTCCTAATACATTTGTGTTTTTAATTGGTCTCACAATATTTATGTTGGTAAACTGAATTTTCAAGAAGAAACTCACCTATGTTCCCGCAGCTGGGACAGAAAGTTTCCCATGCATCCTTGCACACTTAGGAGCAAGTGTCTTGTGCCAGTCAAAACCCTGTAACAAGCCCACTTCCTCTAGGTGAATTGTGAATCACATTCTGAGAATTGTAGTTTCTATGGAGGCATAGATCCTTTGAAAGTGTGTGTGGGTGAGGGAGGGATGGGGAGAGGGAATCTGGGGAGGAGGTAGAAGAGGGGCCAATGCCTCCTTGCCCACTGTTGGTGTTTTTAGTTTGCAAATTCGGGTTACTTTGCTTTTCCCTTGCTGCTGGAAGTGCTCTGAAATGCAGCTTCGCACTCCATAGTCAGAGCCAAGAGGTAGAAGCCCACCTTCTCTTTTTCAGGGGAACTTGGGAGCTGTAACATGGAGCAATCTGAGGCTCCTAGCCAGAGTCTGCCCTTCCCATCTTTCCCCAGTCTGTGCTGCCATTACGGCTTGTTCCTCCAGGTGCCAGAAAGTGGCTCACAAACCTCTGATTTTTGAGACAAGGAGAGTCAGGATTTGTGCATTTATCCTCCTGAACCTAGCGATTCTGGTACTCAGCCATGTGACTTTATAAACTTGCGTTTTGTGAATTGAAGCCAATCAATGGTAAACATTCCTTGAAAATGTCTTATATAAACATATTGATCCTCTTTTCATCCTCTGCACTTCCTATGGCTTTTGAAATTTTCAAAATGCTGCTGGCACTGATATACTCCAATTGATGTGTCTGTTCTGACACATTATAATTTCTCCACTAATATAGTTAGCCTATTTTACATCACTTAAAATGAGAGAGAATGGCTGGGCAGGTGGTTCAGTGGTAGAGTTCTTGCCTTGTGTAAATGAAGCCCTGGGTTTGATTCCTCAGAACCTCATAAGCAGAAAAAGCCAGCAGTGTACTGTGGCTCAAGTAGTAGAGTGCTAGCTTTGAACTGAAGGTCACAGGGACAGTGCCCAGGCTCAGAGTTCAGGCCACACACCGACAAAAAAAAATGAGAGAGATTGCCTATAACTGTACACCAAAAAAAATTGTTAAAATACAATTTGAATACAATACAATGCCCTAGATATGTGTCTGCCTGTCCTGATTCTTGAATCAAGGTCTGGAATATGACCTTGAATTTATTTGGTTCAATGTAAATTTTCTGCCACTTAAGCCGCATTTGCACTTCCCATTACTTTGGTAGTTTATTGGAGATAAGTCTCTCAGACTTTTATATCCCCCTGGCTTCAATCTGTGATCCTTGTAGTGTTCCTTCATGTCTATCCCAGGGGAACACAAGCAGGCACAGGAGATAGATTATTATAAGGTTTATTAGCATTTGTCCCTCTTCTGCTTGCAACAGGATCTGGGGGGCAGGAAGTGAGTAAGTACATGCTCAGGTGTGTCTGAGATGACAGAGGGAGTGACCAGGTATATGGAGGGAACTCTAGGTCTGGGAGAAGCTCAGGTCTGGGTGGAGCTGAGGACTTAAGGTGAGGATAATACTAACTTTCCTCAGATCTCAGCCTTCTCAATACCTAAGATTACAGCTATTAGACATGATAGCCCAGTTACAATGCTTTTTTTAAAATTCAGTTTATATTCTAATGAAATAATATGAAATAGAAGACTTGAAAATTTTAAGGCAGGATGTTCAGTCAGTAATGTGTATGAGGACAGTCCAAATCCCAAAACACACAGAAAATGCCCCACCTTGAAATCTGTAACACTCCTGATCTTAAGTATTGTGAATGTGAACACTTAGTCTATAATAAATTCTTTTAAGTTTTTCAAAGTAAGAAACATTCTTGTGACAGAAAAACCCAGTAGTAATGTGCAAGTATTGCTTTTAAAGGATTCTTATTGTCTTTCTGAGCAAAAACAACCTCAATGATGTATACAGTATATATTTTCAATTTTTGTATATGTCACTGTAAAGGTCATATATTTTATATTAACATTTACCATTCTACATAATTGTAAAACTACACCAATACTCTGGATAATAGAATATCCTGTGTAATCAACCAAGAAGTACAAGCAAAAGCACATTGTGATATAATTTGTTGGTTTTAATTTTGATGGTTCTACATTTGGGGGTATATTTTCTGTTAATATTGTTTAGTAACACATAAGACTTCAATCTTCTGGTGCCTTGGCTGGGGATGGTTGACTGGGATTTTGTCACTCTTCTGACCAGCATTTTAGGTTGCATCTTTCTGAGGCCCTGTATCTCCAGCAGAATGGACATGGTTCTTAATATGACTACTTAGGAAAGTGAGGGACTTCTCAATCTGTGTTTATTTCATCATTACTGATGTACCTTTGGCCAAAGCAGTTTCAAACTCAAATTGCAAGTCACTGTACAAGGTATGCTAATGATTTGGATAAAGGGAAACGTGCCATTTGACAACCATTATTGAAATATTATAAAACAAAAATACATGTTGTATATATTTTATCTCTATAACTTTGTGTGAAAATGCTGTTCATAACATACATGTGTTTGCATATGTAAATAAATGAGGTAGACTACAAATACTCAATGGAGTCCTAAGATATCTTTAAGTTACATTAATAGAAAAATAGTTTATATATCCCTAAGTGTATTTCAGTGATAACTTTTAGTGAACAGGTGGCATGTTTTCCTTTTTTGGTTTCAATTTTTCAACAATATTTTGTACGAGCTTTAGTTTTTATTCGATCTTTAAGCATATTAACCTAGATATGAATTGCTTTTATACTGTAGATCTATCTTCTAATGGACCATGTGTATGTCTTTTCTTTAGGGGTGGGGGTCCGGTCATGGGGCCTGAACTCTGGGCCTGGGCACTGTCCCTTAGCTCTTCAGCTCAAGGCTAGCGCTCTACCACTTGAGCACAGCACCACTTCCAGCTTTTTTCTTTTTGCTTATGTGGTGCTGAGGAATTGAACCCAGGACCTCAGGCATGCAAGGCAAGTGCTCTACCATTGAGCCACCTTCCAAGCCCCTGTGCATATGTCTTTAGTGGACAGTTTTATGCTCTTATTAAGACAGGAATGATTCTTCTCCCATAAGAAGGCTTTATGCTTTTCCAGCCCACATGTCATGTTTTGAGCAAGAACATCTAGGGTAAAATCACACAGGTTCTTTTCTGACTCCCTTATTTGCCTTCGCTCCTACCCATGGTTCCAGAATCTTCATTCATTGTCAACAGCAAGAAAGAATGAAAGGCTCTCCAGTGAGATTCTTTTATTTCTCACTTTGTTTGACATTCCATTATGAACCTAAGGGTGTCCAAGATTGAAGAAGAGAAAAAAAAAAGATTCAGCTTCAGAAACATGTTTCTAAAAAAGCTAATGATGTAGCTGGGCGCCGGTGGCTCATACCTGTAATCCTAGCTCCTCAGGAGGCCGAGAGCTGAGGATCAGGGTTCAGAGCCAGCCCGGGCAGGAAAATCTGTGAGAGTCTTATCTCAAACCACTAGAAAACCAGAAGTGGCACTGTGGCTCAAGTGGTAGAGCACTCGCCTTGAGCTGAAGAGAACAGAGTCAGCGCCCAAACACAGAGTTCAAGCCCCATGACCGACAAAAAAAAAAAAAAAAAAAAAAAAAAAAAAAAAGCTAAAGATGGCTTGGAGATTTAGCAGATTATAAAATCTGACATTCTAAGTTAAGTGCAGATATGCTTCAGTTTGTTTCTACTTTTTTTTTATTTAAAACTATGTCCATACTAGCATGTATAAAATAGTTATTTTATCAGAATTTTTATTTGAATTTTTCTCATGACTACTGATATTAAACTACTTTTATATTTTAATATACTACATGTGTGCCACGGGAGTCTGCTTAGCATGGAACACCTGCTATCAGATCTGAGAATGGGGCTTGAAAGAAGCCTACCTCCTGGAAAGGCTGGCAAGCCCCTGGGAAAGATGTGTTACTGTTCCTGTTTCTCTTTTCTTCACTGTATAAGAGTGCCCATTAATCTTTTACTGTTCCTGCTGCTTGTTCTATTTACTCATGCTCAATGTTCCCTTATTCAAGGCTCTTTCTTGGAAGTGATGACGACTCCAACGTCTGATGAGTGTTCTGAGAATATGACTAACTCACCAGAGTTAAGTGCTACCCTAAAAGCCCCTCTTATGGAGGCTATTAGACAAGTCATAAATGAAAATAAAAGTATTGGGGGTTTCATGACGTCACTTCAGCAGAAGGAATTGTTTGTAAGAAATATACAAGAAGCCGTAGGCATGGCTAGAGCAGAAAGACTGTATGGCTATTGGAGACTTTCCTTTAATCCTGAAGCATATACAATAGACTCATATAGATATCCTGTAGATAAGAAAGATGTAGAGGGATATTTAGACCAAAAGCTAAATAAGATTCCTAAAAGGTTGGTAGATGGAAGGTGGCAATGGCTTATCAGAGGAAAATGGTGGGATCCTCCATTATCTAGAGGACCCCAAGACTTCCCCCAGATCCATAGCCTTTTACAGGTGTGTATGATAAGGAAGGCAACCGTTGGGGCTGAGAAGGTGGCTCAGTGGTAGAGCGCATGCCTTGCATGCCAGAGGCCCTGGGTTCAATTCCTCAGCACCACATAAGCAAAAAGAAAAAAGCCAGAAGTGGCTCAAGTGGTAGAGTGCTAGCCTTGAGCTGAAGAGCTGAGGGACAGTGCCCAGGCCCAGAGTTCAGGCCCCATGACTGGACCCAAAAAAACAAACAAACAAAGGATGGCAACCATTGGGTAAATTACTTAGGAGAAAGAACTTCCTATTACTCTCTTTCATTTACTGAGAGACTTGCTAGAATTAGGCCTCCTTGGTGCTTACTATCAAAAAAGAAGGAACAAGGAAGATCTTATGAGACAGTTAAGGCCTTTATGGAGAAGAGTAATCGATTATGTGAAAGGGTTACCGAGAAGACACTATGAGACTAAATTTGATATATGGCCAGATTTAACTAAGTATACTAAATATCATGATTTGGGCCACAAATTAGGGACCCTCTAAAGAATGGCAAAGAAGCACAGTTGCTTAGAAAAGATTTGAAACACATAAAGTACAAAACTAAACAAAAGTAACTATGAAGTACTAGAGTTCATGCCTTTCTGTTCAGCACCTTGCCCATGTGCTCTGGTTAATGGTTAATAGGTGATAAACATCGAAACCAATTGTATTTCTTAAAAATAGAGGTAAAGCTGAAAACAAGTGCCTATTGTCATAGCTCGTCATCCAAAAAAACAAGATCAGGTGACCAGCTGGTGACCATCCAAGAACGAAGCCTTGCAGCAAGATTGTGTAACCTTTTGCCCTTTCTCATGGAGACTTTTGCTATAAAAGCTTGTTATCCTCTGCAATAAATCGCACTCAGCATTCACTCTTCTTGTGTGTGAGTTGTCTGTTTGCCATCTCCCCACCTATTCCAGTTCCTCCACTAGGTGTCTTCCATCGTCCCAACAGAGCCCGTCCGCGGCACTAGTATAAATAGAATTTACTTCCTACATTATTTTTGAATTGTTCATTGCTCACAGAATAAGTCTAATTATTTGTTATACCAAGATTATATCCTCTTCCTTCATTCATCTCAATGATTGTCTGTTGCAGATCCTGAGGTAGCATGTACAAGTATGGTAAGGTACTCAGGGATAGATTATGGCTCTGACTTCTTATGGAGGAAAAGGTGAATGAATGGAAAACATGGAGCTCATGCATAACACTTGTAGAATTCCTTTGGCAGGAGATGTGGTGCACCCCTCATGGGTTCCACTATGCCCAGAGATTCCTGTGGTTAATCTGATCCACCACCATGGAGGGCCTGTGGATTATGGAGAGCCTGTGGATTTCACATCTTGCCTACTGTTGTGGTGGTGGAAGTCTCCCAATATGCACTGCACGACTGGGCTCAGAGGAGTAACATTATCAGTGGTACCTTGCTGGCCCTCATGTTTGTCAGCCTGTTTGGACAAGCTCACCCTGACATTTGCAACTGGCTGCTGCTGATGCTTCTTGGAATGATGCCTCTCTTCATCCCATACCTCTGTATCAGAGACCTGTCCTGTTTCATGGTTTTGTATCATTTACTGTGCAAGGTTGTATTATGTATCCATACATGCTGGTAGTTGAGCTAGGTATGGTTTTCAAGGGTGGGGTGGTTTTTGATGCCTCTAGCAGGAACAATTGTGTTCTCACTAACTGCATAAATACTCCGAGATTACTATGCAATCACCTTAACTTATGTTGCCTGTTTAGTTGATAGAACCATTATGGTATAAAAAGTTTGGGTCTCTGTTTGCTATTGAGGTTTAGAGGGTGCTTAGCCATTGGTGCAGATTTTTGGGAATATTGGTTGCCTGCATTTTTGCTACCCTAAATGTTCTTGCTAGTGCTACTGCTTCTGCTGTGAACCTTATCCAAACCATATATACAGCACAACATGTTAATACTTTGGCTTGATATGTTTCTGGTTCCCTGGGATGCAGGTGGGCTTAGATAAAAAGATTGTGATATGTTTTATGATTTGGAAACAGCAATGATGTATGTTGATAATCAGGTAGATGTGCTAAAGACCCAGTTAAAAATGATGTGCCATGCTAATGGTTAGTACATCTGTGTTATTCCTCTTAAATAGGATGGAAATATGATTTGGGCCAATATCCAGTGACATATTTGAGCAATCTAGTCCTTTGATAAGTTTTTTTTTTGCGTCCGGTCATGGAGCCTGAACTCTGTGCCTGGGTGCTGTCCTTCAGCTCTTCTCCTCAAGGCTAGCGGGCTACCACTTGAGCCACAGTGCCACTTCTGGCTTTTTTCTTTTTGCTTATGTGGTGCTGAGGATTCAAACTCAGGACCTCATGCATGCAAGGCAAGCGCTCTTCTACTGAGCCACCTTCCCAACCCTCCTTTGATAAATTAAGCTTAGACGTTATGCAGGTTCAGGGTCAGAAATCTGATATTGGTCACTCCACCCTATAGGTAGCACACCCTGAAGACTTAGCTGCATCAGTTCTCCATTTCCTGCAGGGATTCAACCTGGGAAATAGCACTCCTTTTACCATTTCTTAGGCATTTTCCTGTTTCTTGTTTTGGTATTCCTTTTTGTTCCGTTCTTCCTGAGCTGTATGATCTGCTGCTTTTGCCAGGTTCAGGCTGATAGACACTTGCTCAATTTACAAAATAAAAAGGAGGACTTGTTACAGACCCGGAGGTGCCAGGAGCTGGCAAGGTGTAAGCAAAAGCTCCACAACCATGGACTGCAACCTTCAGGGTTATAAGTACTTGCCCTTTTCATAGGAGGGTGTGTTCCTTCTAGCTTCTGGGCCTGGGGCCTTACCTGTAGGAGTTTGGTGGACAAAGGTTGAACTAGACTGAGGAAGGATGCACATGATCTGCAGTTGTTGCCACATTGAGTCCTAGAACAATGTGATGCAAGAACTGGACAGATATAGAAAATGTCTATAGCTAATGATATTGCTGAAATAAGAGAGATTCATCATTGGCCTTGTCTCTGTCTCTTCCATTATTATTCCCTTGTTCTTCTGGAGCACTGCTGGAGTTGTGGCTGGCCCCAGCAGTGGTAGTATGCTTTACCTAGCATGCATGAAGCCCTGGGTTCAAGTCCTCACTACCACATACACAGAAAAGCAAAATGTGGTATTGTCACTTAAGTAGTAGGGTGCTAGTCTTGAGCAAAAGAAGTTCAGTGACAGAGTTCAAGCCCCAGCGTTGGGACATAAAACACAAGAAATGCAAGCTGGGTGCTGGTACCTCATGTCTGTAATCCTCACTGTTCAATAGGCTGAAACCTGAGGATCCCAGTTCAAAGTCAGCCTGGCCACCAACATGTGTGAAACACTTATCTCCAGTGACCACTAGAAATCCAGAAGTGTGTTGTGGCTCACATGGTAGAGCACTTGAGCTCAGACATGGTTCCCAGGCTCAGAGTACAAGTGCCATGACCGACCAAAAAACAAAAAAAAGGATAAAAGAATAAATAAATGCATCAGAAATATAGGCTTGAACAATGAAAACTACCCTTCACATGTTGTCTTGGAAGCACTAAAGTTCTTTCTGATCCTTTTCTCCTCACATCTCAAAAATTTACTTTTACAGGATGAAATTAGGTTTTCTTTATATTAATAGAGGTGCTTTTAAGTTGAAGTCTACACATCCAAATATGCCCTTTGATTCCCATTTTCATGAGGAATAGTTCAGGTCCACAAAAGAGACATGGAAAACACATACACTGGAGCACTAAAATCAGTTGTGACAGTTTCCAATCCAAACCATCACAATTATAGTGTATGTAAAGGTTCACCAAAAATCACAATAAACCCTTAAGAGACAAGTATAGGATCTCTGATTATGAGAGAGGGAGACTGATGCAGACCCTGGGGTGCCTGCCAGGAGCAGGCAAACTGTGAGCAAAGGATTCACAGCCATTGACTCCCACCCTCAGGACTGCAAGTCCTTGCCCTTTCTTGGTTTGAGGAAGTGTGTGTTCTAGCTGTTTGGCCTGGGGCTTTAAGTGAAGGGAGGCTTTGGTGGAAAAGATAGATTGAAATAGAATGAAGAAAGATGTGTGCTGTTTGCACTTTTTGGCAGAGTGGGCCTAGACCAATATTACACAAGCATTTGAGAAATATAGCAGAATTGTGCCATCAGCCATCTCTCTGTATCCTTAATTATTAACCCATTGGTCCACAGAAATCTTGCTTGGGCTTTGATGGGACTGTGGCAGAAGACAAAGATTTATTCCACAGCTTAATGGATAAGGTCTGAGAGGACAAGTCAGAGGTCCCCTAGATATGTAGCCTAAAGCTACTGAGAGGAACTTTTAGGATCAGAGAAGAGGTAAGAATTCTAAAGATTTTCACATGCAAAATGAGAAGACAAGAGCAGAGTGGTTTGTAAATGATTAAGATTCACATCAATATAGACCTACACTAAACTTCACTCTTCTACTCACCTGCATTCATTCTGACCCCCAAACCACTCTCTTTGTAGGAAAATCGGGGAAATGTGCCATGCTCTTAAGAATCCCTGTGAGGAAATTTTTCACTAGTTATCTGAAGAAATTACTAAAGGAAATCCAAGTAGAGCACAGCAAATGCTCACAGACATTGCCCAAACTCTGGGTTGAAGCCTCAGGACCAACAGCAAAAAGGAAAAAACATAAACCCCTTAAATGAAAAGCAAAATTCAGAAACAGCCAAAAACTCATTTTCATTTAATAGATAGAATTGGGGATTTTCTGGAAAATTAATTGTTAGATTTTTGCGAAATCCAAATCAACACAAGGATTATGGTGCATATCCACATAACCATCTTCCTATTCTATGCCTGTGTGTACATTACAGCAATGGAAAATGACCCGGTATAAGTTCAGTGTCTATGAGTAGCTTTGTAAGATGAGAGGGGAGGTATTAAACAATGTAAAGCTAAACAGAGATATAATTTACATTCAGCAGAACACAGGCATAGAACAAAAAAATGGATGAGAAACACAGTCTCATAACCTCAATTTCATTATTAGAACTAAGTACCAAAAAGTCAATGCATCCAATTCTCCCCATATATATCCATTTTCTGGTTGGCCTTACAATATTTCATGAAGGAAACATTGGTTTTGAAAAAGAAACTCAGCTTCCACAGCAGGGAGAGAAAAATCGCAATGCATCCACGCACTCTTGTGACCAGAAGTGTGGCAAGATGGCGCAGAGCATTGTGGGAATTGTAGTCTCCTTGGAAAACTTTTGGTTTGAAAGTCCTGAGTTGTTTTTGTTTTTTGGAGGGCGGAAGTGGAGGAGAGATCCTTTTGCGCATGCATCTCCCCGCCCCCCATGGGCGTTTCAAATCTGCCCCTTCTGGATTCTTTCCTTTGCCTTGCTGCTGGCAGTGCCCTGAGGTACAGTTTGGCCTTCCTTAGGTGGGAGCCAGGAGGCAGGCACCCAGCTCTGTGCAGTGGAGCTTGGGAGGTGTAACTTGAAGGAATCTCAAGCTTTGGAACTAATGTCAGGTAGGAACTGTGCGATTGCTGCCGGAGTCTGTCCTCCACGGGTTTCTTTTTCTTTTTCTGTTTCTGTTTTTTTTGGTCATTGGTGGGGCTTGAATTCTGGGCCTGCAAGCACCGTTCCTGAGCTCCTCAGCTCACAAGGAGAGCTTTACACTTGAGCCAAAGCACCCGCTTTCCCCTCCACACTTTTCTCCAGTCTGGGGTTGATAATTTGCTTGAGGTTCAGGTGTTTGTGCTGCCATTAGCTTCTGGGCTGCAAGAACCTGATTCCCAAATGTCTGAGACCAAGCTTGGTGATTCTGCAGACAAGGAGAGCCCAAGAGCTGTGCATTTGGACTCCAAGACCAAGGGATTCTTCTATTAACATATGTGATTTTATTTGCTTTGCCCAGGTGTAAGAGGAGTACAGGAAGAATTCTGGTGAAATTGTGAGGTGTGTGCCTGCCTTGAGTCTTCTTACATTGCAGTTGTATTTGGGGCTTCTGTGTTCTTTCTCCTAGAGATATTTTAATCTGTTTGGCTTGAGGTTTTAATCTCCTGGCTTGAGTTCATAGGTGTTTGTACATGACCCTGTTTCTAGAAACAGTTTTACACAGGATATTGGAGCAGTGAGTGCTAGTCCTGTATTTTTAGGAATGAAGTTTAGCAATGTTTGAAGCAGAGTACCCTATGAATAGGAATCTCCATCCTAAATGGACAGACCTTGTCAATTCTGAGAAGCCCTAAAGGGAAGAACAAAAAAGCACAGGAAGGGGAAGATGTTGCTAGCTTCCCTTGCCTTATGCAAAAATTGTTGCTACTTCACTGAGCACCAGATTCACGTGGTATTCTTTCCTACACCACTCTCAGTCATTTTGTGTTGTTTCAGGATTGTAACTAATTCATAGAAGTCATGATCAGCTGGCTTGAGGAATAAACCAGAGCCTAGATATCAGAGGATACCTGAGGCTGTGGTTTGCGATGGTGGCATAATTGTTATGACTGAAAGTATCTATTCATGTACTAGTCCCTAATCCTTTTCTTGCTAATTTATTCAGACTGTTACCACTATGATTTTTAGTATGTAATCATGCAAGATTATCTTAAATGTCTCATCTATGGATTTGCTAATGCTAGCTCTAATCGGTTGGTTGTGCCTGGTAGTGCAGAAAGTGTTGGTCGGGGACATATGGCCTTAAGGAAAAATCACAGAAGAAAACTTGAGGTAATATGTCTTACTCAAGGTTGTATGCTTTGTAGGTGATGCTTATCTTCAGGTGTGTCACTCCTATATGGACTATTTTATGTTGTATCTTTAGGATGGCCAAGGATCTTCCCATGACTGTTTAGGGAACTGAACATTAGGGACTTCTCAAACCTGGGTTTACCTCATCTTTACTCATGTCCCTTTGGCCAAACCATGTTAAATGGCAAATTGCAAGTCATTGCATAGGTTTGCAATGGGTATAGTGAAATGTGCCATTTGACAACCCTGATTGAAATATTATAACACAAGAAATATATTCTGTATATATTTTTCTCTATAACTTTGGGTGAAAACTACTGAGTTACATCATACATGTCTTCCATGGTGTTTAAATATGTAAATGAATGAGTTAGAACACAAATTCCAATGGATTCTTAGGATACCTTTACATTAAAAAAAGTAGTTCATACATCCTGAAGTATATTCAGTAATAACTACTTTTAGTGGCAATGTGATATGTTTTTGCTTTCAGTTAATCAATAATTTTTGTAGGAACATTCACTTTTACAAATGTAGTATGTATATAAATATAGAAATTACTTGGTTTAATAATATCTATCTACCAGGAAATGGACTGGATTTGTGTTTATTGGAGACTTGAATGCTTTGCCTGAGACATTAAAGATTCTTTTCTTATAACATGACTTTACCGTTTTCCAGCCCATGTATTATGTTTGCAAGAGGAAATTCTGGGCCCCAAAATCTCACAGATTCATTTCTGAATAGATCATTTGTCTTATATCCCAGCCATGCTTCCAGAATCTTCTGCTCATTGTCAGCAGCAAGACAGAATGAATGGATCTCTGGTGAGTTGTTTTTTTATTTCTCATTAGTTTTCCATCCCATTATAGGGACCAAAAGATATCCAAGAATTTAAAACATTACCAACCACACAGATTCAGCCTCAGGGGCACATTCATAAATCAGATAAAGATGGCTTATAGATTACCAGATAAAGATTGCTTGTAGGTTTAGCAGATTAAATGGTTATATTCTTTCTAAGTTGAATGCAGATTGCCTTCAGAATGTCTAGATTTCGTCTTGTCATAAAATGTAATCAAATCTGTTATGTGATGTAATGACACCGAGCAGGTTACATCTCATGGAAGGTGAAGGATAGATCACAACCAGATCACATCCTCATGAGTACCATTAAACTATCTCAATGAAATTTTCCTGGAGTTGCTGAAATAGTGTTGTGGTCACACACACACACATTCATGTGTTTAAGGAATGATTAACCTATATGTAGTTAAATTACTCTCTATATATACTTGTTGGACGACTTCATGGTCTTGGTCTTACTTGAAACTTAGGCTATGTTTGTTGCTAAACTTTAGGGTCTTTCTACAAATTCCTGTTTGTTTTCTAAAGTATCCTCACAAGATTTCTTTCCTTTATTTTCTCTCTCTATTTTTGATTTTCTACTCACTAGTGTTGGTTATTTTTCTCTTTATCTTTGTATCTATCTTTCTATCATTTTTCTTACTTTTCTCATTCCCTCTTTCCTCCATATGTGTCTCAGTTGTTTCTTTTCTTCAAATGATCTATCCGAGAAATAGCTTTTCTTTTTTTTTTTTTTTTTTTTTTTTTTTTTTTTTTGTCGGTCGTGGGGCTTGAACTCTGGGCCTGGGCGCTGTCCTTCAGCTCTTCAGCTCAAGGCTAGCGCTCTACCACTTGAGCTACAGCGCCACTTCCCGTTTTCTGGAGGTTTATTGGAGATAGGAGTCTCACGGTCTCTCCTGCCCGGGCTGGCTTTGAACCACGATCCTCAGATCTCAGCCTCCTGAGTAGCTAGGATTACAGGCATGAGCCACCAGCGCCCGGCTGAAATAGCTTTTCTTAATGATCTTATTTTGCTGACATTGCTCTTAGCATTGACATTTTTCTTACCCATTGTATAGGAAAAATGTTGCGTAGAGAGTTCTACAGGATTCCAGAAACAAAGAAAATTAGAGAAATAACATAAATGAATAGACGTAGGAGAAACCAGGGGTCCCGAGACTCTCTGGTACTTGGTCCCTGGGTACCAGCAAGCAAGCATAGTTCCTTGAGTGCACACAAGGAAGATTACTATTGATAACATGCAAAAATGAAGTATCTATATTTATAGTACAATCAGAGCCACAACAGTCTGTGAGGGAAACATGTTTCCTCATTCTCCTGAGACAGAAGACTGGCTCCCAGAGAAAATGCAGACATGAAGTTCACCTTACCTAGCCTTCAAGGTCAACAGCACCTCAGTTTCAGATGCTATCTTTTCAACAGTAAGGCAAAGGCCTGTACTCCAGTCTCATAACCCTCTCCAGAATTCTCTTTTAAGCCTTCTGTGACCAGCTCTCAGTGCTCTCAATGCTGTCAGGCTGGAATTCCAACCTCTCAAACCTTTTCCCCTTCAGCTCAATTTCAGAGTTCCCTACAGAAAAGTACTTACTTCCCCCAATTTATACAGTACAAGAAAATCAGTTTTCTCCTGATTCTGTTATCTTTGGTCTAACTTCATTTGATGTTGTATTCTGTTTTGTTTTTCCTTCCCGCTACTTTTGAATATTTTCATTCACTGACAGTTTATGATAGGAACTGGTTTTGATTTTTAAAAAATACAGTGACAAGGTGTTCTCTATTAGAAATATCACTTGTTGCGAACTCTCACAGATGATTGCTGAGGAATTGATTTTGATCTCTGAGGAATTTTGCTGTTAACTAGCACAAGTGGAAATATATCCTTAGGGATCTACTGGAGAAATGACTCAGGAATATGTGACACATTTGAGCATTTGGTCATATTTATCATTTTTGTCATCTTGAGTGTTCCTTGAGCCTCTATACATTTTCCTCCACCTTCCATGAAGCCTATTAAAATGAAAATCTTTTAAAGGAGTATTTTATTCCCCTCTCATCTATATTTTGTATTGTAGAATGTAGGCAAAGTTTACAAAACTTCATGGTAGCAGTTCTTTTTTACATAGGATTTTAATATCAGAGTATCTATGACCACATTTCAATATTTAATATTTAAACCAAACATGGTTAACCTAGGATATTTTTATGTGGGAACTCAATCAAAACTTATCAGGGCCAAATAAATCATTAGCTATTTTCTGGAGTACTATTAGTGCTTTTTAACATTCATGTGGACACTGCTTCTCATAGATCTAGTAATGTTCTATGTTCTGTATTCCACGTGATACCCTGAATGTGCGCTGCTTGCTTATGAGAGTACTTGTTAATAGAAGGTCTAATTAGGATTTATGGTGGAGCAGTATATGTAAATGCAGAAAAAAATATTAGATTAATTCACTGTCAAACTGATATGTACTAAAATTTTATGAAAAAATGATAATATAATTTTTAAGACACCTCCTTAGATTTAATGTTGTCATGCCATGTGTCCTTAGAATTTTTATCTTGTCTCTATTGCCAGCAGCAGAAATATGATTGCATGCATTAGAGAAACTGTAATTTTTTATTGGACTCAGGGCTTGAATTATGGGCCTGGTTATTGTCCCTCAGGTCTTCAGGTCAAGGTAAGTGCTCTACCACTTGAGTCACAGTGCTACTTTGAGTTTTCTGGTGGTTTATTGGACATAAGAGTCTCAGGGACTTTCCTGCCTGGGCTGGCCTTGAACCTTGATTACAGGCATTAGCCACCAGTGCCCTGCCAATCTGTGCATTTTAATGACCAGGTTTATATGTTGTCAAATATTTCTAATTTGCTATTTAATTTCGCCAGTGAATAGAGAACACAGCAAGCTGCAAACATTTTACATAAGACAAAAGCATACCTGCAGCATAATGAAATTCCAGATTGGAATTCTCATGACCCAGGTCTGATTTCTTCATGTAAATATGCCATTACAGAAGCTGATGTCATTTGATGATGTGGCTGTGGACTTCACCTGGAAGGAGTGGCGGGATCTGGATACTAGTCAGCGAACCCTTCACAGAGATGTAATGCTGGAGACCTATAGCAACCTAATGTCCTTGGGTAAGCAAAGGTCGCTTTTAATTGGAATATCAAGTGCTTTTATTTTGTAGATATTTGACTATTTATGATATTTAAGTATAAGATTCCAGTCCATTCCCAGGTAAAAAACTGCTAGTGGGAGCTTTGTGTTGTTTGCCTTTCATAGTACTGCATGAGCCACATCTCCATTTTGGCTTTTGTTTTGGGGTATATTCTGGGTTTCCATGCCCAGGTTGGTTTCAAGCCTGCCTCTTCTGATCTCACCTCCTAATTGAAGGGTTACAGGTATAAGCCTTTGCATCATTACATTTCTTAAAAAAAAAAAACATTCCACTTCACGGGAAGTGTCATTTCTTTGTAAGGGAAACTTCACCTTCATTATATGTAACTCAAGAGCTAATTTTATTCTCATTCTTTAAGAAGGCAAATCAGTAGTTGGCAAAAGTTCTAAACTATGATCCACTAATAGGAGACTGAGTTCCCAGCCTTGGGGTGATTATTATAGGTGGATCTACAGTCTAGAGAGAATATACATTATTACTGACAGTATGATCTGGAAATCAGTAGTTGAAAGTGTGCATTTGTAAGCCAAACTTGACACAGGGTTTAGTGCTTCAAGCTTGGAATCCTAGATACTTTGGAGGCTGAAATCTGAAGATTTTAGTTTGAAGCCAGCAACTGTAGAAAAATGACCATGAGACTCTTATCTCCAATTAACAATTCAAAAACTATAAATGTAGCCAAGACACAAAGTGGTAGAATGCTAGCTTTTAGCAAAAGAGCTGAGTTCAAGCCACACAATTGGCACAATAAACTAAAAGCTGGGGGAAACTCCACCATGGAGCTGTTAAGAATTGAGAAACCATGGGCTGGCAAGATGGATCAGTGGTAGAGTGATTGCCTTGCATGCTTGAGGCCCTGTGTTCGATTCCTCAGCACCACATAATCAGAAAAAAAAAGCTGGAATTGCCATTGTGGCTGAAGTGATAGAGTGCTAGCCTTGTGCTTAAGAGCTGAGAGACAGCTCCCAGGCCCAGAGTTCAGGCCCCACAACTGGACCCACCCCCTACAAAAACAATTAAGACACCAGATTTAGGAGCAACCTTGTGAACAGGATGTCTGCGACCTTACATTAATGATGACCCAGCAAGAACAGCAGTTCTCCACTATTTCTTAATCACAGGGCACTGTGTTCCTAAACCTAAATTAATTGTGAAGCTGGAGCAAGGGGCAGAACCATGGGTAAGAGAAGCCTCAGACAAGAATTTCACAGGTGAGTTAAAGCATCTTGAATGGTGATGATAAATCCAGAGTCCAGTTGATCTCTTTATCTTGAGCTTTACAGAGTGATAGTATTCCTAGAGCCCCTGAGTCATATGTGGGAGAGAACTAGGTGATCCTTTGTATCAAGGTATTGTCAATCCAGAATTCACGTGGAGACAAACTGAATTTGGTGTGCCAGTGTACTTAATGTTAGCAATTCTCTTTGTCTGTAGAGAAGTCATTCTTAAAGGACAATAAGAAATGTAGAAAGGAGATCTCATTTTCTTTTAAACTAGTATTATGCAGGTAGGAAGAAAATAGGTGTATGCTAGGGCTGCTATCCTCTGATCCGGACAATTTCTTATCAGTCGTGCTAGGCATGGAGGGAGATTCAGAATCAAAGCATTAAGAGTACATAGATGAATACTTTCAGTAAATATTTCCTTGAGAAAAATAGCAAAATCTTAAACACAGAAAAACATTATTTTCCATTGTAAAATGTCAGTACTACTTTCTTAATTACTACATTGCAGAGAAAAGTATATTTCTGCATAAAGCAATGCTTTGATATTTGAAAATCTTGTAACAGATGGGAGAAAATATCTTTACATTAAGGAATTTATAGATCTCATTTATGTTTTTGTCTATCTTTCTATTACTCATTTTAGATGCCCCTGAAATGGAGGATGTGATTAGCACCTGTCAGGAAAGTCACAATAAATATCTCTCTGAAGTAGCAATCATGAATAGTAACTCAGGGGAGGAAAAAGTGAGACTTGTAAGAAGTTTTCATTTGAGCTCCATACAGAAGTCAGAACTGATTAAGAATAATGCGAACTCCTTAGGGATGAGGACAGAAAAGTTCACTGGCTGTCAGAACATGGGTGTTTTCAGTGAACCTGTTAAGATGTGTGCTGCATACAGTCCTCATGTGTCTTCTGTAGTTGAAGAATATAAACAATGTGAAAAGTCTTTCACTGAGAAGACACACCCTGTTGTCCCTCAGAGAACACACACAGGAGAGAAACCTTATGAATGTAACGTGTGTCGAAAGTCTTTCACCCAGAAATCAAAGCTTACTAGGCACCAGAGAACACACAAAACAGAGAAACCTTTTGAATGTAACATTTGCGGAAAGTCTTTAACCTGCAAGGCATATCTTACTAGACACCAGAGAACACACAGAGAGAAAATTTATGAATGTAACTTGTGTGGAAAGTCCTTCACCAGGAAGTCAACTCTCACTGTCCATCAGAGAACACACACAGGAGAGAAACCTTATGAGTGTAACTTGTGTGGAAAGTCTTTCACCCAGAAGTCACAACTTACTGTCCACCAGAGAACACACACAGGAGAGAAACCTCATGAATGTAACGTGTGTGGAAAGTCTTTCGCCAAGAAGTCAACCCTTACTGTCCACCAGAGAACACACACAGGAGAGAAACCTTATGAATGTAACATATGTAGAAAATCTTTCACCAAGAAGATACACCTTACTGTCCACCAGAGAACACACACAGGAGAGAAATTTTATGAATGTAAGCTATGTGGAAAGTCTTTCACCCAGAAGTCAAACCTCACTGTCCATCAGAAAACACACAGGAAAGAAACCTTATCAATGTTATATGTGTGGAAGGATTGTCAGCCAGAAACTACAACTTACTGTCCACCAGAGAGCACACACAGGAGAGAAATTTTATGAATGTAAGCTATGTGGAAAGTCTTTCACCCAGAAAATACACCTTTCTGTACATCAGGAAAAATCCACCAGAGAGAAATGCTATGTATGTAGCAGGCATGGAAATTCCTTCACCTGGAAGGCACAACTTAACATCCACCACAGACACAAGGAGAGAAACCTTATGAATGCAACCAGTGTGGAAAGACCTGGAGGTCACAGCTTAACACACATAAGTTGATTCACACAAATGAAATAACTTAGGACTGTACCAAATGGGGAAAACCTTTGATCTGTAAGAAAACTGAAATTGCAATACAGAACTAATACAGGATAGAGACCTTGTGATATAGCAGATGTGGAGTCCTTCAAATAGAAGACACAGCTCTGGGTTAACAGAACACACAGACACAGACACACACACTCTCTTTCTCACAAGACGCACATACACAAAGAGGAGAGAAATCATCTGTAGGAAAAATGTAAAGGTTTTCTAGAAAAGTCATAACTCAGTTTGCATCAGAGAACAGACACAGATGAGAAAATACAAATATAAGAAATGTGGAAAGTCCTTTACCAAGTATTCATGTATCCAAGTTCATAGAACATGCAGTGGAGAAATGTTAAAAATATTACAAATGTGGAAATCCTACGATCTGAAAAGAATACCTCAGTGTTCATCAGAGGACTGACTCACATAGGAGAAAATAAAGTAGTAAATAGAACCTATTTGAAATGAATTTCAATCAGAATTGAGTCCTCAGCATATGTGTGATCATACACAGGAGAGAAACTATGAGTATAGAAAACATTTTGCCAGAAGTCACATCTGTACAGGTATCAGAGACCTGGCCACATGACAGAATTTCTCTCAATATAAACATGAGAGGAAGTCTTTCAACCAGAAGCCAACCTTCAGCAATTATTAAAACATTCACTCCGGAAAGAAACCCAATGTAGGAAAATCATTGTCAGAAAACCTCTGTCAATTATACAGAGACATTCTTCATGGCAGAGGTAAGTTAGGTGTGATGGGAAACCATTCTTCACTCTTCAGCTCTCTTTGAGCCAACATTTCTCATCGTGTTGAGTGGGGATGGTGTCCTTCAATATTATCCAAAGCATGTAGAAACAAGCAGTCTCAACAGGTAATTCAGAGATTGAAGTTATTAACTTGTGTCTTTTATACTAAGGAATGGTGTATAAGAGTTATTTGATAAACTTTTCTTGGAAATATGAGTTCTGGCCCTTTGGGACTGGATTGAGATCATCTCCAACATAGTTAGGGGAACAGTAGTCGAGTAAAGAGTGTTATGATAGGAGGCAAGAACATGAGAACAACCATTTTTCTACTGTTCTCTTAAGTCACCTTCTGTATGTGTGATCCATGCCTTATAGTACAGATGACTTACTTACTCCAGTTCAGTTTTTGAATGGAAGATCTAATGGAAGATATTAGTCCTTATTGCAGTACATATATAGTACTGAAGTCTTTCTCGGAGGGGTAACAATGCTCAATAGGAAATGTATTCATGACCTAACTCATATAATGGTATAAACAATCTATACAGTATCTTTACAAATAAAATACATATTTTAAAAAAATATGATGGATTAATAAAGACTAGAATCTCTGCATTTTGCCTTGGGGGAGAACCCCAAAGTGTCTTCAGTGCTTGCTCTTTTCTTTAATTAATCACTGGTGATGAGCAACTTGTGATTGATTCACTCTTAGCCCATTTAGTTGTTCTGCTGAGTGAGCTATTACAAAACACCAGTGTGGATGATGTGTCTCACGTGTGTTATCTCATAGAGGGCCAAAGTGGATAGGACATTAGGGGAAATAATCAAGCACACAAAGATATTGATCAATCTCTCACAAAAATTGAAGGTAACAAAAAAGTAAAATCATATGCCACTTGAGCTACAGCATCAGTTCTAGGCCCTGAGAGAGGAAGGAAGGAAGGAAGGAAGGAAGGGAAGTGAGAGAGGGAAAGAGGAAGGGAAGGAATGAGGAAAAAGGAAGAAATAAACTATTCAAAAGAACAATGTTTAATTTTTGGTGAATGTTAGAATTATTCTTTCAGAGGTTGGGGCTCAGGACAAATGGCTTTTACAAACAGGAAATTCTTGAACTGTTTACAAAATGATAAGGAGGCTGTAACATTTTATAAATTGACTTAATAATTCAGTAATATTAAGTAAGGAGGTCAGGTGTGACTGGTGCCCTATTGGCCACCTGGTGGATGGTGGGGTCTGGCATCTTGTCTTCATGAAGGGGAAAGGAGATGCCCCCATCCATCACTTGCCACCCAACTGATGGGTGTGGCTGGTTCCCTGGAAGCAGTGGTGAGCATTTGGCTGATATTTTACTCCATCTGTTAGTTCAGTGCCTGGGACTGGAATTTCCTGTAGACCTGCCTCCTGCTTAGGCCTTATTTAGGCTGGACCAGCAGTGGCACTAGATGCCATGGTACATGTCTCTGTGATCATGTCCTGTGTCCAGTCTCTTGGCTTGTCTCTGGTCATCCTAATGTGCCAATTCATTACTCTCTTAGCACTACATTGGTTTCTTTTCTTTTTTTTTTTTTTGGTCTGGTCATGCGCCTGAACTCTGGGCCTGGGTGCTGTTCCTCAGCTCTTCAGGCTAGCACTCTACCACTTGAGCCACAGCACCACTTCTGGCTTTTTTTCTCTTTTTGCTTATGTGGTTCTGAGGAATCGAACCCAGGGCCTCATGAATGCGAAGCACGTGCTCTACCACTGAGCCACCTTACCAGCCTGGCATTGGTTTCTTACTGTTGTTTTTATTCTTTTTTTTTTTTCCTTTCTGTCCTGTTTCTAAGCTGTCTAAATGTATTTGTGGACAAGTCTTTATTACATAAGGCTGCTTGCAGATGGCTAGCTGTGTAATAAGGACTCCAGTATTCCATCTCCCAAAATTTGGTTTCCAACAAATATACTGTCTTCTTTTACAGAAACACAAAGGTTGAACTTTTTAAATTTAGAATTTCTAGAACCAAGATAGATGCCACTGTATAGTTATGTAATTAAAGATATCCTGGAGAGGGATGGGAAGGTGACTCAGTGGTAGAGTGCTTGCCTTGCATGCCTGAGGCCCTGGGTTCGATTCCTCAGCACCACATAAGCAAAAAGAAAAAAGCCGGAAGTGGTGCTGTGGCTCAAGTGGTAGAGCACTAGCCCTGAGCTGAAATGCTGAAGGACAGTGCCCAAGCCCAGAGTTCAGGCCCCACAACTGGACCCAAAAAAAAAAAAAAAAGATATCCTGGAGGCATTAAAAATAATTAGTGTGGGTAAGCCAGGCCCAAAGAAACATAGGTCCCATGGTTTCCCTTATTTGCAATATCTAGTATATGTATGAGTCAAGCAGAAAAGGTCAGATAATGTGAGGTCAGGAAAATGAACCCTTAGATATGTATTTTAATGTTTTTTCTTTCATGCATGTGTTTCTAACACATTTATAAGATTATCTCTTTGTTGCTTTGTATGTCCCTCCCCCACAGTATAACCCCTGCTTTCACTATATTTGATGTCAGTATAACTTGTGGAGGAGATGGGGAAAAACCAGTTGTTTAAGGATACAGGTGGACCTGTTGCAACAATGAGAAGTACAAGTTGTCATGTCCAAAACGAGCTTTACAACGTCGGTGTGGGGGGGGGGAAGGAGAAGGATTGGGATTGGGGGGAGGGGGGAGGCTGGGAAGGGATGTGAAGGGTAAACACAGGAGGAGGCTGCAATGCTTGGTAAGAAATGTACGCATTATCCTTCCCATGTAATTGTAACTCCTCTGTACAGTATGTTCACAAATAAAATAAAATTAAATTAAAAAAAAAATAGTGTGGCTGGGTGCTGGTGGCTCACACTTGTAATCCTAGCTACTCAGGAGGCTGAGATCTGAGGATCGCGGTTCAAAGCCAGCCTGGGCAGGAGAGACCGTGAGACTCCTATCTCCAATAAAACCACCAGAAAACCGGAAGTGGCACTGTAGCTCAAGTGGTAGAGCGCTCGCCTTGAGCTGAAGAGCTGAGGGACAGCGCTCAAGCCCAGAGTTCAAGCCCCACAACTGACAAAAAAAAAAAAAATTAGTGTGTTGTAAGGCCCAGACAAAGAAGCAAGACGCTAAGGTGAAAAATCAGTGATACAAAAGGGAATCTGGTATAGAAGGTAAAGTAAGCCTCACAGATTTTTGCCCCTGAATTCAAACTGAGGATCACTAATATGATCTGTGCAAACAATGCATTCTTCCAAATGATTAGTGGAAGAATTTGGATGTGGTTTACAGAATGATAGGTAAACAGTCCTTTATTGAGATTGTAAAAGGACCTTTGCATATGTCTATATGATGTTATGAATTTTATATCCTATTCTGTGGAAACCATGAGTCCTGCTTAGATCAAGTAGTTAAGATCTCCTGATCTAACAGGGCCCTGGTGCTTCATATCGGAATTCTTAGTTGCTCAAGAGTATGAGGTTTAAAATCACAATTGAAAGGCCAACTAGGTAGGAAATGCTGTGAGACTGTTATAGCCAATTATCACCAAATTTCCCACAAGTAGTGCTGTGAATCAAGTTGATAGTCTGTCATCACTTTTGTTCCTTCATTACAAAAGTTCAGGGACAGTACCCAGGCCCTGAGTAGAAAGAACTCCAAGGCCAAGGAAGATATTTTGTAAAAATGGGTTCTTTGGCCTTCGTGAAGGAAAGTTTCCATTCTTGTAGAAACCTAAAATACTCCATAGGGATAGTCATTGTCCCTCAATTGAAGTATATATTGAAATGTCTTATAATGGTAATGATAAATTGTCACAAATAGTGGGGTATCTTTTCAAGTGAATGCACATGGATATACCTTAATGTTTCTGACTAGTTCATAGGTCCTTGCAGAGGTTCAAGTTACTATGTAGACAATGCGATCCACACCTGTAAGGTGTGGAATTAGACATTCCAAGAGAGATCTCAACATATAAAATGCGGCCAAATATTTCAGTATACTTGAAACAGTATCATAAGAAAAGAAGGAGTCAATAGTGATCATTTAAGATCCCAGAATACCAATATATTTGAACAAGAAGACAATGCTCTTCCACTGTGTGCACACAGATGTTAGAGATATACTCTTTTCAGTCTGTTCTGTCCAGATGTGTAGAAGCACTTTTGTTGTTCTTCCCTTATGGATGGCACTTTATTTCAAGGCCATTCCCAGGGGTGAATGACAGGTTGTTTATTTTCAGCTCATTCTAAAAGCTCCTATGTCCTGAGAAGAGAAGTGGTGAACCATGACTTGGGTACATATCCACCCTAGACCTAATCACTAAGAGTGGGTTAAGTTGTATAATTTTTCAGAATGTTAACGGTCCTACCACAAGGTTCATCCTGTAGCAATATCCAAAGTTAGGCTTTAGAAGAGTTCTGCCTTTGTTCAAAGATTTCAACCCTAAATTAGATTATTTTCAATAGCCATTCATTGAATATTACTGGATAAAGTATACAAACACAGTCACATCTAAGTTACAGAACTTTGTGATATCATCAGCAGGGGCAATTCATTTGACTCAAAGTCATGACCCTGAAGAGTCCTCTCCAGATCTAAGTATTTAACCAAAAACCTCCAGTTCCAAGCAATCTTGACCCCAGTGAGAGAACAGGATTTTAGATGAATCCTTGTTTCTTCCTGAGGTTAACCTGGAATGATGCATCTCAGAGTGACTGGAAGGGAAAGAAGCTGGGATACTGAGCACAGTGGGTACTGAACAAGGCTATCATAGGATTTTCACTAGAACCTCAGGGATAACACAAGGTCTCCTTCCATTACCTTGAGCACTTATATCTTTATTGTTGTCCACCTCTAGGTCATTTTTGTCCCATAATTAGCATAGTATTAAGTTTACATTTTTCCTGCTCCTTTGAGAAATATCTTACCCTAACCTCTCTTTCCTATTTCCCCAATAAATGGTGAAGTTCTTTTAAATTTTTTTTGGTCGGTTTCTGGATTAGAAACATCCTTGTATGAAGTCCCTGTTATAGAGTTTTCAGTACTTTGAGAAGATCACTACCTGGGGCATCCACAACCAACCATCTTTTCTTCACTTGTCCATGGGGTCTGAGCAAAACCACGCCAAATCTTTATACATGCATTCTAAATTAAATGTTTGTTACCAATAGTTTGATGTGGAGACTTCATCAGGTGTGTTGGAAGTTGGCTGGGCTCATAGTTTAGGCCAGAACTCAAATGGAAGGTACAGGAAAGAAAAGATTGGTGAGGAGCCAGCCAAGGAGAGGAGCGCAGTGCCAAAGTCTTCATGCAATATGCAAGCCTGGCAAGCACCTTGGGACAAGAGTGAGGAGCCCAGAACAGGGCCTGTGCTACCCATCAGTACACCACCAGGACCACATGGCAAATCTAGCATGGGACATGGTGTGCACAGGTTTCAGGAGGGCTGACTGTTGACACAGGGACCTGTTAGTCAAGTTAAGCCAGTGGCCTAATGTAGATGATACAATTGCTGTGGATAAGAAGAATTGGTACTAAAACTATTGTCTGATGAACTAGTTAAAATTCTTCAGGATATTTGTGTGTGTGTGTGTGTGTGTGTGTGTGTGTGTCCTAAGAAGAAAACAAATTGAAAGGTAGTTCAGAGAGAACTCAAATGACAAGAGTGTCAGACTTAAGTCCTCAGCAAGATAGATCGATCCATTACAATCACAACCAATAAGTGAAAAGGAAAGGTTTCCTTCAGTTATTTTTACCAACCCTTACAAATCCCATTGTGTTCAAAATAATAAGAACAGAAATATATGTGTTGATGCTTACTGTTGTACAACAGCTAGTTTACAAGTGACAGCAGAGGCATAGAGTCTCTTCTGTGTGCGGCCCCTGCACTCACTGGAAAGGAGGACAGTAGTATTGAAAGTGAACTAAAGTCACTTGTAAGTTTGTCATTTAAATTGCAGGGGAAGTATTGCCTAAATGAGCAGACATTTTGTTTTGCTGGTCCTTAGGCTTGACCTCAGAGGCCAGGTGCTGTCCCTGAGCTGCTTTTGCTAAAGTGTAGCATTCTACCACTTGAGCCACAGCACCACTTGCAGATTTTTCTGTGCATGTGGACCTGAGGAATAGAACCCAGCTCCTCATTCATGCAATGCAAGACCTGTACCACTTAGCTACCTTGCCTGTCCTATAAGCAGAATTTTTATGTTAAAAGAAGAAAGAATAGGTTGGTATGTAGTATCCACCTTCGATGTGCAAATCCCAAGGTTCAATCCCCCAAGGTGAAAGGAAGAAAGTAGAAAATAGAATGACAGGAAGTATACAGTTTCAAGAACAAAGAAAAATAGAAGAACAAAGGCAATGAGCAAGTATTTAGGTTTTTGTTTGTTCATGATTGTATCTTTTTTCTTTTAATTGTTGGTTGTGAGTTTTAAACTCAGGGAGGGCCTGGCATATTCCCTAATCTTTTCACTAAAGGCTACCATGCCACCACTTCCAGCCAGAATGTCACTTCTAGTTTTCTGGCATTTAATTGGTGATAAGTCACAATGAACTTTCTGCTGATGTGGTGCTGAGGAATGGAACCCAGTGCCTCATGTATGCAAGGCAAGCACTCTACCACTGAGCCACACTCCCAGCTCTGCCTCCTTTTTTAAAACAGTGTGGTTGTGAGGCAGGGAGGGGCCTTCCTGGTGGATCCAGGCCTCCCCAGTCCCACTCAGCACAGCCTCAGGGTGCTGAGTGTTTGATATGAGGCCTGTCAAGTGCCTGACACCCAGCCTAGTTCCCAGTGCTTGGCCTCTCTCTCTTACTCTCTCTGGCTGGGAAACTCTGATCATGTTGACAAGGACAATGCTGCTGGGTTTTATAGACAGTTATTAATAAACACATTTTTGACATTTAAAGAAAAAAAACAGTGTGGTTGGGGATGGCAATGTGGGTTAGTGATAAAGTGCTTACCTAGTATACATGGAGCACTGGGTTTGATTTCTCAGTACCTAATAAACAACAACCACCACCAAACACCCCTAGGAGCACTGGTGCTGTAGCTCAAGTGGTAGAGTGGTAGCCTTCAGCATAATGAAATTCAGGAACAGTTCTCATGACCTGAGTTCAAGCTCCAGGAATGTCAAACAACAACAACAAAAAAAAATGAGCAAATGAAAACAAAAAACCCAATGTCAGCAAGTTTCATTGATAAACACCACACACACAGACACACACACTTCTTTTTTAACCATATTCACCTCCTTTACCTTGTCTGCTTACCCTCCCTGCTGCAAATCCTACCTACATCCACAGGAGAACTTATTCTATGTTTCTGTTGTTCTTGCATTCTTACAAGAATTATTGTGAAGGTGATATATATATATATATATATATATATATACATATATATGTATATCTATATATACACATATATGTGTATATATATGTATATATAAATATGTGTATATATATATATATGCACGTCAAAGTTACATAAGCCAGGTATTGATTTCATTACTTGATTGATTACATGGTTGATTTAATTGATTTCATTACTTATTGAACAGTATGCATTTTTGCACAATTCCACTCAATTTTTAAAAGTAGCATTTATTTCCATATATCACAGAAAATATACCAATATTAGGTATTGATCTCATTGTCTGGGTGCTGTACCTGATCATTTTATCTTAAGGATCTATAACTTGAGCCATCCATTAGTTTTTGCTCCTGGATTTTTAGGTGATTAACTGTAGATAAGAGTTTCATTGACTTTTCTGAAAGGGCTGGATGAAAGCTCAATCCTCAGGTCTCAGGTTTACCACCATGAGACACTTGTGTCCAGCACCTTTAAATATTATTATATGCACTATGTTATTTGTGATAGGTTTTTTCTTTTCATCATTCACACGCCTTGATCTCTGGGCCTGGGCTCTGTCCCTCAGCTCTTCAGCTCAAGGCTACTGCTCTACTACTGGACCCACAGCACCACTTCCAGCTTCTTCAGTTTATGTGGTGCTGAGCAACCTAAACCAGGGCCTCATGTATGCAAGGCAAACACTCTCCACTGAGCCACCTTTCCAGCACCTACAGTAGCATTTTCAAAGGAATATATTAGGCCTTACATATTTGTTTGTTGCACAGGTTCAACAAACCATAGAACCAAAATACTTGAAAAAGTATGTACCTATAGTAAACATGCAGTCTTTGAAAAAACTGGCATTATCCTATGAACAATATGTTGTAACAACTATTTAGTAGTAATATGTATCAGAGGTGATTTACAGTGTATAGAAGATACCCTGGAGATTATATTAGAGGTGATTTGCACTGTATAGAAGGATGTGTGCAGGTTACATGAAAGCAAATAAAGAAATACACATCAGGTGAGATAAACATAATAAATAGCAAGTATTTCTTGGGCAAGGACAGCAGAATTTTCACACTGTTCTCTATATTCATTATGGATACTGGAGTGTCCTCCAATACTGTCTAAAAAATATGGTCTCTTATTGTACTACCTTCCCTTCTCTACCATATTCAAATGCTGCAGCTCATTTGGACTTTCATAATTTTGCATAAAAATGCTCAGAATAACTGTGGGGTTCTTCAACTTCAGTAGACACCCCGGGCATGCATTTCATCAGGTTCATTGAAATCCTCAGTCCTCATCCTTCAGGGTTCCCATTAGTTCTCATCAGCTCTGCCTTATATTTTGAGCTCAAAATTAAATGTGTTCCTAATCACACTCTTCCCTCAACTGTATCATTAGTTGTGACTGCTATTTTACACAGAGATTCATCCTGGAAAGACTTAATCACAACATCTATGTTTTTGGACCTCTAAAATGAGTCATAGGAAAAAATACAAAAACTTAATTGATATCCAAAAACTCTTTATTGTGAAGGTAACACATTATCTTTTAAAATTTAAGATTTTAAAATATCAAAGTAGGAATGGATTTATGAGAACTGTATGCCTTTCTCCCTAAGGTTTTATGAAAATAATACTGATATTTTACAATTGAAAATAATATTTTTCTGTGTTTAAGTTTTTCTTTCTTAGTCAATTCACACTTTTAAAAAATGCATATTATGGGTATTTTCAGGAAAGGTAATTAATTAATAACACATCTCCATCTGCAGACGGTTACAAGAAATTATCCTGCTTCAAGACAATAAAAAAGATGTCAACATGAAAATACACCTAAAAATTGCAAATGTTTAGGTAATATAAAGGAATGTATAGAACATATATTTTATGTAAGTTGTCTAAAATGATTTGTAAAGGGAGAACACAGCACCATATTCATGATTCATAAAGCATGAAGATTCAATATATAAATATATAAGTGTAATTAAACCAAAGTATGCAGATTAGTAATATGGATCAATTAATACTGAACTTGCTGACAAATTTGAGGACCTGTGTTCAAAGAATACCAAGAAAAATTAAAAAGTGTAATTGATTCAGATTTTAAATGGAATTATCTCATTGAAAAGTAACTATATGATATCATAGGCAAGTATTGTGAGAATACTGTAAACTACTAGAGTACCTAGTAATAATGAACTGCAGTACCTCCAGCAACTTAATTACCTATGTCTGCCGTAAGAAAAAATCAGACTGTTTGGGAAATTTACTTTCTTGCAGTTCTATAGTATAGCAACAATTATGATACATGTTTTATGTCTTTAGAAGTTCTGTGCTTCAGCCTAAAGATGGTCTTTATTCTGTACATAAAATTTGTGGTTACTTCTTTATTAAAGAAACAGTCAGACTACCAGATTAGGGTATAGCTACTGCTTAACGGCATTTTTTTTCTTTTTTCTTTTCATCAGTCACGGGGCTTGATCTCTGGGCCTGGGCTCTGTCCCTCAGCTCTTCAGCTCAAGGCTAGTACTCTACCACTTGAGCCACAGCACCACTTCCAGCTTGTTCTGTTTATGTGGTGCTGAGGAACCAAACCCAGGGCCTCATGCATTCAAGGCAAGCACTCTACCACTGAGCCACCATCTCAGCCCCTGTAGTAGCATTTTTATAGGAGTATATTATGCCTTGCATATTTGTTTGTTTCACAGATTCAACAAACCATAGATCCAAAATATTTGAAAACGTATGGCACCTATAGTCATCATGTAGTCTTTGCAAAAACTGGCATTATCCTATGAACAATGCAGTATAACAACTATTTAGTAGGATTTAAAATGTAATAGGTATCAGAGGTGAATTACAGTGTATAGAAGATTGCCAGGAATTGTATTACAGGTGATTTTCACTGTATAGAGGGCTGTGTGCAGATTACATGAAAGCAAACTAAGAAATAAGTATCAGAGGAGACAAACATAATAAATAGCAAAGTAATTACTAAAATGAAACCATATTTATATTGTAATATAAAAATAGTAAATATATCAGGTACTGTCTGATTTGAACTGAAGAAAATATACTCACAAAACTCAATAATCCATCCAAAGAAATATACATTAATTATCAAGAAATCAAAATAACTCTATATAATGATACCTGAAGCAAAAAATGAATAATGAAAATACAGATACTGATAATATGAGAAGAAATAAACATCAGCACAAATTGTGTTACCACAGATACAGAGCACTGATAATAACATGTATCATCAATCTGTATAATACAAATTTTACTCTGAAAAGTCTACAAAGACATGGTTAAAAGGCCAAAGAATGATAATTTCTTTAATCTCTCATTATGATTGGAGAACGAATACTCCTCTTTTTATTTTTTTGTCAGCCATGGGGCTTGAACTCAGGGCTTGGGTGCTATACCTCCGCTCTTGAGCTCAAGGCAAATGATCTACCTCTTGAGCCACAGCACCACATCTGGTTCTCTAGTGCTTTATTGGGGATAAGGATCTCATGGACTTTCCTACCAGGGCTGGCTTTGAACCATGATGCTCATATCTCAGCCTCTTGAGTAGCTAGGATTACAGGCATGAGCCACCAACGTCTGGTGTCTAATACTCCTCTTAATGACTGAACAACCAGAAAAATGGTCACCACAAACACACATGTGGAAGGCATTATCTTTACTTAAATGCTGTTTAATAAGCACTATGCTGTTATATTTACCAAGACAGACACACTGAGAATAGATCTGAAGACAAATTGTCTAGAAATCAGTATGAGAAAGAAAGCTATGTTATAAACACAATAAAATCCAACAATATGTTTCTAATAATCTCTCAGTAAAACAAACACATGGGAACTAGAATGGATCTGTAACAAATGTATGCTATTAGTATGAGTTATAGAATATTAAAGGGAGCCACTGTCTTACTTCAGTTGTGAAATAAAAACAAGTGCTTTCAATTATGTATGGAGTATTCATGTGAAAATCTTCTGGAGGGTGTGGCAGAGCCATAGAATTTGAGGGAAATAGGGTGATGAAAATACAGCATACAATTCAAGAGTAGAGATAGGAGGGAGGGATTGGCAGAGAGTGAAGGAATGGAACACACTGTATGAAAAAACAGTATTTATTAATCTCTATAAGCATTACCTCCATAATAATATTAAATTACATTAATAATAAAACAATATTTCCAGCATAAATGATTTGCTTGGTGATCAAAATCTACCACAGTAAGAAGAACAGTTACAATTATTAGAGATATAATACAACAACACTTAATTTGAAAGATAAACTATTTCAGTTTACATTGAATATTAATTCCACATAATAATCCTTTCATTGTAGTATACAATTAAGTGTGAATGTTAAATGTTGAGGTAAGTCAAAACAAGACAAGCACTTCTGGCTCAAGACTGTCATTTTAGCCTAGCTACTAAGGAGGAAACTGAGGTCTGGAAGCCAGCCTAGAAAAACAATTCAAATTAAGCAGCTAATAAACACGTTAGAGGTAAGGCTCAAGTGATCGTGCCAACAGTGAGTGAGGAAGCTGACTGTCTGTGAGACCTGGAGTTCAAGCTCCAATAGTAGCTCAAGAAAGCCATGGTGGAGTGTGAGGTATGTGTATTACATGTGTTTCTAAGTTAGAAGCCTAATTGTAGTGATACTAGCAAGTCTCATCTCAGGCTTATAGAGAAAACAAACTGAGTGGAGGAGGGAGAGAAGGGAAGCCAAAGGTCAGGGAAAAGAAGGAAGAAGAGGAGACAAGAGAGTAGTGGAGAGAAGGGAACAAAAGGGAAAAGGAAAGGAGAAGAAGACAGGAGATGAAGAAAGCCCTATGGCATTAGATTTAACAGCAAATCTTTAAATAAGACACCAAAAGTGACTCATGCAAAAAATAAACAAACAAACAAATGCCAGACTATGGTGGCTGATACCTGTAATCCTAACTAATCAGGAGAGTGAGATCTGAGGATCATGGTTCAAAGCCAGCCTGGCAGAAAAACCTATGAAACTCTTATCTCCAATGAAGCACCAGAACACCAGAAGTTGTGCAATGGCCCAAGTAGTAGAGTGCTAGCCTTGAACTGAAGAGCTGAGGCACAAGCTCATACCCAGAGCTCAAGCCCCATGACTGATAATAAATCAATAACTGAACAAAAATTAAAAAATAAATACCATACCAAACCAGATTAAGTGCATACAATGAAAACCTTTTATACTGAAAAGAACCATCACCAAAGAAGCAAAAGCATGGTAGGAGAAAATATTTGCATATTCTTCAAATAGATTCCTAACAAATATGAATTCGAAAATATAAAGAAAATGCTCCATGTAACCCCCACACCATAAAATCTAATTTTAAAATGGGAAAAAGATTAAAGTGACTTTTCTAAATAGGACATACACAAATAGCTGATTAAAATATGAAAGTAGCATCAATAGTCATGAGAAAAATTCAATCAAAATTAAAATAAAATAACTATTTTACACATGTTAGTATGGCCATAGTTTTAAACAAAACAACAAAATTCCTTCCAAAGTCTAACAAAAGCTAGGAAAGATGTGACAACAATGTGAACCTTGGTGCATTTCTCTCTGGTATGTAAAACTATCAAAGATGGGACAAAGAGTCCTAAAAAGAACTTAGTATAGAATTACATGGAAATATGGTCCAGCACTTCTACACTTGTACGTATCTTAGAGAAAAACAGAGATTTCTATAAATTCCATCAAAAATACAGCCTAAGTTTCAAGAAAGACTAATACCAAAAAGCAGTCCAAGAGTATTTACAGAGACTAATTGAAGTACTTACAACATACTCAATCCTGTACATCAGCTAAAGTTATGTTTGACGACACTATTTCAGCAAATCCAGTAAAACTTCATTAGGATAGTCTAATGTTATGTATGAGGATGTGATGTCTGACCAGATTCTAGCCAACCTTTTACCTTCCATGAGAAGTTACCTCCTAAGTGTCATTGGAGAGAAGCCAAATGAGAGAGTCAGAAAAGAACCTGTGTGATTTTACCCTAGAAGTTCCTGCTCAGAACATGATAGGTGGGCTGGAAAAGCATAAAGCCTTCTTATGGGAGAAGAAACATTCCTGAATCAAGTAGAGCATTAAAGTATCCACTAAAGACAAATCCACAGAAGAGTAAAATCTTACGTGTTACTAAACAATATTAACAGAAAATACACCCCAAAATGTAGATCCATAAAATGTAAAAGAAACTACTTATATAAGTATGTGTTTTTGCTTATACTTGTTGGTTGATGACACAGGAAATTCTATTATCCAGCATTCTGGTTTTTTTTCCACTTACCCACAATGGTAATTGTTAATATAAAATACATGAACTTTGCAGTGACATTTAGAAGAAGAGAAAATCTATTCTGTTTACTTCAGTGAGGTTGTTTTTGATAGGAAAGACAATATGAATCCTTTAAAAGCAGTGTTTGCACATTAGTATTGGGTTTTTCTACATCACACAAATGTTTTCTTACTTTGAAAAACTTAAAGTGAATTTATTATAGGCTAAGTGTTCACATTCACAATACTTAAGATGAGAGGGCCTGGGAAGGTGGCTCAGCGGTACAGTGCTTGCCTTGCATGCATGAGGCCCTGGGTTCCATTCCTTAGTACCACATAATCAGAAACAGCTGGAAGTGGCACTATGGCTCAAGCGCACTAGCCTTGAGCTGAATCGCTCAGGAACAGCGTCCAGCCCCATGACCGATTAAAAAAAAAAAAACAATACTTAAGATGAGGAGTGTTACAAATTTCAAAGTGGGGTATCTTCTGTTTGTTTTGGGATTTGGACCGTCCTCATCCACATTAGTGACTGAACGTCCTGCCTTAACATTGTCAAGTTTTCTATTTCATATTATTTTATTAGAATATAATCTGAATTTAAAAAAGGATATTGTAACTAACTAGGCTCTCATGTCTAATGGCTGTAATCTTAGTTACTCAGAAGGCTGAGATCTGAGGAAAGTTAGTATTATCCCCACCTTTGCTCCTCAGCTCCACCCAGACCTGGGCTCCTCCCAGACCTAGAGTTCCCTCCATACTGCTGACCACTCCCTCTCTCTACCCACATCTACCTGAGCATGCACCTACCTAAATTCCTGCTCCCCAGCTCCTGTTGCTACCTGAAGAGAGACAAATGCATGTGCTCCCTCTCCTTGGAATATTGTCCTTCTAATAAACCTTATAATAATCTTTCTCCTATGCCTCCTTGTGGTCCCCTGGGATGGAAATAAAGGATCCCTACAAGGATAGCAAATTGAACTCATGAACACAAGAATGTCTGAGAAACTTATCTCCAATAAATTAGCCAAAGTAGCTGGAAGTGGAGATGTGGCTTAAGTGGTGCATTATCATTGAACCATATAATTTCATGCTCAGTTTCCAGACACTGAGTTTAAGAATCAGGACAAGCACACACATATCAAGGGCACTGTATTGTATTCAAATTATATTTTATCAATTGATTTGGAATACATATATAGGAAGTCTCTCTCTCTCTCTTTTTTTTTGTTGGTCATGGGGCCTGAACTCTGAGCCTGGGAACTGTTCCTTAGCTCCTAAACTCAAAGCTAGCACTCTACCACTTGAGCCACTGTGCACTGCCAGCTTTTTCTACTTAGTAGTTCTGAGGAATCAAACCCAGGGACTTATTCATGCAAGGCAAGCACTCTACCACTGAACCACCTACCCCGCCAATCTCTCTCATTTTAAGTGATGTAAAATAGGCTAATTATATATTGGAGTATATCTGAGCCAGCAGCATTTTGAAAGTTTCAAAAGCCATAGGAAGTGCAGAGGGTGAAAAGAAGATCACTATGTTTATATAAGACATTTTCAAGGAATGTTTACCATTCATTGGCTTCAATTCACAAGAAGCAAGTTTATAAAATCACATGGATGAGTAGCAGAATCTCTAGGTTCAGGAGTATAAACGCACAACTCCTGACTCTCCTTGTCTAGAGAACCAGAGGTTTGTGAGCCAGTTTCTGGCACCTGGAGGAACATGTGCTAATGGCAGCACAAACACATGAGCTCATAAAATATCCTCAACCCCAGACTGGGGAAAGATGCTAAGGGCAGACTCTGGCTGGTGAGTCAGATCGCTTCAAGTTACAGCTCCCAAGTTCCCCTGAAGAAGAGGCACTGGGCTGCTACCTTTTGATACTGACTATGGAGTGCAAAGCTGCACTTCCAGCAGCAAGGCAAAAGGAAAGAAACCCAAATTTGCAAACTAAAAAATAAACAGTGGCCAAGGAGGCTCAGATGCCTTACCCCGGCCCCCCTCCAAGCTTTCAAAGGATCTGTGCCCCAATAGAAACTACAATTCCCATAATACGATGCATTCAACTAGAGGAAGTGGGCTTGTTACAGGGTTTGGACTGGCACCAGACACTTGGTCCTAAGTGTGCATGGATGCATGGGGACCTTTCTCTCCCAGCTGCAGGAACTAACGTGAGTTTCTTCTTGAAAAATCAGTTTACCTCCTGAAACATTGTGAGATCAACCAAAACAAAGAAATGTATTAGGAGCATTAATTTGGCTTTTTAATTCTTAGTTTTATTAATGTAATTGAGGTTATGAGACTCCATGGTTATTGATTATGTTTTTATTCAAAGAGTATGTTCCTCTGAATATAAATTATGTCTCTGTTTTGCCTTAAAAATTTGAATATCTCCTCTCTGTTCTTTTCTAGCTCTCTCTGCTCTCTCGCTTCTCTCTCTGCTCTCTCTCTGCTCTTTTCTAGCTCTCTCTGCTCCCTCTCTGCTTTTTTCTAGCTCTTTCATCTCTCTTTCCCAACTCTCTCTCTTTCCCAGGCCTTTCCCAGCCACGTGGAATGCCAACCTTGCCTGGTCCCAGCAGGTCTACTGAATAAACCTATCCCTTACCTGAATACCACGTGCCGTGACTCGGATAAGGGGCTTAAAGTCAGGATAGCTGGGATTACTCTCTGGGTTTTTTTTTTCCTCTTTTTTCTTTTTCTCTGCTCTCAGCTCTCTCTCTGCTCTCTGCTCTCTCTCTCTGCTCTTTTCTAGCTCTCTCTGCTCTCTCCTCTCTCTCTCTGCTTTTTTCTAGCTTTTTTCTAGCTCTTTCCTCTCTTTCCCAGCTCTCTCTCTTTCCCAGGCCTTGCCCAGCCATGTGGATGCCAACCTGGCCTGGTCCCAGCAGGTCTACTGAATAAACCTACCCCTTACCTGAAAAAATTTTTGAATATCTCCTCCCTCACTTTAAAAAGGTATTTGCAGCTGGGTGCCAGTGGCTCATGCCTGTAATCCTAGGTACTCAGGAGGCAGAGATCTGAGGATGCTGGTCCAAAGCCAGCTTGGGCAGGAAAGTTCATGAGCTTTATCTGCAATTAACCACCAGAAAAATGGGAGTGGCCTTGTGGCTCAAGTTGTGGAGAGCTCACCTTGAGGGGAAGAACTCAGGGATAGTGCTCAGGCCCAGAGTTCAAACCACATGATCAGGTATTTACAGATACTTAACTGATTGATTCTGGGATCATTTCCTCTTTTTCATATATATATATATATACACACATATATACAAGTATATATATATACATACACAAATGTACATGTACACACACACACACACACACACACACACACACACACACATATATATATATATATATATATATATATATATATATACTGGAATAAAATTAGCAGAATTTTAAGGAAGACATACTTTATAAACTTTGAATTAAATTGATTTGTCATACTCTCCTCTTTACTTTCCCAGAAACTCCTAAATTCCATCTATGAAATTTTAAGACATTTTTGGTTTTCTGTGTCTGAAATTTGCCTATCCTTCAAAATTTTTTTTCCTCCTTTTGTTGTTGGTCCTGTGGCTTGAACTCAGGGCATGGGCACTGTCTGTGAGCATTTGCGGTGCTCTACTTGCCTTTCCTTTGTTAATTGTTTCAGGAAACTAGTGAAAAGTTTGCTCCCAGGATTTCTTAGAAAAAGGTACTCCTCCTCCAAGATGCTGCAAAAAATGTTTGTCTAGGGTGATCAAGGTGAATGTGGGTGGAGGTAGAGTTTAGGGCAGGTCTATGTTCATGTGAAGCTTGATCACTTGCCCCAAACCAGTCTGCTTTTACTTTTCTGTTTTGCATATCCTGTTTTGTTTTGATTTTCTACCTCTTCTCTGACCCTAGAAGTTTCTGCCAGCAACTGTAGTCTACGTATCTACGGGTCCTCAGACTTGTCTTTTCAGACTGTATCCATTACACTGTGGCATACAACTTTTGTCTCCCTCCCTCATATCAGACATCCTAAGCTTGTCTCTTAAGGATTTGTTGTGATTGTTGATGATCCTTTCCCCACATCATGACTGGGAAGGATTGTGTAGGAAATATTCATGCCTGATATTCAGTCCTCCAGTGCATGGGTTCTCCATGCCTCTTTTAGTGGATGTGAGCTATTCCTCATGAAAATGGAAATCGTGAGACACATTTCCATGTATAGACGTCAACTTTGGAGCACCTATAATATGAAGGAAAAATAATCCATTCTTTCTGTAAAAGTTAAAAATAAGTTCCTGAGAGGCAAGGAGATAAGGATCATTTAAAAATGAGTTCTTCCTAGACTAGCTGTGTTGCATAGTTTTCATTGTTCATGGGTACATTTTTCAAACATTCATTTCTAAGTATTAAGTTCATCGTACTAGTATAAATACAATTTACTTCCTACATTATTTTTGAATTGTTCATTGCTCACAGATGTAAGTCTCATTATTTGTTATACAAATATTATAACCTTCATTCATTTCAATGATTGACTGTTGCAAGTCCTGAGGTAGAAGGTACAAGTATGATAAGGTATTCAGGGATAGATTATGGCTCTGACTTCCTCTGGAGCAAAAGTTGAACGAATGGAAAAAGATGGAGCTTATGCTTAACACTTGTAGAATTCCTTTTGGCAGGGGATGTGGTGCACCACCCTTGGGTTCCACTATGCCCAGTGATTCCTGTTGTTGCTCTGATCCATCACCATGGAGGGCCTGTGGATTATGGAGAGCCTGCGGATTTCACATCTTGTCCACTGTTCTGGTGGTGGAAGTCTCCCAATATGCACTGCGGGACTGGGCTTAGAGGAGTGACAGGATCAGTGGTACCTTGCTGGCCCCCATGTTTGTCAGCCTGTTTGGAAAAGCTTACCCTGACATCTGCAACTGGCTGCTGCTGAGGCCTATTTGGACTAATGTCTCTCTCCAACCCATACCTCTGTTTCAGAGACTTGTCCTGTTTCATGGTTTTGTATCATTTATTGTGCGGGCTTGTGTTATGTATGCATACATGATGGTAGTTGGGCTGGGTATGGTTTTCAAGGGTGGGGTGGTTTTTGATGCCTCTTGCAGAGAACAGTTTTGTTCTCACTAACTGCATAAATACTCTGAGATTACTATGCAATCACCTTAACTTATGTTGCCTGTTCAGTTGATAGAACCATGATGGTATAATAAGTTTGGGTCTCTTTTGCTATTGATATTTAGAGGGCTGTTAACCATAGCTGCAGATTTTGGGGAATATTGGTTGCTACCACTATTGCTACACTTAATGTTCTTGCTAGAGCTACTGATTCTGCTGTGAACCTTATCCAAACCATATATACAGCACAACATGTTAATACTTTAGCTTGATATGTTTCTGGTGCCCATGGATGAAGGTGGTTGTAGATAAAAAGATTGTGATATGTTTCATGATTAGGAAACAGCAATGATGTATGTTGATAATCAGGTAGACCTGCTAAAGACCCAGTTAAAACTGATGTGTCATGCTACTGGTTAGTACATCTGTGTTATCCCTCTTAAATAAGATGGAAATATGACTTGGACCAATATCCAGTGACATATTGGAGGAATCTGTTCCTTTGATAATTTAAGCTTAAACATTATGCAGCTTCAGGGTCAGAAATCTGATATTGGTCACTCCACCCTATAGGTAGCACACCCTGCAGAATTAGCTGCATCAGAATTACCTGCAGGGATTCAACCTGGGAAATAGCACTCCTTTTTACCATTTCTTAGGCATTTTCTTGTTTTGGTATTCCTTTTTCTTCCATTCTTCCAGAACTGCAGCTTTTTCCAGATTCAGGCAAATAGACACTTGCTCAATTTACAAAATAAAAAGGTGGGCCTGTTGCAGACCCAGAGGTGCCAGGAGCTTGCAAGGTGTGAGCCAAAGTTCCACAACCACTGACTCCAACCTTCAGGACTATAAGTACTTGCCCTTTTCATAGGAGAGTGTGTTCCTTTTAGCTTCTGGGCCTGGAGGCCTTACCTGTAGGAGTTTGGTGGACAAAGGTTGAACTAGAATGAGGAAGGATGCATATGACCTGCAGTTGTGGGCCCATGGAGTCCTGGAACAATGTGACGCAAGCACTGGACAGATAAGAAAGTGTCTATAGCTAAGGCTGTTCCTGGAATAAAGAGAGATTCATTATTGGCCTTCTCTCTGTCTTTTCCATTATCATCCCCTTGTTCTTCCGGATCACTGCTGGTGTTGTGGCTGGCTCACAGCAGTGGTAGAGTGCTTACCTAACATACCTGAAGCCCTGGGTTCAAGTCCTCAGTACCACATACACAGAAAAAGCAGAATGTGGAATTGTGGCTCAAGTAGTAGGGTGCTAGTCTTGAGCAAAAATTCAGGGACAGTGTCTAGGCACTGAGTTCAAGCCCCAGGGTTGGGACATAAAACAAAAGAAATGCAAGCTCTGGCTCATGCCTCATGTCTTTAATCCTAGCTGTTCAAAAGGCTGAAACCTAAGGATCGAGGTCCAAAGTCAGCCTGGGCAGCAATGTCTGTGACCACCAGAAAACCAGAAGTGGTGCTGTGGCTCACAATGTAGAGCACTTGACTTGAGCTGAAGAGCTGAGGAATGGCTCCCAAGCTCACAGTTTAAGTGGCATGACCAAAAAAAAGAAAAAAAGAAAAAAGAAAAGGATAAAAGAATAAAGAAATTCATCACAAATGTAGGCTTGAACAATGAAAATTACATTTCACTGGTAGTCTTGGAAGCACCTCAGTTTTTACCTGATTCTTATCTCCTTTTCTCAGGAATTTACTTTTACAGAATGAAATTATTTTCTCTGTATATTGTTAGAGGTGCTTTTTAAGTAGAAGTCTATACATCCAAATATGCCCTTTGATTCCCATTTTCATGAGGAATAGTTCAGGTCCACAAAAGAGACATGGAAAACCCATAATACTGGAGAATTAAAATCAGGCGTGAAACTTTCCAATCAATCCTTCCCAATTATGATGTATGTAAAGGATCACCAAAAATCACAATAAACTCCTAAGAGACAAGTGCAGGTTCTCTGATAAGAGAGAGGGAGACTGTTGCAGACCCTGGGGTGCCTGCCAGGAGCAGGCAAAATGTGAGCAAATGCCTCAGGGCCATTGACTCCTAACCTCAGGATTGCAAGTCCTTGCCCTTTCTTGGTTTGAGGAAGTGTGTGCTGTAGTGTTTGGCCTGGGGCTTTAACTGAAGGGAGGCTTTGTTGGAAAAGATGGATTGAAATAGAGTGAGGAAAGATATGTGCTGTTTGCACTTTTTGGCACAGTGGATCTAGACTAATATTATACAAGCATTTGAGAAATATAGAAAGTAGCCGGAAGTGGTGCTGTGGCTCAAGTGGTAGAGCGCTAGCCTTGAGCTGAAGAGCTGGGACTGCGCCCAGGCTCAGAGTTCAGGCCCCAAGACTGGATCCCCCCTCCCAAAAAAAACAGAGAAATTAGAAAGTGTATGTTGCTGAGCTTTTGCTAGAATAAACAGAATTGTACCATCAGCCATTTCTCTGTCTCCTTCATTATCATCCCGTCGGCCCTCTGAGCCTTGCTTGTGCTCTGATGGGACTGAGGCAGGAGACAAAAGATTTATTCCACAGTTTAATGGATAAGGTCTGAGAAGACAAGTCTGAGGTCCCCAAGATATGTAGCCTAAAGCTATTGAGAGGAACTTTCAGGATCAGAGAAGAGGTAAGAATTCTAAAGAGTTTTTCACATGCAAAATGAAAAGACAAATGCAGACTGGTTTGCAAGTCATCAAGCTTCACATCAACATAGACCTACCCTAAACTTCACCCTTCTATCTCACCTGCATTCAGCCTGACCCCCCAAACCATCTCTTTGAAGGGAAACGGAGGTGATGTGCCATGTTCTTAAGAATCCCTGTGAGGAAACTTTGCACCACTTACCTGAAGAAATTTTTAAAGGAAATGCAAATAGAGCACAGCACTGCTCACAGACAATGCCCAAGCTCTGAGTTCAAGCCACAGGACTAACAGCAAAAAGAAAAAAAACATAAAACCCTTAAGTGAAATGCAAAATAAAGAAACAACCAAAAACTTTGATTTAATAGATAGAATTGGGGAGTTTCTGGAAAATTAATTGTTAGATTTTGCGAAATCCAAATCAACAAGGATTATGCTGCATATCTACCTAACAATCTTTCTATCTTATGCCAGTGTATACATTAGAGCAATGAGAAATGAACCAGGTATAAGTTCAGTGTCTGTGAGTACCTTTGAAAGATGAAAGGGGAGGTATTAAACAATGTAAAACAAAACAGAAATATAATTTACATTCAGCAGAACGCAAGCATTGAACAAAAAGAAAGGTATAAGCAAGGCAGTCTCATAACCTCAATTTCATTATTAGAACTAAGAATCAAAAAGCCAATGTATCCAATTCTCCCCCTATATTTCCATTTTTTGGTTGGTCTTAAATATTCAAGAGGAAACATGGGGCTGGGAAGGTGGCTCAGTGGTAGAGCACTTACCTTGCATGCTCAAGGCCCTGGGTTCGATTCCTCAGCACCATATAAGAAAAAAGCCAGAAGTGGCACTGTGGCTCAAGTGGTAGAGTGCTAGCCTTGAGCTGAAGAGCTGAGGGACAGCGCCCAGGCCCAGAGTTCAGACCCCACGACCAGACACCACCAAAAAAAATATTCAAGAGGAAACAGTGGTTATCAAGAAGAAACTCAGCTTAGTTCCCACAGCAAGGAGACAAAAGTCCCAATGTATCCAAGGCCTCTTGTGATCAAGGGTGTAGCAGGGTGCGCTGAGCATTGTGGGAATTGTAGTCTCTATGGAGGACATTTTGTTTGAAAATACTGGGGTTTTTTGTTGTTGTTGGGCATAGGTGGAGCAGCAGTTCCTGTTGCGCATGCGTCTCCCCGCCCACCACAGGTGTTTTAAGTTGGCCTGTTCCCGATTTTCTTTCCCTTTCCGTGCTGCTCAAAGTACCCTCAAGTACAGTTTGGCCTTCCATAGTGGGAACCAAGAGGCCAGCCCCCAGCTCTGTGCAGTGGATCTTTGGAGCTGTAACTTGAAGAAATCTCAGGCTTTGGAACTGATGTCAGGTAGGAAGTGTGCGATTGCTGTGGGAGCCTACTCTCCACGGTTTTGTTTTTCTTTTTCTGTTTCTGTTTTTTTGGTTGGTCGTGGGGCTTGAACTCTGGGCCTGCAAGCACCATTCCTGAGCTCCTCAGCTCAGAGGGAGAGCTTTACACTTGAGCCAAAGCGCCTACTTCCCCCTACATGCTTTTCTCCAGTCTGGGGTGATAATTTGCTAGAGGTTCAGGAGTTTGTGCTGCCATTAGTGTCTGGGCCTTCAGATGCAAGAACCTGGTTCCCAAATGTCTGAGAACAAGCTGGGTGATTGTCCAGATGAGGAGAGCCCAAGAGATTTCCTTTTGTACTCCAAGACCAAGGGATTCTTCTGTTAACCCATGTGACTTTATTTGCTTTGCCCAGGTATAAGAGGAGTACAGGAAGAATTCTAGTGAAATTGTGAGGTGTGTGCCTGCCTTGAGTCCTCTTATATTGCAGTTGTATTTGGGGCTTCTGTGTTGTTTCTCCTAGAGACATTTTAATCTGTTTGGCTTGAGTTTTTAGTCTCCTGGCTTGAGTTCACAGGTGTTTGTACACGACCCTGTTTCTAGAGACAGTTGTACATGGGATATTGGAGTAGTGAGTGCTGGTCCTGTATTTTTAGGAATAAAGCCTAGCAATTTTCAAAGAAGAGTACTTATGAATAGGAATCTCCATCCTAAATGGACAGACCTTTTCAATTCTGAGAAGCCCTGAAGAACAGAAGCAGAAAAGCAAAGGAATGGGAAGATGTTGCTAGCTTCCCTTGCCTTATGCAAAAATTGGTGCTACTTCCCTGAGCACCAGATTCACTCTTTCCTACACCACTCTCAATCACTTTGTGTTGTTGCAAGATTGAAACTAATTTATAGGACTCGTGATGAGCTGGCTTTGGGAATAAGCCAGAGCCTAGATTTCAAAGTGTACCTGAGGCTGTGGTTTGCAATGGTGGGGTAATTGTTATGACTGAAAGTATCTATTCATGTACTAGACCCTAATCCTCTTCTTGCTAATTTATTCAGACTGTTATCACTATGATTTTTAGTATGTAATCATGCATTCTTATCTTAAATGTCCCATGTATGGATTTGCTAATGCTAGCTCTGGTAGTTCAGGGACAATTGACCTTATAAGAAAAATAACAGCCGGGCGCTGGTGTCTCATGCCTGTAATCCTAGCTACTCAGGAGGCTGAGATCTGAGGATCACGGTTCAAAGCCAGCCTGGACAGGAGAGACCGTGAGATTCCTATCTCCAATAAACCACCAGAAAACCGGAAGTGGCGCTGTAGCTCAAGTGGTAGAGCGCTCGCCTTGAGCTGAAGAGCTGAGGGACAGCACCCAGGCCCAGAGTTCAAGCCCCACGACCGACAAAAAGAAAAGAAAAAAGAAAAAAAGAAAAATCACAGAAGAAAACTTGAGGTAATATGTCTTACTCAAGGTTGTGTGCTTTGTAGATGTCACCTATCTTCAGGTGTGTCACTCCTATATTGAATATTTTATGTTGTATCTTTAGGATGGCCCAGGTTCTTCCCATGACTGTTTAAGAAAGTGAGCATTAGGGACTTTTAAAACCTGGGTTTACCTCATCTTTACTCATGTCCCTTTGGCCAAAGCATGTTAAATGGCAAATTGCAAGTCATTGCATAGGTGTGCAATGGGTACAGTGAAATGTGCCATTTGACAACCTTTATTTAAATATTATAACACAAGAAATATATTCTGTATATATTTTTCTCTATAACTTTGGGGGAAAACTACTGAGTTACATCATACACGCTTTCTCTGCTGTTTAAGTATGTAAATGAATGAGGTAGAACACAAAATCCAATGGATTTCTAGGATACCTTTGCATTAAAAAAAGCAGTTCCTACATCCTGAAGTATATTAAGCAATAACTACTTTTAGTGGAAATGTGATATATTTTTGCTTTCAATTATTCTATGGTTTTTGTGGGAACATTCATTTTTACGAATGTATTATGTATATAAAAATAGAATATATTTGCTTTACTAATATCTATCTACCAGGAAATGGACTGGATTTATGTTTATTGGAGACTTTCATGCTCTGCTTGAAACATTAAAGATTCTTATCATAAGAAGGCTTTATGCTTTTCCAGCCCACATATCATATTTGCAAGAGAAAATTCTGGGGCAAATATCCCACACATTCTTTTCTGAAAACATCATTTGCCTTATATTCCAGCCATGCTTCCACAATCTCTGTTCATTGTCAGCAGCAAGAAAGAATGAATGGATCTCTGGTGAGTTGTTTTTTTATTTCTCATTTGTTTTGCATTCCATCATATGAACCTAGAGATGTCCAAGAATTAAAAACAATACAACCACACAGATTCAGCCTCAGGAACATATTCATAAATCAGACAAAGATGGCTTGTAGATTTAGCAGATAAATATTGCTTGTAGATTTAGCAGGTTAAATGCTTATATTCTTTCTAAGTTGAATGCAGCTTTGCTTCAGATGTCTAGGTTTTGTGTTGTTAGAAAATGTAGTCAATCTTGTTATGTGATGTAATGACACCAAGCAGGAACATCTCATGGAAGGTGAAGGATAGATTGGAACCAGATCACATCTTCATGAGTAAAATTAAACTATCTCAATGAAATTTTCCTGGAATTGCTGAAATAGTGTGGTCACTCACTGCTGCATGTGTTCTTAAGGAATGATTAACCTATATGTACTTATATTACTCTCCATATATACTTCTTGGACTACTTCATGGTCTTGGCCTTACTTGAAGCTTAGGCTATATTTGATGCTGAACTTTATGGTCTTTCTACAAATTTCTGTTTGTTTTCTAAAGTACCCTCAGAAGATTGTTTTTGCTCTATTTTCTCTCTTTAATTCTTGATTTCCTACTATTTCTTGATTTTCTACCCAATAGTATTGGTTATTTTTCTCTTTCTCTTTGTATCTATCTTTCTATAATTTTTTCTTACTTTTCCCATTCCCTCTTTCTGCCATGTGTCTCTCAGTTGTTTCTTTTCTTCAAATGATCTATCTGGGAACTAGTTATTCTTTGTGATCAGTTTTACTTTGCTGAAGTCGTTCTTATGATTGACGTTTTTCTTTCCCATTACATAGGAAAAATTGTTTCCTATAGAATTCTCAGGATTCCAGAAATAAAGATGATTAGAGAAACACAAAAACATAAACAGATAGGGTAAAGCAGGGGTCCGGAGGCTCTCTGACACTTGGTCCCTGGGTGCCAGCAAGCAAGCACAGTTGTTTAAGTTCACACAGGGAAGGTTACCATTGATAACATGCAATAATGAAGTATCTATATTATTATTACAATCAGAGCCACAACTTTTTGTGAGAGATACATGTTTCCTTATTCACCTGAGACAAAAGATTGCTGCCCAGAAAAAATGCAGACATGAAGTTCACCTTACCTAGCCTTCAAGGTGAACAGCAGCTCAGTTTCAGATGCTATCCTTCCAACAGTAAGGAAAAGGCTGCAGTCTCTTAACCATCTCCAGAATTCTCTTTTAACACTTCTGCAGCCAGCTCTCAATGCTCTCAGTGCTGTCAGGCTGGAATTCCAACCTCTCAAACCTTTTCCCCTTCAGCTCAACTTCAGAGTTCCCTACAGAAAAGTTCTTCCTTCCCCCAAATGTTACAATATAAGAAGATTTGATTTCTCCTGATTCTGTTATCTTTGGTCTAAGTTCATTTGATGTGGTATTCAGTTTTGTTTTTCCATCCCACTGCTTTTGAATATTTTCATTCACTGCCAGTATAAGATAGGAACTGGTTTTGATAAAAAAAAAATAATAATAATACAGTGACTAAGTTTTCTCTATTAGAAATATCACTTGTTGTAAAATGTCACAGATGTTTGCTCAGTAATTGATTTTAATCTCTGAGGAATTTTGCTATTAACTAACACAAGTAGAAGTATATCCTTAGGGATCTACTGGAGAAATGACTGAGGAATATGTGCCACATTTGATCATTTGGTTATATTTATCATTTTTGTCATCTTGAGTGTTCCTTGAGCCTCTACACATTTGCCTCCACCTTCCATGAAGGCCTATTAAAATGAAAATCTTGTCAAGGAACATTTTATTCCCCTCCCACCTATATTGTATATAGTAGAGTGTAGGCAAAGTTTACAAAACTTCATGGTAGCAGTTCTTTTTTACATAGGAAGTTAATAACAGGTATCTATGACCACATTTCAATATTTTGTATTTAAACCCAACATGATTCGCCTATGATATTTTTATGTAGGAACTAAAAACTATTAAGGGCCAAAAAAATCATTAGCTACTTTCTGGAGTACTGTTACTGTTTTTAACATTCCTGTGGACACTGAACTTTTCATAGATCTACTAATGTGCTATGTATTCTATGTGATGTCCTGAATGTGTTATGCTTGCTGATGAGAGAGCTTGTTAACTGAAGATGTAAATAGGGTTTAGGTGATGCAGAATATGTAAATGCAAGAAAAAATATTTGTTTAATTCATTTTTACCCTCATATGTACTAAAAGTTTATAAAAATATGGTAATATAATCTTTCAGACACCCCCTTAAAATTAATGTTGTCATGCCAGATTATTATCTCCTTAGAATTTTTATCTTGTCTCTATTGCTAGCAACAGAAATGTGTTTGCATGATTACAGAAACTAAATTTTTCACAGTCTTGGGGCTTAAATTCTTGGCCTGGTTTCTGTCCCTCAGCTCTTCAGGTCAAGGTGAGTGTTCAACCCCTTAAGTCAAGGTGCTACTTTCAGTTTTCTGGTGGTTTATTGGAGATAAGAGTCTCATGGACTTTCCTGCCTGGCTTGGCTTTGAACCACAAACCTCAGACCTCAGCCTCCTGAGTAGCTAGGACTACAGGCATAAGCCACAAGCCCACTGCAAATCTTTGTATTTTAATGACCGTGTTTATATATTGTCAAATATTTTTAATTTGCTATTTAATCCTCCCAGTGAATAGATAACACAGCAAGCTACAAACATTTTATGTAACACAAAAGCATACATGCAGCATAATGAAATTGCGGTTTGGAATTCTCATGACCCAGGTCTAATTTCTTGAAGGAAATGTACCATTACAGAAGCTGATATCATTTAACGATGTGGCTGTGAACTTCACCTGGAAGGAGTGGCAGGAGCTGGATCCTGGTCAGAGGGCCCTTCATAGAGATGTAATGCTGGAGACCTATAGCAACCTCATGTCCTTGGGTAAGCAAAGGTCATTTTTACTTGGAAGATCAAGTGGTTTTATTTTCCTAGACATTAGACTACTTATGTTATTTAGGTATAAGATTCCAGTCCAAGGGAAATGTCATTTCTTTCTAAGGGAAACTTCAATTTTATTATATGTAACTCAAGAGCTAATTTTATTCTCATTCTTTAAGAAGGAAAATCAGTAGTTAGACAAAATTTCTAAACTATGTTCCACTAATAGGAGACTGACTTCCCAAACTTGAAGTGATTATTATATGTTGATCTACAGTCTACAGTAGAACATACATTACTACTGCAAGTATGATCTGGAAATCAGTAGTTGAAAGTGTGTATTTGTAAGCCAAACCTGACATAGGGTGCAGTGCTTCAAGCTTGGAATCCTAGATACTCTGGAACCTGAAATCTGAAGATTTTGGTTTGAAACCAGCAATTGCAGAAAAATGAACATGAGACTCTTATCTCCAATTAACCATTCAAAAACTGGAAATGTAGCCAAGACTCAAACTAGTAGAATGCTAGCTTTGAGCAAAAGAGCTGAGTTCAAGCCACCCAATTGGCAAAATACACCCAAAGCTGCGGGAAAGTCCACCATGGAGTTGTGAATAATTGAGAAAGAAGATTTAGGAGCAACCTCGTGAATAGGATGCCTGAGATCTTACAGCAATGATGACCCAGCAAGAGAAATAGTTCTCCACTATTTCTTAATCACAGGGCCCTGTGTTCCTAAACCTAAATTGATTGTCAAGCTGGAGCAAGGTGCAGAACCATGGACAAGAGAAGCCTCAGACATGAATTTCACAGGTGAGATAAATCATCTTGAATGGTAGTATTGGGTTCACAGCCCAGTTGGTATGTTTATCTTCAGCTGTATCGAGCAATAGCATTTCTAGTGCCCCTGAGTCATGTCTGGCAGCGACCTAGGTGATCCTTTGTCTCAAGGAATTGTCAATCCAGAATTAATGTGGAGAGAAAGTGAATTTGGTGTGCTAGTATAGTTAATGTTAGCAATTCTCTTTGTCTTTAGTCATTTTTAAAGAGAAAAAGACAATGAGAAATGTAGGAAAGGAGGTCTCATTTTCTTTTAAACTAGTACTATGCAGGTAGGAGGAAAATAGGAGTATGCTATCTTCTGATGAGGACTATTTCTTGTCAGTGGTGCTGGGCATAGAGTGAGATTCAGAATCCAAGCATTAAGAGTATGTAGATGTATAAATTGAATAAATATTTCCTTGAGAGAAAGGGAAAAATCTGAAATACAGAAAAACATTGATTTCCATTTTAAAATGTTAGTACTACTTTCTTAATTACCACATTGTGGAGAAAACTACATATTCTGCATAAAACAATGCTTTGATATTTAAAAATCTCACACCAGAATGGGAGAAAATATCTTTACATTAAGGAATTTATGGATCTCATTTATGTTTTTGTCTATTTTTCTGTAATTCATTTTAGATGTCCAAGAAATAGAGGAAAATTACAGTGAATATCTCTCTGAAGTAGCAGTCATGAATAGTAACACAGGGGAGGAACAAGTGAGATTTATAAAAACTTTTAATTTGAGCTCAAAACAGAAGTCAGAACTGATTAAGAATAATGGGAAGTCCTTAGGGATAAGAACAAAAAAGATCACTGGGTGTCAGAACATGGGTGTCTACAGTGAACCTGGTAAGATGTATGCTGCATATAGTCCTGGTGTGACTCCTGTTGTTGAAGAATGTAGACAATGTGAAAACTCTTTTACCCATACCCAGAGGACACACCTTACTGTCCCTCAGAGAACACACACAGGAGAGATACCTTATGAATGTAACATGTGTGGAAAATCTTTCACCAAGAAAGCAAAGCTTACTGTCCACCAGAATAAACAAACAGGAAAGAAACCATATGAATGTAATGTGTGTGGAAAGTCTTTCCCTAAGAAGGTACAACTTACTGTCCACCAGAGAACACACACAGAAAAGAAACCTTATGAATGTAACGTGTGTAGAAAGTCTTTCACACAGAAGTCAAACCTTACTGTCCACCAGGGAATACATACAGGAGAGAAACCTTATAAATGTAGCATATGTGGAAAATCTTTCACCAGGAAGTCATCCCTTACTGTCCACCAGAGAATACACACAGGAAACAAACCATATGAATGTAACGTGTGTGGAAAGTCATTCACCAGGAAGGAACGCCTTACTCCCCACCAGAGAACACACACAGGAGAGAGACCTTATGAATGTAATTTGTGTGGAAAGTCTTTCACTCATAAGTCAAACCTTACTGTCCACTGGAGAAGACACACAAGAGAGAAACCTTATGAATGTAACATGTGTGCAATGTCTTTTGCCTGGAAGTCAAACCTTATTGTCCACCAGAAAGCACATACAGGAAAGAAACCTTATGAATGTAATGTGTGTGGAAAGTCTTTCACCCAGAAATCAAACCTTACTGTCCACCAGAGAACACACACAAGAGAGAAACCTTATGAATGTAACATGTGTGGAAAGTATTTCAGACAGAAGTCAAACCTTACTGTCCACCAGAGAACACACACAGGAGAGAAACCTTATGAATGTAACACATGTGGAAAGTCTTTCACTTGGAAGTCAATCCTTACTAAACACCAGAGAACACACACAGGAGATAAACCTTATGAATGTAACACCTGTGGAAAGTCTTTCACCTCAAAGGCTAACCTTGCTGGCCACCAGAGAACACACACAAGAGAAAAATCTTATGAATATAACATGTGTGGAAAATATTTCACCTGGAATTCAAACTTCACTGTCCATCAGACAACACACAGGAAAGAAACCTTACAAATGTAACAGGTGTGAAATGTCTTTCACCTGGAAATAAAACCTTACTGTCTACCAGAGAACACACACAGGAGTGAAACATTATGAATGTAACATGTGTGGAAATTCTGTCACCCAGATGTCAAACTTACTATCCACTAGAAAACACGCACAGGAGAGAAACTTTATGAATTTAACTTGTGTGGAAACTCTTTCACACAGAAGTCAAAGCTTAATGGCCACCAGCAACACACACGGGAGAGAAATCTTATTAATGTAATATGTGTGGAAAGTCTTTCACCCAGAAGCTTCACCTTACTCTCCACCAGAAAACACACAGGTGAGAAAATTTATGAATGTAACATGTGGAAATTCTTTCATTAACAAGCCAAAGCTTACTCTCCACCAGAGAATACACATAGGAGAGAAACCTTATGAATGTAACAAATGTGGAAAGACATGGAGCTCACAGCTGAACACACATAAGTTGATTCACACAAATGCAATAACTTAGGAAAGTCCAAATGGGGAAAGTCTTTCATCTGGAAGAAAATTGAGATTGCAACACAGAATCCACACAAGATAGAAACCTTAAGATATACAAATGTGCAGTCCTTCAACTGGAAGACACAGCATCAGAGAACAGACACAGACAAGAAAATACTAATGTAACAAATGTGGAAAGTCCTTCTTTACCAAATATTCATGGATCCAAGTTCATAGGACACACAGGGAAGAAATCTTTAAAATATTACAAATGTGGAAAGATTTTGATCTGAAAGATCAAAAAGACTACAAAGAATTTAGCTTCAATTAACCAGCAAAAAGCTGAGTGGGAGGCATGGCTCGGAGTAGAGAGACAGCTATGAAAGAGGAAACTGAAGAAGCACAAACCTGAGTTCTAGCTCAGGTACTGGCAAAAAAAAGAGACAGGCATTAGCCAATTATGTAAAAATCCGATCTCTGGCCCCCCCACTGGCTGCTCTGAAGCCATCTTTGCATTGTTCCCAGATCCAGCTCGCTGCAGCTTCCTCTACCACGCCTGCTCAGCCACCAAAGACTCTGGTAGCTTTCTCGCCTGACTCTCCAAACTCCTGCTTTCTTTTTTCCCTTGCTGCACTGGATCACAGGTGTACTCCTCCTCCCCCCCCCCCACCTCCACACCCATGTCAGACTCTCTGTGGACACCAGCTCCGAGAGACCCACCAAGGACTTGAAGGAGAAGAAGGATGTTGTAGAGGAGGCAGAGAATGGAAGAGACACCCCTGGCCAACAGGAATGCTAATGAGGAAAATGGAGAGCAGGAGACTGATAATGAGGTGGAAGAAGAAGAAGAAGAAGGAGAAGGAGAAGGAGAAGGAGAAGGAGAAGAAGAAGAAGAAGAAGAAGAAGAAGAAGAAGAAGAAGAAGAAGAAGAAGAAGAAGAAGAAGAAGAAGAAGAAGAAGGAGAAAGAGGAGGAGGAGGAGGAGGAGGAGGAGGAGGCGGGGAAGGAGGGGAAGGAGAAGGGGAAGGAGGAGGATGAGGAGGAGGACGAGGAGGAGGACGAGGAGGAGGAGGAGGAGGACGACGACGAGGAGGAGGAGGAGGAGGAGGAGGACGAGGAGGAGAAGAAGAAGAAGAAGAAGGAGAAGGAGAAGGAGAAGGAGAAGAAGAAGAAAGAAAGAAAGAAGAGGAAGAAGAAGAGGAGGAGGAGAGGGAAGAAGACAAGACTGATGAGGATGACTAGACAGCAAAAACTAAAACATTATAAAAAGGCCACGTGACCTATTCACCCTCTACTTCCTGTCTCAGAATCTAAATGTGGAAGTAGGGAAGCCTGCCACCACCCCACCAAATCCACAACTGGAATTTGCAACAGGGAGGGGAAATACCAAAACTTCCAAGGCCCTGCTTTTTTTCTTAAAAGTACTTTAAAAAGGAAATTTTGTTTCTATTTTTAGTTACATTTTATAGTTTTGTACATATTGTTAGGGGTCATCCATTTTTAATGATCTTCGATAACCCTCAGAGCATTCTGTCCTTCTGACTACTTGTGTGTAATCATGTTCATTATAATCTCAAAGGAGAAAAAAAAACTTGTACAAAAATAAAGCAAAAACAATAAAATCTTATTCCGAGCATTCCAGTAACATTTTCTGTATTTGCACTTAGCTGTACTATAAGTACAGTAGTTGGTTTGTATGAGATGGTTAAAAAGGCCAAAGATAAAAAGGTTTCTTTTTTTTTTCCTTTTTTTGTCTATGAAGTTGCTGTTCATTTATTTTTTTGGCCTGTTTGATGTATGTGTGAAACAATGTTGTACAACAATCAACCCGGAATTTTATTTTGCTGAGTTGTAACAAAAAAAAAAAAAATAAAAGGAAAATCAGATATCTGGAGAATAAGGAGCATATAGGTTTTAATATCATAGAAATTCTTCAGCACATGTGTATTAAGTAACAGTATGGCCTTTAATTATTTGAATAATTTTATGAAAGATTCTATTTTTTTGTCAGTCTGGGGCTTGAACTCTGGGGCCTGGGCACTGTCCCTCAGCTCTTCAGCCCAAGGCTAGCGCTCTACCACTTGAGCCACAGTGCCACTTCCAGCTTTTTCTATTTATGTGGTACTGAGGAATCAAACCCAAGAGTTTCACGCATGCTAAGCAAGCAATTTTCCACTAAGCCACATTCTCAACAGATCACAGATTTTACTAAGTATAATTAAAACAACAGTATAATAGACTGCAGCATGGGAAAACATTTCTCAACAAAAACAGACTAATGACCAATATAAAGAGAGCTCAAATATCTAAACTCCCAAAGAACCAATAATCCATTTAATAAATACATAAATGAATTGACAGGACAAGAGTAGAACTTGCCAGGCGCCAGTGGCTCACACCTGTAATCCTATCTACTCAGGAGACTGAGATCTGAGGACACGGTTCTAAGCCAGCCAGGGCAGAAAAGTCTATGAGACTCTTACCTCCAATAAACCACTAGAAAACCAGAAGTGGTACTGTAGCTCAAGCAGTAGAGCGCTCGCCTTGAGCTGAAGAGCTCAGGGACAGCACCCAGACCCATAGTTTAAGACCCATGACTGACAAAAAAAAAAGTGAACTTAGCTCCCAAAGATGTACAACTGAGAACTGGGCACCAGTGGCTCATGCCGTAATCCTAGATACTCAGGAGTCTGAGGATTGTGGTTCAAAGCCAGCCCAGGCAGGAAAGTCCATGGGACACTTATCTCCAATTAACCAATAGAAAACCAGAAGTGGCACTATGGCTCAAGTTGTAAAGCACACGCCTTGAGCTATAGAGCTCAGGGATAGTGCTCAGGCCCAGAGTTCAAGCCCCATGACTGACCAAAAATGAAAAAAAAAAGTACAACTGAGAACATCTGTAGATGAAGCAATGCTCAGCATCCTTGGCCATAAAGAAAATGCAAATTGAAATGACATTTAAATTTCATCTCATTCCAATCAGAGTGGACATCAAGTACACTAAAATAACTGCTAGTGAGGATGTTTGAGTTTAAATTAGTGTAATAACTAGGGGAAAATGGTATAGATATTTCTCAAAAAGCTAAAAAATAGAAGTACCACAGGATCCAACAATACTACCCATGGGCATACATCTGAAGGAATTCATATCAGGATAGAATAGAGCCATGTTCACACCCATCTTTATTGCAGCACTGTTCCCAATAGCCAAGCTGTGGAAGCAGTCTAGAAGCACTAGAGTGAATGAATAGACAAAGAAAATGTGGCTTAGACATGAAAGAAAGTGGAAATGACTCAGAACTCTAAAATATTTCACAAAATTCCAAACCATCAGTGGTGTGTTTGTTCTACAACTGGAATTCAGGAATCTGTCCCACATCTTGAGGAGTTACACACTTAGGTTACACACTCAGGTTATCTCTGCTTGTGTCAGTTTAATGCTAAGAACTACAACTCATCTTCCATCTCTGTATTAGGGCATTATGATACTTCTCATCCTGGTAGGCAGAAGGACTAAATGACAAAAAAGAGAGGGTGGCTGAAAAGTAGATTTGCAAAATTTTCACCAGAAAGTGGGTATTTGAAAGGGGTGAAGTGGGATTAAGGGGAAAGTGGTAGACAAATGAAGAGAAGAAGAGGAAAATGCAGCCAGGGATCCAATGTAACTATATAAACTTGTTATTTGATCAAAATCTAGCTCTCATATAATATGGAATGGAAGCTGGGTGTTGGTGGCCTATGCCTGTAATCCTAGCTACTCAGGAAGCTGAGATCTGAGGATTGCAGTTCAAAACTAGCCGGGGCAGTAAAGTCTTTGGGACTTTTTTTTTTGTCTTTCCTGGGTTTGAACTCTGGACTTGGGACCTCTCCCTCAGCTCTTCAGCTTAAGGCTAGCACTCTACCACTTGAGCCACAATGCCACTTCAGTTTTCTGAGTGGTTTATTGGAGATAAGAGTCTCATGGTCTTTCCTGCCAGAACTGGATTTGAACTGCAATCCTCAGATCTCAGCCTCCTGAGTAGATAAGATTACAGGTGTGAGCCACATATGCCTAGCTTCCCTGAGACTCTTATTCCAAGTAAGCACCAGAAAACCAGAAGTGGCACTGTGGCTCAAGTGGTAGAGTGCTTGCCTTGAGGTGAAGAGTTCAGCTACAGCACCCAGGCCCAGAGTTCAAGCCCCACAACCAAAAAAAATATGGAATGGAGTCCTAAAAATATACATATGCATTCCTGTGTGTGTGTGTGTGTTTGTGTGTGTGTGTGTGTGTGTGTGTATGTATGTATAATCACATCCTTAACCCAAAATTATAATATCCAATCTATCTCAGGATGCCAAGGTGGAGTAATAGAAGGAACAGGAATGACAGATACTGAATAACACTGATATACAGGATTCTAAAGTATGAAGACTGCATACAGGAACTCACTGAAATTAGTTGAATGATAGAAGTGGGGAAGGAGGGTGTGAACAAGTGAAGAGATGACCCCAGAATGAGTTAATCTGATTAAAGTAAATACATATATTTTGAAAGTGCTAAATGAAACTAATTTGCACACCTAAAATAAATAAAAAATAATAGCACAGTTCAAAAAGAAATGTACACTGCATGACTATGTAACTATGACTACTCTGAACATCACATTTACAATAAAAAAAAATTAGAAAGCAAAACAAAGCCGGGCAGTGTGGCTCACGCCTGTAATCATAACTACTCAGGAGGCTGAGACCTGAAGATCCCACTTCAAAGCCAGCCTGGGCAGGAAAGTCCATGAAACACAGCAAAGAAAGGTGACTGTGATGGCCTTCTTGGCCCATGTGAGGCAAAAAGGCTGCAAGATTAGTTCAAATGGGCTAGAGGAATCTTTTGAGGTTGTGGAGGATCTCTGCCCATGGTTCCCCAAAGAGGGAGCAGTGGATTTGGCTATATGGCAAAAGGTAGATCAAGAATTTTAAAAGTCATATAAAAATCAGAGGAAAACATGCTATCTCTCCTCAGACATTTTCTGTTTGCAATATAATTCGAGAGAGTCTTGGTCCCAATCACCAGATTGAAATTATTTCTATAAAATCCTTGTCTGAGGGGAAGAATAAAGAGACCCTCCTTTGTACATCAGATGTGGAGAGAGAGGATTGTCAGCCTTACTGTGGGAGTGTTAGAAACATTAGAAATCTGTGTCAGAGTTTTGACACTCTGTAAAGAAGACAAAGAGCTGGGTGCCAGTGGCTCACACCTATAATCCTAGCTACTCAGGAGGCTGAGATCTGAGGATCATGGTTCAAAGCCAGCCTGGGCAGGAAAATCTGTGAGACTCTTATCTCCAATAAACTACTAGAAAACCAGAAGTGGTGCTTTGGCTCCAGTGGTAGAGTGCTCACCTTGAGCTGAAGAGCACAGAGATAGTGCCCAAACCCAGAGTTCAAGACCCACAACCTACAAAAAAAGACAAAAACCCTCCAAGGCCACAGCCACTCCTATGCCTATCCCTGTGAGAGCTACTTTCCCTATGATATAAGGGAAGGCAATTACCACCTGATCTTAATTCAGACTCCTATGTCTGCAGTACAATCATCTATTCTGACTGCTTAAGATGTGGTGGGAGGATCCTGGGGATTTCCAACATTTTCCTGTTTTACAAGATGGAGACAAACAACAGAGGCTGTATTTGGGGGGAGAACTCCAGTTGCCATTCCTACAGGGGTCTGGGACCTTTGCTACCTGGGACAGGTGTTGAGCAAGTCTAGCTGGACTATAAAAGGACTGATTGTTTACCCTGGAGTATTGATAATGATTATATCAGAGAGATTAAAATTATGATGGCTTAAAAAAAGGAACCTTGCTTGTTCCTGCTCATACTCCCATTGCTCAATTGATTTGTTTTCTTTAGTTTCTCCTTCTGATAAGTCTCTTCAACCTAACAGGGAAGATAGAGGCTTTGGCTCCACAGATAAGGCCTTTCACTTCAAAAATTGGACAAGAGCAACTTAAGTTAAAACTCTACATAGGAAGGAAGCTTTTTACAGGCCTAACTGGCACTGGAGCTAATGTTTCTGTTATACCTGGCCTACAATGGCCTCCCTCCTGACCAAAAGAAGATACCCTCACCCTGCTGCAGGGTACAGGCATGTCCAAAGTTACTCAAAAATGTTCTGCCATGCTGTGGTGGCTGACCAAGGAAGGTCATCTGGGTGTCTTTCAACCCTTTGTTTTGCCTGATCTTCCAGTAAATCTGTGGGGCCAGAACGAGTTGTCTCTGATGGGTGCTTCCATCAACAGTCCCAGCCCAGTTGTTACTCAACAAATACTTAATCAAGGGTATGATAAAATGTTCCACAAGGGAAAGGAAGGTTCGAACCTCACCAGCCTGTTGCAAATTCAGACTGACAGGGCTTAGGTTTTCCACAGGGCCATACTGATAATGGCAGCTCTACATACAAAACCTATACGTTGAAAGACCTCAACACCTCTATGGGTCATTGAGTGGCCCTTGCCTTAAAAAACTAAAAAACTTAAAGCTGCCAAGGGTCTAGTTCATAAACAGTTGTCACAAGGCCCCATTAAACCTTCCACTAGTTCCTGAAACATCCCTGTCTTTATTATTTTTTAAAAAACCAAGGAAATGGAGACTTCTTCAGGACTTGTGAGAGAATAATAAAGCTGTTTTCTATAGGTGCCTTGCAACCTGGCTTGCCCTCACCAACAGCTATTCCATTATCTTTTTCTTTATGGTATTGGAGTGAAAAGATTGTTGTTGTTATTTTTTTAACCATACTTCTTTATACAGGGAATGGGAAAATATTTGCTTTTTCTGTTCTCAGCATCAATATGATTAAGCCCTATGACAAATATAAATGGACAGTGCTGCCTCAGAAAATGGCCAACAGCCCCATGGAATGCCAACCCTATGTGGACAAAGCCATACAGCCCATGTAAAAAGTACCCCTCTGCCTATATAATCCATTACATGTATGATATCCTGATTGGAGTATCAAATAAAAAACAAGTTGATCTAATTTTTTAATTTATACAACAGTCTTTATGGCTGTATGACCTGATTATGCCCCCTGAAAAGTTCAGAGACAACATCCTCTTTCATATCTACGTTATCACATCTTCCACAGCAAAGTTACTCTCCAAAAACTAAAAATAAGGACTGAGCAATTACAAACACTGAGTGATTTTCTTTTTTTCTTTTTTCTTTTTTTTTGTCGGTCGTGGGGCTTGAACTCTGGGCCTGGGTGCTGTCCCTCAGCTCTTCAGCTAAAGGTGAATGCTCTACCACTTGAGCTACAGTGCCACTTCCGATTTTCTGGTGGTTTATTAGAGATAAGAGTCTCATGGTCTCTCCTGCCCAGGCTGGCTTTGAACCGTGATCCTCAGATCTCAGCCTCCTGAGTAGCTAGGATTACAGGCGTGAGCCACCAGCGCCTGGCTACTGAGTGATTTTCAAAAGTTATTGGGAGACATCAATTGGATTCTCCCCTCATTACGAATTAATTCAAAGCAGTTACAATCTCTTTTTCAGATTTTACAGGATGACTCTAACTCAGCCTCCCCAACGCCTAAAGTTGTTAAAGCCCTAAAAGTTGTTAAATGGGGGTTGGGAATGTGGCTCAGTGGTAGAGTGCTTGCCTTGCATTCATGAGGCCCTGGGTTTGATTCCTCAGCACCACATAAGCAAAAAAAAAGCTGGAATTGTCGCTGTGGCTCAAGCACTAGCTTTGAGCTGAAGAGCTCAGCGACAGCACCCAGAAAGAGTTCAAATACCACACCCAACTTTTTAAAAAAGTTGTTAAATGTACAAATTGGTGAGGCCCACTTGTCCACATAGATCCAAACAATTGTTTTATATATTTTAAATCCTAGTAAATTCCCTATTGCTGTCCTTTGGCAGGATACTCCCATTAAATGGATATTTTTGGCCTTACATTCCAAAAATTTTATTAACCCTTTAATTGCTTCAATTTCCTTACTTATTTCTAAGGGACATAGGCATTTTATTCAATTGACTGGGCATGAGCCTAATGCCTTGGGCCTGCACATAACTAGAATGGAGTTTAATAGCCTATTACAGACCTCCATAAAATGACAAATGGCTATGGCCAATTTTTCTGGGCAAGTACTTTTTCACTTGCCTACATCACCATTACATTTTGGGGAGATCATTTTATTACTGCCTGCTCCTTTATTTATTCTTTCTTTTTGTCTGTCATGGGGCCAAACTTGGGCCTGCGCACTGTTCCTCAGCTCTTAAGCTCCAGGTTAGTGCTCTACCACTTAAGCCACAGTGCCACTTCCAACTTTTTCTGCTTATGTGGTGCTGAGGAAATGAACCAGAGCCTCATGCATGCAAGTCAAGCACTCTACCACTGAGCCATTTCCCCAGCCCTTCCTTTATTTATTCTAAGCCCATTGCTAATGTCCCCAATATGTTTATTGGTGAGTCTAAAAATAAAAAGGTGGAGCTCGTATTGGAATCCCCACATCACACTTCCACCATCCAGGTACAATATAATAACACTTTTGCACAAAGGGTGGAGGTATTTTCTGATACTTTGGCTTTACAACAGTACCCTTTTGCTATAAATTTGTACTCAGATTGTCAGTATGTTGTTTCTGTTATACAACACATTTGTGATGCCATTATTCTCATCTCAAATGAGGAACTGTTACATTTTTTTACTACCCTCCAACAGCAACTTTTATAGTACACAACTCCTGTATTTATTTGCCATGTATGCTCTCATTCTCTTTTACCTGGATCTTTAACATTTGGCAATGCCCTGGCTGATAAATTAACTCGGTTGGTGATACTTATTCAATCCCCTGTTGATGCAGCACTTGAGGCCCATCAAAAATTTCATCAAAATGCAGCTGCCCTTTGTAAGCAGTTTAGATTAACTCATAAACAAGCCTGTGCAATAGTTTGCCAATGTGCCTGTTATCCACTGGCACATGCTTCCCACACCATTGGGGTTAGTTAACCCACAGGGTCTTCTGCAGGGGCAGCTATGGCAAATGGATGTGACTCATGTTCCCTCTTTTGGCTACTTATCCTATATTCATGTTTCTTTAGATACTTACTCTAGATTACTTCTTGCCTCCTATCACACAGGAAAGGCTTATAGAGATATTACTAAACATTTATTTGAGCTATTGCCTTTATGGATTTGCCCCTACAAATTAAAACATAATGGTCCTACTTGTATTTCTCAAGCCTTTAAAACATTGTGCTCACAACTACATATTACTCTTACCATGTGTATCCCCTATAATCCACAAGGACAGGGCATTGTGGAGCATGCCCATACTACTTTAAAAAATCAAATTCAGAAGATAAAAAATGGAAAATTTGCTACCCAGAAGATCTTACCACATACTATTACACTTTATCCATTTTTGTTTTAAAAATTGTAAATGTCTCAGAGGATGGCTTTAATGCTGCACAGTGCACAGTTAGAATTCTTATTTTTGGTAAATCAAAGAATAATACTTTTAGAGGTTGGGCTCATGAAATATGGCTTTTACAAAATAAAATACTGTCGGGGACCAATGGTTCATGCCTGTAATCCTAGCTACTCATGAGGCTGAGATCTGAGGATCATGGTTCAAAGCCAGCCCAGACACAAAAGTTTGTGAGACTCTTATCTCCAATTAACCACCAGAAAACTGAAGGTGGTGCTGTGGCTCAAGCGGTAGAGTACTTTCCTTGAGATGAAGAGCTGAAGTACAGTGCCAAGGTCCAGAGTTCAAGCCCCATGACCAGAAAAAAGAAAAAGAAGGAACTTTTTTAACCCTTTTGAACATAATGTAGAGGATCAGATATTTTATGGAATGTTAGAATAAAACATATCCATCTATATATACACAGAAATATTAACTACGTTTGGAATTCCTAGAACCAACATGGATGCCATTATATGGTTAAGTAATTAAATACATCCTGTAGGAGTTTAAAAACATGTTTGTGTTACCGCAGGAAGTGCTTAGTAAACCAAGACCAGGAATCCAAATCCTATATAACCCAGTCATCCCTAATAAGGCCTGAACTGTTTGCTTGAATTAAAAGAAGTTGTTTATGAAGAACTCTTTTTTTCTTGTGCCAAACCTAGGTCTTGAACTCAGGACCTGAGTGTCATCCTTGATCTTTTATCTTTTTTGTTGTTGGTGGTGGTGGTCATAGGGCTTGAACTCTGGGCTTGAATGCTGTCCCTGGACTCTTCAGCTCAAAGCCAGTGCTCTACTGCATGAGCCACTGCACTACTTCCAGTTTTCTAGTGGTTTGTTGTAGATAAGAATTTCATGGACTTTCCTTCCCAGGCTGGCTTTGAACCATGATCTTTAGATCTCAGCCTCCTGAGTAGGTAGGATTATAGGCTTGAGCCCCTGGCTCCCAGCTATTTTTTGGGGGGGGGGTCCGGTTGTGGGGCCTAAACTTTGGGCCTGGGCGCTGTCCCTCAGCTCTTCAGCTCAAGGCTAGCGCTCTACTACTTGAGCCACAGCACCATGTCTGGCTTTTTTTTCCTCTTATGTGGTGCTGAGGAATAGAATCCAGGGCCTCATTCATGAAAGGGAAGGGCTTTACCACTGAGCCACCTTCTCAGCCCCCCCCCCGGCTATTTTTTTATTTTTTGCCAGCCATGGGCCTTGAACTCTGGGCCTGAGCACTGTCCCTCAGCTCTTTAGCTCAAGGCTAGCGCTCTACCACTTGAGCTACAGTGCCACTTCCGGTTTTTCTGGTGGTTTATTAGAGATAAGAGTTTCACTGACTTTCCTACCCCAGCAGGCTTTGAACCACAATCCTCAGATCTCAGCCTCCTGAGTAGCTAGGATTACAGGTGTGAGCCACCGGCGCCCAGCTTGCAGCTATTTTTTTAAACTAACACTAGTACCACTTGAGCTACAGCTCCACTTCACAATTTTTAGGTGGTCAATTGGAAATATATGTACTAACTTTTCTGCCAAGGCTAGCTTCAAACCAAGATTCTCAAATCTTGGCCTCTGGAGAAGCTAAGAATAAAAACATGAGCCCTCAGGGGCAAGCTGAAGGAATCTTTTCTCTTTAGGAAAAAGAGGTTTCACTCAGAGTCTCACCTCAGGCTTCCGAGGTCTACCATAATTCCAATATTTTTTTTTCCAACAGAGTCTTTAAGTTCTGGCCATGTCTACATCTATAAGAAAAAGACAGTGGATTTACATAGCAAGATTTGCTATTGCTAGCTTATTCCTACCAGTTGCCCTGTTCACTCCACTGCCTCTTCTATAGAACCTTTGCAAAAAATAGGGAGATTGGCAGTCACATGTAGCCTTGGCTCTTCTATTTTTACACCATACTGACAGACACAGAAACATACACATAGACACAGGCAAAAATACACACATATACACACACATGGCCATTTGGGAGTCATTCCCTTTCCCATCTGTCTTCTATAAACTGTGTTCTATAAAAAAGGGCTGGTTAACATTCTGAAGTACTCCTACTAGGCCTCTCATATAGCTGGAATTATATGTATGAATCACAACATCCCATTTATTCAAAGGAGTTCAGCTGGTAACACATTTATTATTATTATTGTTGTTGTTGTTGTTATTGTTATTGTTATTGTTATTATTGCCAATACTGGAGACTGAACTCAGGATTTGAGGTCTCTCCTTGATATTTTCCACTCAACAGTGGTACTACTCTATATTAGACTCGAACTCAAGACCCCCAAGCAACCCCCAGAGACCACGACCAATGCAAACAGCAAAAGAGTTCTTTATTTGCAAACTTGAGCCTGGACTCACAATTGTCACCAATGCAGTGGGTCAGAGTTGTGAGCCCCGACCACATGTTCAGCAGGGTTGTTATAGGGTTTCCAGCATATAGGAGGGAGTTTAAGGTTCGTGAGTTTCTACATAATTGGTCAGCATTTCGAGAGCAAATTTCAGGGTAGGCTCATTGGTTAGGGGCATAATCATTTCCAGTAAAGGTAGGGGCTTTCCAACTTAGTAGTTACAGGATTGGTTAAATCATACATAGCAAGCAGATCATTAGTTGGGATACATAAGACTGACCACAGGAATGCAGGCAACAATATATTTTTAAACTGTTTATCAGTTGTGGCCAGGAGTTTACTGTTTAGGGCGGCTCCTGTGGTTGGGTTAGGTGGCCCTGACTCTACAGCCTCTTCTACGAGGAATCTGACCATCCCGCCCATTTTCCAGTAACTGGGGTTGTGTTTTTCTCAACCCTTGTCTAACTGACGGTTGCTAGGGGTATAATTGCAGTTTTGATTGCAAGCTTTCTGATAACCTTTCGAGGACTGGTTTTTCCAATAACTGTTTTGTCCCTTAAGTTCAACCTGAGGCCAGTTTTACAGGAAATCATGGCTTGCTTTTAGAATGGAATTAGCTTAGTCCTTCACTCTACACCTTGAGACACTATTATTCTCTGTTTTTGGAAATGCCCCATCTCCCGTGAGTAGGCTTGTCCAGGTGATCCTTGGAGGCAGGGACAGGCACTTGGCTGATAGGTATAGGTTACTGAACCTGTCAGCCTGGGACTAAGAATTTCCGTTGGGCTTGCCCCCCCAACCCCCCCCACCCCCCCCCCCACCCCCCCACCCCCCCACCCCCGTTAGAACCTTCTTTAGTCCATACCACCTGTGTCTCCATGATTGTGTCCTTTGTCCTGTCTCCTGGCTCATCTCCAGGTATCATGGTGTCCCAATTCAGCTCTCCATGGGAGGTGAATTGGTTTGTTGGTATTGTTTTTTTTTTCATTTCTCTCTGGCCTATTTCCTAGCCATATTATGTGTATTTTGGGGCCTGTAGGCATTCATAACAATGGGCTGCCTGCTGACTGCTAGTGGTGTAATAAAGACTCCAATATCCCATCTTCCAAAATGTGCCTTCTGGGATCATTTCACCTTACAACAGATGGGGTCTCATTGGAGATCCCAGTGCCAAGGAGGGCATCGGGGCTCCTTGAAGCCACTGGTGGATGGTCTTGGTGGGCCGGCTGCCAAGGGAAGGAAACCCATACAGGAGAGGTATGCCACCCCTGTGAAGTTCCAGGGCCCAGTAGTCTTTGCGCCACTCTGACAGCCAACTCATCAATGCTTGAAATTTCATCCAAACATCTTTTTGGAGTGGCTTAGAAATCTTCTGGAAGGGGCTGGGAAGGTGGCTCAGTGGTAGAGCGCTTGTCTTGCATGCATGAGGCCCTGGGTTCGATTCCTCAGCACCACATAAGCAAAAAGAAAAAAGCCAGAAGTGGTGCTGTGGCTCAAGTGGTAGAGCGCTAGCCTTGAGCTGAAGAGCTGAAGGACAGCGCCCAGGCCCAGAGTTCAGGACCCACGACCAGACCCAAACAAAAAAAAATTAAAAAAGAAATCTTCTGGAACTGTTTCTTTGTCCTATATTTTGTTTATGTATTTTTCTGAAACCTGAGACTACACAGTCCATCTGTAAATTGAAGTGGTAAAGGGACATGTGCTCTCCCATTGGAGGGTGCTGAGAGGTTTTGGTGGCCCAGAGTGGGAGTCACTCACTCAGCAGACTCTCATACTGTGGAGAATTCTGCAACCTCTAGCGGGAAGATCTGTGGATCAACTCCCACCAAAAGTGCTCTCATACAGAAGAGAATTCTGGATATGGTTGTGTTGGGGTCTGCCTGACCTTAGCTGGCTTTTTTCTGTGTTTGTCTTGGTCTGGAGCCTCTTCTGTTTGGTCTTGTGTCTTCTCTATGGGGGAAACCAGATCCTGCTATGTGCTGTGTCCTACTCTGCATACTCTGAGAGTGTGCAGGAAGCTGAGGACCTGGTTCAAAACAACTAGCTAATCTTAGCAGTTTAAAAATTGTAAAGTGCTCCCAACTAAAATTGGCAAAAGAAAGTCAGGCTGCCAGGTGAGTAGACAGAGTAGCTCCATCCAACTGAAGGTATTCAAAGGTCAATTGATATGTAAAATGCTCTAGACAATTGGGACAAAAAGTAAAGTCAGTTACTGGGTGGGCTCCAGGGAATCCCCACCCAGCATTCTTCAATAGAAGTATTTAATATGCTAATATGAGGTTGAGCCTGGTCAAGAGCAGCTGACCCTGGAAAAATGTTGCCAAGCTAAGGTAATTTGCTTAAAAGTTTGTCTTAAATCTTAGTCATCTGCAGGAGTAAGCTTGGCAAAAATATCTCTTTGCCACTAACAATTCAGGAAAATGTATAACTGGTATCTGTTAGTATTATCCACACATTTGGTCCTCAGCTCAACCTAGACCCGGGGCCTCCTATAGTAGGAGGCCTACTCATGCAGGCAAGCCCACCTAATCGTCCAAAGTGACAGAGCCCACCACAACGAAGTTGTTAACAAAGAAGCAACTTTATTGAGAAGGTTCCTACACAGACCAGTCAGGGCCAAAGCAACTGCGGGAGCTGATACTGCAACCCCAAGCGGCCCCCATTCTTTGGGTTTTAAAGGCAAAATCCATGAGGTTGAGCCTGGTCACAAGCAGCTGACCAATGGGATCGTAACACACACAAAGGATTGTACAATCATACCAGACCACACACAGGTGACCAATAGGCAGAGTTTACTGTAAGCATGTGCAAAAGTAAGGGTTTACCATAAGCATATGATATTGCCAGTTGGAGCCAGATTACAACCAGTTTTATGGGTCAGTCTTTTTTTTTTTTTTTTTTGGTCCGGTCGTGAGACCTGAACTCTGGGCCTGGGCACTGTCCCTCAGCTCTTCAGCTCAAGGCTATCGCTCCACCACTTGAACCACAGTGCCACTTCCAGCTTTTTTCTTTTTGCTTATGTGGTACTGAGGAATCGAACCCAGGGCCTCAGGCATAGCAAGGCAAGTGCTCTACCACTGAGCCACCTTCCCAGCCCCTTATGGGTCAGTCTTTAACTGAACAATCAAGAGTGGGTTAGGTTGTTAAGGGGAGAGGGACCAGATGCATTTTCTTCATTCCAGGTGAACTATGCCCTGATTCTTTACAGGTTTTGTTTTTGTTTTAGGGATTATGGAAAAAAACAAAAACCTTGGCTCCAAGCAGCCCAGTTCTTGGAATGAAAAGAATGCTTCTAGGTCCCCCTCCCCTTAACTTAACCCACCTTCATTGTTTTGTTAAACACTGACCTATTAGCCGGGCGCTGGTGGCTCACACCTGTAATCCTAGCTACTCAGGAGGCTGAGATCTGAGGATCTCGGTTCAAAGCCAGCCCGGGCAGGAGAGACCTTGAGACTCCTATCTCCAATAAACCACCAGAAAACTGGAAGTGGCACTGTAGCTCAAGTGGTAGAGCGCTCACCTTGAGCTGAAGAGCTGAGGGACAGTGCCCAGGCCCAGAGTTCAAGCCCCACGGCTGACCAAAAAAAAAAAAAAAGACTGACTGATTAAACAGGTAGCCAGTAATCCGGCTCATGCTGGCATGCTGGCTGGCATGCTGGTGACTTCCCGAGTTTACTATAAACTCTACCTTTTTCACATGCTTATGTTAAACTCCACTAAACTCCCTTGTGTATGTTTACCTTAAGCTCCGCTTTACCATTGAATTCGCGAGTCATTTAAACCAAAAGTGATAGGCTGGTTTAAACAGCCATTATGTGACAAAGTGTAACCTCACTGGCCACCTGCGTGTGGTCTGGTATGACTGTGCAGTCTTTGGGGTGTGTGAAAATCTCATTGGTCGCCTATGTGACCAGGCTTCACCTTCTGATTTTTGCCTTTAAAAACCTAAGCACGTGGGCCATTCGGGGTCGCAGTATCAGCTCCCGAGCCTGTGCTGCGGCCCTGGCCAGTAAGTGTAGGAACCTTCTCAATAAAGTTGCTTCTTTAATATCAACTTTGTTGCGGTGGGCTCTGTCACTCTGGATGACTAGGTGGGCTTGCCTGCCTGAGTAGGGGGTCTTCCTACTACACAGGAACTAGGCCTATCAAGTCTAAAATTCCTAAAACAAAGGCAAAGCTCAAAATGGAATCATACCAGTTTGGGCCCCATCTCAGAATCCACTTCACTTCCTGCCCTTGAATTCCTTCAAAACAGCTGGCCACTCCATCCCTTCACTCAGACCTACCTAGCAAGCACTTACCTCACTCACTTCAGCTCTCACTTTCTCCCCTAGACGCTCCTTCAACCTGGATAGGAGTATATGCCAACTGCTCTCTTTCCTGAGGAGATAAGAAGTAAGGAGGACACGTCTGGCCAGCGCCATATGGGCCACATGGTGGATGGTAGGGTCTGGCATATTATCTTCATGCTGGGGGAAGGACCCCTGGCCCACCCCCATTGCCTGCCTAGCAAGTAATAGGCATGCGCAGACCCCTGGAGGCATGGGCAGGCACTTGGCTGATAGGTTACTGAATCAGGGACTGGGAATTTTCTGAGGATCTGCCCTCTGTGCCAACATATTTTAGGCCTGGACCAGCCTAGCCGCTGGACTCCATGCCACTTGTGTCTCTGATCCTGTCATGTGTCTCTGATCCTGTCATGTGTCTCTGATCCTGTCATGTGTCCCATCTCCTGGCTTATCTCCAGTCATCATGGAGTCCCAATTCAGCTCTCCATTGGAGCTGAATTGGCTTGTTGGTATTGTTCTTGTTATTACTTTCCTCTTTAGCATGTTTCCTAGCTGGGTTATGTGTATTTGCGTGCTGTAGGCCTTTGTAACAACTGGTGGCCTGCAGCCTGTTCACTGTATAATAAAGACTCCAATACTCTATATTTTAAAATGTGGCTTTTGGATGATTTACTTACAACAGATATAGCCCCTCTAATAAACCTTATAATATTCTTTCTCCTGTGCCTGCCCCCCCATGGTCCCCTGTGATGGTCATGACAGATTCTTACATTTGGTGCACAAAACCTGGGATAGGTTCCCCAGTAGATATGCTCCTCCTCCACTTCAGACAGGGTACTGACCAGCTGCTCCAGGCCTTAGCCCATGGTCCTACAATGGAGTCGCCAGAGGACCACCAAGGTAACTTTCTCCTAATCAAGTGCTGTAACTTCTGCCCATCCAACACTGGCTAATTCATTCCTACCCAGGTGAGTGACCAATCCAGAGGCTTAGATTCTGCTGTTCAGGCCACCGGGCCTGTGTGGGGGCTTCAGGGCCCCAGAAAGCTTGGCCAAGTATCTAAGCCACATTCCGAGGTTTCTCTTCTGTGTCAGTTCTCTGATGCGTGCTGAGAGCTGACTTATGGGTGGAAATTTTCTTACATTCCTCATTTTCATAGGGTTTCTCTTCTGTGGGTGTTTGAGGTTGGAAAGTCAGGTCTGACTTCTGAGAGGTAGCTTTTGTACATTGCTTATGCTCATTGGACTTCTCTGAATAATTGCTCTGAGCTTCCGTAGGGTTTAATTCCTTACAAAAAAATTTCCCCATTTACTACATATATAGAGATGCTGTCTAGTGTGTATTTTGTGATATGTAGTGACTGTAGGTCTTAAGTAGAATGCCTTTTCACATGCAGTACATTCAGGTATATTCCTTCCACCCTGAAGAATTTCTTTGTTATGGTTATAGGAGGGTTCTCCTACACAAACCCAATTACATTTAAAGAATACAGTCTATGAATTTAGTACTTTCTCTTCTCCACCATATTCAAAATATGGCAGCTCATTTGGACTCCCATCATTTTGACTAATATGCCCCAAATACCTGATGGATTCTTCAACTACATGAAACACACCAGGCCTATCGTCAGCATGCATCTCCTCAGGCTCACTATAGCGAAGCATGTTCTGACACTCAATGAAATTTTCAGCCCTCATGCCTAAAGAGTTCTCCTTAATCCTAATAAGCTCTGGTATATGTGTGGAGCGCAAACAAAGTTGTTACTACTCTCACGCTTTCCTCCACTGTGGTAGAATTTGTGATTGCTACTTCATACAGACATTCATCTGGACTTTCCTGGAAGGTCTTAAACATGTCTTCCATTTCTTAGACTCTAAAATGAGTCATAGAAAAAAATAGACAAAAACAGAGATCCAAATTCCTTTTTATAAAGACAATAACATTTCTCCCATCCTGTTAGAGATTTTGAAATATCAAAATAAGAATTGATTTATGAGAAATATGTGCTTTGCTCTCTAATATATTAACAAAGTAATAGTGATATTTTGCAAGGGAAAAGAATTTTTTTCTGTTTCTGTTTTTTCTTCTTTTTATATCATAGGAAATATTTACTCAAACTACTCAACTACATAATGGTAGAGTTTTAAGCTGAGTACTTACCATATGCCTATTGTATTCTTGAGATTTTTCAATTTTTTTATCACATGGGAATAAATGCATTGTTCTCTTTTATATTATTGAAATAATTTATATATTCTACTGCTTTGCTTCTCAATCAGTAGGTGATGAACAGGATGATTTTGTAGATTTGGAGAACATAGGATGTTTTAGTCATCCCTTTAGCTTTTGCTTAAGCAGTAATGTTTCCTGAGAGCAAGGATTTATAATTACATCTCTTCAATTCTAAATTCTCACTAAGAATTACTTTGGGTATCTGTGGGAATTTTAAAATTCATTTCTCCCCATCTTAGACAAAGTCTCTTCAGATTTTCTTTTCTGGCATTCCATCCCTTCACAACCATGGAAGACCAAAAATATTCCAGCTCACCTCCTACTCAATCATTCTCTGTAGACTAAAAGCATTGGTCTAACTCTCAGTCTCAGTGCATCACCAATTGCTACTTTCCTTATCATATGAGAGCAGCTCTGGTGTACTCAATTCCTATACCTGCATAGTCCTAGCTTCAAAGAAAATGAAATCTCATATTCTACATTTGAATTTTCTTTCTTTTGTTTCAGTATGATTTCCACAAAAAGAGAATTCCTAACTTGAACTCTACAGTATGTCTCCATACAAATTATTAATTCACAAGTGTTTGAGACAAAGGATCACCTAGTTCTCTCCCACAAACAGGACTCAGGGGAATTAGGAACATTATTGCTCAGTACAGCACAAGATGAACTTATCAACTGGGTTCAGGCTCCAACATCACTATCCCAGATGAATTAACTCACCTGTGAAATTCTTGTCTGAGGCTACTCCTAACCATGGTTCTGCACCTTGCTCCAAATGACAGTCAATTTAGGCTTAGGAACACAGTGCCCTGATAATAAGAAGTAGAGGAGAACTGTTGCTCATGCTGGGTAATCATTGGTCTAAGATCTCAGATATCCTGTTCAGAATGTTGTTCCTAAATCATATTTCTCATTGTTCACTGGCTCCTTGGCTCCCAGGCTTGGATCTATTTTGCTGGTTGTGTGGCTTGAAATCAGCTCTTTTATTCAAGGCTAGCATTCTACCAGTTTTTTTTTTTTTTTTTTTGGGTCCGGTCGTGGGGCCTGAACTCTGGGCCTGGGCACTGTCCCTCAGCTCTTCAGCTCAAGGCTAGCACTCTACCACTTGAACCACAGCGCCACTTCCGGCTTTTTTTTATGTGGTGCTGAGGAATCGAACCCAGGGCCTCGAGCATGCAAGGCAAGTGCTCTACCACTGAGCCACCTTTCCAGACCCATAAACTTTTTTTTTTTTTTTGGGGTCCGGTCATGGGGCCTGAACTCTGGGCCTGGGCGCTGTCCCTCAGCTCTTCAGCTCAAGGCTAGCGCTCTACCACTTGAGCCACAACACCACTTCCGGCTTTTTTCTTTTTGCTTATGTAGTGCTGAGGAATTGAACCCAGAGCCTCAGGCATGCAAGGCAAGCGCTCTACCACTGAGCCACCTTCCCAGCCCATCATTCTACCAGTTTTGAGTCCCAGTTCTACTCCAGTTTTGTTTTTTTCTTTTGTCGGTTGTGAGTCTTGTACTCTGGGCCTGGGCATTCTCCCTCAGTGCTTCAGCTCAAGGCTAGTGCTCTCTCACTTGAGCCACAGCACTGCTTCTGGTTTTATAGCAGTTTATTGGAAATGAGAATTTCACAGACTTTCCTGCCCAGGCTGGCTTTGAACCACAAACCTCAGATCTCAGCCTCCTGAGTAGCTAGGATTACAACCATGAGCCACTGGCACTCCGCCCACTTCTAGTTTTTGAATAGTTAATTGGAGATAAGAGTCTTATGTGGAATTTTTGGCCATTGCTGGCTTCAAACCAAAATCCTCAGATTTCAGCCTCCTAATTAGCTAGGATTACAAGTATGAAAAACTGTACCCAGTGACAGGTTTGGATTATAAATACCCACTTTAAATTGATGATTTACAGAGCATACTTCCAATAGTGATATACATTCTTGTCCTAGATTGGAATCAACATACAAAAATTACCTCAGATTTGGGAAGACAGTCTCCTGTCCGTGGAACATAGTTTGGAACTTTTGTCATCCTGCTGGTTTGGATTCTTGAAGAATGAGAATAAAATTGCCTCAGGAGTTATATCATCAAGTTGAAGTTGTCTTTAAAAAGAAATTAAACTTCTTACAGACTGGACTCATGTCTAATAGAATTGAAAGTTTGATAAATATTCACATATATACTAAAAATGAACCATTTGGCCCTAGCAAGTTAATGTGACTTTTGATCACCCAAGAACACCAGGTTACTGTAGGTCTCCAGCATTATATCCCCATATCAGGTACTCTGACCAATGTCAGGTCCTCCCAGCTGAAGTCCACAGCTACATCATCTAATGACAACAGCTTTTGTAAGGGTACATTTACATCAAGTAATCATGAGAACACCAAGACTGGAATTTCATTTTCCTGTATATATGCTTTTGTTTTACATAAAATATCTGGAGCTTGCTGTGTTGTTATCTATAGAATGGGAGAAGGAAAAATCAAAGTAGAAATGTTTGTTTCTATTTTAACTTAGTCATTAATAATATGGTTTCCCTATGATATGTATCAAAAGAGACATACACTAAGTATAGAGAAATAAAAATAAATAAATACAAAGATAACATAAGCAAAATTAGTAATGAACAATGCAAGTAATGATAATATGAAATGGAATAAACATCAGCAGAAATTGTATGACTGCACCACAGACCATTGATAATTAACAGATCATATATCTCAATAGTAAAAGTTGTATGCTGAAAAGCATAGTCTCCAAGGACACGTTTAAAAGGCCACACAATTTTTTTAATCTACCTTTACTACTACCTTTACTACTACTACCTTGTACTGATAGAACAGCCAGACAAAAAGTGAGTAGGAGCCGGGTGCCGGTGGCTCACACCTGTAATCCTAGCTACTCAGGAGGCTGAGATCTGAGGATTGCGGTTCAAAGCCAGCCCAGGCAGGAAAGTCCGTGAGACTCATATCTCCAATAAACCACTAGAAAACCGGAAGTGGTGCTGTGGCTCAAGCGGTAGAGTGCTTGCCTTGAGCTGAAGAGTGCAGGGACAGGACCAAGCCCAGAGTTCAAGGCCATGACTGACAAAAAAAAAAGTGAACAGGAACACATAAATGGATGGCATTATCTTAACCTAAATGCTATTTATAAAGTACTTGGTGTTACATTTACCAAGAGAGACACATTGAAAGTAAGTCCCAGGACAAACTTTCTAGAAATCAATATGAGAAATAAAGCTGTGATAAATACATTATAGTTAAATAATCTATTTCTAATAATCTCAGTGAAATAAACAACATGGAAAGTACAATGGACATCGGCGAAATGTTCCTACCATTGAGATTTATACAATATTAAAGGTAGCCATTTTCTTACTTCATCTTTGAAATAAAAACATATGTTTTTAATTATGTATGTTATATTCACAAGGGTATCTTCTGAAGAGTGGGGGAAAGCCAAAGAAATGGGTGCAAACAGGATGAAAAAGTGCATCAATGGAGGTCATTCAACACTGATGAAAATAAACTATATAACTTGTGAGTAGAAATGGGGGAAAGTGCTTGGGAGAGAGTGAACATAAGACATTGAACAAAAGGAAATGTCCTCATTACCTGACTCATGTAATTGTAATCTCTCTGTACATCTCCTCTATAATAAATTAAATTATTTAGAAAACAATTCTCCATGGAGTTGTGTTAGCCTAAACTATTTGCTTACTGAAGAAAATCTACCATAGTTACAAGAACAGTTACAATAATTAGAAATAAAATAAAACACTTAATTTGAAACAAGAAATATTTTGAATTTAGGTTGAATATAAATTCTACATAAACTAATAACAATAATCTTGTTTTATTGTAGTATCCAATTCACTGTTAGTGTTAAATAGTCAGGTAAGAGAAAACAAAGTAAAATAAGTATTTCTGGCTCAAAACTGTTATCCTACCCTAGCTACTAAGGAGGCTGAGGTCTGGAAGCCAGCCTGAGTAGACAAATTAATCAGCTAATAAACAGGCTGGAAGCAAGGCTCAAGTGACAGTACCAATAGTGAATGAGGCCTGTGAGTTCAAGCTTCAGTCCTAGCACAAGAAAGGCATGGTGAGGCTGAGGTAGGTGTGTCACATGAGTTTTGAAATTAGACACCAATTATGGTAACACAGCAAGTGCTCATCTCAGACATACAGAGAAAAGAAAATGGGTGAAGGCGGGGGGGGGGGAGAAGGGAAGCAAAAGGATAGGGAAAAGAAGGAAGAAGAGGAGACAAGAGAGGAGTGGCGAGGAGAGAAAAAGAAAGGGAAAGGAGGACAAGAAGACAAGATGGTAAGACAGGATCATGAGATTACATTTGACTCCTTAGATAGGACACCAAAAGTGATTGATCCAAAGCCAAACAAGACTAAGTACATACAATTGAAATTTTGTGCACCAAAAGGCATGATCAACAAAGAAGAAAAAACATGGTATATGAGAAAATATTTGCATATATCTTTAAATAGATTACTAAATGAAAAGAATTAGAAAATATAAAATGAAGTCCTATAATTAACCCCCAACACCAATCTGATTTTGAAATGGGAAAAAAAGACTAAAAAGAATATATACATATAGTTGATTAAAATATGAAAAGAAGTTCAATATCAATATTAATGAGAAAAATTCAAATCAAAATTACAATGAAATAGATACTTCACACTGTTAATATGTTCAAATTTTTAAGTAACAACAACAACAAAAATCCAAAGTCTAACAACTGCTGAAAAGGATGTGAAAATATGAACTTTGGTGCATCTCTGGCAGGAATGTAAAACAAAGATGGTATGGAGACTCCCAAAAATAACTATATAGAGAATTAGGAATATGGTGCAGCACTTCTATTTCTAGATTTGTACCCAACAGAACAGAAAGCAGGGACTAGAACAAATATTTGAAGAATCACTTCACTAAAATGACTCACAATAACCAAAAGATAAAAGCATGTAAAACAATAGATAAATGCATTGAAAAGGAAGGCAATTTGATTACATTTTACAGCAGCATGAACCTTGAATACAATAAGCTAAATAAAATACACCAATCATAAAGGAGCAACCATGGTATTATTCCCCTTATTGAACTTTCAAGGATGAACAACTTATAGAGGCAAAAAGTATGATGATTCCAGAGACTGGGACAGAGAAGAATAGGAGCTGTATACTTAATGATTACACAGCTTCATACGTGGATGATAAAAAATGCTGTACACGGATGGAAGGGATGGTCACACAATGAGGCCAAGTGCAATTTCAATGAATTGTACATTTAAGAGTGGTTTAGTAGCCAAATACCTATACTTCTGGAACTTGGGAAATTCAAGAAGGATTAGCCTACCTACCTAGGCTACACAACAAGTTCAATTGTTTCCTGGACTAGCAAGACCTGTCTTCAAAAGGAATATGGAAAATTCAAATTTTGGATTCTGAATTTTATCAGTGATAAAAGTGACTTATGTATCTATTTTTCCTAGTGAAATAGCAAGTGAATTGAAAGTGTTTGAAAACATGTTAAAACAGATTTTAGTTGGAAACACACATTAGAAATAACATTAATAACAAACACATTAACAAAAGGCACACATTATTATAATCTATGCATCTTGCTGTTTGTTTTTTGTATATTTTTCACTGACTACAATTCAAATGTGTCACATATTCATGAATCATTTCTCTCAGTAGATTCCTAAGGATATTTTGCCACACATGTTAGCTACATTAGCATAGGCAAGTTGAACAGTAAGAAAAACTGGTTCCCAGAAAGATAATTTGAAGAAAAGAAAAAAATGAGAGGTATATGAAAGAGAGACTGAGAGAAAGAAAGAGGAAAAGAGACAGAAAGAAAAAATAGACCTGAAGAGAGAGGAAGAGAAAAAAATTGAGGGGGGGGTCACTCATGGGGCCTGAATTCTGGGCCTGGGCACTGTCCCTCAGCTCTTCAGCTCAAGGCTAGCACTCTACTACTCAAGCCTCAGCAACACTTCTGGCTTTTTTTTTCTGCATATGTGGTACTGAGGAATTGAACCCAGGGTCTCATGCATGCAGGGCAAACACTCTACCACTAAGCCACCTTCCTAGCCCCGAGAGAAAGAGAAATTTTTAAAAAGCTAATGAGTAGGAAATGGAATGAAGAGAGAAAATAGAGCAAAAAAAAATACTGTGAGGACACTTTAGAAAAAAATAGGGATTTCAAGAAACACCGTAGACTATACCATCAAATATAGTCTTAAGTTTTAAGTAAGACAAAGACCACAAAGCATTCCAAGAAGCATGTATAGAGAGTAATTTAAGTACCCATAGCTTACTCCGTCCTCTACAGCATTTGAAGTGTACGTGACCACACTATTTCAGCATCTCCCATCAAACTTCATTAATATAGTTTAATGTTACTCATGGGGATGTGATACTGGACTAATGAACAGTCACCTTCCAGGGGATGTCATCTCCTTGCTGTCAGTGAATCACATTACAAGTGTGACTATTTTTTCTACATCAGAAAAACTAGAAGTAAACTGAAGCAAATCATCACTCAACTTACACAGAATATAAGATTTTATATTTCGCTAAATCTATGATCAATCTTTATCTATTTAGGAACATGTTCCTGAAGCAGAATCTGCTTTTCTGTTCTTCAATCTTGGACACTCTTAGGTTCCCAAAATGGAATGTAAAATAAAGTGAGAAATAAAAAGTAACTCACCAGAAATCCTTGCATTCTTTCTTGCCTTTGACAATGAACAGGAGATACTGGAAGCATGGCTGGTAGAGAAGGCAAATGAGGTAGTCAGGAAAGAACCTGTGTGATTGTGCCCCAGATTTTTCTTCTCAAAACATCATACATGGGCTGGAAAAGCATAAAGCTTTTTTATGAAAAAATAATGTTTTCTGTCTCAAATAGAACATTAAACTATCCACTAAAGATGAAACCACAGTCCATTAGTCAGTAGCTAGATAGTATAAAAGCAATTCATTTCTAGGTTACCATATGTATGTATACACACACACACACATACACACACACATATAGTTAAAACTACTATTCCCACAAAATAATTGGATAATTAAAACAATAAACATATCACATCTTCACTAAAACTAGTTATTAGTGAAGTACACTTAGGGATGTATGAACTACTTTTCTCTTAATGCAAAGATATCCTAGAACTTAACTCAGCATTTGTACTCTACTTCATTCATTTACATATTTAAACACCGTGGTAGTGATGTCTGTTGTAATTCAGTTTTTTTTCACCCAAAGTTATACAGGAAAAATGTATACAATATATATTTCTTGCATTACGTTTCCATAATGGTTTTGAAATGGCACATTTCTTTGTATCCAAATACTGAGAGCACCTTTGTACAATGACTTGCAATTTGTCATTTAACCTGCTTTGGCCAAAGGAGCATCAGCAAAGATGATGTAAACACAGGTTTGAGAAGTCCCTAATACTCACTTTCCTAAATGGTCACATGAAGAACCTTGGCCATCCTGCTAGAGATATAGAACCTCATAAAAATGCAACATAAAATACTGGTCATAGGATTGACACAATCCAACCCCATCCTGAGCCAATGAACCAGAAGATTAAAGTCTTCTATGTTACTGAAACAAAATATCAAGCTGAGGACACCCTAAAATGTAGATCCATAAAACTTAATGCTCTTATCCACATGTGTTTTTTTACACAATTACATAGAATGTAAACTTTTAATATAAAATAACGAGCATTACAGTGATGTACAAAATGAAATCTACTCTGTAGATTTCAAAGTTTTTTGTTGTTTTGTTTGGAATGACAATATGAGTTATTAAAAAGCAATGTTTGCATATCAGTATTGAATTTTCTACAACACAAGAATGTTTACAAAACTTAGAAGGTTTTACTATAGACAAAGTTGTCCATATTCACACTGCTTGAAACGGAGTGTTATAGATTTCAGGGTGGGATATTTTCCAAAAATAGAAACAAAAGAACAACAACAAAAAAAACCCATACTTTCAAAGGATTTGTGTTCAAATGGAGACTACAACTCCCACAATGCTCTGTGCCATGCTGGAGGAAGTGGAATCTTACATGAGTTTGACCAGTGCTAGACCCTAGGTCCATGGAGGGCATAAATGAATGGGGACCTTTCTCTTCCAGCTGTGGGAGCTGAGTTGGATTTTTTTTTTGAAAAACATTATTTGCCTCCTGAAATACTCTAAGACCAACCAGAAGATGGAAATGTATTGGGAGCATTAGATAAGCTGTTTTTTTAAAATTCTTACTTCTAATAATATATTTGAGGTTATGAGAATACATTTAAATATTTTGATTAATGGATACATTTTGTTGAATGTAAATTATGTCTCTGTTTTGCCTTACATTTTTTTGTCAGTCCTGGAGCTTGAACTCTGGGCCTTGGTGCTGTCCCTAAGCTCTTCTGCTTACGGCAGTGCTCTACCACTTGAGACACAGCACTGGTTTTGTGGTGGCTAATTGGAAATAAGAGTATCACAGACTTTCCTGGCTTTCAACCATGATCTTTAGATCTCAGCCTCCTGAGCAGCTAGGATTCCAGTGCCTGGATTGCCTAAAATTTCTGAATATCTCCCCTCTCACTTTAAAAAGGTATTCACAGCCATTAAACTTGGACCATTTTCCACTGCTCTAATTTATACCCTGAAAAAAGTATCAGGATTGCTATAATCTTGTGTCAATTTAGATTTCTCAAAATCTAACAATTTCCCAGAAACTCCCAAACTCCATCTATGAAATCTTAAGGAGTTTTTTGTTATTTATTTCTGAATTTTGTCTTTCCTTTAAAGGATTTATTTTCTCTTTTTTTTCCTTTTCAATCTTCAGCAAGGAGTGGAAGTCTGATTAACACTTCTTTCAGAAATAAATAGTTCAAATAACGTAAGTATAAAAGAACAGTGGAAAATGGCCACAGTCTTATGATTGCAAATAAATGAGAAAAATAATATAATATAAGTGAACAAACACACGGTAAAAACAAAACAAAACAATTCATAGCATAAATCCTGTATTTCCCACATTTGTAAGGAAATAACTCTTTGAAAGAAACAAAAAATATCAGCTGGGCACCTGTGGCTCAGGCCTATAATCCTAGCTACTCAGGAGGCTGAGATCTAAGGATTGAGGTTCAAACCCAAGCCAGGCAGCAAAGTCCATGAGACTCATATCTCCAATAAATTACTCAGAAAACCAGAAGTGGCGCTGTGGATCAAGTGGTAGAGCACTTGCCATGAGCTGAAGAGCTGAGGGACAGTGCCAAGGCCCAGAGTTCAAGCCCCACAACCGACCAAAAAAAGAAGTCAATCAATGTTTGTTCTTGTTTGGGTTGAGCAGACACAGCCTTCCAGAGGTTGGAAGCTGTTCCTCCACCCTGTCAGGATTTGGACGCAGAGGGCCTGCATGCACTTTTATGGCTCAGTACCTGGGCAAACAGAAATGGAGTAGAGACACTGTATCCTGTGATGCATGAGGAAATGCCCATAAAGAAACATCAGCAGCAAAAGGACCTAGCAGCGCACGGTCACAGCAACTGCTGAGGGAGGATCTCTACTGTCTTCTACTGAAAGAGAAGCATCTGTTCCTGCATAAATGTGATAGGTTTGTCCCTAGAAATATAGAATTTGAATATTTGGAAGTAAACATTCCACAATCACTCCCATTCAACAGTTGAAGAATCTCATGTGACTTCATACTGTAGTGTGTCCACTATGAAAGAATTAGATCAACATTTCTTTTCATCTTACTTTCATCCTGTAAATACTGATGGAAAATTTCACAGCTCTTGCTTCCCTTTTGGGTCCGGTCGTGGGCCTGAACTCTGGGTCTGGGTACTGTCCTTCAGCTCAAAGCTCAAAGCTAACACTCTACCACTTGAGCCACAGTGCCGCTTCCAGCTTTTTTCTTTTGTTGCTTATGTGGTGCTGAGGAATCGAACCCAGGGCCTCAGGCATGCAAGGCAAGCGCTCTACCACTGAGCCAGCTTCCCAGCCCATCTTGCTTCCCTTTTGTCCCATAAAGTCCAGATACTTAAGATATTTTTATCTTAGATCTGTCACCACCAGGATCCAATGTAACTTCTAATGAATAGACACAGAATAAGTTTTTGTTCAAAGTGGTTTGCCCCTTTGGTCCATCGTTTCACAGCTTGGTAATCCCCAGACTTAGGTCAGGATAGAAGAAAGTAATGAATGCATGAAAGTACTGGATAGCCTTGCTTTTATTTCTTTCCATTAGGAGATTCATGTAAAAATTAGTGACCTCATCAGTGAACAAGTTTTTTAAGGTTTGGATATCTCCCTCAGTAATTCTCAATTTGAAAGCACTACTGAGGATCTCATCCTGTGGGCCATGGTCTAGGGCATTATTGATTTTCTTTTCCAGGTCTTCAATAAGTTCAAGATCATCTGTTCTTCTGTCCTTCTCTTTGTCTAAGAAATTCTTTTTCTTGGCCTCAACTACTACTATTTTCCTCCTAAATAAGACATTGCTTCCAAGCTGGGCACTGGTGGCTCACGCCTGTAATCCTAGCCTCTCAGGAGGCTGAGATGTGAGGATTGTGGTCCAAAGCCAGCCAGGGCAGGAAAGTCCATGAGACTCTTTTTTTTTTTTTTTGGTCGGTCATGGGGCTTGAACTCTGGGCCTAGGCGCTGCCCCTCAGCTCTTCAGCTCAAGGTGAGTGCTCTACCACTTGAGCTACAATGCCACTTCCGGTTTTCTGGTGGTTTTATTGGAGATAGGAGTCTCACAGTCTTTCCTGCCCGGGCTGGCTTTGAACCCTGATCCTCAGATCTCAGCCTCCTGAGTAGCTAGGATTACAGGCGTGAGCCACCAGCGCCCAGCTCGAGGAAAGTCCATGAGACTCTAATCTCCAATAAACCACTAGAAAACCAGAAGTGGCACTATGGCTCAAGAAGTAGAGTGCTCACCTTGAGCTGAAGAGCACAGGGACAGCACCCAAGCCCAGAGTTCAAGCCCCACGACCGACCAAAAAAAAAAAAAAAAAAGACATTGCTTCCAGGCAGAGTCAGGCTGATACTTCTGATAGGTCACGTACAGCCGGATGCCCTCTTTTATTGTCATTTTCAGGTCTTACAGTGATCTTTTCTTTTCTTTTTTGTTGGACATAGGGCTTGAACTCTGGGCCTGAGGGCTGTCCCTCAGCTCTTCAGCTCAAGGCTAACGCTCTACCATTTGAGCCATAGTGCTACTTCCTGTTTTCTGGTATTTTTTTATTGGAGATAAGAGTTTCATGGCCTTTCCTGTTATTTCCTTCTTCTTTTTGAGTACCCTAGCTGATCTTTTCTTCCTGGACAACTACCATAATTCTTCTTTGCATGACAGTCTCCACTGAAGATTATTTCTTCTTGTTCCTGCCATAATGCTGATGGTTTTGTCCATCTCTTTTCCCTTCTTACATCTTTCTCTGAATGATCATATCAGTTTCCTTGATTTAAATAATCCATGGAGGGCTGGGAAGGTGGATCAGTGGTAAAGTGCTTGTCTGGCATGCATGAGGCCCTGGGTTTGATTCATCAGCACCACAGAAACAGAAAAAGAAGGAAGTAACATTGTGGCTCAAGTGGTAGAGCGCTAGCCTTGAACTGAAGAGTACAGGGAGAGCGCCCAGGCCCAGAGTTCAAGCCCCATGACTGACAAATAAACATAAATAATAAATAAATAAATAACCTATGGAGAAAATTCAAAAGGGTGTCTCTAACTTCTCAATACTCCCATCACATGTATCCAAGTGCCTACAGTAGAAGTGTTCTTACATATTTCATAGGCACTTTAAACAATTTCCAAGAATGAAGTCATCATTTTTACCCAATATTTCTAGAATTTACCTCTGTATAATACTCATAAACATTTGGTCAGTTCTGTTTCTGTGATTTCTCACCTCCTCTCCAAAACAATGGGGACACCTCACACCCTTGCTACCCTCTTCAGAAATATCTGTTATATCCTGTTCTTGAGGTTTCCATGTTATGCAACTCTCTGAATTGCCCCTGCTGTGGCCCCAACCAATTGCTGTTCTATCATAGTCTTCTGAATTCAAAGTAAAACCAAAGGAAGGCCGGACTCTACAGGGCTGATCTCATGTAACTGCCACTGATCTTTGGATAGTCACTTATTCCATTAGGAGATTTATTACCCATTTTCAGCATGTTGTTCTGAGATCCAGAACCTGTCAGTTCACAAGATGAAGAGTTCAAAAATACCTCTCCTCAAGAGGCCACATTTCATGTTCCATTACAAGCAGAAATCACCATGGGCATTGTGGTCAGCTGTAATGGGAATCCAAGTAAGCTACCAACATTGCAGCAACTTTTTCACTTGGTGAATAAAGCAATCTAATCTTGGTCTTTAACAGGTATTTTCATCAGTACCCACTGGAGAAAACAGAGTGTTGTGTGAGCGCCACCTCTTGAGGAGGGGCCAAACTCGGGGCAACGACCAGTTGCAGAAAATGGAAAATGGCACCCAGAATCCTATTCAGCCCTGTTTACATACCAGACTGGAGCAGTGGAGGCCAACACACACGAGGTGAAAACCCCAGACCTCTTGCAGCCATTGCCGCCTTCGCAGCTTTGGCCACCACCATCAAGCCTCTCAGTCATTGCACATTGTGATGTTTCTTTGTTGGTGGTAGACTCTGCTTGCCTTTGCCTGTTACCCACTTTCTGGCTTGATCTTACAATTAAAGCTTCTTAGTTCTTGTTGAAGCATATAGGGCTCTGATATTGCTTTATCTCTAGTCTGCCATCTAGGATTTTCACTTTCCCTTTAAAAAATTAACATATATGTATTTATTTACCTCCTCTGTGATTTTCCTCTTTAATTTGCATTTTGAAATAACTCATAAGACCTTTGAACTCAAATAACATGGGTTTAGAAAATACTCTATAGCCATGAAGAAAAATCATTTTGAATTGTACTTTTTTAAAATGTAATAACACCTAGACACACTTAGCACCTAAATCTTAAAATCAGTTTTGTAGTTTTATTTTAAAGTACTCCCCCACCTTGTTTATACCTGCTGTGCCAAGTAATTCATGGTTACAGTGATAAAAGTTTTATGAATTAAAAATATCAGATAATTTAAAATTCTGAATATGTCTACTGTCAAATGAATATATTTGCCAAATGCTTGACAAACCCATGCACAACAATAACACTCACAATAAAGTATATTAATTTCAAAGATTGATTATGATTTTACCTAGGGACAGGGTGCCAAGATATCACAGACCTTTGTCCCACAGCTTTAAGAAGGATTTCATGACCAGACAAGTGGTAGAAAACAAAAAGTAAAAGAAACAGCTTTGTGGGCTGGGAATGTGGCTTAGTGGTAGAGTACTTGACTAGCATGCATGAAACCCTACATTCCATTCCTCAGTACCACATAAATAGAAAAGTCTGGAAGTGGTCCTGTAGCTAAAGTGCTAGAGTACTAGCCTTGAGCACAGAGAGGCTCAGGGCCAGTGCCAGCTCCACCCCTAATGAAAACTGGGTACTTAGAATGGAATATATATTACAAAATTTCTTCAAGATTCTGGCTGTATTTATCATATAAGTTGACCTTTACACTCCATAGGTTGGCATTAGTCTTGAGAGCCTCTAAAGAGAATTGGAAAGTTTTAAAAATTGTTTTTGTAAAGGTAATGTACAAATGGGTCACCATTTTGTAAGTTAGGTAAAGCGTACATTTCTTGTTGGACAATGTCACCACTTCCTTTTTTCTCTTCCAGTTTTCCCCCCTGTTCTTGTTCACAAGTTGTCAACATCATATCTACTGGGTACAACTGTGGCTTGTGTTTCTCCATTTTCCCTCAATTTCTGTGTCCTCTTCCTCTCCCTCAAATATATGGATAAATCGGGGCTGGGAAGGTGGCTCAGTGGTAGAGCCCTTGCCTTGCATGCATGAGGCTCTGAGTTCAATTCCTCAGCACCACATAAGCAGAAAAAAGCCAGCAGTGGTGCTGTGGCTCAAGTGGTAGAGTGCTAGCCTTGAGTTGAAGAGCTGAGGGACAGCACCCAGGCCCAGAGTTCAGGCCTATGACTGGACCCAAAAAGAAAAAAAAAATATGGATAAATAAACAAACAAGACAAAAAAATTCCTCTTGTTTCCATTTTCTGGAATTCATTTCAATATAAAAATCAGCAGCTTTATGCAAGCATCAGGCTTTGCTCACACATACATGACACTTATACTTCCTGCACCCAGTCATAGCTCACACCAGATTCTAAGGTCCACAAAGTAATTCTTTTCTCTTTCCACAGAAAGGAGCTGAGGATCAGAAAGATTAAGTGACTTTTGGGGAATGCTGGCTGAGCATAGTGGCTCACTCTTATAGCCTTCTTTACTGCAGAGAATGAGATCTGAAGATCATAATTTGAAACCAACCCAGATTGACAAATGTCTAATGGTAGACATTCACCATCAGTTAACTGTCAGAAAGCCAGAATTTTGTGTTGCAAGCAGTAGAGCTACAACACTACCATACTTAAATGAGAAACTTAAAGGATACTGAAGGATAGTGCAAATACAATGATCTTAAGAACCAATACTATCCCATACACACACCAACACCACCAACATACACACACATATTAAAAGAGATATTAGTACTGAAATCCAAATACAGTTTTTATATTTGTATATGCTTTATTATTGGCTTTAGTAAGGTTTGACCTGATAGTCTCTCTACCTATGAGCCACAATTCAAGCACTTTGTTGCAATTACTACCCAGGTTTGTGTACAGAAATACATTTTCCTAGTTAAGGACACATCCTTTTCCAACAATGGTGAAATGTCTCTACTTGGCCCAGGTTCTTCTATTGAGACCCAGTATCTTACACTATTTGTCCTGCATGGCCTGTAAGTTGATTGGTCCAGTAGATCTCAGCCATCCTAATAACTAGGATAATAGGTAGCAGCTATTGTACTGGATGGTACTTGCTTTAGGAAAAGTGCTCTGAGTTCACCATTCAGTGAAGGTTGTTAGAACTCACCTATTAATACTTTTTGTTCAGAATTGGGAACTTCATATATCTAGGACTGCAGGGGGAACATGGTGTTATTTCATACTGGTTTGATTTTTTTTTTTTTTTTTTTTTTTTTGCCAGTCATGGGGCCTGAACTCTGGGTCTGGGTGCTGTCCCTCAGCTCTTCAGCTCAAGGCTAGCGCTCTACCACTGGAGCCACAGCACCACTTCCAGCTTTCTCTGTTTATGTGGTGCTGAGGAATCGAACCCAGGGCCTCCTGCTTGCAAGGCATGCACTCTACCACTGAGCTACCTTCCCAGCCCACATACTGGTTTGATTTTATGGCAGCTTGTAGCTATTGCCTACTTTGAGCCCTGTATGAAGAGAAAGGGAGCTCCTGGGAGACAAATGCACTGTACTAACTGCTGCTCTCAGATATAGAAGTGAAAAGAAGACTCAAAGAGCCAAATAGCATAGACACTGAGCTCTTAGAAACTCAGGCTATCTGGTTCCTTACATTCAATGTAGAAAGTCAGAGCCTGCAGGGCTTGTAAAATCCATTTAGATTCCTGAACATGGGATTCCTTTCTCCTCAGCCCTTTTGACTCTTTGTATCAGGGTTTGTTGGTGTGGCTTTCTTTCCTGTTAACTTACTATACAGGTTAAAACATTATGTGCACCAAACAACAGGTTTCTTTTGTCCTAGTAGATGTTCTACATTCTGTTACCTTCCTGTTTGGGAGCTTGTTTTGTACTTGGACCATCATATACATATCCTTACTAAGGGAATAGCTCACAGACTGTGCAACATAGTTTCTCAATGATGATTAACTCACCCAGAGACTGAGCCTTGGGAGGTTGGTTTTAGGCCTTTATGAGAGGCTTTGGCCTAGGCACTGTGGGCAACATTGGTGGAAATGTCCTCAGAGCAATCCCACAGACAGTGAGTGAGCCCTGATTAGTATGTAGTTATTGACAGTTCTACCTAGGAGTGTGAACAAATGACTGAGTCCTTTTTAGCTTATTGCACAATATGGAAATTGGAAACAATTATCAGCTTGTGAATTCCTAGCCCAACTTCCTGGCTATTCCTAGGAACCACTTTCAGGAAATGGTGAGATTATCATGATCTCAAAAAGGATTTGTTATTCCCAGGCTCAAATTCTAGGTATTCTTGTTACATCATCTCACCTGCCCTTTATACCAAATAGATGTGGCGAAGGTCATATTCCTCAAAGACCTGATCTTGTGCAGGCAAGTTGTCACACCATCTCATGATAGAGAAGTTCTTGACAAATGGGTCCTTAAGTGATTGTTCTTAATATGCAAATCCCATAAATGTGTTTAAGAAGATAGAGGTGGTCAAGACCTCACTGGGCCACACGCACATGTTTATCATTGTCCTCACAGTCCAAGATTACACAAATATCATGTGTGACACTTCAGTGTAGCTATGTCTACAAGAACTATGAAGTTTTTCCTGCCCACCTATTATTTAGAATTGCTCTGTTTTCTGCTCCCAGAATGCACCAATGAATTGAACTGTGCAAAATTTCATTCCTGGCAGGCAGGGTTTGATGAATAGAATGACATCTGCTGGAAGGGGACCCAAGAAAACCAGGTTTTGCTGAGAGCAGCTTACTCAGAAATATTCAGGTGTACCTAGAGATGGACAGTGTTTCTGCACCTTTCAGGTATCAGCATCTTCTCACTCCTCAGGATTCCTTTTGAAGAGTCACATCTTCAGTGATAAGGAAGGGGAGGAAAATGATGTGTTTAGTGGGCCAGAGGAGACATTTTTAGAAGTAAGGACATAGATGGCTTGCATAATTTTCTTTCAAGAAATATAGTGGCTACTGGTGGGCTCACATCTGTAATTCTAGTTACTCAGGAGGCTGAGATATGAGGACTGTGCTCTGAAGCCAGCTGGGTCAAGAAAATTCAGGAGACTCATCTCTAACTACTAAAAATAAAAATAAAAAGCCAGTGATTCAATGAGTAGAGCAGTAGCCTGGAGCAAAAAGAGCTCAGAATCAGTGCCCAGGTCCTGAATTTAAGCTGTATGACAGGTACATAAACCCCGATCTCCACCCCCTCACACACAGAAGGAATACAGGAAAACTAATTAGCAACCAGACTGGCAGCTGGTGTGTGTGTGTGTGTGTGTATGTGTGTGAGTACACAGGAAAATAAGAGAAGTAACAATCTGCAGGCAGTCAAGATGGTTCCAGGATGAGAAGTCTATTTTATCACTTCCATTTTCCTGTCATGCTGAATGCCTGCCCCTTCAGCAGGTTGAATTACAAGGAGAGCCTGTGGGAACTGGCAAGGCTGCCATGAACTGGTGTTAGGAGGAGTCATCTCACGTGTCATTGGTGGAGATGACAAGAGTGTGGTTCAGCTCTCACTCTGGACTTTCCTACCTTCCATACTCACCAAAGTCAACAGCAGGAAGACAAAAGATTCCCTAGATGTTTGCGATATTTAAGGCCCCTGGGAAATACAGCATTGAGAGAAGCAGCCCAAGTACCTTTGGCTGCAGACAGGAGTGGGCTCCTGCTTCCAGGCCACCCAACCCAGCTGTGTCCCCCTGGGAGCATTCAGCGGGTCCTGATATGCAGTGAGGAAATTACTGGAACCCAGACTGACTCGCATTTGTCCAATCTCTTTGATTCAACTGTTCTGGAGCCCTCTGGGAACCTGGAGTCACCTGAGGGTACTATGTCTCTACCTGAGATTTGTAAGCATCCTATCTCTAAGTGTGGCTTTGTATGCCACATTGCAATACAATGCTCACATGGAGAAGTTAAAGGACACTGAATCTTAAGTTTTATGCATTCCTTGAATTCATTTGTGAAGTTTTCTCCAATGATACAAATATAACAGATTTTACTTCATGTTTAGAAAACATTGCTTTCTGAAATACTTCACATTATGTAATTTTCTAAAGTTTTAGAAACAACAAAGGACTGGTTTAAATTAGGATATTTTAGAACAGTGTGAGTAGTGTTAAATATGTTCTACAGTTTGAAGGATAATGGAGAACTCCAGGCAGCTGTCCATAATTAACACAGGGCACTGTGTTGCCTCCCAGGGGGAGATATGGTGGGTGGGAAAACATGGGGTTCAGCAGTGTGTGATCAGCCTTTCCTTCCCAGGACATAACAAACACCTTTCTTCTCTGGAAGGGAAGGTATCTTCCTCTGCAGTCTGCCCAGGTGAATGCTTGGACATTTACTTCTGGAGAACATTTGTAATCCCTGTGCTCAACTTCAGCCCAGAGGAGAAGGCAGGTCTTAGAGCCCATGGACCCAAGCCCCACCCCAGGTGACCTTTAGGATCTGAGGAGCCTTCTTTGTCCTGCCCCCAATAAGTTCTCCTCCCTCATCTGGTCTCCCCAGTGACCCTGAACCTGTATCTGTGTTCCACATTTCTGCTCTGTCCCCTTCCCCAACAGCAAAGTGGATTGTGGGGACACAGTGTAAATGAAGTCTTAAGAGAAACTGGAAGCACACATAGAGACCTCAAATTTGACCTACATCTCTGCACATCCTGAAATTTTGTTAGTTTTTTACTTACTTTTGCTAATTTATTTGTTAGGTACTTATTGGATTGTATGAACAACATATTTTGTTTAGTATGGTATTGAATATAGCTATCTGTGCCCTACATCACCTATAGTTTAGTAATATAATGTAAAAGATAAAGATTGGTTTAAATAATGTCCATTAAATGTTACTGATTAGGTCCCTTGCAATTAGTTGCTTAAAGTTTTTTTTTCCTACAAAAGGAAAGTCTTGTTAGGAAACTCCTAAACTGAAGAGGAACATGGAATATAAAATTCACCCTAATGATTGTCCCTCCCATAACTCCTTTTCTTTTTTTTTTTTTTGCCAGTCATGGGGCCTGAGCTCTGGGCCTGGGCACTCTACCACTTGAGCCACAGCACCACTTCTGGCTTTTTCTGCTTATGTGGTGCTGAGGAATGGAACCTAGGACCTCATGCATGCAAGGCAAGCACTCTACCACTGAGCCACCTTCCCAGCCCCCATAACTCTTTTTCTATTTCATCATTCAGTCTCAAGGAAACTCAGCATCAATAAAGTTAGCAATCTATTTGTCACTGCTCCTCTGGGGATTTTGTTGGATGAAATCTGTTTGTTCCTCTTTGTTCCTCCCATTGGTGTGATGATAGGAACAGGATTACTGAGGTCTTCCAGAATGACTTGGATGTCAGGCCTTTATACCTAATAGCCCCACTCTCTGCTACTATCAAATGCATGCTTCCCATGCCTTTTTCTTAGAATCTTCACAGTGCCATTCCATTTCTCTTAGGCAAAGAATACTTCATTATTAAAGGCTGGAGAGATTTTGTGGTTCCAGAAAGACCTGTCCTTTTTCTTAAGGATTTTTCTACTTTCAAATCCATTTTTTAGTCCAGGACATTCTCTCACATGTACACCTTCTCTCTCTCTGTCTCTCTCTTTCTCTCTCTCTCCTTTCTTTCTCTCTCTGTCCATTTGATTGTTAGTGATCTATGAGCTTTAACATGCTTTCTTACTTCTGTTGGGTTTTTTGTTTTGTTTTGTTTTTTGTTGGTGTGGTGCTTGAACTCTGGACTTGGGCGCTGTCCTTGTGCTCTTCAGCTCAAGGCGAGCACTCTACCACTTGAGCCCCAGCACCATTTCCGGTTTTCTAGTGGTTTATTGGAGATAAGAGTCTCGTGGGACTTTCCTGCCTGGGCTGGCTTTGAACCACGATCCTCAGATTTCAGCCTCCTGAGTAGCTAGGATTACAGGCATGAGCCACTGGTGCCCAGCTCTCTTACTTCTGTTGTTATATCTCTCTTCCTCTCTCTTCTTACTTCTCTCTGTGTGTCTCTTTCTCTGTCTCTTGTCTGTCTCTCTCTGTATTTCTCACCCTCTGTCCATTTGATTGTCATGGATCAAATATAGGAGCTTTAACATGCTTAGCCTCTAATCTCTATCTTCAGCCACTTTATATTCTCCTATTTTCTATAAAAGTTAGAAATAGGGGCTGGAAAGGTGGCTCAGTGGTAGAGCGCTTGCCTTTCATGCATGTGTCCCTGGGTTTGATTCCTCAGCACCACAGAAGCCAAAAGAAAAAAGCCGGAAGTGGCACTGTGCCTCAAGTGGTAGAGCACTAGCCTTGAGCTGAAGAGCTGAGGGACAGCGCCCAGGCCCAGAGTTCAAGCCCCATGACCGGACCCCCCAAAAAAAGTTAGAAATATTATATTTTATTAAGGCATGATTTGGATTTTGTGGGGTGTGTAACAACATTGGGTGTTGTGTTGAAGCCAAGGCCTTGACTAGTGATCTTCTGTCCTCAGCCTTCTAAGTGCTCGAAATACAGGCTGATAATTTGAGATACAATATTTAATCTTTCTTTTGTGTCTTTACTTAGGTATTTCCTTTTCTTTTTCAAGCTCTGCATTCATTTATTCATCAGGAGTTTTATAACATAAAGGGTGTGCATTTCTCAGATGTTTACTACCTTTTATAAATGTCTTTTTCTTCTTTTTGTTGTTGTTGTTCTGCTAGTGATGGGACTGTGTCTCTTCATTAGGGAATCCAACACACTCATTTGACCTTTTTACTTCAAGCTGGTGCTTTATCACTTGAACTATACCTCCAGTAGAGTTTCTTTGGGCAGCTACTTGGAGACATTGGAGACAAAGTCTCTCAAACTTTTCTTTTTTGGGGGTCCAGTCGTGGGGCCAGAACTCTGGACCTGGGCACTGTCCCTCAGCTCTTCAGTTCAAGGCTAGTGCTCTACCACTTGAGTCACAGCACCACTTCTGGGTTTTTTTTCTTTTTGCTTATGTGGTGCTGAGGCATGCAATGCAAGCACTCTACCACTGAGCCAACTTCCCAGCCCCTCTCTCTCAAACTTTTCTGTTTCAGCTAATATATAACTGTGATCCACAGAGCTTCGCCTCTAAAGTAACTAAGATTATAAGCATGAGACAAAGGCTCCAAATGCCTTTTGAAAATAATTATTTCCCTTTCCTCTTCTTAGCCTTGTCACAGTCCTTCTCTACTTTGCAATTCCTGGCTTTAATGATTTCCCAGTGACATTTATTATCTCTTGAATAGAGTTTCCTTATTCTGTGTTTCTCTGTGTACTTTTGGGATCATCCAAGCTTGATATGACTTTTTTTCTTACTTTTTCCTAATTTTCCTTGCCCTGTAGATAATTTTCAAGACTGACCACTTTCATTTCCTTGGGGGTATTACTTTGTCCTTATTCTGTTTTTCATCAAAGGACCCTTGTATGGAACTGGAATTAATTCTCTTCTTTTGCTCAATTTTTTTTTGTCAGTTGTGGGGCCTGAACTCTGGGCCTGGGCACTGTTCCTCAGCTCTTCAGCTCAAGGCTAGTGCTCTACCACTTGAGCCACAGTGCCACTTTTGTTTTTTTCTGCTAATGTTGTGCTGAGGAATCAAACCCAGGGCCTCATGCATATAAGGCAAGCGCTCTACCACTGAGCCACCTTCCCAGCCCCTTTTGCTCACTTTTGTATGAAATTTGTTTGTAGGAATTTTTATAAGTGCAACATTTTCAGCAAGTTTTCCGTCCAAGCAGAGTTTCTTTCTAATGTGTCTGTACAATGCTCACAAAGATGTTATTTTTTTACCTCCCCCCATTCTTTACCCCAAGCTTTCTCTCTCTTCACCTCTACATGAGTCCTTCTCTATTGGGTCCCTGCTCCTGCTTGTTGTTCCCTTGTGTGAGGCCTGTCTTAGAAGGAAACAGCAGCTATTTCTAGACCTGTTGTCTTTCTCCTAAATTGGTACTGATCTGTAAAACTTTCAGAAACTACATATTTTCTTTATCTAAAAAAATTATTTCCTTTCTGAATTATTGGACTTTATTTTTCCAGTAAATCAGTCTTCATTACAGTTACAGGAATTATTCATCCTTTCATATTAGTGTTTGAGTCATTAGATTTCAGATTTACTTCTTCTCAGTTCATTTCTTGAAAGAAATCAGATTTCCCTATGGCAGCTGATTCCTAATTAGCTGATATTGATTTTAAGTCCTGTAGATCCCAGACCTTCCCATAAAGTTCATGTGAACCTAAACTACAACTCATTGACAAAGGTGTGTTTAGCTGTCAGACGTGAAGCTTTACCCCAGACCTGAATCCTAAAGGATTGTTCTTTCTTACCCATATTATTTGTAGAAATATATTTAGGAATAAATTCTGATTATTGAAACTTTGATTTTCCCTAGTGATTTTTTAAAAAGTAGATTCAGTGATAAAAATATGTGCAGCATAGTATATACAGGTATTACTCATTCGTCAAAAGAAATAATACTGTTCTTTGATAGAATTTTATTAGAGGACATTGTATTTAAGTGAAGCAGAAAAGACACAGCAAGAAATATTACACGGTCTCACTTGTCACATCTAAGGAAATTGAACTCTAGGAAGCAAAGAGGAGCATAGTTGTAGCTAATTTGGAAGATGGGCAACTCTAGGTCAAAGGAAGCAAAGTTTCAGTGATATACGATGAGTAAGTCCTGGAAATCTAATTAACAGTAAGATTCTTACATGAGGTAATATTGACTGGTTAAGCTGTAATTAACATTCCAGTGTATAATCATTGACATGGGTTCCCTTGGTTCTTATGTCACATAATGTGTTGTCTTTATGGATTTATATTGAATCAATTAATTTCAGAATTTTATATTTTTTTCACAATTATTTCTAAATGTATCTATTTTTCAACTGATTTGTTTTAGCAAGCCCTTGAAAATAAATGCTTGAGGGGTTGAGAAAGTGGCTCAGTAGTAGAATGCTTGCCTTGCATGCATGAGGCCCTGAGTTTGATTCCTCAGCACTACATAATCAGAAAAAGCCAGAAGTGGTGCTGTGGTTCAAGTGGTAGAGCACTAGTTTTGAGCTGAAGAGCTGAGGGACAGTGCCCAGGCCCAGAGTTCAGGCCCACTACTGGAAACAAACAAACAAACAAAAAAAGAAAATAGATGCTTGAATTTTCTGTGAGTTCTCTTCATACAAAGTATATGCCTTGTTAAGTGTATTAGCTTTATGGTGGTAACCACCCAAAGGTTTTTTGTAATATGAAAATATCATATAGTAGTCCTCCAAAATATGCAATTTTCTATGACAAATTCGCTTAGTTAAGGATTAAATATTTTGAAAATTATATCTATACTTGCACCAGATTATTCTTGGAGCCTACGTCGTTCAACGGATTGTTATGTGTTCAACAGATTCTTAATCATAGGCATAATAAAATGTATATTTTGAAAATAGATCAGAAATTTGTCATGTGTAGTCACAGTCATGAAATCCCACTAACAATTCTCAATGTTTGAAGCCAAACTTCTTATTATCAGTCATATATTAGTAAGATTATTTGTGATCTTTCATTTCATGAAAGTGACTGATGTGGTTTTTAATTATATCAACTCAACATAAAGTTATTGATTTTTTACATTCTCCTGAGAAGAAGAAAATTTACATAAATGTTAGTCAAAAAGAGTTCAGCATGATGAAACTGAAATATTTCCAAGAGTAAACAAGGATGGCATAAAATTATTTGTAATGTTTAAGTTTACATGATTCCTTATGCATTTATGCTCAATGAATAATAAAATGTTTTAAGGAAAAATATATTGATTGGCCCTTTTCTTCCTGCTTTTTATCAATGGGCTTTTCATCAGAGCAGCCAATGTCAATGAGTAAGAAGGTGAACACTATACTAAGGAATGGCTGAACAGCACAAGTTGGTCTTTGCAGGAAACTTGATCACGGGGTTTGGCTCTCAGTGTCCACACAGAATCAGCTCTCATTAGTTGGTGGCATGATTTTTCCTGTTGTTGTTTGATTCATTGACTTTGTCTCCCTCCAAATGAAAGGTGCCTTGGCTCTTATTTGCTATATGACACTTGGCTGGTTTCTGTAATTAAACCACGTCAATGTGCTCTATCACTTCATGGTCCTACATTTCCTGACTCTATCAAACTTCTTTACCTGTATCCTTCACTTGGTCCTGATCTGTAGGACCAGCTGTTCCTGGACAGCACACTTGTATTGCTCAGTTGAAAACTCTGTGCACAAGGCCCTTTAGAAGATCATCTCACTTGTGCAGGTGTTCAACATTCCCTGGCAGAAGCATTTCTATCAAGTACTACAGGGGATTCAATATCTCTCACATTTTCCCTTATCACAACTCATGCATCTCTACCTCACTAGGTGAAGAACACCAGCGTATCTTCCTGTCACACTACAACAAGCTTGCATAGATCCTTCATGTCATTGACAGGAGGTTAAATCCAGTACCTCAGGTGGGGCCTCCAGCACATAAATTCCCTGTCCTTCTCAGCTTCTACCCTTGTTTTTGCATTTTCTTTACATACACCCAAGCACACCCTCTGGTCCCACCTCATTTTGTAGCTGAATTTGTAGCTTCTGTCTCCCATAGCAGGCCTAGAACCTGCCTGATTTAAGTGTCTTGCAACTCAGTCTTATTCCAGTAGCCTTCAAATGATGAGAAGGCTGGTCACTGGGAGTGTTTTATTGTGAAAATTATTTCACATATCAAAGACCTCAGCACCATTTTTAAACATTTATTATTATTATTATTATTATTATTATTATTATTATTATTATTATTATTATTATTATGTAGTTGTACAAAGAACTTCCTATTCTACAAAACAGTATATGAATACAAGGTGTCTGACAACATTGTCACCCATTGCTCCTAACCCATCCCTTCTCTTACTTTTCTTTTAAATTGAGATTAGGTGATTACATAAGTTTCTCATATTTCACAGTATTGTGATACATAAAGTTACAAACACATTAAAACCTTCACAAAGCAAATTGTCATTATGATGGTCTATAAAGTTTGTGAATTCTATGAGCTTTGACAATACAAATTACTTCTTCCACATCAGGTGATGTTTACATTTCTTTCCTTTTGCTTAGTGTAAGCTGTTCCCTCTTTTTTTTTTTTTTTGCAGTTGTGGGGCCTGAACTCGGCCTGGGCACTGTCCTTCAGCTCTTGCTCAAAGCTAGTGCTCTACCACTTGAGCCATAGCGCCATTTCTGGCTTTTTCTGCTTATGTGGTGCCGAAGAATTGAACCCAGGGCCTCATGCATGCAAGGCAAGCACTCTTCCACTAAGCCACCTTCCCAGACCAAGCTGTTCCCTCTTTTCCTCTCATTCCTCCCTTCCCATCACTGTCTTTGGGTTGCTCAGTTCATTTTCATCTGTGTCCAGTGCAGCTGATGGGCCTTTTGTTGTACGTTGTTCCATTTCCTACTTATTCTGTGTCCTCCTCTTGGCTTCCCTCCTTTGCATGCATATATCCACCATATATATGGTCAAGAACATGGAGTCATTTAGTAAAGATACAACAAAATGAGTGGCTGTCCTTTGTTTCTCAAGTGTTGTTTACTTTGTCATATCTCCTTGCATTTTGGCTTTAGCATCCACACATCAGAGAGACCATGTGCCATTTGTCTCTTTGTTCTTGGCTTAGCTTGCTCAAAATAATTTGTTCTAGTTCATTCCATTTCTCTGGAAATGCCATCATTTTGTCCTTTCTAATAGCTGCATAATATTCCATTATATATAGGCACCACAATTTTGGGATCCACTCATCAGTAGTGGGGCATCTGGGTTGTTTCCAAATCTTGGCTATTGTGAACAGTGCTGCACAGGTCTCAGCATCATTTTTAATTGAAGTGAATGTAGACATTGATTCCAATCAATAAGAGCTACTACTAAGGTCTCAGACACATCCAAGGAATTACTGAATCAGATACTGAGGTAGAGCTCATTTTGCAACTCAGGATTTTATTAGTACATAATCTGGGTCCTGACACTATCATTAAAAGCTGCTCATGAGTGCTAGCCTTGGACAAAAAAGGCTCAGTGACAGTGCTCGGACCCTGAGTTCAAGCCCCACAACTAAACAACAAAACAAAACCAAACTCATGGACAGTTACTGTTCTACTCTCTGTTACTCCCAAGATGAAATTGTGGGCTGCATCCATCCTCATCCTCTCTGAAAAGATGGAAGGCTTATTACTTTCACTGCCAAAAAGTTAAAAGTATATCAGTGTGACATATTGGCTATGGAAGTTAAATGTGCTTGAAGAAAATGGTGAAAACTGTTTTTTTTTTGTCTGACTTCTTTTTTGTTTTTTAAAAGCAAATTACTTTATTATGTAAATACTTCCTATTTCTCCTAGGTAAAACTTGCCTCGAAAGTGCTGGAAGTGACAGGCTTTTATAAATCAAAGGGGAAGAAATTATATTTTCCATTTCTGTCCCTATGCCTTATGCAATCCTGAAGCATATTAACAGAGGTATTCATAGGACTGTCCTGTCATTCAGAAACGAAGTGTATCTATAACTAGGTAGGGTATCTGGATTTCTTAAACTCATGGAAAGACTGGATGATAGAAAAGTTAAAGTTCTGATTCTTATCTCCTTGAAAAGTAGGCAAGCTTTAGCTTCAGAAAACCATTCTTATGAACCATTTATTTAGAATCTCTTGGATTAATTAATTTTTAAATGGATGACACAAATAACTCCATTTAGACTCTGCCAACATGCCCACTTATCTTAACAATTTACTTCTCTAGTATTAGAATCTGAATGGTCCCTCATCGCTGGAATAAAGTTTGTCCGTAGAAACCTTTTTTGTTGCCTAGAAGAGATGTCCTAGTCGTTGTTATCCCAAGTTGGCATGAAATGACAGTTGAGAAGGGATTCAGTGCTAAAAAGACCTTTTAGAATCAAATTGGGAGAAATTAGCTTAGGAGGAATGTTTCTGAAACTGGTCTTGAAGTTAGTTAAGGTTGTTTTTTATCCTCCTGTTGTTGGGTTGGGTAAGAGGAAGGTTAACTGGAACACATTTTTTACCTACATAGGAAGTATCCATGATTACTCCTTCCCCCCCCCCTCACCCGCTGCTTATGTATATCAGTTAATTTAAAATAATGAACACATGGACAGAAGCTTTTAAGTAGCTAGGCTTATTAACCTGAATAACTTCGAGGATGCTAGCTTTTTAAAGCATTTTCTTTATTCCATCATAGAAGCCTTATATTAACTTGGGAAACAAATATATTTAACATACAAGTGAGCCATCAATACTTAGCATATCACTTTACAAATACAGAGCAGAGTATGTTAGAATCACTTAAAATAATAGTTTGTTTACTCTGCTATAAAATATAGCAGATATTTGGCTTAAAAGGAAAAAAAAAAACTCTTCCTTAAATCATTTGTTTAAGAAAATATTTATTGGGGCTGGCTGGGAAGGTGGCTCAGTGGTAGAGTGCTTGCCTTGCATGCATGAGGCCCTGGGTTTGATTCCTCAGCACCACATTAAGCAGAAAAAGCCGGATGTGGTGCTGTGGCTCAAGTGGTAGAGTGCTAGCCTTGAGCTGAAGAGCTGAGGGACAACGCCCAGGCCCAGAGTTCAGGCCCACGACCGACAAAAAAAAAAAAAAAAAAAAAAAAGAAAGAAAGAAAGAAAAAAAAGAAAAATATTTATTAACAGCAGAGCAATATTCTTAAGATAGCCTTGTTACTATAGAAAAAGAGAATGAGATATTATATAGAAAATCATTTAGATAACTTTTGAATTGTGCTTTAACAACACAAAAATGGTATAAGCTCCATATATTTGTTTTAAGACTCAGTAAGTTATATTGTAGCATTTTGTTCTATCCTACTTTTTCTGTGAAAGTTGTGCTGCCTGATTTCATGGCCGGGACACTGTCTTGAGCTTTTTGTTCACTGCTAGCCCTGTATCACTGGGTCTACAGTTCCACTTCTGGATTTTTTTGGTAGTTATTTGGGCATAAGTAGCTCAAGGCCATACTGCCCAGGCTGGCTTTAAACCAACATCCTCAGATCTCAGCCTCCTCAGCAGATAGAATTAAAGGTATGAGCCATCAGTGCTCAGCCATCCTTCTTTTGTTTAGGAAAAAAAATCCTTTGCAATAGTGCTTACCCTACATAATTGTTTTATTCAAAAACATTTTCTCCTATTATCTTTTTTTATTGTGAAAATACCGAACAGAGGGGTTACAATTACATGGCCAAGGTAATGAGTACATTTCTTATCAAGCATTGTTGCCTCCTCCTTTGTTTCCCCTTCCCATTCCTCCTATTATCTTTAAGAGTTTGTATAAAGGGTTTCCATTCCACAGCTTTGTGAGTATAGTGCATCCGGGTCACTGTCACCCTTTATTATTATCCCCACCTCCCTCAAACACACCAATCCAAATTCATCTTAATTACCTTGCATAGAATACATTACCAACAGACCTATCTTGAATGAATTGGATTTTGTGGTTCATGTGTGTTAATTCTAGCAATATGAGAGGCCTAGTTAGAAGAACTATAGTCTGAAAACCATCCCTTCTCAGAAAGCATCCAGTTTATAAAAGGTGGGCCAATGAGCCACTTCCAACTAGCTTGTGTATGTATGTGTGTATGTGCATGTGTATGTGTGTGTGTGTGTGTGTGTCTGAGTGTGTGTCTATGTGGCATAAAAGATAGAAAAACAGGTGCGTCCCAATTTTTCTATTTTCTTATATTTTCGATATTTTTTTCTAAGCCTCTGCAGTCAAGCAAAGGGATGAACAGTGTGAGCAGACAACACTTGAAGTGTAATTTCACTGTCTTCATCTTGTAAATATACTCATGGTCAGGACTAAATGGCCCTGTTTGAAAAAAATAAATACTAGAATTGTGGAAGGACTAGGAAACCTGAAATGAGACTCTGGATGAAGCCTCTATTTCCCAGAGAGAAAAGATTTCTTCAGGACAGCACAAAGGGCTCATGTTTTTATTCCTAGCTTTTCTGGAAACCAAGATCAGAGAATCTCCTTTGAAGCCAGCCCTGGCAGGAAAGTCAGTAGAAATATCTGCAATTAACCATGAATTGTTGCTGGGGCTCAAATGGTAGACGGATAGCATTGGTTAAAAAGAAAATAAAAGGTCAAGGATGGCACTCATGTCCAGAGTACAAAACCTCAGAAAAGCACACAAAATTTTCTTTATGTAAGTGCTTTTAATTTAAGCAAACAGTTCAGACCTTATGAAGAATGACTGGGTTCTATAGGATTTGGAGTCCTGGTCTTGGTTTACTAATTAAGCACTTCCTGGGGAAATACAGACATATTTCCAAATGCCTACAGGACTTATTTGATTTTACTATATACTGGCATGTAACATGGCTCTAGGAATTCTAAACTTAGGTCAACTTTTGTGTGTCTATGTAAATGAAGACAGTATATTAGTGGATTTATTCCAACAGTCTACAAAAATATCAGAGCCTTTGTTTACATCATTTTCTAAATGATTCAAGAGTTTGCTTTTTATAAAAGCCATTTTTCTTGAGTCCTACTTCTAAAAGAATAATTGTTTCACCAGGTATCAGACATTCTTCTTTTGAATACTGTTTATCCCTCCATCCCTCTCTTCCTTCATTCCTTTTTTCTCAGGGTCTGGGACTGTCCCCCACCATCTTTACTAAGGCTAGTCCTCTGACTTTGGGTACAACTCAGAACTAAATATCTTAATGTTGACCAAAACCTTTCCAATCATTAGATTTGTAGCTTTTTACATTATCCTTTAAAGTAAAGGGGCAATGGAAAATTTCTAAAATGTTGAAAAATATTGTGCAGTCTGAGCTGAGGATCACAGTTCAAAATCAACATTGCAGTAAAGTCAGGCAATACTTCAGACTTCACCTTTAATTACTAAACAGGCAAAACTGGAGCTGGGCCTTCAAAAGTAGAATACCATCACTGACTGAAAAACCTCAAGAAAAATTGCAAGATTCTTCACCCACTACCTGAGGGAGGGCGGGAGGGGGAGGGATGCCCAGGAAGCAAAAATTAAATATTTTGCAAATCTGGTTTACCTTGAATTAGGGAGATATCGTGTGTGTGTGTGTGTGTGTGTGTGTGTGTGTGTGTGTGTGTGTGTGTGTGTGTGTGTGTGTGTGTGTGTGTGTGTGTGTGTGTTTCTAGTTACACAGGCCGAAGAAAAAGGAGTGTAATCTCTGAAACATCCCTTGAGATTTATCTAATTTTACTTAGTTTGCAAAAAGGTCTAAGTAAATAAAAACATTTGGGGGCTATGGGTAATGCTCCAATTTAAGGCATCTTTGTATCAAGTGCAAAGCTACAAATTCATCATCAATAGTGTCACCTCGGTGCTATAAAGAAAACAAACTGAAAAGTAGTTCAGAGAGAACTGATACTACAACAGTGAGAAACTTAAATATATAGCATGTCATGGGTACAATCACAATAAGTAAGTGAAAAGAAAAGGTTTCCTTCACTTATCATTACCTAGCCTAACAAATCCCATTGTGTTCAAAATAAAGGCAGAAATGTTTCTTAGTGCTAGTTTATGGACAGGTGAAATGTACAGCAGAAAATTTATAAGGGACAGCAGAGGAAGTGAGTGTCCCCTGCACAGTGCTATTGAAAGTGAACTAAAGTCACTTGTAAGATTTTGAATTGTAGGGAAAACATTGAGTAACTTAAATATGCAGACTTTTTATGTTAAAAGAAGAAAGAATAGTCTGGTCTATAGTATCTACATTCCATAGTTCAATACCCAAAAGTGAAAAGGAAGAAGTAGAAAATGGAATGACATGAAGTATTCAGTTATAGGTAGATAAGGAAAAAAGGTATTGAATGAAAGAAACAGAGGAACAAAGACAAAGAGGAAGAAATCAGTTTTTTTTAAGTTTTGGTTGTAGGGTTTGAACTCAGGACCTGTTTGAACTCAGGTATGTGACAGGACTAGGTAGGAGAACTGAAGTCTGTGAACCATCCCTTCTCAGAAATCATCCAGTTCATAAAAGATGGGAGAATATGCCACTTCCAACTGGTTTGTGTGTCTGTCTGTCTCTGTCTTATCTGTATGTCTATGTGCTATAAAAGTAGAAAAGCCAATTTTATGGGTGCTTTTCAATCACCTTATTCTTTTCTAGTCCTCTGTAGACAGGCAAAGGAGTGAACAGTGTGAGGGGAGGGGCTAAGCCAGCAACCTAGCCAGCTTTAGGAATGTAAGTTCACTGCAGTCATGGCCAGGATTTAATAGCCTAGGTATTCTGAGATTGTTTTTTGTCAGTCGTGGGGCCTGAAATCTGGGCCTGGGCGCTGTCCTTCAACTTTTCAGCTCAGGGCTAGCGCTCTACTTGAGCCACAGCGCCACTTCCAGCTTTTTTTCTCTGCTTACATGGTGCTGAGGAATTGAACCCAGGGCCTCATGCATGCAAGGCAAGCACTTTACTACTAAGTCACCTTCCCAACCCTCCCTGAGCTTTTTGATTGAAGGATGGCACTCTGCCACTTTGAGCCACAGAGCCACTTCCAGTTTTCTGCTAGTTAATTGGTGATTAGTCTCACTGACTGGCCAGGCTAACTTTAAGCCACAATTCTGACATCTCAGCCTTCTGAGCAACTAGGATTACAGGCATGAGCCACTGATACCTGGGTAAAAGTCAGTTTTGTGTATTATTTCTACTAAACCAAATATATCAGTAATCAGTTCACTTTAAATCAGTAACCAGTTCATTTTAATCATGAGCTATAACATCAATATATACCTTTGAAAATTTCAAGTTCATATTGTTAAGCATGTATCACTATTATGTTTATATATTCACAAGGTAGTTTCTTTTATTGGGGGGGGTCCAGTCATGGCGCCTGAACTCTGGGCCTGGGTGCTGTCCCTCAGCTCTTCAGCTCAAGGCTAGCGCTCTACCACTTGAGCCACAGTGCCACTTCCGGCTTTTGTCTTTTTGCTTATGTGGTGCTAAGGAATCGGACCCAGGGCCTCAGGCATGCAAGGCAAGTGCTCTACCACTGAGCCACCAACCCAGCCCCAAGGCGTTTCTTAATGTTTGTAGTAGTTAAGGTTCAAACCTTGGGTCTCACCCATGCAGAACACATGCTTTACTCCTGAGCCACCATCCTCCATCTCTCGAGTAGTTGACAGTAACGTTTTTAATATGGTTGAACAATTTTGTGTGCATTTGTGTGGCCTGCAGGTGAATTCAGGGCTTGAGGGCTTTCTGAGCTTTTTTTCCTCAAGGCTAGTGCTCTAGCCCTTGTGCCACAACTCAGCTTCTACCTTGTTATATAAACTCAGATTTTGTGCTTGTTGAATTTCCTTGCTCAGAGCTCTCTACCTCTTATCCCATGCCCACAACTCAGCTTTTTTGGTGGCTAATTGGAGCTAGCCTTGTAGGCTTTTCTGTCTCTGGTGGCTCTATTCCTTGATCTTCACGTCTCAGTTCATGAATATCTAGACTTAGAGGCAAACACCACCTTTGGCTGTTTCTTTACTTTTATGTCTGTTGCAGCATAAAACAAGATGAAATTTCAAGTGCTCAGCTTTACAAAAATAGTCTACTTCTACGTGGACCAGTATGTATATATAAAGAGGATACTAAGCACATTCCCTGGCTCACCATTGCTATGAGCATTCTTTACAATAACCTAGCAGTATTTTATCTATGTGCACATGTATGCATGCATGTTTGAATGTGTGGATATATATAAACAACCATATATGCACACAAACAGAAACTTAGTTTGGAGGATCTTAGTATGTAGGTTGGGTTGCTCTCAAACTAGTGAACTTCCTGACTTCACCTCTTAAATTAAAATTATAAGCCTACCCAATCACAATTGGTTTACTGTTATTTGAAATGAGTTCACTGCCATCCTCAAATGAATAGTGACTTAATGAAATACCCCCACAACCCTATTACCTCTAAGAGCAATTCTTTTTTTTGGGGGGGGGGCCTGGTTGTGGGGCCTGAACGCTGGGCCTGGGCGCTGTCCGTCAGCTCTTCAGCTCAAGGCTAGCGCTCTACCACTTGAGCCACAGCACCACTTCTGGCTTTTTTCTTTTTGCTTATGTGGTGCTGAGGAATGGAACCCAGGGCCTCATGCATGCAAGGCAAGCGCTCTACCACCGAGCCACCTTCCCAGCCCCTAAGAGCAATTCTTAAAAGTGAATTTTGCCAGGTGCTGGTGGCACACACCTATAATCCTACTCAGGAGGCTGAGAGCTGAGGATCATGGTTCAAAGCCAGCCAACACAGAAAACTCTGTGAGACATCCTCTTTCCTATAAACCACCAGAAAATCAGAAGTGACATTGTGGCTCAAGTGGTAGAGTAATAGCTTTGAGCTTAAGAGCTGCAGGACAGGACTCAGGTCCAGAGTTCAAGCCCCACAACTGACACATATGTGCATTTTGCACATGTATACACACTATATTAATTATACACACTATATTAATTTCTTTTTTTATATTATTGAGCTTTATGTACAAAATCATTTGATTTCAAATAAATATTTAATGTAAAAACAAATGTTCTTTAAACTGAATTTCTTTTACATCCACTGTACCATTCAAATGCTTTATCATCTTACATGATTTCTTCAAAATCTGTTATCAAGGATACATATAGAAAAGCATTTTTTTATAAATAGAAACAAAGGTTTTTTTCAGCTTTTATTATTAGATGACGTAAAAAGTTTATTCAACAGATGTAATTTCATTACTATTTGGGGGAGGGAATCACCGACTTTTTGTGCAAACAATGCTAGCCTTCTTTTAAGCATTAAGAGCATTAACTGCTTAAGAAATGACATAAGCAATAATTCTACACCTACATCTCCCCTAAAATAATCTATTTTTTTTCATTTTTTTTACATATGTGCACAGCTTTAGCAAATTAAAGCCCAAGAGAAATGCTGGAAACCCACTACCCAGAGGCAAGATGGGGTTTTACTGTAACTCCACAAGGAGTCAAGGAGTCTGTAATGAAAGCTGCAGTTTCCCTCTTTCCTATTATTTAACACAAAAATCAATGACTAATAACTTAATACTGGATGACAAATCACATCTACATTACACACTATTAATTTCTATACATCACAAATATCCAATTTTAAGGCTTGAACTCATTGCCTTAGGGCTGTTCCTGAGCTTCTTTTCCCAAGGCTACTGCTCTACCAGTTGAGCCACATCTCTAATTCTACTTCCCACATTTGTGGTGATTATTTGGGGATAAGAATCTTATGGAATTTTATTCTGAGGCTGGTTTCAAGGCTCAATCAGCAGACATCATGTTTATAGTCATGAGTCTCCTGTGATCAGCAGCTTTAGATATTTTTACTTACATGTGTTAGGTTATTTCTGGTACTTAGGATGGGTGTGGATTGCCCTTCACATGGACTATGAGAGTTCCCATGGTGTTCATTACACTGCATACAGCTGACATTTGCTCATCATCTGATTTTAAAAATGAGAAATAGTATTTTACTGATGTTCCAATCTCAAGAAGGTATTTAAGTTTAGCTCGTTGTAAATCATGTGCACATAGCAGAACCCATGTATACATTGTTTATTTATTCAGTCAATAAACATTCTCAGTCTCTTAGAAAGTGAGAAACTTATTTTTCTTTCTGTTTCTCTTTTGCTTCTTCTGTGTGTATGTCTGTGTTGTGTGCCAGGAATGGGACTTGAATGCATGGCTTGGTCACTGTCCACCCTCAGCTTTTTCCATTCAAGGCTGGCACTCTACCAGGTGACCCACAGACTCTACTTCCAACTTTTCATTGGGTAATTGGAGGTAACTATCTGTCATTCTTGGGTTGACTGGCTTTGAACTGTGATCCTTAGATGTCATCAACAGGTGTGAGTCACCAACCTGAGGGATGATTTATTCTTTTCTTGATCAATTCTGGGCTTGAACTTGGAGCTGGGGTGTTGTCCCTAAGCTGTCTTACTCAAGCGGTTTACCATTTTGAGCCACAGTTCCACTTCTGGATTTCTTCTGGTTCACTGGGGATGAGTTTCCTGTTCAAGCTCATTTTGATCTGTGATCCTTTGATCTCTAGCTTGTTGAGTAGCTTGGATTCTAGGCACAAGTAATACTCTATTTTTTTGCTTTCTGTTATTTTTGGACCTGAGAAATGACATCTACTTAATTTCTTTCTTTTGTAAACCAACTTATTGCTTGCACAGTAATTTACAGTCAAGGACTGCCCCAAGACATAGAGGTATGCTCCCACCATTTAGTTGTAAAAACAAGATCTTGTTCGTTTTTTTTAGGCTGAATTTACTCCAGATTCCTGATGGAGTGTGCATAGGACACATGTACCGCAAATGTGCCATGATGGGGTTCTAGAGCGACCAATTAATTGAAAAGCTCAGACATCCTGGCTCTTCCACCCACACTGAACATTGGTAGCTCTCCAGAGAGGCAGGATAGAGCCCTCATCTCAAATGGCCTAGCCTGCCAGTGTGGCTCAAAAGGTTCTGCAGGGAAGACATGGAGATGTTGGTTCCATAGGAAATGAATGAGCTGGGAGCACTGGCTCATGGAGAGCAGGATGGCTCACTGGCATCTTTATAACCCAACCTCACACAGAGCATCGCATATGAACCAATCAGAGAGTAGCTTCTGATAGGATTTCTGAGCCACAGCAATTACACCTTGGTTGGAAGTTGCACTCCAGATTAATTCAAACAGTGGATTTAACCAAAAGTGATAGGATTAAAGGGGTGACCCACACAGCCCAGCTTCTTTTTAAAATGTGAAAAAGGATGCACCAAAGACTTCCCTTGCACACCTTAATCCCTCCAGACCTGTCCACAAATGCTCCACTGCCCTGAGCCTGAAAAGGATTCAAAAAGATCACCTGAAGACTACAAATAGAGTTCCGAAGACTACACATAGAGCTCTGCTATAACCCAGCAATCCCACTTTTGGGCATTTTCTCAAAGAATCACAAACAAGGCTATACTAAAGCTACCAGCACAACTATGTTTATTGCGGCATTATCCACCATAGCTAAGATATAGAACAAACCCAGACGCCCCTCAGTAGATGAATGGATGAAGAAAACATGGTGTGTTTGTATGTATATATATATTTATATATATATATATATATATATATATATATATATATATATACATACATACATACATACACAATGGAATTCTATGCCTCCATCAGAGCAGAAACACTCAAAAGCTATATATATATATATATATATATATATGAACAGATAAGAATATGCTAAGTGAAATGAGCCCCAAGACATGGATACAGCTTTTCTTTTTTTAACAAAGTTTTTCTTTGTTATACTGTGATTTTTTTTGCATGTTCTTCCCCCTATAGTATATCCCCTGTTGTCACTGTATTATGTTTTGCTTTCCTGCACAGGCCATAGAAAGGTGGGTAACATGGCAGGAATTGCCAAAACTTTTCACTCCTGTCAATACTTAAGGACTTAACTCCCAATTAAATGAAACAGATTGATTAGTTGAATCAAAAAACAAGACCCATCTATCTGTCTTCAAGAGGCACACCTTGCCCACAGAAACAAGTATCCTGACTGTGAATGGGTAGAATAAATTCTATCAAGGAAATAGTCCCCCTAAGCAGGCCAGAATAGCAATACTAATATCAGATAGAATATACTTCAAATTATAATTAGTAAGAAGAGACTAAGAAGGCCATGACATACTAATAAATGGACCTTTCCTATGGGATGATATAACAATCTTAAATACCTATACCCCAAATGAATACCCCCTTCATCAAACAGATACTACTTACCCCGTAATATACACAGATCCAAACACATTGATTTTTGGTGACTTTAACAGACCAAAGTCACCTATAGATACATCAACTCAGCAAAAATTAATCAGAGAAAACTTAGTATTAAAGAACTGCATTGACCAACTAGACTTCACAGACATCTACAGAATATCTCACCCAGCAGCATAAGACTATACATTCTTCTCAGGAACAGATGACATGATCTTGCATTGAAAGAAACTCAGATTCCTCTCCCAACTTACTTGAGCTGATTGGAAACTGGCAAAGCAGCAGGCTATAATATTAACACAAAACATTCAGTAACTTTCCTGAGTGCCAACAATGATTAGAGTGAGGCTGAAATCAGTAAAGCAACCCCATTTGTAACTGCCTCATAAAAACAAAAGCTAAGAACTTAATTAGATGTGAAGGGCCTCTATGATGAAAACTTTTAAAACCTCAAGGGAAATTAAAGCACACTGAAAGAAATGAAAAAACTTATGCCCCTGCATTGGGAGGATCATCATCATGAAAATGGCAATACTACACAAAGCTATTTACAAATTCAACACAATACCCTTCAAAATCTCAACAATATTTTTTAATTACATAGAAGAAATGATCCCAAATGCTTATGGAATTACTGGAGATGTTGAATAGCAAAAGCAGTCCATAGTGGGGAAAAAACAGTGCTGGAAGAATATCAATACCAAGCCTCAAACTCTCTAACAAAGCCATACTACTACTACTACTGCTACTACTACTACTAGTAATAGAACCCACAGACTTGTGGGTAGCCTCCAAATATTTGATAAGGGAGACAAAAATCTCAAAATACAAGAAACCAATGATGCTGGCACAATTAGCTATACATGCAGAAAACAATTAAATCCTTCTATATAACCCTGCAACAGATTAGTAACAATTAGATCAAATGGATGACCAGATACCCTGAATATATTACAGGAAGGGATAGGGAAAACACTAAGTCTCTGTGGCACAGGTCAAAACTTCCTAAAGATCCAGAATTGAAACAAATCAAAGGAAAACCAGAAAAATGGGATTGCATAAAACAAGCTTTTCTGCATACCAAAGAACCTTGGTACATGTAGACATATGACTTCTGGCTAAAATATTTTTCTATATTTGTTATACTCAATTGTTTCTCTGCTGTATGTGTTCTCAGATGCAGTGAAGACTGACTTCTGATTTAGTAATTACACATTTGTTAAGTTCTATTTTCTACTGTGAGTCAGTTCTCTAATGAATAGGAATGCCATCCAGGTGACTTTCTACATGTGTGCTCATGTTTCTCTTCAAAATGACAGCCTGCTTTCTTGATGAAGGATTTTCCACATCTGTTACATTCATATGATCTCTGCTGTGTTTTCTGATATGAACTTAGTTTTGTGAAACTCTTGTTTGGAACTTTCCACATTTGTTTCTTTTGTAACAGTTCTCTTGTGGGTGTCCAATGATAAAGCCTGAGCAGTGTCTTCTGGGTGAAAGACTGCACACTGGGCTACATTCTTAAGGCTTCTCTCCTGTGTGAGTTCTTTGATGCAAACTGAGTTTTGTTTCAGGTGAGAAATTTTCCACATATCTTACAGTCCAAAGGTTTCACATGAGTTGCTAAAGTGTGAATGCTAGGTGAAGGATTTGCACATATACTACATTCCTAAGGTTTCTAACCTATGTAAATTGTTATGCCTGCTGAGGTGTGAACTCTGTTTGAAGGTCTTTACATATGTTGCTTTCATAAGGTTTCTCTACTGTGTGTGTTCTCTGATACAAAGTGAGTTATGACTTCTGTCTGAAAGTCTGTCCAGTTTTTTACTTTCATAGGGTTTCTCATGAGTGTGTCTTCACATGAGTATTAAATTTTGACTTCTGGGTAAAGGACTTTTCACAATTCTTACATTCACAGGGTTTCTCTCCCGTGTGACTTCTCTGATGTTTAGTAAGGTCTGCCTTGTAGGTGACTTTCTACCTGTTGCATTCATAAGGTTTCTCTCCTGTGTAAACTATGATGTGAAGTGACATGTGACTGCTGCATGAAAGACTTTCCACACCTGTTGCATTCATGTTGCTCTTTGGTGTATATTCTGATGTGAAGTGAGGTGTATCTTCTGTCTGAACAACTTCCCACATTTGTTACATTCATAAGGTTTCTCTCCTGTGTGTATTCTCTGATGCAAAATGAGGGGTGACTTCCGTACAAAAGCCTTTCCACATTTATCACATTCATAAGGTTTCTCCCCAGTGTGTCTTCTCTGATGTAAAGCAAGGTTTTCTTTCTGTCCGAAAGATTTTCCACATGTGTTACATTTGTAAGGTTTCTCTCCTGTGTGTACAGTGTGATGAACAGCAAGTTGTGACTTCCAGGTGAAACACTGTCCACATTCCTTACACTCATAAGGTTTCTCTCCTGTGTGAGTTCTCTGATGCAAAGTAAGGTGTATCTTCTGTCTGAATGACCTTCCACATTTGATACACTCATAAGGTTTCTCTCCTGTGTGTGTTCTCTGATGCAAAAGAAGTCTTGACTGGTGTCTGAATGACTTCCCACATTTGTTACATTCATTACATTTCTCTCCTGTGTGTATTCTCTGATGCAAAATGAAGGGTGACTTCCGCACGAAAGTCTTTCCACATTTATCACATTCAAAAAGTTTCTCCTCTGTGTGTCTTCTCTGATGTAAAACAAGGCTATTTTTCTGTCTGAAAGACTTTCCACATTCCTTACACTCATAAGGTTTCTCTCCTGTGTGAGTTCTCTGATGCAAAGTGAGGTGTGTCTTCTGTCTGAACAACTTTCCACATTTGATACATTCATAAGGTTTCTCTCCGGTGTGTATTCTCTGATGCAAAAGGAGTTGTGACTTCTTTTTGAATGACTTTTCACATTTGTTACATTCATTACGTTTCTCTTTGGGGTGATTTCTATGGGTGGAAAATTGTCTATATTCCTCATATTCATAGAGTTTTTCTTCTGTTGGTGTTTGAGAATGTAAATTCAGGTCTGACATCTGAGAGGTAAATTTTGCACACTGGATATACTCATTGGAATTCTCTGGATATTTGCTCTGAGGCTTCATAAGGTCTATTTCCTGACTGAAAGATTTGTCACATGCACCACATATGCAATGTTTCTCTCTTGTGTATCTTTTCTCATGAGTAGGGACTGTAGGTCTTAAGTTGAACAGTTTTCCACATAGACTACATCCAGGAGTTTTTCTTCCTCCCTGAAGTATTTTCTGAAAAAGAGAGCAGAGTTATAATAGCATTCTCTATATTCACTATGGTTATATTCATTCTGCCTTATGAAAAGTTACTAAACTCACTCCTTCCTCCACTGTATTACTATTTGTGACTAAGACTTCACATGGACTTTCATCTGGATTTTGCTGGCACATTTTATTCACGTCCTCCATTTCTTGGATATCTAAAATAAGTCACAGAAAAAAAGACAAAACACAAATGAGATCCAAAGATTCCTTACTGTAAAGGTAAAGACATTTTTACTCATTCTAATTATTACATATTTTAACATATCAGAGTAGGAATTGATTGGTGATAAATATATGCTTTTCTCCATAATGTCTAAATTAAGAAAGTAATACTGATGTTTTACAATGGAAAAGAATTTTTGTGTTTCAATTTTCTTCGTTTTATAACAGAGGAAATACTTCCTCAAATTACTTACCCATGTACTGTCAGAGTAGTAAGCTGTGTACGAACTATACCCTTTAGTATTCTTGGGGTTGTTTTTCTCAATTTTTATTTTGTTTGGCACAAGGGAATAGTTATTTTTTATTTCCTTGAAATAATTTATATATTTTGTTTTATTGTTTCTCAACCATTAGGTGAGGAACAAAAATATTTTCCATTCTCAGAAACCATAATATTGTTTATATATCACTTTGCCTATCAAGTAAGCAGGAATTGTTCCTAGAAGTAAGGTTTTACACCTACATCTCTTAAGTTCTAACTTCTTACTAAGAATTATGAGGTACCTATGGGAATTTTAAACTTTCTTTGTCTTCACTGTGGATCAAAGTCTTTTTAAAATTCCTTTTCTGATATTCCTGCCTATCAGAAGCATGGAAGAACAAAGATTCTTCAGCTCATCAGCCAAATAATCATCCTCTCTAGACTAAAATCTGCAGTTCTGAATCCCAGTGTATGTCTTCCAGCACTGATGATCTATTATACTCATCAGGAGAACAGGCCTGGAGTACTCCTTATTTCTTCATACGTACATAGTCCTAGTTTCAAAGAAAATAAAATCTTATTTTCTACATTTCTTGTTTAGTTTTTCTGTTTCAGAATGATTTCCACAAAGACAAAGAGAATTGCAAACTTTATCTCTATAGCCACAACAAATTCAGTTAGTGTCCACATGAATTCTTGATTTACTAGTCTTTAAGAGAAAGGATCATCTATTTGTTTGCCACACAGGACTTAGAATTGGGAACATTATTGCTCAGAACAGTGCAAGACGAATCTACCAACAGAGCTCTGGCAAAAACATCACTACACAAGATGCTTTAACTCACTTGTGAAATTTTTGCTTGAGGCTTCTCTTATCCTTGGTTCTACTGCTTGCACCAGTTTGACGATCAAGTTAGGTTTAGGAACACAGTGCCCTGTTAATAAGAAATAGTGAAGAATTATTGATCATGCTGGGTCATCTTTGCTGTAAGATTTGACCATCTATTCACAAGGTTGCTCCTAAATCTTGTTATTTCTCAATGACTCCATGGTTGACTTTCCCCCAGCTTTGGATTTATTTTTCTTTTTGTGTGGTTTGAAATCAGCTATTTTGCTCAAGGCTAGCATTCTACCAATTAAGAGTACCAGCCCCTCTTTCACTTTTTGAGTGGTTAATTGAAAATGAGTGTCATGGGGTCTTTTCTGCCATTTCTGGCTTCAAATCAAAATCCTCAGTTCAGCTTCCTGAGTAGCTAGGATAACAGACCAGCTCCATTGTACCTAATTGCCAGTTTTGAATTATAAATACCCATTTTAAATCTGTGGTTTCCAGATCATCTTTCCAACAGTAATATACATTATATTCTAGATTGTATAACCATTTACAATAATATGCTCAAGGTTGGGAAGAGAATGCTACATCTAAATAACATAAATATTCATATATCTACTAAAAACAAAGCACGTGACCTTACAAGTTAATGTGACTTTTGCTCACCCAAGGACACAATGTTACGGTAGATCTCCAGCATTACATCTCTATACAGAGTCCTCTGAGCAACGTCCAGGTACTGCCACTCCTCCCAGCTGAAGTCCACAGCCACATCATCAAATGACACTAGCTTCTGTAAGGACACATTTCTGTCAAGTAATTAGCCCTGAGTCATGAGAAAACCAAGGCTGGAATTTCATTCATCTACAGGTATGCATTTTATCTTATATAAAAATGTTTGGAGCTTGCTGTGTTATCTATACAGTGGGAGAAAGAATGATCAAAGTAGAAATGTTTGCCACTGTATTAACTTAGTAATTAAAATACAAGGTTTCCTGCTGGGAAGGTGGCTCAGTATTAGAGTGCTTGCCTTGCATGTATGAGACTCTGGGTTTGATTTCTCAGCACCACATAAGCAGAAAAACCCAGAAGTGGCTCTGTGGCTTAAGTGGTAGTGTGCTAGTCTTGAGCTGAAGAGCTCAGGGACAGCACCCATGCTGAGTTCAAACCACACAGACAACAAAAATAAAAAAAAATAGTTTCCCTAATACATCAGAATACATTTCTAAGGAGATAATAATCTGGCATGACCACATTAAGTCTAGGTAGTAAAAGAGTATGTTTAGCTTACTTTGATAAAATTTCCTATGTATCAGGGTGACAATGAAGTAAACAAGAAACTTTTCTTGCATTTTCATATTCTGCCTCACTTAAAAAGTGCTCTCACATGGGGGCTGGGAAGGTGGCTCAGTGGTAGAGTGCTTGCCTTGCATGCATGAGGCCCTGGGTTCGATTCCTCAGCACCACATAAGCAGAGAAATCTGGAAGTAGTGCTGTGGCTCAAGTGGTAGAGCACTAGCCTTGAGCTGAAGAGCTGAGGGACAGTGCCCAGGCCCAGAGTTCAGGCACCATGACTGGCAAAAAAAAAAAAAAAGTGCTCTCACATAAGCAAGCACAACACATTCAGGATATTATATCGAATATATACCATATTCATCAACCTACGAAAAGCAGTGTTCATGTGAATGTAAAAGAGAGTTAACAATACTCAAGAGAGTAGCTAATGACTGATTTGGACATTTTAAGATTTGACTTAGCACATAAAAATATTTTTGTTAACTGTTTCTGTTATTAAAATTTTTTACAGTAGCATTGAGTTTATTTATTCATGTTAAGTCACCTGAAATGATATCTGCTGCATTTAATGCTCATTACTGTAAATGGCTGAATAAACCCAGGGATGCCCAATATCTCATGGTTATATTCAACACAGCCTCATTACGACTCCCACAACAGTACTTTATTTTGTAAACTGTAACCCACTATTACTCCCTTTTCCCCTCCCCCCCCCCCAGCTTCAAATGCACATGATAAAGAGGTTTAGTTAGGAAATGTACATGGAAAATAATAAAAACAGCTTTCCATTTACAAAATATATTCCCCATACTGATTAATTCAGGCAGCTAATTGGTTTATGAAACTTTATTGAAGAAAAATAAATCAATTACTAGCAGAGCTATCAATCACTTCTCCAGTAATACCTTGCATCATTTATTCAGTGCTATATTAAGCAGTGTATTGGAAGACAGTTTAACTAATAGCCTCCTAAGAATTTAAATGAAAATTACAAAATGTTTGACACCCTATTTTGAAATACAAAGGGTGTTTGACTTCTAATTTCCATTCTCTGGAGAAGAACAGCTCAATTCTTTATTGACCTGTATAAAATACACCACATTTTCTGTTCTGCTGATACTATAAATTCAATATCAATTCTCCAGCCACATCAGTTAGGAGCATAAAGTACATGTAACCTCAAATCTCTAACAGTGGAAGGCTTCAACAAGAATGGATGCTGCTAGAATGTTGGTTCCTTTGATGTGACAACTGAGAATCCAGCTCCCGCCCCCTCAGGTGGCTTCTTTATCATGTTAGAGTAGTGAGGAATGGTTTGGTTTCATAATCAGGTTAAGAGTGAATATAGGTTGGGTGGGGGTTGGGGGAAGGATGGGAAAGGATGGGAAGGGGAAACAAAGGAGGAGGCTACAATGCTTGATAAGAAATGTATTCATTATCTTGCCCATGTAATTGTAACCCCTCTGTACAGTATTTTCACAATGAAAAAAAGAAAAGCACAAAAAAAAGAAAAAAAAGGAGTGAATATAGGAAGTAGAGGTAGAGGGCTAGCCTTAAGCTGGAGAGTTGAGGGACAGCACTTGGCCCAGAGTTCAAGCCCCATGACTGAGAAAAAAAAAAAAAAAGTGAACATACTGGCTGTATAATACAAATGCTGAACTTTAAAAAAAAATTTGAGTCTTGGGCAACTGCTTTCTTGTAACTACAGTTTCTAAAAGCAGTTATTGTCCAAAGCTGGAAGAACTTAAGTCTACTCAGATGAGAATGTAAATGAATGGAGGGAGGGAGCTAAGTGAAAAATAAAATTTAAAAGAAAAGATGATGTCTGATAGGGGAGCAGCCAGATAAGAAATCAAAAAAGGAACAGTAGTTTCAAGTTCATTCCAGCTATAATGCAGGTTATTCTGACTTTTAGGTAGCATCACATGACATACTTTTGATTCTATTCCCGAGATACTCTGTTGTATTTGTCTCTGTCTGTTTTATTGTCCGTGCAATCTCTGGCACTAGGAGGTCATCTAGGATCGGATCACATAGCAGTGAATAAATGGATAAACAAACTTTAGAAATAGTTAAAGCAGGAGACCACTGTGACCTTAGAATATCAAGACAAATACTGTCAATATTGTTAATATTTGGATGCTAAATTCTTGTTGTAAACGCAACCTCAGGTGGTTTGTTGGGTAGTCTGTAGGAAAATGAATTGTTAAAAAAATACACCTCCATGATATGGGCTGTCATTACATAACAGAATATAAGAGAACATTATTCCTTATTAATCCATTTCAACACCATACTCTGTGCTTTTCTCCTGGCTCCTCACTATCAAAGGATCTGTCCCAAACTCTTGATTATCCAGGTGGCTGGGGAAAGACTATCTTCTTCTTACACTGGCTTTCCCAGACACAGGCACAGAGGGCCAGGGGCCCGTGGAGCAGTGGCCTCAGCCTTCTCCCCATGCAGCAGCTGATGCTTCCCCAGCCTGAAGAAATTCTAATGATTGAAATGTGGTCATAGATACCCTGATACTTCCTTCCTCTGTAAGAACTGCTACATGAACTTTTGTGAACATTGCATACCTCCTACAGTAAGAAATTTAGGTGGCAGAGGAATAAAATGTTCCTTGACTACAATTGCATTTTATCAGTCCTTTACTGAAGGATGGAGGCAAAGGGCAAAAGGCTTATGGAACATTAAAAAATGACCAAAAAAATGTGAAATATGACCACAAGCACAACAGAGTATAAAAAGGATAAAAAGTGATGCTACCTAAAACCTACAGAAGAAAATTTTAAAAGTGGAAATGAAATATAGTACTAATTTGTTTTGCAGAGGCTAAAAGGAAAGTCTTTTGATTCCCATTTTGAACCCCATTACAAAGGAAGAATGGCCAACAATCATCCTACCAATCCAGCCATGTGTGACAATACCAGTGGTGAATGCTGACTAGCACACAAAAAGGAAATATATGTGTAAAGTATTGAAAGAAAATAATCTTCAATAGATAATCCATTGGGTAGAGGAACTCTTCAGAAAATGTAGATAGGAGATATTTAAATGGAAAGATAATTCATTAATAACACATCTGCCTTTTAAGACTGTTACAAAAAATTATCCTGCTTCAAAAGAATAAGATGCCAACATGCATGTACACATAGGACAAGGTCATTAAAAGGAAATCTGTAGAACATATGTTAGGTTTTAGGTAATCTTTCTGAAATGATTCATGGAAGAAAAACTAATTTATTAAGATTCAATATACAAATGCACAAGTGTATTATACACAAAGTATTTGCACTAGGCATATGTATCAATTAATACTTTACTTGCTTGGTAAATATGAAGGCCTGAGACCAAAGAATTCTACCAAAAGAAAATAAAAAGACAATAAATTTAGGGCTGGGAACATGGCTTATAAAGAGTGCTTGCTTAGCATGCATGAAGTAATGGTTTTGATTCCTCAGTACCACATGAACAAAAAAAGCTGAATGTGGTGCTGTGGCTCAAGCAGTGAGTGCTAGACTTCAGGGAAAGAAGCTTAGAGAGAATGAATGCCCAGTTACTGAGATCAAGGAACTGTGCAAAAAAGGCCACAGAATTGTAATTTTTTAATCTTCCATTACTATTGGAAAAGTAATACTCCTCTAATTTATAAACATCAGGACAAAACATCAGCAGTACATACATATCACTGGCATTATTTCAAACTAAATGCTGTTTATAAAGTACTGAAGTATTAATTTTACGAAGACCAAAACAATGAGAGTAATTCTCAAGACAAACTTCCTAGAAAAAAATGAGATATAAAGCTAGGTTATAAACACATTACAGTTAAGTAATATATTTCTAAAAATCGATGAGTGAAATAAACACAGGGAAATTAGTATGGATATGGGAGAAATGTACATTATCACTATGTTTTATAGGCTATTAAAAGCAGTCACTTTGTTACTTCACCTTTGAACTAAAAGCAAATGCTTTTAACTATGTATGATCTATTCACAGGTATATTTTCTGGAGGGTGGGGGAAAGTCATAGAACTCCAGGGAAACAGGGAAAAAGTACAGCAGTGGAATTCATTAGACACTAATGAAAATAAACTATACAACTCATGATTAGAGAAGGGAGGGAGGAATTGTGAAAATAAGGAAAGGAAGACCCTCTGTGAAAGGGAATATACTCATTACCTGATATGTAATTGTAATCTCTCTGTATCTCTATAACAATAAATTAAATTAATTATAAAACAATCCTTCCATGTAGTTGTGCTAGCCTACACTGTTTGCTTAGTGAAGAAAATATACCAGTTAGAATAGTTACAACTATTAGAAATAAAATACAAGGCTTAATTTGAAATGTGAAATATTGGAATTGAGGGTGAATATTAATTCTATATAAACCAGTAACAATAACCTTGTTTTAGTATCAAATTAACTGTTAGTATTAAATGTTCAGGTAAGAAAAAAGCAAATCAAAACAAGTGCTCTAGCTCAAGACTGTTATCAGACCCTAGCTACTCAAGGAGGCTGAGATCTGGAAGCCAGCATTGTAGACAACTCAAATTCATTTGAAATTTTGGAGTTGAGGTTGAATATTAATTCCACATAAGCCAGTAACAGTATGTGCTGGTAAGAAAAACAAAAACAAGAGCTTCAGGAACGAGAATGTATCCTACTTATTAAGGAGGCTGAGGTCTGGAAGCAGCCTTGGTGGACAACTCAAATTAAATAGCTAATAACAGGTTGGAGGCATGGCTTAAATGAGCGTGTCAACAGTGATTGAGGAAGCTGACTGACTGAGTTCAAGATCTAGTACTAGCACAAGAAAGCATGGTTGGGGCTTTGACACTAATTGTGACAACACAGTAAGTCCTCAGACATAAAGAGAAATGAAAATGAGTGGAGTGGGGAGAGGAGAGAAAAGGGGCAGAGAAAAGAAGAGCTGACAAGACAGTAGTGGAAAAAAGGGAAAAAGAAGGGAAGGGAAAGGAAAAGAAGAGAAGAAGGGAGGAAAGTTTCATGACATTAGACTTGACAGTGACTCCTTTGATAGGACACCAAAAGTGTTTGATACTAAACAAAATCAAATTTAGTGCATATAATTAAAACATTGTATATCAGAAGGTGTGATGAACAAGGAAGAGAAAGCATAGTATTAGTCTTTCTCTAAATAGATTACTAACCAAAGTGAATTAAAAACATAAAACAACGGGGCTGGGAAGGTGGCTCAGTGGTAGAGTGCTTGCCTTGCATGCCTGAGGCCCTGGGTTTGATTCCTGAGCACCATATAAGCAGAAAAAGCCGGAGGTGGTGCTGTGGATCAAGTGGTAGAGTGCTAGCCTTGAGCTGAAGAGCTGAGGGGCAGCACCCAGGCCCAGAGTTCACATAAAACAAAATCCTATAATTAATCATCCCCCCACAACACAAAATCTAATTTAAAAATGGAAAAAACTGAAGAGACTTTTCTAAAAAGTATACAGGTAGCTCATTAAATATAAAAAAGTTCAATGTCAATAGTTATTAGAAAAATTCAAATCAAAATGAAATATCTACTTCTTCATACACACTTTTATTAAACAAAAACAAAAAAGTTTCCAAAGTCTAACAACTGTTGAGAAAGATGTGAAAACAAAGTGAATTTTGATGCATTTCTGGCAGGAATGTAAAACAATCAACGATGGTATGGAGACTTCTAAAAGAACTAAATATAGAATTACATAGGAATATGGTCTAGGGGCTGGGAAGGTGGCTCAGTGGTAGAGCACTTGCTTGCATGCCTGAGGCCCTGGGTTCGATTCCTCAGCACCACATAAGCAAAAAAAAGAAAGAAAAAAGAAAGAAAGAAAGAAAGGAATATGGCCTAGCACTTCTATTTCTAGATTTATACCAATGGAAGTGAAAGCAGGGACTAGAACAATTATTTGGAGAATCACTACACAACAACTACTCACAATAACCAAAAGACAGAAGCCTGGAAAGAATAGATAAATGTGTTTAACAGGAAGAAAACTTTAATACATTTTACAGCAGGGATAAATCTTGAATACAATAAGCTAAATAAAATACACCAGGCATCAAGTATCAGCCATGGTATGATTTCCCTTACTGCTCTTCCATGGATCAACAAACACATAGACCCAGTAATATAATGGTTCCAAAGACTGGTAGGAGCTGTGTATTTAATGATTTTTACAGCTTCATTTATGGAAGGTAAAAAATGCTGTAGAAGGATGGAAGGCATGACCATAAAACAATGTGGCCATATGTAATGGTTTAATGTAGCCAAAAAGGATGGAATATACCTATACTCCCTGAATTTGGGATTACCAGCCAGCCTAGGCTACATAAAATTTCAAGAGCAAGCTAGACTACATAGCAAGACCTGTCTTCAAAGGGAATACAGAAAAAATCAAACCATAAGAAAAATGTCAATTCTAAGAGCCACTGCAGCAAAGGAAAATTTGTAAGAAAAACTAGTTCCCAGACACAGCATTCGAAGAAAAGTAAAAAGTGAGAGACAGATGGAGGGAAGACAGGCTGGGAGAAAAAAAAATACAGAAAGAAAAATAGATACATAAAGAAAGATACAAATAAGCAAAGCTAGAGAGCAGAAAACAAAGATTGAAACAGAAAATAGTAGGGGGGTGGGGAATCCTGTGAGGACACCTTAGAAAAAAATAGAGGGATTTCTAGAAAAATCATAGACCATATCATTGCCTATAGCCTAAGTTTCAAGTAAGAAAATGACCATGAAGCAGTCCAATAAGGTATGAAGAGTAATTTAAGTACATATTGCTTACTCAGTCCTCTAAAACATTCAAAGACTTCATTAAGACAGTTCAATGTTATTCATGAGGACGGGATCTCTGACAAGTTGCTAGGGAACCTTTATCTTCCATGAGATGTCACCTCCTCTAGGTTATTGAATCACATCACAGTGTGACTACATTTTCTCAAATAAGAAAAACTAGAAACAAGCTGAAGGAAATCTGCACTTAACATAGACAGAATGTCAGATTTTATTAAAATATGCTAAACTTAATAGCCATCTTTATGGGATTTATGAACATGTTCCTGAAGCTGAATCTGTTTTTCTGTTTTTAAATCTTGGACACCTTTAAGTTCATAAGATGGAATGTAATACAAAATGAGAAATAAAATGCAACTCACCAGAGAATCTTTCATTCTTTCTTGCTGTTGATAATGAACAGAAGATTCAGGAAGCATGGCTGGGAGAGAAGGCAAATGAGGTAGTCAGGAAAGAACCTGTGTGATTTTCCTGAAATTTTCCTCCTCAAAATATTATACATGGGAGGAAAGGCCTTCTTATGGGAGAAGAATTTTTTATGTATCAAGTAAAGCATCAAACTCTCCACTAAAGACAAATCCACAGTCCATTAGTTGCTAGATATTGTTAGCCCAGTAAGATTATTTCCCATAGCTAAGCATGCTCCTTCCCCTTTCCACATTGGCATGCTCCCTTCCTGGTCAACACTAGGCCCATTAAGGAAAGGCAGTTAATAATCAGCCTCCCTCCAAGCCCCCTTTACCTTGAGATGGTACTCTTCTGAGGTAGTTACCACCATATAAGGCAGCAAGAACTCCCTAGAGTGACCTTAAGGTCTGGGCAGATGCAGAGCCCCTTATCTACTATTTGGACAGCAGCCATAAATCCTAGTCCACCATGATGGATCCCTTGGTCCACATGTCCACACTGGGATCTCCACCTCCTAGCCCCTCGTTATATAGGTCACCTCAAACAATAGCCGGTACTTCTTCTCACTCTTCACTTGTGAGGTCTTGCCAGTTCCACTGCTGTCAATAAAACTTTCTTTGTTCTTTGTACCTGGATGTTTGCATGGTTTTCTGGCAAAGTCTAATATACCCTAACAGATAATACAAAAGCAATTCATTTCTCTGTTAATGTACATACAGAATTCATAAAAAACTGATGTTCCTACAAAAATAATTGAATAATCAAAAAGTCACATCTTCACTAAAACTAGCTATTACTCAAACACACTTAGAGATGTATGATCTATTATTCTACTAATGCAAAGATATCCTAGGACTCCACTGAGCATTTGTATTCTAACATTCATTTACATATTTAAACACCATGGAGAACACGAATATTGTGACTCAGTATTTTTCACCTAAATTTATAGAGGGAAAATGTATACAACACATATTTTTTGTGTTATAATGTTTCAATGATGATTGTCAAATGGCACATTTCCTTGTATCCAAATACTCAGAGCACCCTCATCAGGGCAGAGAATCAAGGACAGTTATGACTCCTGGAGAGTTGTCAGATTGTCTGAAGAACTTTTGGGCTTTCAGTGACCTGGAAGGTAAATTAAAAAGGCTTAGGGACAGGCACTGGTGGCTCATGCATGTAAACCTCGCTGAATCAGGAGGCTGAGATCTAAGGATCATGGTTCAAAGACAGCCTGGGAAGGAAACCAAGTGGAATCTTATCTACAATTGACTACCAAAAACCTGGATATGGAGCTGTGGCTCAAGTGGCAGAGGATGAGTTTTGAGCCAAAAAGCTCAAGGGCATCATCCAGATTTGAGTTCAAACCCTAGGAATCACACACACACACACACACACACACACACACACACACACATAACACACACACACACTCGATAGATCTGTCAGACAGTGACTCTCATTTACATGCCTATGTCCCTTCAATGCACTTCCATGGAGACTGAAGGAATGCTGGGGAAGAGGGATATACCCAGTGAAGACAGTATGTGGACAGAGAAGAATAGACAGCAATGAAGGAGTGATGCTTCCTCAAGGTTTCCAGGAAGTCCATGAAATGATTATACATAAGGTGTACGATGTTCCAGGGGATCAGCAGCAGAAGAAAAGGATAACAGGGTGATATGGGGTTCTGTGCAAGCCTGAACTTGGAGAGCCTTGAGTTGCAGTGAACAATCTCCTCCTGCTGCCCTAATCCATTTGGTCATCCCTCTATTTTGCTTTCTCCTCTAAAGAAAGCCACAGGTGTTCAGTGCTGAGGAGCAGAGCCATGGAAATGGTAAAAGGGTCAGAGAACGTTGCTCAATGGGCATCATTGGCACCCACCAAAGCAGCAGGGGTTCTGAATCTACACCAGCCATCCTTCATGGCCTGCATGCAGAGGCCAAAGAGAACAGAGAGACCATAGGAAAAAATTGTGCATGTGTGCCAATTCTGGGGCTTGAACTCAAGGTCTGAGCCCCCTCCTTGATCTTTTGTTTAAGGCTAGTGATCTACCACTTGAGTGACACCTCCATTTCTGGCTTTTCAAAAGGTGGTTAATTTGAGATAAGGGCCTCACAGACTTCCCTGCCCAGGCTGGCTTTAAACCTTGATTATCAGATCTCAGCTCCCTGAGTAGCTGGGATTATAGATGTGAACCACTGGTCCCTGGCTTAGGAAGGAATCTTAATCACACTCAATCTTCTAAGTATTGATTAGTGGTATGTACTGTCACTTCTGCACAATGCAAGAATGTTTTTTCTGGTCCTGGGGCTTAAACTCTTGATCTGGGTGCTATCCATGAGTTTTTGTTCTCAAGGCTAGCACTCTACCACTTGAGCCAAAAAGCTCCACTTCCAGTTTTACAGTGGGTCATTGGAACTCAGAGTCTCACAGGGACTTTCCTGCCCAAGCGGGCTTTGAACTGTGATCCTCAGATCTCAGCCTCCTGAGTAGTGAGGATTACATGCATGAGCAACTGGTGCCCAACTAATGAAAGAATTCTGGAGACAGTAAGTAAGTGAGGAAAAATAACTGCTGTTAAAAGGTAGAGCCTGTCACAGTGCTCACACAGTAGCTACGATTACAGACATGAGCCATGGGCACCTGACATGACATGTGTATTCTTGTTTTGGATGTAGGCATATTTGTTTTAGTAAAATGTACCTTTCTCATTGGTGGCTTAGGTCTGTTTCTTAGCTACTCAACTAATTACCAAAAGGCCAGCAATGGAGCTTAGACTCAAGTGGTAGAGCATTAACCTTGAGCAAATAAACAAAACAAAACAAAAACAAACAAAAAAAAAAAAACAGCTTATGGAGAGTACTCAGGCCCTGAGTTCAAGCCCCAGGACCATTAGACACAGACACAGACACACAGAAACATATTGCAAATGTACTCAGAACACCACTATTCTACAAACAGAAAAACTTGGGCCCAAAAAAAAAAATGGCTGGGAGCTGGTACCTTATACCTGTGATCCTAGCTACCCAGCAAGCTGAGATCTGAAGATTACAATTCAAAGACAACCTGGGCAGGAAAGTCCATAAGACTCTTATCTTCAATTAACCACCAGAAAACCAGAAATGGAGCTATGGCTCTAGTGGTAGAGTAGCAGTCTGGAGCCAAAGAGCCCAGGAACAGTGTTCAGATACTGAGTTCAAGCTTGGCCAGTGGTGAGCAGCAGAGCCACAAGCAAGCACATCTCCTTCAGTGAAAGGCCCTCTGGCAATCCATAAATCCAGCTAGGTCCTGCTGATCCTGTTTACTGGATTAGTTGACTGAATAACTCTATAAACAACATCCCCCCCCCCCCTGTGACTTACAGAGCTGCTCTGGAAGGCCCCAAAGTCTGACTGATGTGGACCCCAGGGGAGGGTTAACAACTGTTGTCTAAGCCACTCAGCTTGCAGAGATGATCAGTTCTGCCCTTTCCATTGGGCAGAGCCACTCTACACCCAGTTTTGACCCTCTTCTGCATCTTGCAGGCTCCATTCAAGGCAAAAAGTTCTGGCTAAAAATGTACAGAATACCACTGAATGAGACACTCAGCCCAAGGTTGCCATCTTCACTCAAATGAACTATAAAGCTGACTTTAATAGGTGAACTTGGTAATAAATTATCCTAGTCGTACAGACCTGGCCGCTGGAACACAGAACAAATGATTGGCCAGAGACAAGATCACAAAACTTGAATCTTGGCCATACAAACGTCTCAATCCAAATTCAGTAGTGAATATGAGACTCAAATCCAGGCACTCTCCTCACCAGACAGAGCCATGTTCTTAATCACACCTGTGGGTGTTGTTGATTCCTTGGTACAGGAATATGATGGGATGACAAAGGCCACACAAATGGAGTATTATTTGAGGGTGAGCTTTGCTAAAAGATAACAGCCCCAGCTCTGGCATTTAATAACTTGTGACATCATAGACAAGTCATTTTAATTTTTTTGCCTCTGTTTCTACATCGGTGAAATGGAGATAATCAGAGCCCCTTCCCTCATAGAAGAGCAGGTCTCCAGCAAGGTGCAGGGGCTCCTGCCTGTAATCCTAACTACTCAGGAGGCTGAGATCAGAGGATTGAAGTTCAAGGCCAAAGAGCAGCAAAGTCTGTGAGACTCTCATCTCTAATTAATCACCAGAAAACCAAAAGTAGTACAGTGGTTCGAAGTGGTAGAGAACTAGCCTTAAGCAGAAGAGCTCAGGGTCAGTGCCCATCCACTGAGTTTAAGCCTGATAACCAAAAACAACAAAAAAAAATGAGCAGGCCGGGAGCTGGTGGCTCACGCCTGTAATCCTAGCTACTCAGGAGGCTGAGATCTGAGGATCATGGTTCAAAGCCAGCTCAGGGAAGGAAAGTTCATGAGACTCTTATCTCCAATAAACCACTAGAAAACCAGAAGTGGTGCTGTGGCTCAAGCGGGTAGAGCACTCGCCTTAAGCTGAAGATCACAAGGATAGCGCCCAAGCCCAGGGTTCAAGCCCCATGACTGACAAAAAAAAAAAAAAAAGAGCAGGTTCCACTCATGAGTTTAAGATAGTATATTGAGATCAAAGCCAGCCATGGCAGCTAAATCTGAGAGATTAATCTCCAATTAACCTGTAAAAAGCCAGAAGTATAATTGTGGCTCAAGTAATAGAGGGCCAGATCTAAGCAACCTACCCACTGCCTTTGTTCCAACTTGACACAGGCCAAGCACAAAGGGTCCAACAACAGATATTTGGTGATGAGAAACTGAATGAGTGAACTTTACACCTCCTGCCAACCTTTCTTGTCCAGCCCCTCTCTGGCTGCAATGTTAATTATTCTCTCATTGTGTGAAAATAAGTATAGCATAAAACATGCTATACAAACCAAGTATACGTATACACTTCAGTGGCTTTAAGTAAAATCACATTTCAAGCAACCTCACTGATATCAACTTCTAGAACTTTCTCAGTATCCCAAACTGAAATTGGGTACCTATTAATTAGCAGTACCCATCCATGCCTTTTCCCAGGCTCTGGAAACCCACCATTCTACTTCCTGAGGTTGAGAGGAGAGGATTGCAGTTCAAAGCCAGCCTGGGCAGGCAAGTCTGACACCCTTATCTCCAATTAACAAGAAAAAAATCAAAAACATAAAACAGAAATAGAGATGGTGCTCATCTGGTAGAGCACCAATTGTGAGGGGAAAAAAGCAATAAAAAATATGAGGTGGGGCTGGGGATTTAGCTCTTGGAGAAGCCTGTCCTGACAAGTACAAGGTCCTGAGTTCCATCCCCACCTCTGACTTGACAACAACAATAACAACAACAAGTAGTACACAAACTATTTATGCCCAGAGGCAAGTTTACGATAAAAGATAATCACTACCTCATCCTTCTTTATAAATATGAGCTGGGTGCTGTTGGCTCATATCTGTAATCCTTGCTGCTGCTACTCAGGATGCTGGGGATCACAGTTCAAAGCCAGCCTGGGCACAAAACTCCATGAAATTCTATCTTCAGTAAATTACTCAGAAAAAGCTGGAAATAGAGCTGTGGCTCAGTGGTAGCCTTGAGAAAAAGACTCTCATGGAAATGTCCCTAGCCTTGAGATCAAGCCCCAGCATCAACAAAAACAAAATAGAATACGAGGTCCTGTGTTTAGGCAACTGCACAAGTACATACAGACACACAGACACAGAGTACAGTGCCAGCCCCAACCTGACTAACTAAATCCAAGTCTCTGGGGCTGCCTCCAGGTGGTTTGCATCTTAGCCAGCTAAGCCAGGTGCTGGTGGCCCACATCTGTTATCCTAGCTATTCAGGAGAGGCCAAGATCTGAAAATCATGGTTCAAACCAGTCTGGGCAGGAAAGTTCATGAGACTCTTATCTCCAATGAGCCACCTAAAAACCTAGAATTACAGCTGTAGCTCAAGTGGTAAAACTGAGCAAAAAAGCTCAGTTTATAGTACCCAGGCCATGATTTCAAGCCACAGCCGGCACTATAAAGTACAGAAAGACCCACCAGTTAGTAAGCAAAAGAGCACAACTGCATTCACTCCAACACCAGTCTCTCCATGGCTCATATAGGTGGAAAAGAGAGAGCATTTATTTGTGCCAGTGCTGGTGCTTGAAGTCTGGGTCTGTGTGCTATCTCATAACCTTTTCTCTCTAGGCTGATGCTCTACCACTTTAGCCACAGCTCACTTCCAAGAGAATGAAAGTTAAATTAAAAGGCTGTACATGCCCAATAATTAGATAGCCTTGGGCACAATTCCAGGAAGACCAATGGTAATCTAGCTCTTAGACAAGTTCAAACCCCACAGAACCCTAGTTTCCTTACAGGTTTCTGGAATGAGAGTCCTACAAGCACCTAGAATTGCCAGCCATAGCACAGTACTCTTAAAGTCAACAAGAGTAACTTTGTGTTTCAGTTTGGTTTTATTTTGTGGACTGATCCTAGGGCTTAAACTCAGGGCCTGGATCCTGTCCCTGAGCTTCTGTGCTCCTGAGACTTGAGCCATAGATCCACTTTGTGGCTTTTTGGTAGTTAATTGGAGAGCAAAGTTTCAGACTTTTCTGCCAAGGCTGTTTTTGTATCATGAGCTCAGCTCTCAGCCTCCTGAGTAGCTAGGATTACAGGCATGAGCTACTGGTGCCCAGCTAACTAATTATATTCCTTTATTAACTAGCACTCTGGTAATCCATAAGGCCAGGGCCCACTGAGAGACCCTGGAGCTAGGCTCATACCTAGGACCCATCACCCTGAAGTGGGGGTGAGCTTCTCTAGAGGCTCCTGAACCTCCCCTCTGCCAGCTCCATTACTCCAGGATAAGGCCAGACCTGTTAATCATCCCTGCTGAGGAGAGTTTAACCCTGCCTGCAGGCCCTGGGCTAGTGTTAGCAGCCCTGGTTACCAGCTTTCCTTCAGTTCCCATATGAAGTTGGGAAAGAGGAGAGGTCTCAAAGAGAGATTCGGGCTAGGTTATCTGTGGCTCACCTCCTTTCCCCACTCGACTGCACATGCTACAGAGGCTCCCTCCATTCCCAGTTCCATTGTGGTTGTTAGGAAGCAACAGTTTCATTTAAGTCTTTGTCTTTCTGACTCTGACAACATGTATGAAATGCAGAGGGTCTGGCATATGCAAAATACAGAAGACACATAACCCACTCACACAATTCAAACACTGACAAGGGCAATTAACTGCTACAGGATGTACTTTTAGCTGCCAAGTTAACGTCAAGGTATTAACTAGAGCATTTGCTAATCTCCATTTGATTAGCCCTAGAACAAAGAGCCCTCTGTACTCAAGACACCAGAATGGCCAGAGACCAGCCAGAGACTGAGGAGAAAGGAAAAGCATCAACCTCAAAAATTCAGCCTCTTGGGCTGGAAAGGTGGCTCAGTGGTAGAGCACTTGTCTTGCATGCATGAGACCCTGGGTTCCATTCCTCAGCACCACATAAGCAAAAAGAACAAAGCTGGAAGTGGTGCTATGGATCATGTAGTAGAGTGCTAGCCTTGAGCTGAAGAGCTGAGGGACAGCACCCAGGCCCAGAGTTCAGGCCCCATGACAGGACCCCCCCCCCCAACAAAAAAAATTCAGCCTCTTCCTTTGAGGCCAGCCAACAGTCAGTCAAGTCAGATCCTGATATACAAATTACCCACTTCTTATGGGACCAGGAAAAATCACATAAGCAAATCTGAAATGCCCTACTATAGGAAGCAATTTAAGTATCCATAGACTTGCTAGGAGATAAGGGAGTTGGAATGATGTGAGGGAGCAGTCAAAGCCAGGTGCCAATGGTTCACACATGCCATCCTAGCTACTCAGGAGGCTGAAATATGAGAATCCTTGTTCTAAGCCAGTGAAATCTGTACCACTTATCTCCAATGAACCACCAAAAAGCCAGAAGTGGAGCTGTGGATCAGGCGGCAGAACACGGGCCATGAGTGAAAAACACTAAAGGACAGCACCCAGGCCCTGAATTCAAGTCCCAGGATCTGAACACATGAACACACACGAACACACACACACACACACACACACACACAGAGAAATGCAAATTTAGCCTAATGCATGTACACAGGTACAGGTACATGATTAAGTTTCAAAAAGGCAATAACAAAAATGATCACAATTTGGAATGGAAAAAATACCAAGTCCCGTCAATTCAGAGGAGAGGAGGAAGGCATGTGGCATTCTACCCTCAAGGAATTGTGCTTTGGGACATTTCGGGGGATCCTTCCACCAGGACACCTCCATATCCTGGAGAGGTAAAGGTGGCAAGTTCCTCAAGAACCAGAAACTCACCTTTCACCCTATCCAAGGCACCTGAAGCTCCAAGAGGATCTCTGCACTCACTCCCCAAGGAATCCACAGGAGCTGAGAAAAAAAATAGGAATGGGGAAAGCCAAATAGGGAGAGGGGAGCAGGGGGGCCTAGGGGCCCCTGTGCAAATGGTAAAATGCAAAAGGGACTGACCTGAGCAGAAACAACAGGATCAGGTGAGGTGGGGGGGAGGGGGATGAGGGAGGAGAGCAGAGATGAGGAGAGAACCAGTCCTACAGAAGGCATCACACCCTGGGACACAGGGTTCTCCCCAGAAAGAGAACATTGGGAGGTCAGGGGAGGAGAGAGGGCAACAGAAAGGAGGACTGACTGTAAAGCATGGAAATTTGAAATAAGAGTCCCAGACTGGCGCACCAAAGGCCCTGGGTTTTATTTCTGACTCAATTGAGTGGACACATTTTCATCCTCAATTTGCCCCATCTGGGGAAAAAAAGCGGGGAAAAGTGCAAATGTTCCCCCCTGCCGCCTCTGAGGACTTCGACAGGAGGAGAAGGAGCAAGAAGGGGCAGCAGAAAAGTATTTGGAGAAGAGGGAAAGCATTATTCCATGCTGCACTGGACCGAGGCACTCACCTGCCCAGCCGCTAGAACCAGCACTTTTTCTGAACCCCCCACAGGTGCCACCAAGCTGCCTCTCCTGGTACAAAGCCCACAGCCCCACATTGGGCAGGAAGACCAGGGCCACCAGTACCACCGCCTGAAAAATCCCCTTCAGAGCCCTGCAGCCCTTCACCGCACTAGCTGGGTTGTGAGCTATCCCTGAAGCTACACTTGGGAATATAAAATATTGGAGTCTTTATTACACAGTTAACAGGCTGCAGGCGGCCCGTTGCTACAAAGGCCCACAGCCCCCCAAATACACATAACACAGCTAGCAAACATGCTAAAGAGGAAAGAAATAAAGCCAATACCAACAAGGCAATTCAGCTTCCATGGAGATCTGAATTACGATGGCATGATGACCAAAGATGAGACAGGACCCAGCACTCAACTAGGGAGACACACGTGGCAAGACTTAAGCTGATCCGGGCCTAAAAAGATCGGAGCACGGGCAGACCCACCGGAAATTCCCAGTCCCAGGCACTGGACTGACAGGTTCAATAACCTATCAGCCAAGTGCTCACCCCAGGGATCTGGACACGCCCATCATCTGGCCTAAAGAGATCAGTTCACGGGGCAGAGCCACAGGAAATTCCCAGTCCCAGGCATTGGACTGACAGGTTCAATAACCTATCAGCCAAGTGCCCACCCCTGCCTCCAGGGATCCGGGCACGCCTCTCATCTGGGAGGATGGTTTTCCTCCCCCAGCATGAAGACTAGATGCCAGACTCTACAATCACCATGTGGCCAATATGGACAGTCAGACCTGACCTCCTTAGTACATCCGCATGTCCACTTGGTGGCAGCAGCAACAACTAACCAAACCCAAGACAGCAATGGCGCTGTCCCACTCCGACTCTATAGCACTTTCCACTGCTGCCTGCTCATTGGGCACTGGTGCTTATGGTGCATTTTGGTGCAGTTGGAGTGCACTCCAGGATCTGATCCCTGCCTCCTATGCTTCTGTGGTCACTGGAGTCGAGGTCTTTGGGCTTTGCAGATAGTGGCGGAGCCCCGCCTTTGCTCAGCCCCCGGGGTCTGGGGCTCCCCTGAAGGCTTGGGTCACCTTGGCTCCAGTGCACATTCCTGGGGATGACACACAAGAGTTAATGAAATGGGGGGAAGTAGTAGCTCATGCCTGTATGCCTAGCTACTCGGGAGGCCACGATCTGAGGATCAATCTCTGAAGCCAGCCTGGCAGGAAGTCCATGAAAGTGTTATTTCCAATAAAGACTCAGAAAAAGCCAACAGCAGGGCAGGGCTGTGGCTCAAGTGGTAGAGCACTAGCCTTCAGCACACTGAGGGTCAGGAACAGGAACCAGGGCCTGGGATCAACCCACAGGGCTGGCCAATAAAAGTAATCAAACCTCTCCTGTCTTTTCTGCCCTTCCTTGTCAGCCTAGGGCTGGCTTTGTGTGCTCACTCTGCCACAGTGCTGTTGCACCCAGAAAGCTTGCTCTTTCTCACCCGCACTGACCGACTCATTCTCCACTCGAAGTTAAATTTTTTTTACGCAAGGCTGATATTCTACTGTTGAGTCCTAGCTCTACTTCTGACTTTTTGGTATAATTGGGTTAAGAGCCCCAGAGATTTTTCTGCCTAGCCTGGCTTCAAGCCTCCATCCTCAGTTCTCAGCCCACTGAGAAGCTAGTATTATAAATGTGAGCCATGGGTACCCAGCAAATTTGACTTTTATTTATTTATTTTTACTATTGTTTAACTATGGATGTGGAAACATAAATTGTCATTTTTTATATCTGGTTTATTTCACTTACAATATTTTAAAGATTCATTCATGTAGCATGGGTCCGAATGCCATTCCTTTTTAAGACTGAATAGTATTTCATTGGATGCATAGATCACATTTTGTTTATTCATCCATGGACATTTGAGTTGCTCCTACTTTTCCACTACTGTGAATGATGCGATGACTAATATTATACTTCTTTTGTATTGGGCACACTGCTGTAACAGAGTAGCCAGAGGAGCGGCTAGAACCCCAGGTGAACTGTAGGGACTCACCAGTACTTTTCCTTCACATTAACAATCCACAAGAATCCTTACAGCCTGCGAGGCCCATATGATATGACCGATTTACACCTTTTGCTTTTCTCCTAGTTAGGCTGATCTTGCTCTTTTCCTAATTAAATAAATACCCAAGAAGTTAACAAATCAGGTAGGGCCTTTGCAAATTTGCTCTGGTCTCCTCTAGAAACTTCTCTAAACTTTTGTGTTACCTGGACACTTGAAGGCTTCTGCTTATAACCCTAGCTACTCAGGAGGCTGAGATCTGAGGATACTTGTTAAAAGCCAGACTGGGCAGACAAAGCTGACAGACTCCTATCTCCAATAAACTAGCAAAAAACCTCAAAGTGGAGGTTTGGCTCAAGTGGGAGAGGATCTGCCTTGCAGGAAAAGCTAAGCAAGGGCATGAGACCTGGAGTTCAAGCCCCCTGGCATGCATACACACACACACACACACACACACACACACACACACACACACATAAAAATAAACCTTTGTGTAGTTCTCTCCATTTTCTCAGGAACAGGAGCAGAAATTCTACCTCAGCAACCCCTTCCCTTGCCTGCTGACCTAAAATATTCATTCTTCACTAGTTCTTTGATTTCTCTACAGAGCAGGTCTCAGTTTGGGCTTCCCTCTGGAGGATGTCAGCACCTAGGTCACAATCTATTCTATTCCATTCTTATCTCTAGCAGCACCTGCTACTGTTCATTGAGAATAAACTAGAGCTCTTTCTGGACAGAAGAATTTGCAGAAAAGGTCCCCCTCTTCCCTGAGCCAAGCAGCCTAAGTAAAGCTGAGACCTGAAATTTTAGCTCATATACTTCTCCACCTTGGGAAAGTAAACTGACGACCTTCCCCAGCTAGGTACATTGTAGCTATTGTATTCAGTAATTACTGCTTGAGCGTAGCAGTCAAAGTCATAAAAGGAAGGAAATTAATTAGTCTCTCTCCCCTTCACCTCTCTTCAACTAGCTCCCTAGAGGACTCTGAAGGAAATTGGAGTTGAGGTGTGTTTTGTTTTTATCTTCCCGGAGTCATTTTTTAATAAAAGTTGCAAACCAGGCCAGGCTTCCCACAATACTTTAAGAACCCAGCTTTAACCTCATGCCCTTTCATCACTTTTTTGGGGGGGGGTCTGGTTGTGGGGCCTGGGCGCTGTCCCTCAGCTCTTCAGCTCAAGGCTAGCGCTCTACCACTTGAGCTACAGCGCCACTTCCGGCTTTTTTCTTTTTGCTTATGTGGTGCTGAGGAATCGAACCCAGGCCTTATGCATGCAAGTCAAGCACTCTACCACTGAGCCACCTTCCCAGCCCCTTTCATCACTTTTGTAATATAGGATGCACCAAACAAGGGAAAGGGCTTTTGGGATTTTATCCTCCTCCCAGAGACAAGACTATTTTCAGTGGAAAAACAGACCTGATCATTGACTGAAAGTAAATGAGAACTGATACTTTTAGACTGAGCCCTCTTATTGGGGTAGTCATGGACATTAAATGAGATAATATATAACAAAAGGTCGCCTTGCTGTGGTGGCTCACATATGTATTACTATCTACTCAGGAAGCTGAAGTCTGAGGACTGGGGCTTGACTCAGGGCCTGAGCCCTGTCCTGGAGTTTAAGGCTAATGCTCTACTACTTGAGCCACAGCTTTTTTGAGTAGTTTATTGAAGATAAAAGTCTCATGGAGGGCTGAGAAAGTGACTCAGTGGTAGGGCACTTGCCTTGCCTGCCTGAGGCCCTGGGTTCGATTCCTCAGCACCACATAAGCAAAAAGAAAAAAGCCAGAAGTGGCGCTGTGGCTCAAGTGGTAGAGCGCTAGCCTTGAGCTGAAGAGCTGAGGGACAGCACCCAGGCCCAGAGTTCAGGCCCCACGACCGGACCCCCCAAAAAAAAAAAAGTCTCATGGACTTTAGTGCCTGGGCTGGCTTTGAAACAGGATCCTGAAATCTCAGCCTCCTGAGTAGTTGGGATAACAGGTGTGAGCCACCAGCACTTGACTCATAATGACCCCTTTAAAGCCCTCTCACCTGCACTGTTGATCTTGCTATGGTTGCTTCACATATTTGTTTGTTTACTTGGTTGTCACTGTGCTTCCTCAAATAGATGATTGGTTGTGACTTGGGTCAGCTCCTTGTCAGCTTCTAGACTATTGTATTTGATGAATGGTAAGTCTCTCCTCCCACTACCCCTTGCTACTTCCCTCTTTATTATTTTTTGTGTGGTCCTGTGCCTTGAACTCAAGGTCTGGGTCCTGTCCTTGAAGTTTTATTGCTTAATGCTAGCACTCAACCCCTTGAACCACAGCCCCCCCATTCAGTTTTCTTGGTGGTTAACTGGAGATAAGAGTTTCACAGTCAGCCTATGCTGATGGCTCCCACCTGTAATCCTAGCTACTCAGGAGGCAGAGATCTGAGAATCTGAGTTTAAAGCCAGTAAAGGCAGGAAAGTTCGGGAGATTCTTATCTCCAGTTAATCACAGAAAGAGCCAGATGTCGCACTGTGGCTCAAGTGATTGAGTGCAATCCTTGAGCAAAAGTTTAGGGACAGTGCCCAGGCCTAGAATTTAAGGCCCAAGACTGGCAAAAAATAAAAAGGAAAGCAAGCAAGCAAACTCATAGACATTCCTGTCCAGACTTGCTTGGAATAGTGATCCTCAGATCTCTGCCCCACAAGTAGCTAGGATTACGAGCATGAGCCACCAATATCTAGGTCCCTTTTTATTTATGTATGTATTTTAACAAACTGCTTATTCATCCTCTGTGTCTTCAACCTTCCTGGTGGGATACAAAAACTTTTCCTACTAGGTGTCCTTATTTGGCTTTGTTAGGGAGCTTCAATGTTGGTGCTATTCATTCTGGGACCTCATACTGATGAAGCCAAAGCCAAAGCCAAGGGTTTTGAAAGAAGAATAGATTCACCAGTCTAGAAGTGCTGGTTTATTTAAAAACACATTTTATTGATTGTGTGTGTGTGCATGACGTGTACATGCGTGCACAAGTGCTATGATAGTAGGGCTTGCTCTCTTGCTTAGCTTTTCTGCTCAAGTCTGGTGTTTACCACTTAAGCCACACTTCCACTTCTGACTTTTTAAAACTGGTTAATTGTCGGTAAGACTCTCACAAGCTTTTTTGCCCAGGCTGACTTCAAACCATGGTCTTTAGATCTTAGCCTCTTAAGTTGCTTGAATGGCAGGCAGGAACCACCGTTGCCTGGGTTGTTTTTAATATTCTTTAACAAACTCCTCATTCAAAGACTGGGTTTCCAGTGAAATGTACAAGTCGTTATGTTGAAAATGAACATTACAATTTTGGTGCAGGCGGGGGGGGGGCGAGGATTGGGTGGTGGGGGGAGGATGGGAAGGGAAAACAAAGGAGGAGGCTACAATGCTTGATAAGAAATGTACTCATTATCTTACCCATGTAATTGTAACCCATCTGTACAGTATTTTCACAATAAAAATAAAAATGGGGGGTGGAAAGACTGGGTCTCCATTTTCCCATCTCATCATCACAAACCTTTAGTCGCCATTCTCTTCTCTACCAAGTAAGGATGATTATAATGGTGTGATTTCCAGGCTGGGAACAGACAGATCAGCTTAGCCAAAAGCAAAGCCCAAAAATCATAAGTATGAGACTTCTGGCAAAGAGCCAGGAGAAAGGAGAAGGGATTGGAATGCAAGGGTTTAAGGACAATGTCTGTGAACTTGGAGGAAATGAAGGCTCAGAAGAGGGACATGACCTCTCACAGTCCCACTGGTGGCAGTGGAGAACAGGAAGAGCCTTAGTGCCCTGTACCCCAGGACTTGGCATGCCTGCAGTGAGTGGGCATTCATCTAACTCCTTGGAGGTCTCCAAGGGGGCAGTGGCATTTATCAGAAGCCCCAAGATCACTCACACGCTGGCAGATGTAAGAGGCAGCAGGCTCAGATTCCATACTGTCTGGCCCTGGCTTATTCCCTTATGTTTGCCCTAGTCATCATAATAGCATTGCAGTAGATTCCTGGGACCAGAGACTGAGTGACTCAGTCAAAATAGGAGGGAGTGACAATCACCACCAATGATAGCAAGGGAGTGAAAAGCCAGGGCAGGAAGCTAGGGAGGTTGGTGGAACTGAAAAAGGGCCAAGAAGAGAGCTGTAGCCAGGTGCTCATTGCTCACACCTGTTATTCTCACTACTCAGGAGGCTGAGATCAGAGAATGATGGTTTAAAGTCAGCCTGGGAAGAAAAATCCAACAGACTCTTATGTCCAGTTACTCAAAAAAAAAAAAACAAAAAACAAAAACTGGAAGTGGAGCTGTGTCTCAAGAGGTAGAGAGCTGTCTTGAGTGAAAAGTCAAGTGAGGTAGAGGCTGGTGGTTCACACCTCTAATCTTAGCTACTCAGGAGGCTAAAATCTGAAGATCATTGTTCAAAGCCAACCTGAGCATGAAAGTTTGTGAGACTTCTTTTTTTGAGTTATTACAGGGGTAGGAGGGAGTCAGTACTGAGGCTTGAACTCAGGACCTAGGTGTTCCTGAACTCTTTTGCTCAAGGCTAGCACTCTACCAGGGGAGCCACAGCAACACTTCTGGTTTTCAGGTGGTTAATTATAGATAAGAGTCTCATGGAATTTCCTGTTTGGGCTAGCTTTGAACCACAATCCTCATATCTTAGCTCCCTAAGTAGCTAGGATTACAGGCATGAGCTAAGAGACACTCATTTCCCTTTAATTACTAAAAAGCTGGAAGTACATGTTCCTCAAAAGGTAGCATGCGAGCCTTGAGCATAAACAGCTCAAGGTCAATGTCCAGGCTCTGAATTCAAGCCCCAGGACCTGTATGTATGCATACACACCCAGGGGGTCCACTAACAGCCAGAGTGATGAAGGCCATGAAGAGAACATTCATTCACCTGCCTACCACATTAGGACCTTGCAGAACAATCTAGAACTGTGTAGAGAGTTCTGTCTCCTCCCCGTTTGCTGTTCTCCCTTAGATTTGGATGCTGGCTCTTCCTGTTACTGAAGTCCCCATTCCTAGGCCTGTAGGAGACCCTTCCTCCAGTTCTGTCCACAGCACCACACCCAAAACATGGCTCCCAGTCAGCCACCCCCTCTATACCCCACAGCCCATGGTCATACTACCGTATCTTCCTGTGTGTGTGTGTGTGTGTGTGTGTGTGTGTGTGTGTGTGTGTGTGTGTATGTGTGTGTGTGCTTGTGTGTATGTGTATGCACAGGTGCATGTGTGCATGTTCATCCTGGGAATTGAACTTAGGACCTGCACATTGTCCCTCAGCTTTTCTACTCAAGGTTATCTCTGTATCTCTTGAGGCACAGCTCTGCTTTCAGCTTTTTGATATCTAATTGGAGATAAATGTCTTATGGACTTTCCTGCCTTGTCTGGCTGCACACCATGATTCTTGCCTTACTCCTAGTCTCCTGAGTAGCTAAGATTACAGGTATGAAATACCAGTACGCAGAAATCCTGTTTATCTATCTATCTATCTATCTATCTATCTATCTATCTATCTATCTATCTATCTATCTATCTATCTATCTATATATCTATCTATCTATCTATCGCTGGTAATGAGGCTTCAATTCAGAACCTAGTCACTGTCCCTTAGCTTTTTTGATCAAGGCTGGAATTCTGCCACTTGAACCACAGCCCCACTTTGGAATATTTGCTGGTTCTTTGAAGGTAAGTCTAGGGACTTTTCCTACCCAAGTTGTCTTTGAACCAAGATCCTTAGTTCTCCGCCTCCAGAGTCCTTCTTTCTGTGTTATTTTTCCATATCTGTTTGTTTCTATTTATCTGCTTTTGTCCAGAGAAGCTGATCTGAGACCCTTCCCAGATCACGCATGCTGCCATGTGCAGTGTGGCAAAGGAATGGCTTGCAGAATGAAGGAATGAAGTCTGTGTGTCCAGCCTCCATCTAGGGATGTGGCAGGTTTCAGGTTAAGGCACTAAAGGTGACTAAGTTATGATCTCTGCCCAAGGAGCCCATGTTCTTCCCATAATGAGAAAGCCTACAGCTGGACAGAAAGACATGAGATCTTAAGGGTGGCAGCCCTGAACTCTCTAGGAGAGTTTTGGGAGTCTGTGATGAGAAACAAAGTAGTCACCAGGAAGGAATAGGCCTAGCCCAAAAGGCAGGGAGTAACAGAACACTCCCTTCCCCTCACCCAAAATCTAAGACCACTGGACAATAAATGGTTGGTGTGAACATTGTTCTGCCCTTTGACTGGGCTTGGACAATGTCGCTGCTTCTGTGTGTGTGTGTGTGTGTGTGTGTGTGTGTGTGTGTGTGTGTGTGTGTGTGTGTGTTTGTGTGTGTGTGTATGGGTGCATGAGGGTGTACACACACACACACACATTGGATGAACATAGAAATATTATTTTATAAGAAATGTACTCATTATCTTGCCCATGTAATTGTAACCCCTCTGTAGAGTATTTTCACAATAAAAGAAAAAATATTATTTTAAAAAATCATCTCTAAAACAACTCACTGATGGCTTACGACTGTAATTCTAGCTATTTGGGAGGCAGAGATCTGAAGATCTCAGTTCAAAGCCAGCCCCAGCAGATATATTTGAGAGATTCTTTTCTCCCATGAACCAGCAAAATCCCAGAAGTGAACATATGGCTCCAGTGGGAAGAGTGCCAGCCTTGAGAAGAAAAGCCAAGTAAGAGTGACAGACTCTGAGTTAAAGCCCCAATGCTAGCAAAAATCAGGCAAATAACTAATTTAAAAAAATCAGCTCAGAGCTTTCCTCATCTGTAAAATGGAATGATGAACAAGATAATGGAAGAATGAAGGAAGAGAATCCTGAAGGGCCTCAATTCACCCCATTCCACCCCCAACACCCAGCAAATATACAAAATCACCTGCTCATTACTTAGAGCCAACCAACTAGGCCTGCTTAGCCTTGTTGTTTTAGTGCCACCTGCTGGTACAAATGCAAAATGCTGCATGTTGCCATCCTAGGAGACACTTCGGCAAGTGTCTTACCTGCTTCACAGACCTCTGGCCTCATTGGGTCTCACTTTGTCTGTCTGCTACATAAACACAGTAGACTCCTTCTGCTCCATATCCTGCATCTTCCTGGCTTGTGATTTTCAGATTATTTCTTTTCTATTCCTTCTGTTGATCCTGGGGCTTGATCTCAAGCCAGGGTGCTATCCCTTAATATTTCTGCTCAAGGCTAGCACTCTACCAATTGAACCACACCTCCACTTCTGGCTTTTTGCTGATTACTTGGAGATAAGAGTTTCGTATGAGCTAGGTGTCAATTGCTCAGGCCTTTAATCCTAGCTACTCAGGAGGCTGATATCTGAGGATGTCAATTCAAAGCCAGCCTGGGCAGGAGAATCTGTTAGTTTCCTATCTCCAATTATTTACAGAAAAATCTAGAAGTGGTGCTGTGGCAAAAGAGTGCTACCTTTGAGCAAAAGAGCTCATGGATAGCTCCCAGATGCTCAGTTCAAGCCATAAGACTAGTAAAAAAAAAAAGTTATAGATTTTTCTTTTTGCCTGGGCTGGCTTTGAACCCTGATCCTCAGATCTCAGCCTCCAAAGTAACTAGGATTACACACAAAGGGCCCCTCTTATAAAGGTTCTGTCTCCTATTACTGTGACCTGTAGCCATCCTGTATGCAAGCCCCTAGACATCATCTCATCCTGCCTTGAGCAGTTAAGCACGTGGGCTACTGGGCATCACACTGTGGCCCATCACCCCTGGAAGACTTGTACATGAACACTGGACTGAATGGAACTCAGAGATATTTCTTTTTCTATTTAGTCCCCTTCTTTGTAGAGATCTTCATTTCTTTGGCTTTCAATCCCAAATAATTTAATAATCTTACTGATATCTCTTCTTTCAAAACTGATCACACCTCTTTTGTGTGCCTATTTTTAAGGCCCTGATATGGATCTTGTGTCCTGTTGTGGCTTCTCCTGACCTGAGCTTACTCAGGAGGACTAATGCTTGTGCAAAAGATATGATAAGTTTACAGGTTTATGAAGGAGTCTGGACGGATTCAATGACTGGATGGGTTTGTATTGATTTATATATAACACTAATTTAATATTTCATATTAATGAAATACAATCTTACTGATTACTCCAAAGCATTATATGTGTACTTATATACATATATGTGTCTATATGTTTGTCTTTGAAAGAATGGCAGTTTTTATTTTAGAACTATTATCAAACACAAGAATAGTAATTGGTATAGTTGATATTTCCAATGAAGAAAGCAGATATTTTTTGCCTCCAATCATCAATATTTATTGAGCATTTACAGTGTACTGAACACAGTAGAACATACAGAAAATATTGCCCCTGCCTGGAGGATCTTACATTCTGAAAGAAAAAATATATCTTTTTTTTTTCTCGGTTGTGGGGCCTGAACTCTGGGCCTGGGAGCTGTCCCTCAGCTCTTCAGCTTGAGGCGAGCACTCTACCACTTGAACACAGCACCATTTCTGACTTTTTCTGTGTATGTGGTGCTGAGGAATAGAAACTAGGGCCTCGTGCATGCAAGGCAAGCACTCTATCACTGAGCCACCTTCTCAGCCCCACTTGTCTTTTAAAATGGCACTTTTATTTGGTGTCTTCTGTAACTTTCTGAGGAAATATTCTGTAGGGTGAGATTTGATAGAACTCAGACCCATCATTACTTAGAGAAGATTTAAAGACAAACAATGGCAGAGCATTCAGGATAGAGTTTGTAGGAGATACACAATCTCATTAAGTAAGGTGAGATGTGCTGCAGTAGAGGATGGTTAATAGTTTGTGGGATGCAAGCAAGAAAGCAAGGGATCTTAGAGAGTGAGTAGACCAGAAAAGTCATGTGAACTTTTCCGAAGTACATGGCCACCAAGGAGGAATGGTTAGTGACAAGACAGAAGGCTAAAAAAAAAAAAAACAAAAAAAAAACAAAACAACGGTAATCCTGCATGCCTGCCAAATAAAATTACCAAAATCGAAGGCAAGCTGAATCAAAAAATTCTCAAAAACCAAAACTGACTTAGATGCACAGAATTTTCAGTTAATACTAACCATTGTCATAGTGGGTGAAAAACGTTGTGGCTTCCTAATTTAGAAAATGCTATATACAAAATTTTAACTGGAACATTATTTTTCAAATCAATGTTCCCCTCCCCAAGGAAAAACTTGGGTTTGTAGGAGGTAGTTGGTAGATAGATTAGTATTTTTGTTATTGTGATAAATTTTGCCCTTTAAACTTGGTAAAAGCCCATTAGCTGCCAAAAGGGAGTAAGGAACAAAGTTATAATAATGTACAATTTCTTTTGAGGCATATCAAAACCAAAAGAATAATTTACATGAAAAGTTGTAGAGAAAACGGTAATAATGATTACCAAACAGTTCGTTTTCACTGCATCTTTACTTTTACATTTTTGTTTGTAGGTTGTCTAAAACAGTTAAATACAAATAAAATCTGTAGCAAAAATAATGAGAGCAAGCAGCAGGTAACATTACAAATAATGGAATGTGAACCATTTCTGCCCTTATCCAGAGTTAATTGGGACACAACTTTGTCTCAAATAATACTTCTGGTACTGTAGTCTAAGGTGTGCACACTGAAATAGACTCTTCCACAGAAATAGATGATTCCAGAAGGCAACAGCCATGGAATATCTGTACCACAGCCCTGCTAGTGCTCCAAAATTTTCGAATATCCAGAATAACTACACCTGTGCCTGGAACCAATTTTCCCTTTTATTACCCACGAGTACAAACCAATATGTAGGAAGATTTCTTCACTTCAACATGGAAGCAGTTTTAACACACACTTGTCCTTGTGAAGTCACCATGTACCAAAGTACATGCCAAACATTTACAACTTGTAAAAAATTCTACATCTTCGGGCTGGGAAGGTGGCTCAGTGGTAGAGCGCTTGCCTTGCATGCCTGAGGCCCTGGGTTCGATTCCTCAGCACCACATAAGCAAAAAAGAAAAAAGCCAGAAGTGGCGCTGTGGCTCAAGTGGTAGAGCGCTAGCCTCGAGCTGAAGAGCTGAGGGACAGTGCCCAGGCCCAGAGTTCAGGCGCCATGACTGGACCCCAAAAAAAAAAATTCTACATCTTCATATTGGCCAATTGAAGATGAAAACAGATAAATCACTAAATGTTAACAGGCAATATCTATTCCCCTATAAATCATAAACAAACTATTTGTGGGACAGCATGGATGTCAATTAGTCTGCTGTATAAATTTTAGAATGAGGCAGACAAAAGTTGGAAGGCCATTTAATTTTCACCTCCTTCTCCTGCTTTCACTTCATCTCCTTGGTAATCATATCTACAATGTCAACTTTTCTATCAGTAACTACTATATTAGCGTGCAGTCTTTGAACCCCTCTTCACTTAATGTATCAAGTTCAGCAATGACTTCATCAAAACCTGTCTTTGCAAGAAAGCAAGCTTTCTCTGGGGAGTTCAGAATCTCATAATAGAACACCAAGAAGTTAAGGGCCAGACCCAAACTGATAGGTTTATCAGTTGTGAAGCTTGAACTCTGGGCCTGGGCACTGTTTCTCAGCTCTTCAGCTCAAAGCTAGTGCTCTACCACTCGAGCCATAGTACCACTTCCTGTTTTCTAATCGGTTTATCAGATATGGGTCTCAAATATTTCTTTATTGCTATTGTTTCTAACATATTTGTAGGATGATTTCTTTTTTGCTGTGTATGTCCCTCCCCGATGGTATCTGGTAAAGAACTGCTACACTTGTGTTTCGTTGAAAATCAATCTTTCTATGTTACTCCTGAGCTTGAATGATCCTCCCTACTCAGGCTTAGAAGTTGCTTGACTATAGTTGTATCACTGGGCCTGGAAAGATTAGGCCTACACAGTTATTTTGAGAAGAGTTCCTAGGGAGCTAAGAAATCTCTGGTGATGCTGCATTATCAGTAAAGGAACTGTGTTGTCCCAAATGATGCCTGACTATTCCTGACTGTGGCAAATGCCAGAGGTCAGGACACAAGCCTGGTTTCTAGAAGTGGCCCTGACTCTTCCCACACTTAGGACCTGGGATAACAAAGATTTATTCCAAAGTCTAATGGGTAACACCTGGGAAGACAATATGAGGTAGCTTAGAGTGACTGAGAGGAACTTTTAGGATCATAGAAGAGGGAGAAATTCACACTGAAATAGGGCGTGCAAATGGAAAGACAAAAACACACTGGTTTGGGCCAAGCCATCAAGCTTCACAGAGACCTATCCTTCACTTCACTTGCACCTCACCCACATTCCCCCCGATCTCCCCAAACCACCATTAGTTTGAACAGTAATGGTGGTGAGGTGCCTGTTCTAAGACCACTCCTCCCACCCACAGGATGCTTTTCACTATTTAGCTGAACAAATTGTTAAAGAAAAGATCATGGGAACACCATGAGTTCAAGCCAAAAGAGTAACAATGAACATCAAAGAAAAGAAATGAAAAGTAAAGTAAAGAACCTTAAAGGAAAGGAAAAATTTGGAAACAGCCAAAAACTACTTAAGATTCCAAACATGGAATTTGGACATTTCTGGGAAATTGTTAGATTTTTTTAAAAAAATTTAATTGGTGCAAGGATTATGCTGTATATCTAGCAATTCTGCTACTTTATTGCAGTGTATACATTAAAGCATGAAAAATGATCCAAGAATCAGTTTAGTGCCTGCGAATACCTTTTTATATTGAACAGGGAGCTATTCCAAAATATAAAGAAATCAGATATAATATACATTCAACAGAACTTATCTGTTACACACGAACAGAAACAAAAGTCTCATAAGCTCAATTACATTAGTAGATCTAAGAATTAAAAAGCCAACTTATTTCATGCTTCCAATACTTGTCCTTTTCTCAGATAGTCTAACAATGTTTCAGGAGACACACTGTCATTTTCATTAAAAAAAAAAAAACTCAACTATGCTCATGCAAGCAGGAGAAAACATCCCCATGCATCCCTGCAGTCCTAAGACAAAGGACATAGCACTGGTGGAAACCTACTTCGTCTCAGAGTGGCACGATGCATTGTGGGAATTGTAGTCTATGTTGCAGCACAGATACTTTGAAAGTGCAGGTTTTTTATTCTTTTTTTAAAAGCAGGGCAAAGATCCTTCTGCGCATGTGCCTCCCCACCCACTGTGGGTGGTTCCAGCCTGCAAATTCTGGTTTCTTTCCCGTTGCCTTGCTGCTGGAAGTTTTCTCTTCAGTGGAGCTTGGGAGGTGTAACTTGAAGGGATCTCAGGCTGCAGAACCAATAACAGGTAGGAACTGTGAGCTGGATGCAAAACACAAGGCAAAATTGATCCTCCACATGTTCCTCCAGCATGAGGCTGATGATTTGTTCAGGGCTCCAGAGTTTGTGCTGCCACAGCCCTTGTGTCTCCAGGTGCCAGAAACTGGCTTGCAACATTCTGACAGCAAGTTGGGTGGTTCTCCAGAATAGGAGAAAGTGTGCATTTATATTTCCATGATGGTGAAATTCTGCTGTTAACACATGTGACCTTACTATATTTGCCCAGGTGTAAGATGAGCATGATAACAATTGTAGCAAAATTGTGAGGTGTGTGCCTGATTTGACTCCATTTATATTGCAGTTGTTTTTTGGGTTCCTGTGTTGTTTCTCCTACAGGTGTCTCTGCTCTTCTCCTTCCTTGTTAGCTTTCTTAGTACTCCTGGTTTTAGTTCACACGTGTTTGTACAAGACCTTTTTACTAGGAACAGGTCTACATGAGATATTACAGTAGTGTGTGATGGTCCTGTTTTGTTTTTGTTTTTTTTTGTTTTTTTTTTTTTACTTTCTGTTAAACAATGAAGCCTAGCAATGTTTGAAGGAGGATACCTTGTCAACTCTGACAAGCCCTACAGAGCAGAGGCAGAAAGGTAAAGGAAGGGCAAAATGTTTTCAGCTTCCTTGCCTTAAGCAAAGATTGGTTCTACTCACTAGAGCACAAGACTCAGGTGGTACTCTTTCCTCTAACACTCCCAATCACTAGGTGCTGTTGGAAGGTTAACAGTAACTAGTAGGAGGGGAAATGAACTTGCCTGAGGAATCAGTCAGAGCCTAGTTCTCAGAAAGGACATGGGGCTGTGGTTTGTGGATTAGGAATTATTGTCACAACTGAAAGTATCTATCTCTGTTCTTACTCATTTATTCAGCCTCTTCACAGTATCAATTCTTGTACAGGATCTCTCAAATGTCTCACCTGTGGATATACTGATAGTAGCCTTATAGCGTTGGTTTTTACCTGCAGTTAAGAAAGTGTTTGTCATGGAGTGTTACAAAAGGAAATTAAAGTACTGTGTCTTACTCAAAGTGGTATGGTTTTTAGATGTAACGTATAATGAAGTTTTAGGTAGTGTTCTCCATTTTGTCTCAACCTGCTCAAAGAAGTATTATTTCACTTAAGAAAATCTTCATGGGAATTGAAGTCAATGAAGCTTGAACATTCATTTAAAATATGTTAGTGAAACACGTTGATCCCTTTTTATCCTTTGCAGTTCCTATGCATTTTCCTAGCTTAAAATTTTACTAACATGGAGGTTTTCCACTTTATCTGTTCTTGACAATTTACAATTTCTCCACTAGATTATTGAGCCTATTTTACATCATTTAAAATGAGAGACTGCCTAAATATGTATTCCAAAACAATTGTTCAATAGAATTTAAATACAATACAATAAAATGCTCTTTTTTGTGTGCTAGACCTGGTTCTTGGGCTCAAGCACTGGACATTGACCCTGAGCTTGTTTTGTTCCAGCCTAATGTTCTACCACTTAAGCCATATCTCCACTTCTAGGTATTTTAGTAGTTTATTGGAGATCTGTGTCTCTTAGACTTTCCTGCCCCAGCTGGCTTCAATCTGTGGTGCTCAGATCTCAGACTTCTGAGTAGCTAAGATTACAACTATGAGCCACCAGAGCCCAGTTACAAAATAAACTCTTAAATATAGATTATGTTTGTAATAAAATAATATGAAATAGAAACTTGAAATTTAAAGGATGATAGTCTAAATCCCAAAACAAGAAGAAAATATCCCACCCTGAAATCTATAACAATTGTGGTTTTGAGTATTTGAATATGGATAATTAGCCTACAGAAATTTCTTTGTTACTTTTTAAAAGTAAGAAACCATTCTTGTCAGGTGGAACAATCCAAAATGAATGTGCAAATGTTGCTTTTAAGTGATTCATATTGTTCCTTAGCACAAACGACCCAACTGAAGTTTACAGAGTAGGTTTTCATATTTCATACATATCACTGTAAAATTTATGTTATTTTATATTGAGTTTCTAATCAACGTAGTTGTGTAAAAAAAAATAAAAACTCTGGACAGTAGCATTTCCTGTGTAAAAGCCAAGCACTAAATATAAGAAAAAGCATATAGATATTTATTTTTTATTTTTATAAGTCTGCATTTTGGGGTGTCCTCAGCTTAGAACTTTGTGTTAGTATTATTTGTGCAACATAAGATTTTAATCTTCTGGTTCTTTAGCTGTGATGTTCTGTCACTCCTATGCTTAACATTTCATGTTACATCTTTAGTAAGCCCTTTATCTCTCATATGATTGTTTAGGAAAGTGAGCATTAGGGACTTCTCAAAACTGTATTTACATAATCTTTACTGATTAAGTAAAGTAGGCTAAATGACAAATTTCAAGTTATTGCTCAAGGGTTCTCCAAGTATTTGGATGCAGGGAAATGTGCCATTTGAAAACCATTACTGAAATATTATAATACAAGTAATATGTATTGTATATATTTTCTTGTATAATTTTGGGGAAAAGTATTGAGTTATAACCTATATTCTCTCCATGGAGTTTAAATGTATAAATGAATAAGATAGAGTGCAAAAGCTCAATGGAGTCCTAGGATCCATTTTAATGAATAGAAAAATAATTCATACAACCCTCAATGTATTTCATTAATAATTGGTGGTATTGAAGGTGTGGATTTTTGTTTTAATTATTCAATCATTTTTAGGAACCTTAGTTTTTATGAATTCTGTATGTATATTAACCTAGAATACTGTTTGTCTACCAACTAATGGACTGTGGAGTCATCTTCAGTGGAGCATTTAATACTCTACTTGAGACATCAAAGATTCTTCTCCCATAAGAAGGCTTTGTGCTTTTTCACTCCATGTATAATGTTTTGAGCAGGAAAATCTGAGGCATAATCACACAGGTTCTTTCCTGACTATGTCAATTGCCTTTTCTCTAAGCCATGCGTCCAGAATCTTCTCTTCATTGGCAACAGGAAGAAAGAATGAGAGGATCTCTGGTGAGTTGTTTTTTATTTCTCCTTTTTCACATTCCATTTTAGGAAGCTAAGTCTATCCAAGATTTAAAACAGAAAAAAAATATTCAGTTTCAAGAACATGTTCCTAAACAAGAGTAAGATGGTTTTTAGAATGAGTAGATTATAAAATGTCTTAGTTGAGGGCAGACTTGCTTGGAGTTTTCTGAGGTGAGATAAAGTAGTCACACTTGTTTGGTGATTCAATGCCATTGAGGGAGTCACTTGTCATGTAAAGTGGACATTTGCTGACAACTTGTCAGAGATCACCTCCTTATGATTAATGTTGAATTATGTTAAACAGGTTTTACTGGAGTTTCTGAAATAGTGTGGTCACACACACACACCTTCAAATGTGAGAGATTACTTAGTAAGATACATGTAATTAAATTACTCTCCATACATACTTCTTGGACTGCTTCCTGGTCTTTGACTACATAAAACTTGATAATATTTGATGATATAGTGTGTGGTCTTCCTAGAAAGCCCTTTGTATTTTTCCTAACGTGTCGTCACAAGATTTTTTTTTCTTTTTTTTTTGTGGGTCATGGGGCTTGAACTCTGGACTTGGGCACTGTCCCTCAGCTTTTCAGCTCAAGGCGAGCACTCTACCACTTGAGCTACAGCACCACTTCCGGTTTTCTGGTGGTTTATTGGAGATAGGAGTCTCACGGTCTTTCCTGCCCGGGCTGGCTTTGAACCGCGATTCTCAAATCTCAGCCTCCTGAGTAGCTAGGATTACAGGCATGAGCCACCGGCGCCCGGCACAATATTTTTTTTCTCTATTTACTCTCTTCATTCTGTTTCCTACTCATAAGCTTTCATCATTTCTCTCTTTCTCTCACTTTTTATATATTTTCCTCCCTGTGTCTTCATCTCTTTCAGTCCCCCTTCTCTCCGTCTGTCTCTCACCATTTTTCAAATGCTGTATCTGGGAACTTGTTTGTTTTACTGATCAATTTTCCTTTGCTGACATAGTTCTTTGAATTGAAATTTTTCTTACCCCTTTTCTCTTTATGTCTGAGATGAACGTTTGCTGTGTTGCATGCTTGGTGTTTAAATTCAACACTAATGGGACACACCTACCTCATTCTCCACTGTCTTTCTTGTGCTAGTGTTGGAACAGGAACTCACAGGCTTCACATCCTGTCTGCTTCCTCCTTCACTGTTGGCACTACTTGGTCTTTTAAAAAAATTTTTTTGCATTGTAAAATAATTTACAGAGGCGTTACAGTTACATGATTATATTTCCTATGGAGCATTGTTACCTGCTCCTTTGTTTTTCCTCTACCATTTCTTTCCTCCTAACCTCTGCAACCCCTCCCACCCTCCCTCACTCAAATGGTAAAGTTCGTTTTCAACCTAGTGTCTTTTTTTTGTTTTGGGGTCCAGCTGTGGGGCCTGAATTCTGGACCTGGGCGTTGTCCCTCAGCTCTTCCCACTTGAGCCACAGCGCCACTTCCATCTTTTTTTCTTTTTGCTTATGTGGTGCTGAGGAATCGAACCCTGGGCCTCATGCATGCAAAGCAAGCGCTCTACCACTGATCCACCTTCCCAGCCCCCAACCTAGTGTCTTGTACATCTCATTGTTACAATGAGTCAGCCTGTATCCCTATTTAAGCATTTTGTTTTTTTCCGTCCTATCCCCAAATTAGAAAAGTGTATATACAAGATGCAAGGCACCGCAAAAACATACAGTGAAAACAGGGGTTATACCGTGGGGGAAGAACATACCAAAGGAACAAAAAGTCACATAGTACATTAAAAACAATAGCAAGAAAGAGAAAAAACACTTGAGTTCCTGTTTAGGGCTCATTTCACTTCATATCATCTGATATGGTCATATGTACATAGCTTTTGACCATTTCTGCTTGTCCTAGACATGTACTAGTTATTTCAAATAAGGGAGATCATGGGACCTATGTTTCTTTGGGCCTGGCTTACTTCACTTATTACACATTTCTCCAAGTCTTAACATTTCCTTATAAATGGGGTGATGTCATTATTTCTGATGGAGGCATAGAAAAGCATTGTGTGTGTGTGTGTGTGTGTGTGTCTATACACATATATGTATAAATACATATTATGTATATATGGATATGTATATCATATTTTCTTGATTCACTCATCTACTGAGGGGCATCAAGGTTGGTTCCATATCTTAGCTATGGTAAATAAAGCTGCAATAAACATAGGTGTGCTGGTAGCTTTAGTATACCCTTGTTTGTGATCTTTGGGTAAATACCCTAAAGTGTGATTGCTGGGTCAAAGGGGAGCACTATGTGGAGTCTTTTGAGGAACCTCCATACTACTTTCCAAAGTGATTGAACAAGTTTACACTCCCACCAACAATGCAGTAGGGTTCCCTTTTCTGTTTGCATCCCCTCCAGCATCTGTTGTTATTCGTGTTCTTGATTATAGCCATTCTATCTGGGGTGAGGTGGAATTTCAAGGTTGTCTTAATCTGCATTTCTTTTTGGCTAGAGAAGTTGAGACTTTTTTTGATTTTTGTGTTTTTTTTAGAATGAAATTGCTCCATTTGTTAGGAAATGGAAAGTCTTGGAAAAAATTATACTAAGAGAAGTAAGAAAGGCCCAAAGAAACATAGGTCCCATGGTTTCCCTTATTTGCAATAACTTGTATATGTCTGAAACAAGCAGAAACGGTCAGATAAGTTGATTTTAGGCAAAAATGAACCCATTAAGGATTCAAATGTATTTTCTTTCTTGTAATTGCAGGTCCATGGTTTCCCTTATTTGCAATAACTGGTATATGTCTGAAACAAGCAGAAACGGTCAGATAAGTTGATTTTAGGCAAAAATGAACCCCATTAAGGATTCAAATGTATTTTCTTTCTTGTAATTGTTTCTAACATATTTATAAGTTGAGCCTTTTTTAAAATATGTCTTTTGGCCATTCTTATTTCCTCTTCAGATTAGATTCTTGTTAAGTCTTTAGCCCACTTATTTATTGGGCAGTTGTTTCTCTGAGGATTTGTTGTTGGGGATTTAATTTCTTGAGTTCTAAGTATATTTTAGATATGAGACCCATGTTCATTTTATGCCTAGTGAAGATCTTCTGCCAATCTGTGGGTTTTGTATTGATCTTGTTAGCAATGTCCTTTGCCATGCAGAAGCTCTGCGGTTTCATGCAATCCCATTTGTCCAACCTTTCTTTGATTGGTTGTGTTTCTGGGTCTCTATTAAGAAAATTTTGGTTGGTGCCAAGTACCACTAGAGTTTCTCCTATTCTTTTCTGTAATGTTGTTTAGGGTGTTTGCTTTGAATGTGAGGTTTTTGATCATTTTGGAATTGATTCTGGTGCAGGGTTATATATACAGATCTAGCTTTAGTTTTCTACAGGTAATGAACCAACTTTGCCACCACCATTTACTGACGAAGTTGTCTTTCCTCGATTCTAATTTTGAGCTCCCTTCTCAAAGTTTAGGTGGATATAGGTCTGTGTGTACATTTCTGGGACTTCAGTCCTATTCCATTGGTCCTCAAGTTTGTTCTTGTGCAATTACCAATCTGTTTTGATTACTATGGCTTTGTAGTACAGTTTGAAATTTGGTAGTGATATTCTACCAGCATTGTTTTTTCTGGTATGGATCGTTTTTGCTATCTGGGGTCTTTTATTGTTCCATATACATTTCTGGCTTGTTTTTAATATTTCATTGAAGAACTCGGACTATTGATAAGTATTGCATTGAATTTGTAGATAGCCTTTGGAAGTATTGTCATTTTCACAATGTTGATCTTCCCATTCCGGGAGCATGGTAGGTTTTTCCAGTTCCTAAGTTGTGCGTTAATTTCTTTTTTGGCACTATCTCTTGAGCCACACCTCCTCCAATTAGTTGATTAGCTGCTTAATTTGAGTTGTCTACCCAGTTTTCTGGCTTCCAGCCTCCTTAATAGCTAGGGTAGGATAAGCATCTTGAACCAGAAGCACTTGTGTTGTTTTTACTTACTTGAATATTTATCATTAATAATTAATTGGATACTACAATAAAGTTAGATTATTGTTAACAGCATATTTAAAATTAATGTTCAACCTAAGCTCCAGTATTTCATGTTTCAATTAAGTGATGTACTTTATTTCTAATAATTGTAGCTGTTTTTCTAACTGTGCTACATTTTCTTCACTAACTTTATGCTCACACAACTCCATGAAGAAATTGTTTCAAATTTAATTGATCTATTGTTATAGTGGTGATGTATAGAGTGACTACCATTTCTTGGGCCAGGTATTGAATACATTTCCTTTCATGCTGTGTCTTCCATACCCTCACTCTCTCCCAATGTTTCCCTGCCATCTTGACTCATGATTTGTATAGCTTACTTTCATCAGTGCCTAATTACCTCCACAGATGCGCTTTTTACCCCATTTCCTTCTAGTTCTCTGGATTCCCCCACTCTCCAGAAGAGATCCATGTGAATACACCATATCTATTTAAACTTTTTTTTGCCAAACCTGGGGCTTGAATTTGGAGCCTGTCCTGGGCACCATTCCTGATCTTGATTTGCTCAAGTCTACAACTTTACCACCTGAGCCACAGTGCCATTTCCTAATTTTTCTATTGATGTAGTGCTGAGGAATGGAACCTAGAGCTTCATGCATGGCAGGCAAGTACTCTAACACTTAGCTATATTCCCAGCCCCAATCTATGTGTTTTTATTTCAAAGGTGAAGTAAGAAAGAGGCTATATTTAATATTCTATAAATCACAATGATGGAATACATTTCTTTGAGATCCATTGTAATTTCCCTGTGTTTATTTCATTCATAGAATACTATAAATATATCTTTTAATTTTCATGTATTTATAACATAACTTTAATTTTTCATATTGTTTTCTACACCATTTGTCTTCCGATTTGCTATTAATCTTGGAATATGTGTCTTGATAAATGCAACACCATAGTATTTTTTTTTAAGTTTAAGATAATGGCATCCATGTGTGTGTTCGTGCTGATTTTTTGTCTGGTTGTTATATCAGTTAGTAAGAGGAGTATTAGTTCTACAATAGTAATGGTAGATTAAAGTATTAAAACTGCATGGTCTTTTAAACATGTCTTTGTACCTTTGCTTTTCAGCATACATTTTTACTATCATAATGTATAATCTGTCTGTCATTATCAATGATCTATATCTGTGGTCATATATTTTGGGCTGATGCTTATTTCCTACATATTATCACTATTTGTATTTTTCATCATTAACTTTTGCTCATGGTATCTTTGTATATTTTTTTTTATTTTTTTTCTCTCTAGTCCATGACTTTGGATTGCTCATTAAGTTTTCTTTCTTCTGTTCATGTCAGACAGTGCCTTATATATTTACTATATTTTACAATATAAATATGGTCTTATTTTGATGGATATCTTGCTATTTAATATCTGTTTGTCTCATCTGATATTTATTTCTTATTTTGCTTCTATGTAACCTGCACACACCTCAACTTCACTGTAAATCACCTCTCATATAAGCTGCAGGCATTCTCCTGAACACTGTGAATTACCTCTGATACCAATTACAAATTAAATCTGATGTAAATAGTTGTTATACTCCATTGTTCATAGGATAAAAATAAGACTGCATGCTTAATACAGGTGCCCTACTTTTTCAAAAGTTTGTTTCTATGTTCCATTGAATTTGTGCAACTCAAAATATGCAAGGACTGCAAGATTTTTTAAAAACAGTCTTATTAATATTCTTCATACAGAAATAAGCAGACATTTCATGTAAAGAACAAAGGCCATTCTCAGGCTGAAGCATAGAGCTTCAGCAGAAGTAAAATGTGCAGGAAAATTGTTATACTGTAGAACTGCAAGAAAAAGAACTTTCTACCCTGTGGGATTCTTTGTTAGGAACACAAAGGAAATTAACTTGCTGATTGCATTTTTACTATGAACATTAATCTTTACAATATTATCATAGTAGTAGCATATAGCATAATATAGTTACTTTTCAATGGAATTGAATGGAATTTATAACCTATGTATAACCTTTCTATTTTCCTTTTAAATTTTTGTAGAAATAATTCTTTGAACTCAGACCCCCATATTTGCGAGGCAAGTACAAAATTAATTGATCCATATGCAGGATTCACAAACTTTGTTTTTAAAACACCTATGTGTTTGTATATTGAATTTGCATTCCTTATGAATTATGAATATGGTACTATAAGTTTTCTTTTCACAAGAGAAATTACATACAATGTTTTCTATACATTCTTTTACCTACACATGTACCATTCCTTTAACTACACATTTACCTTTTTAATAATCTTCTCCTCTGTGTAGATCTATGTTAGCAATTTTTATTTTTCTCTTCATGCACAATAATTTTTTTTCGGTCCCGTTTACGGGCCTGATCTCTGGCCCTGGGCCCTATCCATCAGCTCTTCAGCTCAAGGCTAGGGCTCTACCACTTGAGCCACAGCGCCACTTCTGGCTTTTTTCTTTTTTGCTCATGTGGTGCTGAGTAATCGAACCCTGGGCCTCAGGCATGCAAGGCAAGCGCTCTACCGCTGAGCCAGTCACCTTCCCAGCCCCGAAGAATAATTTTTATAGCACTTAAAATGAAGATGTGTTAATAATGCATTATCTTTCCCTAGGAATACCTTCAATCTTAATTGTAAGAAGAGGCGCTTTGCCCCATGGATTGTGTATTGAAGTCTATTTTCTTTAAACACTTTATAGATATATTTCTTTTTGTGTGTTAGTCATCATTCACCTCTGATATTGTCAAGAATGACTGTATTCCTTTTAGACACTGTACAACAAATTAGTGCTGTATTTTATTCTAATTCTTAAAACTACTATATTTTTTACATCATGTCCCAATTCATAGTTTTATTCTCTATCCTTCTTGTGGTGGTCATAGTTCACATTTTTGGGGATCATCTTGAGCATTCCTTAAGCCTCTATCCATTTACATCCATCCTTCAATTAAGGCCTATTAAAATGCAAAGCTGATTAAGAAACATTTTATGGTAATAAGTAAGTATTTGGTGTGGTAGGAAGTAGTCAGTGTTCACAAACGTTCATGCTGGCAGTTCATTTTTACATATGAAGAAACAAATGGCTATCTATGACCATACTTTTATATCTAGAAATTTAATAACAAAAATAGTTAACATCGGATGTTTTATTGTGAGAACTAAGTCAAATCTTATGAGAGCCAAATCATTCGTTTACTATTTTTTGAGTAATTTACTCCTTTTAACATTTACCTGGATGCTGTGCTTTTCATAGATCTACTAATGTGTTATGTATTGCATATGATGTAATGGCCATGTTGTGACTGTTTATGAGAGCACTATTTAATAGAAACTCTAAATAGTATTGTCAGTGAGGCAGAATATGAAAATGCCGAAAACACATTTATTTACTTCATTGTTACCCAGATATATAGTAAATATTACCAAAATAAGCTAAACACACACTTTCAGACTCCTACTTATACTTATTGTTGTCTTGCTAGGTTATTAGCTTCTTAGAACTGTTTTCTTGTCTTCATTGCTGCAACCAGAAATGGGTTCTAATGTATTAGAAAAACTTTGTATGTGTAATTACCAAGTTACTATGGAGGCAAATATTTCTACTTTGATTATATATTCTCTCATTTTATAAATAACACAGAAAGTTCCAACCACATTCTGTAATACAAAAGCATACATGTAGAAGAATGAAATTCTAGTTTTGGTGTTCTCAGGACTCAGGGATTGATGGACTGTGCCCTTACAGAAGCTGGTGTCATTTGATGATGTGGCTGTGGAATTCAGCTGGGAGGAGTGGCAGGCATTGGATATTTCTCAGAGGACCCTGTATAGAGAGGTGATGCTGGAAACCTATAGCATGCTGGTGTCCTTAGGTGAGCCAAAAATATCACATTAACTTGAAAAGTTAAGTGGGGCTTGACCTCTGGGCATTGGTACAGTGCCTCAGCTCTTCGGTTCAAGGTGAGCACTCTATCACTTGAGCAACAGCGCCTCTTCAAGCTTTCTGGTGGTTAAATTGGAGATAAGTATCTCACAGCTTTCCTATTAGGGCTGGCTTTGTATGGCAATCCTCAGATCTCAGCCTACTGAGTAACTAGGATTACAGGTGTGAACCACTGGTGGGCGGAAAATGATTTGTTTGTAGTAGATATGTGAATATTTATAGAACTTTCAATGCTATTTGGATGTAAGTTTCCAGTCTGTGGGAAGTGTCATTTGTTTCAAATGAAGGTAGATTATATACAGGTAGATTATATAAATTCTGAGGCAATTTTATTTTCATTGTTCAAGGATCCAAATCAGCAGTTTGACAAAAGTTCCAAACTGTCTTCCCTAAAGAGAAGACTGTATTCCCAAACTTGAAGTGATTATTGTGGGTAGATATACAATCTAGAAAACACATACATACATACATACATACCTATTTATCATTATTGGAAGTAAGAACTGGAAATCACTAGATTAGAGGGAGTATTTATAATCCAAACCTAGTACTAGATGCAGTGGTTCATGCCTGTAATTCTTAGGAGTCTGAAATGTGAGGCTTTCAGTTTGAAGCAAAAACTGCCAGTGAAGTCTCCATGAGACTCTTATCTCAAGATAACCACTCTTACACTGGAAGTGGAGCTAGGACTCAAACTAATAGAATGCTAACCTTGAGAAAAAGAATTGCATTCAAGTCACACAACCTGCAAAATTAATTCAAACCTCGGGGAGATTCAACCATGGAGACAGTGAGAAATGAAAGAAGATTGGGGAGCAACCTTGTTAACAGGATATCTGAAATCTTAGAACAATTGTGACACAGCATGAGCAATAAGTCTTCACTCTTATTAACAGGGCACACTGGTCCTAAACCTCAATTGATTGTCAAGCTGGAGCAAGATGAAGAGCCATATATGAGAGAAGCCTCAGACAAGAATTTCTCAGGTGAGTTAAAGCATCTTGCATAGTGATCATGGATCCAGAACCAAATTGGTAAATTCGTCTTGCTATGTACTGACCAATAATATTCCTAATTCCCTTGAGCCCCATGTGTAGCAGAGAACTAGGTGATCTTTGTGTTAGACTTGTGAATCAAAAATGCATGTAGATGCACACTAAACTATGTAGGGCAGTAAAGGTAAAGTTAGCAATTCTTTCTCTTTGTGGAAATTATTTTGAGAAAACAAAATTAGAAATGTGAAAAGTGAGATTTACTTTTCTTTGAAACTAGGACTAGGCAGGTATAGCAAATGACTATGCCAAGGCTGCTATCCTCTGATAAAGATAAGGAGGGTAGAGGCCAGTATACAGAACCCAAGCTTTCAGTCTAGAGAGAATGATTAACTAGGTCGTGATCTGATGTGGCTTTAGTTCATGAGTCTGAGGGTTTAAAAGTCAGATGAGATTCTGTCTAAGGTGGAGGGAAACAAATTTTAAAATTTCTAAAGATACTTGATTCACAGTGAGAACTTATAACTGAAGAAATGTGGTTATAAAACTTTATTCTCAGGTGTAAGCAAAGGTTTGTATAAAAAAGGTACAATCTCCAAAGTTAGAAAATACTGTTCTCCTAATGTTTGAGAAGTAAAGTAGCACAATATATAAATTATTTTAAGAAAGTAAAACAATACAAAGCATCTATTCCCCTAAGATCAAACAAAACAATTTTTGGGAAAAAATGAAGAATGCTACATATTAAATTATACAGGTTAAAAAGCTAGCAGTAAATAGTTTAGTAATTTGTATAAATAATTCCTCTGACATAAAAAAGAAGAAAAACCTGAAATATAGAAAAACATTTTCCATCATAAACTGTCAGTGTTACTCTTTTTTGTTGTTGTGAAAACAGTTTACAGAGGGGTTACAATTACATGGGCAATGTAATGAGTACATTTCTTACCAAGCATTGTAGCCTCCTCCTTTGTTTTCCGTTACCATCCCCTCCCATCATTCCCCTCCAGGCCCCCTCCCCAGCCAAAGTTGGGAAGTTCATTTTTCGACATAACATCTTGTACATCTCATTGTTGGAATGGGTCCACCTTCCCTCCACAAATTATACCTACATCAAACACAGTAAAAACAGGGGTTATACCATAGGGGAGGGACATATAAAGCAATAAAGAAATATCATATATATATATATATATATATATATATGTTAGATACAATAGCAATAAATAAAAACATATGAGTCCTTATCTTGGGGTTCATTTTGCCTAACATCAATTTATTGACCGTTTCTGCTTGTCTCAGATATATACTAGTTATTGCAAATAAGCAGAACCACGGGACCTGTTTCTTTGGGCTTGGCATACTTCACTCAATATAATTTTTCCAAGTCTTTCCATTTCCTAACAAATGGAGCCATATCATTCTTTTCGATGAATGCATGGAATTCCATTATGTATATATACCACATTTTCTTGATCCATTCATCTACTGAGGGGCATTTGTGTTTGTTCCTTATCTTACCTATGGTAAACAATGCTGCAATAAACATAGTTGTGCTGGTACCCTTAGTATGGTCTTGTTTGTGATCATTTGGGTAAATGCCCAGAAATGGGATTGCTGAGTCATAAGGGAGCTCTATGTGAAGTCTGTTGAGGAGCCTCCATTCTGTTTTCCAAAGTGGTTGTACAAGTTTACACTCCCAACAACAATGCAGTAGTGTTCCCTTCTGTACATATCCCCTCCAGCATCTGTTGTTATTAGAGTTCTTGATTATAGTAGCTCAGTGGTAGTGTGCTTGCCTTGCATGCATAAGGCTCTGGGTTCGATTCTTCAGCACCATATAAGCAGATAAAACTGGGAGTCGTGCTGTGGCTCAAATGATAGAGAGCTAGCATTGAGCTGAAGAGCTGAAGGACAACACCAGGCCTGGAGTTCATGCCCCATGACAAAAAAACGGTGTAAGGAAGAGTATTACTTTCTTAATCAATACATTGTGGTAAAAGAAATTTATTTCTCATAAATCATTTCCTATATTAATATTTCAAAATTTGTAACAGTTAAGATGGGGAAAATGTCTTTACCTTTATTTTAAGGAGTAAAGAGGCCATACTCCAAGCGGAATTAACTGACATCTCCCGAGTATTTCACCCTAAAACAACACAGTACACATTCTTCTCAGCAGCTCACAGAACTTTCTCCAAAATAGACCATATCATAGTTCATGCAAGGAACTTAAACAAATACAAAGGGATCGACATAATCCCCTGTATCCTATCTGACCACAGTGGAATCAAGCTAGCTCTCAATAACAAAGCATACCGCAGAAATTTCTCTAATACATGGAAATTGAACAGCATACTCCTTAACAATGCCTGGATAACAGAAGAGATCAGAGAAGAAATAAAGCATTTCCTACAACTCAATGAAAATGAAAACACCTCACAAGGAAACTTGTGGGACACAGTAAAAGCAGTCCTGAGGGGCAAATTTATTGCCCTCAGTGTCCACATCAAGAGAATGGAGACAGACCAAGTAAATAATCTCATGTTGCAATTAAAACAGCTAGAAAAACAAGAAAAAATGGGACCTACAGCTACTAGACAAAGCCAGATAAACAAATTAAAAGCAGAGATTAACCAATTAGAAAATCAGAAAACCATAACCAAAATAAACCAAACAAAAAGCTGGTTCTTTGAAAAAATAAACAAAATTGATGGCCCATTGGCTAGATTAATTTAAAAAAGAAGAGAGGAAACCCATATTAATAGGATTAGGGATGCCATGGGAAACATCACAACACGTACCCAAGATATCCAAACAATTCTAACAGACTACTTTCGAAAGCTATACTCTCTAAAGGAAGAAAATCGGGCAGAAATGGATGCATTTTTAGAGAAATACAAGTTGCCCAAACTGAGCAAGGAAGAAGTTAACCAATAAAATAAGCCAATATCCTATAATGAGATACAGGAAGCTATCAAAAGTCTTCCAACAACAAAAAGCCCAGGTCCAGATGGATTCACAGCAGAATTCTATAAGACCTTTAAACAAGAACTAATACCCATACTCCTCAAGCTCTTCAGAGAAACAGAGAAGGAGGGAGCTATCCCAAACTCATCATCCCCAAACCAGGCAAAGACCCAACCAAAAAGGAGAATTACAGGCCAATCTCCTTGATGAACACAGATGCAAAGATCCTTAACAAGATTCTAGCTAACAGAATCCAGAAACACATAAAAAAATAATTCACTATGACCAGGTAGGCTTCATCCCAGAGACACAGGGATGGTTTAACATACGTAAGGCAATAAATGTAATCCAACATATCAACAGAGCCAAGGTCAAGAATCACATGATTATCGCCACAGATGCAGAAAAGGCCTTTGACAAAATTCAACATTCATTCATGCTAAGAGCTCTGGAGAAAATAGGAATAGAAGGAACATTTCTAAAAACAATAAAAGCCACTTATGACAGACCAATAGCCAATATTATACTTAATGGGGAAAAGCTACAACCAATTCTCCTAAAATCAGGAACAAGGCAAGGATGCCCACTGTCTCCACTCCTTTTCAATATAGTCCTAGAACCCTTAGCCAGGGCAATAAGGCAAGAAAAAGACATTAAAGGGATCCGCATAGGGAAAGAAGAAGTTAAACTATCCCTTTTTGCAGACGACATGATACTATACCTCCACGATCCCAAAAACTCCATCCCCAAACTCTTAGACATCATAAATCACTTCGGCAAAATAGCAGGATACAAAATAAACCCACAAAAATCAGTTGCCTTCCTATACACTGATAATGTACAGGAAGAGAGGGAAATAAAGGGAGCAACCCCATTCACAATAACCTCCCGAAAAATAAAATATTTAGGAATTAACCTAACCAAAGATGTAAAAGAACTATTTAATGAGAACTATAAAAAGTTAAAGAAAGAAATTGCAGAAGACACTAGGAAATAGAAAGACCTCCCATGCTCCTGGATAGGCTGACTTAATATAGTAAAGATGGTAATACTTCCAAAACTAATATACAAATTCAACGCAATTCCTATTAAAATCCCAATGACGTACATCACTGAAATACAGAAAACAAATTCCAAAAATTCATATGGAACAACAAAAGACCTAGAATAGCCAAAACAATTCTAGGGGATAAAGACAATACGGGAGGGCTAGCCATGCCGAACTTCAAACTCTACCACAGAGCTATAATAACAAAGACAGCATGGTACTGGCACAAAAACAGACCCGAAGACCAATGGAACAGAATAGAAGATCCAGAAATAAATCCACAGGCCTACAGCCAGCTGATATTCGACAAAGGAGCCAAAGACATACAATGGAAGAAACACAGCCTCTTCAACCGCTGGTGCTGGGAAAACTGGGCAGCCACATGCAGAAAACTAAAAGTGGACCCCAGCCTATCACCACGCACCAACATCAACTCAAAATGGATTAAAGACCTTAACATTAAACCTGAATCTCTGAAACTACTGCAGGACAGTGTAGGAGAGACACTTGAACTAATAGGCACAGGAAGGAACTTCCTGAACAGAGTCCCAGGGTCACAACAAATTGGAGAGAGACTCGACAAATGGGACTACCTTAAAATAAAAAGCTTCTGCACAGATAAAGCTATCGCAACCAAGCTAGAAAGACAACCAACGAATTGGGAAAAAATATTTACCAGCAATATATCAGACAAGGGGTTAACATCCTGTATATACAGGGAACTCAAGAAACTAATCCCTCCCAAACCCAACAAACCAATTACTAAATGGGCAAGGGAACTAAAGAGGGACTTCTCAAATGAAGAAATAAAAATGGCAAAGAAACACATGAGGAAATGTTCATCATCCCTGGTGGTGAAGGAAATGCAAATAAAGACAACCCTGAGATACCACCTTACCCCAGTCAGAATGTCCCACATCCACAAATCAGCCAACGACAAATGCTGGAGGGGATGTGGAGAACGAGGAACGCTATTACACTGCTGGTGGGAATGTACACTCATACAACCACTTTGGAAAGCAGTCTGGAGGGTCCTTAGAAAGCTAAAGATTGACCTCCCTTACGACCCAGTCATACCACTTCTAGGCATCTACCCTGAACAACAGGAACCAATATACAAGGACACGTGCACCTCCATGTTTATAGCAGCACTGTTCGCAATAGCTAGGATATGGAAACAACCTAGATGCCCCACCACAGATGAATGGATCCAAAAATTGTGGTATCTATACACAATGGAATATTATTATGCAGCCATTAGAAATGACAAAATAATGGCATTTGCAGGGAAATGGATGGAGCTAGAAGGAATCATGTTGAGCGAGGTAAGCCAAGAACAAAGAGACAAACAGTACATGGTCTCCCTGATAAGTGGATGCTAAATCCAAAATGTTAGGTGATATGACAAAACTAACAGGACTTAAGAAACAAAGAACTCCCACTCATCTGGTTGAACCACTACTAAATATCCCCATGCTGCTGATCACATCTATGGTATATAACATGTGAGCACCGTTATATATTACAGACTGTGATAGACAATTTGCTCCAGGAAAATTAGAATGAACTTGTGACTTTAAATGAGCATCATTATTCCACAATACTGTGAATTTCCGGAAATTAAGTAATCACTTAATCACAATCAAAAAAAAAAAAAAACCTTGGGGTAGGGAGGGAGGGAGGGGATGGTAGGGGGAAAACAATGGAGGGGGTAACAATGTTCAAGAGGAAGTATACTCATTATCCCACTCATGTAACTGTAACCCTCTGTATAGAATGTCAGATTTTATAATATGCTAAACCTAATAGCCATCTTTATGTGATTTATGAACATGTTCCTGAAGCTGGGTCTGTTTTTCTGCTTTTAAATCTTGGACACCTTTAAGTTCATAAGATGGAATGTAATACAAAATGAGAAATAAAATGCAACTCACCAGAGAGTCTTTCATTCTTTCTTGCTGTTGACAATGAACAGAAGATTCAAGAAGCATGGCTGGGAGAGAAGGCAAATGAGGTAGTCAGGAAAGAACCTGTGTAATTTTACTGAAATTTTCCTGCTCAAAATATTATACATGGGAGGAAAGGTCTTCTTATGGGAGAAGAATTTTTTATGTCTCAAGTAAAGTATCAAACTCTCCACTAAAGACAAATCCATAGTCCATTAGTTGCTAGATATTTTTAGCCCAGTAAGATTATTTCCCATAGCTAAGCATGCTCCTTCCCCTTTCCACATTGGCATGCTCCCTTCCTGGTCAACATTAGGCCCATTAAGGAAAGGCAGTTAATAATCAGCCTCCCTCCAAGCCCCCTTTATCTTGAGATGGTACTCTTCTGAGGTAGTTACCACCATATAAGGCAGCAAGAACTCCCTAGAGTGACCTTAAGGTCTGGGCAGATGCAGAGCCCCTTATCTACTATTTGGACAGCAGCCATAAATCCTAGTCCACCATGTCCACACTGGGGTCTCCACCTCCTAGCCCCTCGTTATATAGGTCACCGCAAACAATAGCCGGTACTTCTTCTCACTCTTCACTTGTGAGGTCTTGCCAGTTCCACTGCTGTCAATAAAACTTTCTTTGTTCTTTGTACCTGGATGTTTGCATGGTTCTCTGGCACAGTCTAATATACCCTAACAGATAGTACAAAAGCAATTTATTTCTCTGTTAATGTACATACAGAATTCATAAAAACTGATGTTCCTACAAAAATAATTGAATAATCAAAAAGTCACATCTTCACTAAAACTAGCTATTACTCAAACACACTTAGAGATGTATGATCTATTATTCTACTAATGCAAAGATATCCTAGGACTCCACTGAGCATTTGTATTCTAACATTCATTTACATATTTAAACACCATGGAGAACACGAATATTGTAACTCAGTATTTTTCACCTGAATTTATAGAGGGAAAAGGTATACAACACATATTTTTTGTGTTATAATGTTTCAATGATGATTGTCAAATGGCACATTTCCTTGTATCCAAATACTCAGAGCACCCTCATCAGGGCAGAGAATCAAGGACAGTTATGACTCCTGGAGAGTTGTCAGATTGTCTGAAGAACTTTTGGGCTTTCAGTGACCTGGAAGGTAAATTAAAAAGGCTTAGGGACAGGCACTGGTGGCTCATGCATGTAAACCTAGCTGAATCAGGAGGCTGAGATCTAAGGATCATGGTTCAAAGACAGCCTGGGAAGGAAACCAAGTGGAATCTTATCTACAATCGACTACCAAAAACCGGGATATGGAGCTGTGGCTCAAGTGGCAGAGGATGAGTTTTGAGCCAAAAAGCTCAAGGGCATCATCCAGATTTGAGTTCAAACCCTAGGAATCACACACACACACACACACACATGCACACACACACACATATAACACACACACACACTCGATAGATCTGTCAGACAGTGACTCTCATTTACATGCCTATGTCCCTTCAATGCACTTCCATGGAGACTAAAGGAATGCTGGGGAAGAGGTTTATACTCAGTGAAGACAGTATGTGGACAGAGAAGAATAGACAGCAATGAAGGAGTGATGCTTCCTCAAGGTTTCCAGGGAGTCCATGAAATGATTATACATAAGGTGTACGATGTTCCAGGGGATCAGCAGCAGAAGAAAAGGATAACGGGGTGATATGGGGTTCTGTGCAAGCCTGAACTTGGAGAGCCTTGAGTTGCAGTGAACAATCTCCTCCTGCTGCCCTAATCCATTTGGTCATCCGTCTATTTTGCTTTCTCCTCTAAAGAAAGCCACAGGTGTTCAGTGCTGAGGAGCAGAGCCATGGAAATGGTAAAAGGGTCAGAGGGCATTGCTCAATGGGCATCATTGGCACCCACCAAGGCAGCAGTGGTTCTGAATCTACACCAGCCATCCTTCATGGCCTGCATGCAGAGGCCAAAGAGAACAGAGAGACCATAGGAAAAAATTGTGCATGTGTGCCAATTCTGGGGCTTGAACTCAAGGTCTGGGCCCCCTCCTTGATCTTTTGTTTACGGCTAGTGATCTACCACTTGAGTGACACCTCCATTTCTGGCTTTTCAAAAGGTGGTTAATTGGAGATAAGGGCCTCACAGACTTCCCTGCCCAGGCTGGCTTTAAACCTTGATTATCAGATCTCAGCTCCCTGAGTAGCTAGGATTATAGACGTGAACCACTGGTCCCTGGCTTAGGAAGGAATCTTAATCACACTCAATCCTCTAAGTATTGATTAGTGGTATGTACTGTCACTTCTGCACAATGCAAGAATGTTTTTTCTGGTCCTGGGGCTTAAACTCTTGATCTGGGTGCTATCCATGAGTTTTTGTTCTCAAGGCTAGCACTCTACCACTTGAGCCAAAAAGCTCCACTTCCAGTTTTACAGTGGGTCATTGGAACTAAGAGTCTCACAGGGACTTTCCTGCCCAAGCGGGCTTTGAACTGTGATCCTCAGATCTCAACCTCCTGAGTAGTGAGGATTACAGGCATGAGCAACTGGTGCCCAGCTAATGAAAGAATTCTGGAGACAGTAAGTAAGTGAGGAAAAATGACTGCTGTTAAAAGGTAGAGCCTGTCACAGGGCTCACACAGTAGCTACGATTACAGACATGAGCCATGGGCACCTGACATGACATGTGTATTCTTGTTTTGGATGTGGGCATATTTGTTTTGGTAAAATGTACCTTTCTCATTGGTGGCTTAGGTCTGTTTCTTAGCTACTCAACTAATTACCAAAAGGCCAGCAATGGAGCTTAGACTCAAGTGGTAGAGCATTAAACTTGAGCAAATAAACAAAACAAAACAAAAACAAACAAACAAAAAAAACAGCTTAGGGAGAGTACTCAGGCCCTGAGTTCAAGCCCCAGGACCATTAGACACAGACACAGACACACAGAAACATATTGCAAATGTACTCAGAACACCACTATTCTACAAACAGAAAAACTTGGGCTCAAAAAAAAAATGGCTGGGAGCTGGTACCTCATACCTGTGATCCTAGCTACCCAGCAAGCTGAGATCTGAAGATTACAATTCAAAGACAACCTGGGCAGGAAAGTCCATAAAACTCTTTTTTTTTTTTTTTTTTTTTTTTTTTTTGGGTCCGGTCGTGGGGCCTGAACTCTGTGCCTGGGCACTGTCCCTCAGCTCTTCAGCTCAAGGCTAGCGCTCTACCACTATGAGCCACAGCGCCACTTCCGGCTTTTCCATTTTTGCTTATGTGGTGCTGAGGAATCGAACCCAGGGCCTCGAGCATGCAAGGCAAGCGCTCTACCACTGAGCCACCTTCCTAGCCCTCCATAAGACTCTTATCTTCAATTAACCACCAGAAAACCAGAAATGGAGCTATGGCTCTAGTGGTAGAGTAGCAGTCTGGAGCCAAAGAGCCCAGGAACAGTGTTCAGATACTGAGTTCAAGCTTGGCCAGTGGTGAGCAGAAGAGCCACAAGCAAGCACATCTCCTTCAGTGAAAGGCCCTCTGGCAATCCATAAATCCAGCTAGGTCCTGCTGATCCTGTTTACTGGATTAGTTGACTGAATAATTCTATATACAACTTCCCCCCCCCCCCCCCCGTGACTTACAGAGCTGCTCTGGAAGGCCCCAAAGTCTGACCGATGTGGACCCCAAGGGAGGGTTAACAACTGTTGTCTAAGCCACTCAGCTTGCAGAGATGATCAGTTCTGCCCTTTCCATTGGGCAGAGCCACTCTACACCCAGTTTTGACCCTCTTCTGCATCTTGCAGGCTCCATTCAAGGCAAAAAGTTCTGGCAATTTTAGGAACATCGATTATCTCAGAATCTAAAAGCTGGGTGCCAGTGGCTCACACACACCTGTAATCCTAGCTATTCAGGAGCCTGAGATCTAAGGATCACGTTCCAAAGTCAGCTCAGGTCAGGCAAGAAAGTTCATGAGAGTTTTCAGTTTTTTTTGTTGTTGTGTGTGGAGTTTGAACTCAGGGCCTGGTTGCTGTACCCACCAGAACTCCTATTCCTCAGGGCAAGTGGTCTACCACTTTAAATCACAGTTGCTAATTGGAGATAAAAGCCCTGCTCTGGCTGGCTTTGAACCTCAACATCAGATATCAAGCCTTTTGAGTAGCTAGGATTAGAGTGTGAGCCACTTGAACCTGGCCTAAAAAAAACAAAATGGAGACATGGCTCAAGTGGTAGCATCAGCCTTATCTTGAATACAAAAGGTAAGGAAGAACTCACTCACAGAGGCTGAGTTCCAGCCACAGTATCAGCATGTGTACACATGCGTGCAGGTGCATACATATACACACACACAGTAGTTTAAGAGTGCTTAAAAAAACCCAACAATGAAGCTGGGTGCTTGTGGCTCATGCCTGTAATCCTAGCTACTCAGGAGGCTGAGATCTGAGGATCATAGTTCAAAGCCAGCCCAGGCAGGAAAGTCTGTGAGACTCCTATCTCCAATAAACCACTCAGAAAACTCGAAGTGGCACTGTGGCTCAGGTGGTAGAGTGCTAGCCTTAAGCTGAAGAGCTCAGGGACAGAGCTCAGGCCAAGAGTTCAAGCCCCATAACCAACAAAAGAAAACAAAACCCAACAATGACAAATTATAGGTGAGTTGTGAGAGAACAAGTAAGGTAAATCTGGAGGCAAATGAAGCTGACATCTGTGATGGTTAAATCTTGAGGATGAACTTAATTGAGATCGATTGGTTTAGATGCATCAGGCTGATGAGTAAAACACACCTTTGTGTGGGGGGGGTGTGGGGGGGGTTGGGCTGGATATCAGATTAACTGAATCTCTCCTGCATATAGGTCGCACCATTCCATAGGCAGGCTTTCCATATGAAATTAAAGTGGGCTGGGGGAAAGAATACTGCAATGCAGGCATTCTCTTTCCCACTCTTACCCCCTCCCCTAACTCCCTGGCTACCATGAGTTGTTCTGCTTTGCCAAGATTGCCTGAAATCTGTGACATGAAGCAAAATAAATTCTTTTTCCCTTAGGTTATTTCTGTCAAGTTTTTTATCGCAGCAACAACAAACTATATTGCTAACACAAAACCCTATCTTTTCTACTTCTGTCTCTTGTTTTATTTTTTCGCTAGTCTTGAGGCTTGAACTCAGAGCCTGAGCACTGTCCGTGAGCCTCTTTGTGTTCAATCAAGGCTAGTGCTTTGGGGCTGGGAAGGTTGTTCAGTGGTACAGCACTTGCCTTGCATGCTTGAGGCCCTGGGTTCGATTCTTCAGCACCACATAAGCAAAGAAGAAAAAAGCCAGAAGTGGCGCTGGGACCCAAGTGGTAGAGTGCTAGCCTTGAGCTGAAGAGCTGAGGGACAGCGCCCAAGCCCCAGGACCAGACCCCTCCCCCCCACAAAAAAAGGCTAGTGCTTTACCACTTGAGCCACAGTTCCACTTCCAGTCTTTGAGTAGTTTGAGATAAAAATCTTGGTGGGTGCCGGTGGATCCCACCTGTGATTCTAGCTACTCAGGAGGCTGAGATCTGAAGATTGTGGTTCAAAGCCAGCCCAGGTAGAAAAGTCCTTGAGACTCTTATCTCCAATAAACCACTAGAAAAACTGGAAGTGCCGCTGTGTCTCAAGCAGTAGAGCACTCAGCCTTGAGCTGAAGAGTGCAGGGACAGCGCCAAAGCCCAGAGTTCAAGCCCCACAACTGATACACACACACAAAAAAGAGCAGGTTCCACTCATGAGTTTAAGATATTATATTAAGTTCAAAGCCAGCCATGGCAGCTAAATCTGAGAGATTAATCTCCAATTAACCTGCAAAAAGCCAGAAGTGTAAGTGTGGCTCAGGTAACAGAGGACCAGTTCCAAGCAACCACCCACTGCCTTTGTTCCAACTTGGCACAGGCCCAGCACAAATGGTCCAACAACAGATATTTGGTGGTGAGAAACCGAATGAGTGAACTTTACACCTCCTGCCAACCTTTCTTGTCCAGCCCCTCTCTGGCTGCAATGTTAATTCTTCTCTCATTGTGTGAAAACAAGTATAGCATAAAACATGCTATACGAACCAAGTATACGTATACACTTCAGTGGCTTTAAGTACAATCACATTTCAAGCAACCTCACTGATATCAACTTCTAGAACTTTCTCAGTATCCCAAACTGAAATTGGGTACCTATTAATTAGCAGCACCCATCCATGCCTTTTCCCAGCCTCTGGAAACCCACCATTCTACTTCCTGAGGTTGAGAGGAGAGGATTGCAGTTCAAAGCCAGCCTGAGCAGGCAAGTCTGACACTCTTACCTCCAATTAACAAGAAAAAAAATCAAAAACATAAAACAGAAATAGAGATGGGGCTCATCTGGTAGAGCACCAATTGTGAGGGGAAAAAAACAATAAAAAATATGAGGTGGGGCTGGGGATTTAGCTCTTGGAGAAGCCTGTCCTGACAAGTACAAGGTCCTGAGTTCCATCCCCACCTCTGACTTGACAACAACAATAACAACAACAAGTAGTACACAAACTATTTATGCCCAGAGGCAAGCTTTACGATAGAAGATAATCACTACCTCATCCTTCTTTACAAATATGAGCTGGGTGCTGTTGGCTCATACCTGTAATCCTTGCTGCTGCTACTCAGGTTGCTGGGGATCACAGTTCAAAGCCAGCCTGGGCACAAAACTCCATGAAATTCTATCTTCAGTAAATTACTCAGAAAAAGCTGGAAATAGAGCTGTGGCTCAGTGGTAGCCTTGAGAAAAAGACTCTCATGGATATGTCCCTAGCCCTGAGTTCAAGCCCCAGCATCAACAACAACAAAATAGAATATGAGGTCCTGTGTTTAGGCAACTGCACAAGTACATACAGACACACAGACAGAGCACAGTGCCAGCCCCAACCTGACTAACTAAATCCAAGTCTCTGGGGCTGCCTCCAGGTGGTTTGCATCTTAGCCAGCTAAGCCAGGTGCTGGTGGCCCACATCTGTTATCCTAGCTATTCAGGAGAGGCCAAGATCTGAAAATCATGGTTCAAACCAGTCTGGGCAGGAAAGTTCATGAGACTCTTATCTCCAATGAGCCACCTAAAAACCTAGAATTAGAGCTGTAGCTCAAGTGGTAAAACTGAGCAAAAAAGCTCAGTTTATAGTACCCAGGCCATGATTTCAAGCCACAGCTGGCACTATAAAATACAGAAAGACCCAGCAGTTAGTAAGCAAAAGAGCACAACTGCATTCACTCCAACACCAGTCTCTCCATGGCTCATATAGGTGGAAAAGAGAGAGCATTTATTTGTGCCAGTGCTGGTGCTTGAAGTCTGGGTCTGTGTGCTATCTCATAACCTTTTCTCTCTAGGCTGATGCTCTACCACTTTAGCCGCAGCTCACTTCCAAGAGAATGAAAGTTAAATTAAAAGGCTGTACATGCCCAATAATTAGATAGCCTTGGGCACAATTCCAGGAAGACCAATGGTAATCTAGCTCTTAGACAAGTTCAAGCCCCACAGAACCCTAGTTTCCTTACAGGTTTCTGGAATGAGAGTCCTACTAGCACCTAGAATTGCCAGCCATAGCACAGTACTCTTAAAGTCAACAAGAGTAACTTTGTGTTTCAGTTTGGTTTTATTCTGGGGACTGGTCCTAGGGCTTAAACTCAGGGCCTGGATCCTGTCCCTGAGCTTCTGTGCTCCTGACACTTGAGCCATAGATCCACTTTGTGGCTTTTTGGTAGTTAATTGGAGAGCAAAGTTTCAGACTTTTCTGCCAAGGCTGTTTTTGAATCATGAGCTCAGCTCTCAGCCTCCTGAGTAGCTAGAATTACAGGCATGAGCTACTGGTGCCCAGCTAACTAATTATATTCCTTTATTAACTAGCACTCTGGTAATCCATAAGGCCAGGGCCCACTGAGAGACCCTGGAGCTAGGCTCATACCTAGGACCCATCACCCTGAAGTGGGGGTGAGCTTCTCTAGAGGCTCCTGAACCTCCCCTCTGCCAGCTTCATTACTCCAGGATAAGGCCAGACCTGTTAATCATCCCTGCTGAGGAAAGTTTAACCCTGCCTGCAGGCCCTGGGCTAGTGTTACAGCCCTGGTTACCAGCTTTCCTTCCGTTCCCATATGAAGTTGGGAAAGAGGAGAGGTCTCAAAGAGAGATCCGGGCTAAGTTATCTGTGGCTCACCTCCTTTCCCCACTCCACTGCACATGCTACAGAGGCTCCCTCCATTCCCAGTTCCATTGTGGTTGTTAGGAAGCAACAGTTTCATTTAAGTCTTTGTCTTTCTGACTCTGACAACATGTATGAAATGCAGAGGGTCTGGCATATGCAAAATACAGAAGACACATAACTCACTCACACAATTCAAACACTGACAAGGGCAATTAACTGCTACAGGATGTACTTTTAGCTGCCAAGTTAACGTCAAGGTATTAACTAGAGCATTTGCTAATCTCCATTTGATTAGCCCTAGAACAAAGAGCCCTCTGTACTCAAGACACCAGAATGGCCAGAGACCAGCCAGAGACTGAGGAGAAAGGAAAAACATCAACCTCAAAAATTCAGCCTCTTGGGCTGGAAAGGTGGCTCAGTGGTAGAGCACTTGTCTTGCATGCATGAGGCCCCGGGTTCCATTCCTCAGCACCACATAAGCAAAAAGAACAAAGCTGGAAGTGGTGCTGTGGATCATGTAGTAGAGTGCTAGCCTTGAGCTGAAGAGCTGAGGGACAGCACCCAGGCCCAGAGTTCAGGCCCCATGAAAGGACCCCCCACCCCAACAAAAAAATTCAGCCTCTTCCTTTGAGGCCAGCCAACAGTCAGTCAAGTCAGATCCTGATATACAAATTACCCACTTCTTATGGGACCAGGAAAAATCCCATAAGCAAATCTGAAATGCCCTACTATAGGAAGCAATTTAAGTATCCATAGACTTGCTAGGAGATAAGGGAGTTGGAATGATGTGAGGGAGCAGTCAAAGCCAGGTGCCAATGGTTCACACATGCCATCCTAGCTACTCAGGAGGCTGAAATATGAGAATCCTTGTTCTAAGCCAGTGAAATCTTTACGACTTATCTCCAATGAACCACCAAAAAGCCAGAAGTGGAGCTGTGGATCAGGCGGCAGAGCACGGGCCATGAGTGAAAAACACTAAAGGACAGCACCCAGGCCCTGAGTTCAAGTCCCAGGATCTGAACACATGAACACACACAAACACACACACACACATACAAAGAAAAATGCAAATTTAGCCTAATGCATGTACACAGGTACAGGTACATGATTAAGTTTCAAAAAGGCAATAACAAAAATGATCACAATTTGGAATGGAAAAAATACCAAGTCCCGTCAATTCAGAGGAGAGGAGGAAGGCATGTGGCATTCTACCCTCAAGGAATTGTGCTTTGGGACATTTCGGGGGATCCTTCCACCAGGACACCTCCATACTCCTGGAGACTTAAAGGTGGCAAGTTCCTCAAGAATCAGAAACTCACCTTTCACCCTATCCAAGGCACCTGAAGCTCCAAGAGGATCTCTGCACTCACTCCCCAAGGAATCCACAGGATCTGAGAAAAAAAAAAGGAATGGGGAAAGCCAAATAGGGAGAGGGGAGCAGGGGGGCCAAGGGGCCCCTGTGCAAATGGTAAAATGCAAAAGGGACTGACCTGAGCAGAAACAACAGGATCAGGTGAGGTGGGGGGGGGATGAGGGAGGAGAGCAGAGATGAGGGGGGAACCAGTCCTACAGAAGGCATCACACCCTGGGACACAGGGTTCTCCCCAGAAAGAGAATATTGGGAGGTCAGGGGAGGAGAGAGGGCAACAGAAAGGAGGACTGACTGTAAAGCATGGAAATTTGAAATAAGAGTCCCAGACTGAGGCACCAAGGGCCCTGGGTTCTAATTCTGACTCAATTGAGTGGACACATTTTCATCCTCAATTTGCCCCATCTGGGGAAAAAAAGCGGGGAAAAGTGCAAATGTTCCCCCCTGCCGCCTCTGAGGACTCCAACAGGAGGAGAAGGAGCAAGAAGGGGCAGCAGAAAAGTATTTGGAGAAGAGGGAAAGCATTATTCCATGCTGCACCGGACCGAGGCACTCACCTGACAGCCGCTAGAAACAGCACTTTTTCTGAACCCCCCACAGGTGCCACCAAGCTGCCTCTCCTGGTACAAAGCCCACAGCCCCACATTGGGCAGGAAGACCAGGGCCACCAGTACCACCGCCTGAAAAAGCCCCTTCAGAGCCCGGCAGCCCTGCACCGCACTAGCTGTGTTGTGAGCTATCCCTGAAGCCACACTTGGGAATATAAAATATTGGAGTCTTTATTACACAGTTAACTGGCTGCAGGCCGCCCATTGTTACAAAGGCCCACAGCCCCCCAAATACACATAACACAGCTAGCAAACATGCTAAAGAGGAAAGAAATAAAAACAATACCAACAAGGCAATTCAGCTTCCATGGACATCTGAATGACCAAAGATGAGACAGGACCCAGCACTCAACTAGGGAGACACATGTGGCAAGACTTAAGCTGATCCGGGCCTAAAAAGATCAGAGCACCGGCAGATCCACCAGAAATTCCCAGTCCCAGGCACTGGACTGACAGGTTCAATAACCTATCAGCCAAGTGCTCACCCCAGGGATCCGGACACGCCCATCATCTGGCCTAAAGAGATCAGTTCAGGGGGCAGAGCCACAGGAAATTCCCAGTCCCAGGCATTGGACTGACAGGTTCAATAACCTATCAGCCAAGTGCCCACCCCTGCCTCCAGGGATCCGGGCATGCCTCTCATCTGGGAGGCTGGTTTTCCTCCCCAAGCATGAAGACTATATGACAGACTCTACAATCACCATGTGGCCAATATGGACAGTCAGACCTGACCTCCTTAGTCCATCCGCATGTCCACTTGGTGGCAGCGGCAACAACTAACCAAACCCAAGACAGCAATGGCGCTGTCCCACTCCGACTCTATAGCACTTTCCACTGCTGCCTGCTCATTGGGCACTGGTGCTCGTGGTGCATTTTGGTGCAGTTGGAGTGCACTCCAGGATCTGATCCCTGCCTCCTATGCTTCTGTGGTCACTGGAGTCGAGGTCTTTGGGCTTTGCAGATAGTGGCGGAGCCCCGCCTTTGCTCAGGCCCTGGGGTCTGGGGCTCCCCTGAAGGCTTGGGTCACCTTGGCTCCAGTGCACATTCCTGGGGATGACACACAAGAGTTAATGAAATGGGGGGAAGTAGTAGCTCATGCCTGTATGCCTAGCTACTCGGGAGGCCGTGATCTGAGGATCAATCTCTGAAGCCAGCCTGGCAGGAAGTCCATGAAAGTGTTATTTCCAATAAAGTCTCAGAAAAAGCCAAAAGCAGGGCAGGGCTGTGGCTCAAGTGGTAGAGCACTAGCCTTCAGCACAATGAGGGTCAGGAACAGACCCAGGCCCTGGGGTCAACCCACAGGGCTGGCCAATAAAAGTAATCAAACCTCTCCTGTCTTTTCTGCCCTTCCTTGTCAGCCTAGGGCTGGCTTTGTGTGCTCACTCTGCCACAGTGCTGTTGCACCCAGAAAGCTTGCTCTTTCTCACCCGCACTGACCGCCTCATTCTCCACTCAAAGTTGAATTTTTTTTGCGCAAGGCTGATATTCTACTGTTGAGTCCTACCTCTACTTCTGACTTTTTGGTATAATTGGGTTAAGAGCCCCATAGATTTTTCTGCCTAGCCTGGCTTCAAGCCTCCATCCTCAGTTCTCAGCCCACTGAGAAGCTAGTATTATAAATGTGAGCCATGGGACCCAGCAAATTTGACTTTTATTTATTTATTTTTACTATTGTTTAACTATGGATGTGGAAACATAAATTGTCATTTTTTATATCTTACAATATTTTAAAGATTCATTCATGTAGCATGGGTCCGAATGCCATTCCTTTTTAAGACTGAATAGTATTTCATTGGATGCATAGATCACATTTTGTTTATTCATCCATGGACATTTGGGTTGCTCCTACCTTTCCACTACTGTGAGTGATGCGATGACTAATATTATACTTCTTTTGTATTGGGCACACTGCTGTAACAGAGTAGCCAGAGGATCGGCTAGAACCCCAGGTGAACTGTGGGGACTCACCAGTACTTTTCCTTCACATTAACAATCCACAAGAATCCTTACAGCCTGCGAGGCCCATATGATATGACCGATTTACACCTTTGGTTTTCTCCTAGTTAGGCTGATCTTGCTGTTTTCCTAATTAAATAAATACCCAAGAAGTTAACAAATCAGGTAGGGCCTTTGCAAATTTGCTCTGGTCTCCTCTAGAAACTTCTCTAAACCTTTGTGTGGACCTGGATACTTGAAGCCTTCTGCTTATAACCCTAGCTACTCAGGAGGCTGAGATCTGAGGATACTTGTTAAAAGCCAGACTGGGCAGACAAAGCTGACAGACTCCTATCTCCAATAAACTAGCAAAAAACCTCCAAGTGGAGGTTTGGCTCAAGTGGTAGAGGATCTGCCTTGCAGGAAAAGCTAAGCAAGGGCATGAGACCTGGAGTTCAAGCCCTCTGGCATGCATACACACACACACACACACACACACACACACACACACACACGTAAAAATAAACCTTTGTGTAGTTCTCTCCATTTTCTCAGGAACAGGAGCAGAAATTCTACATCAGCAACCCCTTCCCTTGCCTGCTGACCTAAAATATTCATTCTTCACTAGTTCTTTGATTTCTCTACAGAGCAGGTCTCAGTTTGGGCTTCCCTCTGGAGGATGTCAGCACCTAGGTCACAATCTATTCTATTCCATTCTTATCTCTAGCAGCACCTGCTACTGTTCATTGAGAATAAACTAGAGCTCTTTCTGGACAGAAGAATTTGCAGAAAAGGTCCCCCTCTTCCCTGAGCCAAGCAGCCTAAGTAAAGCTGAGACCTGAAGTTTTAGCTCATATACTTCTCCACCTTGGGAAAGTAAACTGACGACCTTCCCCAGCTAGGTACATTGTAGCTATTGTATTCAGTAATTACTGCTTGAGCGTAGCAGTCAAAGTCATCAAAGGAAGGAAATTATTTAGTCTCTCTCCCCTTCACCTCTCTTCAACTAGCTCCCTAGAGGACTCTGAAGGAAATTGGAGTTGAGGTGTGTTTTGTTTTTATCTTCCCGGAGTCATTTTTTAATAAAAGTTGCAAACCAGGCCAGGCTTCCCACAATACTTTAAGAACCCAGCTTTAATCTCATGCCCTTTTATCACTTTTTTTTTGGGGGGGGTCTGGTTGTGGGGCCTGGGCTCTGTCCCTCAGCTCTTCAGCTCAAGGCTAGCGCTCTACCACTTGAGCCACAGCGCCACTTCCGGCTTTTTTCTTTTTGCTTATGTGGTGGTGAGGAATCGAACCCAGGGCCTTATGCATGCAAGGCAAGCACTCTACCAGTGAGCCACCTTCCCAGCCCCTTTCATCACTTTTGTAATATAGGATGCACCAAACAATGGAAAGTGCTTTTGGGATTTTTATCCTCCTCCCAGAGACAAGACTACTTTCAGTGGAAAAATAGACCTGATCATTGACTGAAAGAAAATGAGAACTGATACATTTAGACTGAGCCCTCCTATTGGGGCAGTCATGGACATTAAATGAGATAATATATAATAAAAGGTTGCCTTGCTGTGGTGGGTCACATATGTAATCCTATCTACTCAGGAAGCTGAAGTCTGAGGACTGGGGCTTGACTCAGGGCCTGAGCCCTGTCCTGGAGTTTAAGGCTAATGCTCTACTACTTGAGCCACAGCTTTTTTGAGTAGTTTATTGAAGATAAAAGTCTCATGGAGGGCTGAGAAAGTGACTCAGTGGTAGGGCACTTGCCTTGCCTGCCTGAGGCCCTGGGTTCGATTCCTCAGCACCACATAAGCAAAAAGAAAAAAGCCAGAAGTGGCGCTGTAGCTCAAGTGGTAGAGCGCTAGCCTTGAGCTGAAGAGCTGAGGGACAGCACCCAGGCCCAGAGTTCAGGCCCCACGACCGGACCCCCAAAAAAAAAAAAAGTCTCATGGACTTTAGTGCCTGGGCTGGCTTTGAAACAGGATCCTCAAATCTCAGCCTCCTGAGTAGTTGGGATAACAGGTGTGAGCCACCAGCACTTGACTCATAATGACCCCTTTAAAGCCCTCTCACCTGCACTGTTGATCTTGCTATGGTTGCTTCACATATTTGTTTGTTTACTTGGTTGTCACTGTGCTTCCTCAAATAGATGATTGGTTGTGACTTGGGTCAGCACTGTGTCAGCTTCTAGAATATTGTATTTGATGAATGGTAAGTCTCTCCTCCCACTGTCCCCTTGCTACTTCCCTCTATTATTTTTTGTGTGGTCCTGTGCCTTGAACTCAAGGTCTGGGTCCTGTCCTTGAAGTTTTATTGCTTAATGCTAGCACTCAACCCCTTGAACCACAGCCCCCCCATTCAGTTTTCTTGGTGGTTAACTGGAGATAAGAGTTTCACAGTCAGCCTATGCTGGTGGCTCCCACCTGTAATCCTAGCTACTCAGGAAGCAGAGATCTGAGAATCTGGGTTTAAAGCCAGTCAAAGCAGGAAAGTTTGGGAGATTCTAATCTCCAGTTAATCACAGAAAGAGTCAGATGTGGCACTGTGGCTCAAGTGATTGAGTGCAATCCTTGAGCAAAAGTTTAGGGACAGTGCCCATGCCTAGAGTTTAAGGCCCAAGACTGGCAAAAAATTAAAAGGAAATCAAACAAGCAAACAAGAAAATCATAGACATTCCTGCCCAGATTTGCTTCGAATAATGATCCTCAGATCTCTGCCCCACAAGTAGCTAGGATTACGAGCATGAGCCACCAATATCCAGGTCCCTTTTTATTTATGTATTTATTTTAACAAACTGTGGTCTGTGTCTTCAACCTTCCTGGTGGGATATAAAATTTCCTACTAGGTGTCCTTACTTTGGCTTTTTTAGGGATCTTCAGTGTTGATGCTATTCATTCTGGTACCTCAAGCTGATGAAGCCAAAGCCTTAGCCAAGGGTTTTGTAAGAAGAATAGATTCACCAGTCTAGAAGTGCTGGTTTATGGGTCAATATTTAAAACACATTTGTGTGTGTGTGTGTGTGTGTGTGTGTGTGTGTGTGTGCATTTGCAAGTGTGCTGATACTAGGGCTTGTTCACTTGCTTAGCTTTTCTGCTCAAGTCTGGTGTTTACCACTTAAGCCACACTTCCATTTCTGACTTTTTAAAACTGGTTAATTGTCAGTAAGACTCTCACAGGGTTTTTTGCCCAGGCTGACGTAAAACCATGGTCTTTAGATCTTAGCCTCTTAAGTTGCTTGAATGGCAGGCAGGAACCACCGTTGCCTGGCTTGTTTTTAATATTCTTTAACAAACTCCTCATTCAAAGACTGGGTCTCCAATGAAATGTACAAGTCGTTATGTTGAAAATGAACATTACAACTTTGGTGCAGGCGGGGGGGGGGCGAGGATTGGGTGGTGGGGGGAAGATGGGAAGGGAAAACAAAGGAGGAGGCTACAATGCTTGATAAGAAATGTACTCATTATCTTACCCATGTAATTGTAACCCATCTGTACAGTATTTTCACAATAAAAATAAAAAAGGGGGGTGGAAAGACTGGGTCTCCATTTTCCCATCTCATCATCACAAACCTTTAGTCGCCATTCTCTTCTCTACCAAGTAAGGATGATTATAATGGTGTGATTTCCAGGCTGGGAACAGACAGATCAGCTTAGCCAAAAGCAAAGCCCAAAAATCATAAGTATGAGACTTCTGGCAAAGAGCCAGGAGAAAGGAGAAGGGATTGGAATGCAAGAATTTAAGGACAATATCTGTGAACTATGGAGGAAATGAAGGCTCAGAAGAGGGACATGACCTCTCACAGTCCCACTGGTGGCAGTGGAGAACAGGAAGAGCCTTAGTGCCCTGTACCCCAGGACTTGGCATGCCTTCAGTGAGTGGGCATTCAACTAACTCCTTGGAGGTCTCCAAGAGGGCAGTGGCATTTATCAGAAGCCCCAAGATCATTCATACTGTGGCAGATGTAAGAGGCAGCAGGCTCAGATTCCATACTTTCTGTCCCTGGCTTATTCCCTTATGTTTGCCCTAGTCATCATAATAGCATTGCAGTAGATTCCTGGGACCAGAGACTGAGTGACTCAGTCAAAATAGGAGGGAGTGACAATCACCACCAATGATAGCAAGGGAGTGAAAAGTCAGGGCAGGAAGCTAGGGAGGTTGGTGGAACTGAAAAAGGGCCAAGAAGAGAGCTATAGCCAGGGGCTCATTGCTCACACCTGTTATTCTCACTACTCAGGAGGCTGAGATCAGAGAATGATGGTTTAATGTCAACCTGGGAAGAAAAATCCAACAGACTCTTATGTCCAGTTCCTAAAAAAAACAAAAAACAAAAAACAAAAACTGGAAGTGGAGTTGTATCTCAAGAGGTAGAGAGCTGTCTTGAGATAAAGTCAAGTGAGGTAGATGCTGGTGGTTCACACCTCTAATCTTAGCTACACAGGAGGCTGAAATCTGAAGATCATGGTTCAAAGCCAACCTGAGCATGAAAGTTTGTGAGACTTCTTTTTTTGAGTTATTACAGGGGGTAGGATGGAGTCAGTACCGAGGCTTGAACTCAGGACCTAGGTGTTCCTGAACTCTTTTGCTCAAGGCTAGCACTCTACCACTTGGAGCCATAGCAACACTTCTAGTTTTCAGGTGGTTAATTATAGATAAGCGTCTCATGGAATTTCCTGTTTGGGCTAGCTTTGAACCATGACCCTCATATCTTAGCTCCCTAAGTAGCTAGGATTACAGGCATGAGCGATGAGACACTCATTTCCCTTTAATTACTAAAAAGCTGGAAGTACAGATGTTCCTCAAAAGGTAGCATGCGAGCCTTGAGCATAAACAGCTCAAGATCAGTGCCCAGGCTCTGAATTCAAGCCCCAGGACCTGTATGTATGCATACACACCAAGGGGGTCCACTAACAGCCAGAGTGATGAAGGCCATGAAGAGAACATTCATTCACCTGCCTAACACACTAGGACCTTGCAGAACAATCTAGAACTGTGTAGAGAGTTCTGTCTCCTCCCCGTTTGCTGTTCTCCCTTAGATTTGGATGCTGGCTCTTCCTGTTACTGAAGTCCCCATTCCTAGGCCTGTAGGAGACCCTTCCTCCAGTTCTGTCCCCAGCACCACACCCAAAACACGGCTCCCAGTCAGCCACCCCCTCTATACCCCACAGCCCATGGTCATACTACCGTATCTTCCTCTGTGTGTGTGTGTGTGTGTGTGTGTGTGTGTGTGTGTATGTGTGTGTGTGCTTGTGTGTATGTGTATGCACAGGTGCATGTGTGCATGTTCATCCTGGGAATTGAACTTAGGACCTGCACATTGTCCCTCAGCTTTACTACTCAAGGTTATCTCTGTATCTCTTGAGGCACACCTCTGCTTTCAGCTTTTTGATATCTAATTGGAGATAAGTGTCTTATGGACTTTCCTGCCTTGTCTGGCTGCACACCATGATTCTTGCCTCACTCCTAGTCTCCTGAGTAGCAAAGATTACAGGTGTGAAATACCAGTATGCAGAAAAACTGTCTATCTATCTATCAATCTATCTATCTATCTATCTATCTATCTATCTATCTATCTATCTATCTATCTATCTATCTATCTATCTATCTATCTATCTGTCTGTCTATCTATCTCTATCTATCGCTGGTAATGAGGCTTCAATTCAGAACCTAATCACTGTCCCTTAGCTTTTTTGATCAAGGCTGGAATTCTGCCACTTGAACCACAGCCCCACTTTGGAATATTTGCTGGTTCTTTGAAGGTATGTCTAGGGACTTTTCCTACCCAAGTTGTCTTTGAACCAAGACCCTTAGTTCTCCGCCTCCAGAGTCCTTCTTTCTGTGTTATTTTTCCATATCTGTTTGTTACTATTTATCTGCTTTTGTCCAGAGAAGCTCATCTGAGACCCTTCCCAGATCACGCATGCTGCCATGTGCAGTGTTGCAAAGGAATGGCTTGCAGAATGAAGGAATGAAGTCTGTGTGTCCAGCCTCCATCTAGGGATGTGGCAGGTTTCAGGTTAAGGCACTAAAGGTGACTAAGTTATGATCTCTGCCCAAGGAGCTCATGTTCTTCGGGGTGGCAGCCCTGAACTCCCTAGGAGAGTTTTGGGAGTCTGTGATGAGAAACAAAGTAGTCACCAGGAAGGAATAGGCCTAGCCCAAAAGGCAGGGAGTAACAGAACACTCTCTTTCCCTCACCCAAAATCTAAGACCACTGGACAATAAATGGTTGGTGTGAACATTGTTCTGCCCTTTGACTGGGCTTGGACAATGTCCCTGCTTCTGTGTGTGTGTGTGTATGTGTGTGTGTGTGTATGTATGCGTGCATGAGGGTGTACAAACACACACACACACACACACACACATTGGATGAACATAGAAATATTATTTTATAAGAAATGTACTCATTATCTTGCCCATGTAATTGTAACCCCTCTCTACAGTATTTTCACAATAAAAGAAAAAATATTATTTTAAAAAATCATCTCTAAAAGAACTCACTGATGGCTTACAACTGTAATTCTAGCTATTTGGGAGGCAGAGATCTGAAGATCTCAGTTCAAAGCCAGCCCCAGCAGATATATTTGAGAGATTCTTTTCTCCCATGAACCAGCAAAATCCCAGAAGTGAACATATGGCTCCAGTGGGAAGAGTGCCAGCCTTGAGAAGAAAAGCCAAGTAAGAGTGACAGACTCTGAGTTAAAGCCCCAATGCTAGCAAAAATCAGGCAAATAACTAATTTAAAAAATCAGCTCAGAGCTTTCCTCATCTGTAAAATGGAATGATGAACAAGATAATGGAAGAATGAAGGAAGAGAATCCTGAAGGGCCTCAATTCACCCCATTCCACCCCCAACACCCAGCACATATACAAAATCACCTGCTCATTACTTAGAGCCAACCAACTAGGCCTGCTTAGCCTTGTTTTAGTGCCACCTGCTGGTACAAATGCAAAATGCTGCATGTTGCCATCCTAGGAGACACTCCGGCAAGTGTCTTACCTGCTTCACAGACCTCTGGCCTCATTGGGTCTCACTTTGTCTGTCTGCTACATAAACACAGTAGACTCCTTCTGCTCCATATCCTGCATCTTCCTGGCTTGTGATTTTCAGATTATTTCTTTTCTATTCCTTCTGTTGATCCTGGGGCTTGATCTCAAGCCAGGGTGCTATCCCTTAATATTTCTGCTCAAGGCTAGCACTCTACCAATTGAACCACACCTCCACTTCTGGCTTTTTGCTGATTACTTGGAGATAAGAGTTTCGTATGAGCTAGGTGTCAATTGCTCAGGCCTTTAATCCTAGCTACTCAGGAGGCTGATATCTGAGGATGTCAATTCAAAGCCAGCCTGGGCAGGAGAATCTGTTAGTTTCCTATCTCCAATTATTTACAGAAAAATCTAGAAGTGGTGCTGTGGCAAAAGAGTGCTACCTTTGAGCAAAAGAGCTCATGGATAGCTCCCAGATGCTCAGTTCAAGCCATAAGACTAGTAAAAAAAAAAGTTATAGATTTTTCTTTTTGCCTGGTCTGGCTTTGAACCCTGATCCTCAGATCTCAGCCTCCTAAATAACTAGGATTACACACAAAGGGCCCCTCTTATAGAGGTTCTGCCTCCTATCACTGTGAAATTCAGCCATCCTGTATGCAAGCCCCTAGACATCATCTCATCTTGCTTTCAGCAGTTAAGCATGTGGGCCACTGGGCATCACACTGTGGCCCATCACCCCTGGAAGACTTGTACATGAACACTGGACTGAATGGACCTCAGAGGTATTTCCTTTTCTTTTTAGTCCCCTTCTTTGTAGAGATCTTCATTTCTTTGGCTTTCAATCCCAAATAATTTAATAATCTTACTGATATCTCTTCTTTCAAAACTGATCACACCTCTTTTGTGTGCCTATTTTTAAGGCCCTGATATGGATCTTGTGTCCTGTTGTGGCTTCTCCTGACCTGAGCTTACTCAGGAGGACTAATGCTTGTGCAAAAGATATGATAAGTTTACAGGTTTATGAAGGAGTCTGGACAGATTCAATGACTGGATGGGTTTGTATTGATTTATATATAACACTAATTTAATATTTCATATTAATGAAATACAATCTTACTGATTACTCCAAAGCATTATATGTGTACTTATATACATATATGTGTCTATATGTTTGTCTTTGAAAGAATGGCAGTTTTTATTTTAGAACTATTATCAAACACAAGAATAGTAATTGGTATAGTTGATATTTCCAGTGAAGAAAGCAGATATTTTTTGCCTCCAATCATCAATATTTATTGAGCATTTACAGTGTTCTGAACACAGTAGAACATACAGAAAATATTGCCCCTGCCTGGAGGATCTTACATTCTGAAAGAAAAAATATATCTTTTTTTTTTCTCGGTCGTGGGGCCTGAACTCTGGGCCTGGGAGCTGTCCCTCAGCTCTTCAGCTTGAGGCGAGCACTCTACCACTTGAACACAGCACCATTTCTGACTTTTTCTGTGTATGTGGTGCTGAGGAATAGAAACTAGGGCCTCGTGCATGCAAGGCAAGCACTCTATCACTGAGCCACCTTCTCAGCCCCACTTGTCTTTTAAAATGGCACTTTTATTTGGTGTCTTCTGTAACTTTCTGAGGAAATATTCTGTAGGGTGAGATTTGATAGAACTCAGACCCATCATTACTTAGAGAAGATTTAAAGACAAACAATGGCAGAGCATTCAGGATAGAGTTTGTAGGAGATACACAATCTCATTAAGTAAGGTGAGATGTGCTGCAGTAGAGGATGGTTAATAGTTTGTGGGATGCAAGCAAGAAAGCAAGGGATCTTAGAGAGTGAGTAGACCAGAAAAGTCATGTGAACTTTTCCGAAGTACATGGCCACCAAGGAGGAATGGTTAGTGACAAGACAGAAGGCTAAAAAAAAACAAAACAAAAAAAACAACGGTAATCCTGCGTGCCTGGCAAATAAAATTACCAAAATCGAAGGCAAGCTGAATCAAAAAATTCTCAAAAACCAAAACTGACTTAGATGCATAGAATTTTCAGTTAATACTAACCATTGTCATAGTGGGTCAAAAACTTTGTGGCTTCCTAATTTAGAAAATGCTATATATCAAAATTTTAACTGGAACATTATTTTTCAAATCAATGTTCCCCTCCCCAAGGAAAAACTTGGGTTTGTAGGAGGTAGTTGGTAGATAGATTAGTATTTTTGTTATTGTGATAAATTTTGCACTTTAAACTTGGTAAAAGCCCATTAGCTGCCAAAAGGGAGTAAGGAACTAAGTTATAATAATGTACAATTTCTTTTGAGGCATATCAAAACCAAAAGAATAATTTACATGAAAAGTTGTAGAGAAAACGGTAATAATGATTACCAAACAGTTCGTTTTCACTGCATCTTTACTTTTACATTTTTGTTTGTAGGTTGTCTAAAACAGTTAAATACAAATAAAATGTGTAGCAAAAATAATGAGAGCAAGCAGCAGGTAACATTACAAATAATGGAATGTGAACCATTTCTGCCCTTATCCAGAGTTAATTGGGACACAACTTTGTCTCAAATAATACTTCTGGTACTGTAGTCTAAGGTGTGCACACTGAAATAGACTCTTCCACAGAAATAGATGATTCCAGAAGGCAACAGCCATGGAATATCTGTACCACAGCCCTGCTAGTGCTCCAAAATTTTCGAATATCCAGAATAACTACACCTGTGCCTGGAACCAATTTTCCCTTTTATTACCCACCAGTACAAACCAATATGTAGGAAGATTTCTTCACTTCAACATGAAAGCAGTTTTAACACACACTTGTCCTTGTGAAGTCACCATGTACCAAAGTACATGCCAAACACTTACAACTTGTAAAAAATTCTACATCTTCGGGCTGGGAAGGTGGCTCAGTGGTAGAGCGCTTGCCTTGCATGCCTGAGGCCCTGGGTTCGATTCCTCAGCACCACATAAGCAAAAAAGAAAAAAGCCAGAAGTGGCGCTGTGGCTCAAGTGGTAGAGCGCTAGCCTCGAGCTGAAGAGCTGAGGGACAGTGCCCAGGCCCAGAGTTCAGGCGCCATGACTGGCCCCCCCCAAAAAAAATTCTACATCTTCATATTGGCCAATTGAAGATGAAAACAGATAAATCACTAAATGTTAACAGGCAATATCTATTCCCCTAATATTAAAAAACAACAACAACAAACCCTGAGAAATATAGAAATTCAAATAGAAGCAACATAAACCCATCATAAATCATAAACAAACTATCTGTGGGAAAGCATGGATGGCAAATAGTCTGCTGTATAAATTTTAGAATGAGGCAGACAAAAGTTGGAAGGCCATTTAATTTTCCCCTCCTTATCCTGCTTTCACTTCATCTCCTTGGTTATCATATCTACAATGTCAACTTTTCTCTCAGTAACTACTATATTAGCGTACAGTCTTTGAACCCCTCTTCACTTAATGTATCAAGTTCAGCAATGACTTCATCAAAACCTGTCTTTGCAAGAAAGCAAGCTTTCTCTGGGGAGTTCAGAATCTCATAATAGAACACCAAGAAGTTAAGGGCCAGACCCAAACTGATAGGTTTATCGGTTGTGAAGCTTGAACTCTGGGCCTGGGCACTGTCTCTCAGCTCTTCAGCTCAAAGCTAGTGCTCTACCACTCGAGCCATAGTACCACTTCCTGTTTTCTAATCGGTTTATCAGATATGAGTCTCAAATATTTCTTTATTGCTATTGTTTCTAACATATTTGTAGGATGATTTCTTTTTTGCTGTGTATGTCCCTCCCCGATGGTATCTGGTAAAGAACTGCTACACTTGTGTTTCGTTGAAAATCAATCTTTCTATGTTACTCCTGAGCTTGAATGATCCTCCCTACTCAGGCTTAGAAGTTGCTTGACTATAGTTGTATCACTGGGCCTGGAAAGATTAGGCCTACACAGTTATTTTGAGAAGAGCTCCTAGGGAGCTAAGAAGTTAGGAATTCTCTGGTGATGCTGCATTATCAGTAAAGGAACTGTGTTGTCCCAAATGATGCCTGACTATTCCTGACTGTGGCAAATCCCAGGGGTCAGGACACAAGCCTGGTTTCTAGAAGTGGCCCTGACTCTTCCCACACTTAGGACCTGGGATAACAAAGATTTATTCCAAAGTCTAATGGGTAACACCTGGGAAGACAATATGAGGTAGCTTAGAGTGACTGAGAGGAACTTTTAGGATCATAGAAGAGGGAGGAATTCACACTGGAATACGGCATGCAAATGGAAAGACAAAAACACACTGGTTTGGGCCAAGCCATCAAGCTTCACAGAGACCTATCCTTCACTTCACTTGCACCTCACCCACATTCCCCCCGATCTCCCCAAACCACCATTAGTTTGAACAGTAATGGTGGTGAGGTGCCTGTTCTAAGACCACTCCTCCCACCCACAGGATGCTTTTCACTATTTAGCTGAACAAATTGTTAAAGAAAAGATAATGGGAACACCATGAGTTCAAGCCACAAGAATAACAATGAACATCAAAGAAAAGAAATGAAAAGTAAAGTAAAGAACCTTAAAGGAAAGGAAAAATTTGGAAACAGCCAAAAACTACTTAAGATTCCAAAAATGGAATTTGGACATTTCTGGGAAATTGTTAGATTTTTAAAAAAAATTTAATTGGTGCAAGGATGATGCTGTATATCTAGCAATTCTGCTACTTTATTGCAGTGTATACAATAAAGCATGAAAAATGATCTAAGAATCAGTTTAGTGCCTGCGAATACCTTTTTATATTGAACAGGGAGCTATTCCAAAATGTAAAGAAATCAGATATTCTTTACATTCAACAGAACTTATCTGTTACACACGAACAGAAACAAAAGTCTCATAAGCTCAATTACATTAGTAGATCTAAGAATTAAAAAGCCAACTTATTTCATGCTTCCAATACTTGTCCTTTTCTCAGATAGTCTAACAATGTTTCTGGAGACACACAGTGATTTTCATTAAAAAAAAACCAAACTCACCTATGCTCATGCAAGCAGGAGAAAACATCCCCATGCATCCCTGCAGTCCTAAGACAAAGGGCCTAGCACTGGTGGAAACCTACTTCCTCTCAGAGTGGCACGATGCATTGTGGGAATTGTAGTCTATGTTGCAGCACAGATACTTTGAAAGTGCAGGTTTTTTATTCTTTTTTTAAAAGCAGGACAAAGATCCTTCTGCGCATGTGCCTCCCCACCCACTGTGGGTGGTTCCAGCCTGCAAATTCCAGTTTCTTTCCCGTTGCCTTGCTGCTGGAAGTTTTCTCTTCAGTGGAGCTTGGGAGGTGTAACTTGAAGGGATCTCAGGCTGCAGAACTAATAACAGGTAGGAACTGTGAGCTGGATGCAAAACACAAGGCAAAATTGATCCTCCACATGTTCCTCCAGCATGAGGCTGATGATTTGTTCAGGGCTCCAGAGTTTGTGCTGCCACAGCTCTTGTGTCTCCAGGTGCCAGAAACTGGCTTGCAACATTCTGACAGCAAGTTGGGTGGTTCTCCAGAATAGGAGAAAGTGTGCATTTATATTTCCATGATGGTGAAATTCTGCTGTTAACACATGTGACCTTACAATCTTTGCCCAGGTGTAAGATGAGCATGGTAACAATTGTAGCAAAATTGTGAGGTGTGTGCCTGATTTGACTCCATTTATATTGCAGTTGTTTTTTGGGTTCCTGTGTTGTTTCTCCTACAGGTGTCTCTGCTCTTCTCCTTCCTTGTTAGCTTTCTTAGTACTCCTGGCTTTAGTTCACACGTGTTTGTACAAGACCTTTTTACTAGGAACAGGTCTACATGAGATATTACAGTAGTGTGTGATGGTCCTGTTTTGTTTTGTTTTTTTTTTTTTACTTTCTGTTAAGCAATGAAGCCTAGCAATGTTTGAAGAAGGATACCTTGTCAACTCTGACAAGCCCTACAGAGCAGAGGCAGAAAGGCAAAGGAAAGGCAAAATATTTTCAGCTTCCTTGCCATAAGCAAAGATTGGTTCTACTCACTAGAGCACAAGACTCAGGTGGTACTCTTTCCTCTAACACTCCCAATCACTAGGTGCTGTTGGAAGGTTAACAGTAACTAGTAGGAGGCGAAATGAACTTGCCTGAGGAATCAGTCAGAGCCTAGTTCTCAGAAAGGACATGGGGCTGTGGTTTGTGGATTAGGAATTATTGTCACAACTGAAAGTATCTATCTCTGTTCTTACTCATTTATTCAGCCTCTTCACAGTATCAATTCTTGTACATGATCTCTCAAATGTCTCACCTGTGGATATACTGATAGTAGCCTTATAGCGTTGGTTTTTACCTGCAGTTAAGAAAGTGTTTGTCATGGAGTGTTACAGAAGGAAATTAAAGTACTGTGTCTTACTCAAAGTGGTATGGTTTTTAGATGTAACGTATAATGAAGTTTTAGGTAGTGTTCTCCATTTTGTCTCAATCTGCTCAAAGAAGTATTATTTCACTTAAAATCTTCATGGGAATTGAAGTCAATGAAGCTTGAACATTCATTTAAAATATGTTAGTGAAACACGTTGATCCCTTTTTATCCTTTGCAGTTCCTATGCATTTTCCTACCTTAAAATTTTACTAACATGGAGGTTTTCCACTTTATCTGTTCTTGACAATTTACAATTTCTCCACTAGATTATTGAGCCTATTTTACATCATTTAAAATGAGAGACTGCCTAAATATGTATTCCAAAACAATTGTTCAATAGAATTTAAATACAATACAATAAAATGCTCTCTTTTGTGTGCTAGACCTGGTTCTTGGGCTCAAGCACTGGACATTGACCCTGAGCTTGTTTTGTTCCAGCCTAATGTTCTACCACTTAAGCCATATCTCCACTTCTAGGTATTTTAGTAGTTTATTGGAGATCTGTGTCTCTTAGACTTTCCTGCCCCAGCTGGCTTCAATCTGTGGTGCTCAGATCTCAGACTTCTGAGTAGCTAAGATTACAACTATGAGCCACCAGAGCCCAGTTACAAAATAAACTCTTAAATATAGATTATGTTTGTAATAAAATAATATGAAATAGAAACTTGAAATTTAAAGGATGATAGTCTAAATCCCAAAACAAGAAGAAAATATCCCACCCTGAAATCTACAACAATTGTGGTTTTGAGTATTTGAATATGGATAATTAGCCTACAGAAATTTCTTTGTTACTTTTTAAAAGTAAGAAACCATTCTTGTCATGTGGAACAATCCAAAATGAATGTGCAAATGTTGCTTTTAAGTGATTCATATTGTTCCTTAGCACAAACGACCTAACTGAAGTTTACAGAGTAGGTTTTCGTATTTCATACATATCACTGTAAAATTTATGTTATTTTACATTAAGAGTTTCTAATCCACGTAGTTGTGTAAAAAAAAATAAAAATTCTGGACAGTAGCATTTCCTGTGTAAAAGCCAAGCACTAAATATAAGAAAAAGCATATAGATATTTATTTTTTATTTTTATAAGTCTGCATTTTGGGGTGTCCTCAGCTTAGAACTTTGTGTTAGTATTATTTGTGCAACATAAGATTTTAATCTTCTGGTTCTTTAGCTGTGATGTTCTGTCACTCCTATGCTTAATATTTCATGTTACATCTTTATTAAGCCCTTTATCTCTCATATGATTGATTAGGAAAGTGAGCATTAGGGACTTCTCAAAACTGTATTTACATAATCTTTACTGATTAAGTAAAGTAGGCTAAATGACAAATTTCAAGTTATTGCTCAAGGGTGCTTCAAGTATTTGGATGCAGGGAAATGGGTCATTTGAAAACCGTTACTGAAATATTATAATACAAGTAATATGTATTGTATATATTTTCTTGTATAATTTTGGGGAAAAGTATTGAGTTATAACCTATATTCTCTCCATGGAGTTTAAATGTATAAATGAATAAGATAGAGTGCAAAAGCTCGATGGCGTCCTAGGATCCATTTTAATGAATAGAAAAATAATTCATACAACCATAAATGTATTTCATTAATAATTAGTGGTATTGAAGGTGTGGATTTTTGTTTTAATTATTCAATCATTTTTAGGAACCTTAGTTTTTATGAATTCTGTATGTATATTAACCTAGAATACTGTTTGTCTACCAACTAATGGAATGTGGAGTCATCCTCAGTGGAGCATTTAATACTCTACTTGAGACATCAAAGATTCTTCTCCCATAAGAAGGCTTTGTGCTTTTTCACTCCATGTATAATATTTTGAGCAGGAAAATCTGAGGCATAATCACACAGGTTCTTTTCTGACTATGTCAATTGCCTTTTCTCTAAGCCATGCGTCCAGAATCTTCTCTTCATTGGCAACAGGAAGAAAGAATGAGAGGATCTCTGGTGAGTTGTTTTTTATTTATCATTTTTCACATTCCATTTTAGGAAGCTAAGTCTATCCAAGATTTAAAACAGAAAAAAAATATTCAGTTTCAAGAACATGTTCCTAAACAAGAGTAAGATGGTTTTAGAATGAGTAGATTATAAAATGTCTTAGTTGAGGGCAGACTTGCTTGGAGTTTTCTGAGGTGAGATAAAGTAGTCACACTTGTTTGGTGATTCAATGCCATTGAGGGAGTCACTTGTCATGTAAAGTGGACATTTGCTGACAACTTGTCAGAGATCACCTCCTTATGATTAATGTTGAATTATGTTAAACAGGTTTTACTGGAGTTTCTGAAATAGTGTGGTCACACACACACACCTTCAAATGTGAGAGATTACTTAGTAAGATACATGTAATTAAATTACTCTCCATACATACTTCTTGGACTGCTTACTGGTCTTTGACTACATAAAACTTGATAATATTTGATGATATAGTGTGTGGTCTTCGTAGAAAACCCTTTGTATTTTTCCTAACGTGTCGTCACAAGATTTTATTTCTCTATTTACTCTCTTCATTCTGTTTCCTACTCATAAGCTTTCATCATTTCTCTCTTTCTCTCACTTTTTATATATTTTCCTCCCTGTGTCTTCATCTCTTTCAGTCCCCCTTCTCTCCGTCTGTCTCTCACCATTTTTCAAATACTGTATCTGGGAACTTGCTTGTTTTACTGAACAATTTTCCTTTGCTGACATAGTTCTTTGAATTGAAATTTTTCTTACCCCTTTTCTCTTTATGTCTGAGATGAACGTTTGTTGTGTTGCATGCTTGGTGTCTAAATTCAACACTAATGGGACACACCTACCTCATTCTCCACTGTCTTTCTTGTGCTAGTGTTGGAACAGGAACTCACAGGCTTCACATCCTGTCCGCTTCCTCCTTCACTGTTGGCACTACTTGGTCTTTAAAAAAAAATCTTTTTGCATTGTAAAATAGTTTACAGAGGGGTTACAGTTACATGATTATATTTCCTATGGAGCATTGTTACCTGCTCCTTTGTTTTTCCTCTACCATTTCTTTCCTCCTAACCTCTGCAACTCCTCCCACCCTCCCTCACTCAAATGGTAAAGTTCGTTTTCAACCTAGTGTCTTTTTTTTGTTTTGGGGTCCAGCTGTGGGGCCTGAATTCTGGACCTGGGCGTTGTCCCTCAGCTCTTCCCACTTGAGCCACAGCACCACTTCCGGCTTTTTTTCTTTTTGCTTATGTGGTGCTGAGGAATCGAACCCTGGGCCTCATGCATGCAAGGCAAGCACTCTACCACTGATCCACCTTCCCAGCCCCCAACCTAGTGTCTTGTACATCTCATTGTTACAATGAGTCAGCCTGTATCCCTATTTAAGCATTTTGTTTTTTTCCGTCCTATCCCCAAATTAGAAAAGTGTATATACAAGATGCAAGGCACAGTGAAAACATACAGTGAAAACAGGGGTTATACCGTGGGGGAAGAACATACCAAAGGAACAAAAAGTCACATAGTACATTAAAAACAATAGCAAGAAAGAGAAAAACCACTTGAGTTCCTGTCTTAGGGCTCATTTCACTTCATATCATCTGATATGGTCATATGTACATAGCTTTTGACCATTTCTGCTTGTCCTAGACATGTACTAGTTATTTCAAATAAGGGAGATCATGGGACCTATGTTTCTTTGGGCCTGGCTTACTTCACTTATTACACATTTCTCCAAGTCTTAACATTTCCTAATAAATGGGGTGATGACATTATTTCTGATGGAGGCATAGAAAAGCATTGTGTGTGTGTATGTGTGTGTGTGTGTGTATGTGTGTGTGTCTATACACATATATGTATAAATACATATTACGTATATATGGATATATATATCATATTTTCTTGATTCACTCATCTACTGAGGGGCATCAAGGTTGGTTCCATATCTTAGCTATGGTAAATAAATTTGCAATAAACATAGGTGTGCTGGTAGCTTTAGTATACCCTTGTTTGTGATCTTTGGGTAAATACCCTTAAGTGTGATTGCTGGTTCAAAGGGGAGCACTATGTGGAGTCTTTTGAGGAACCTCCATACTACTTTCCAAAGTGATTGAACAAGTTTACACTCCCACCAACAATGCAGTAGGGTTCCCTTTTCTTTTGCATCCCCTCCAGCATCTGTTGTTATTCGTGTTCTTGATTATAGCCATTCTATCTGGGGTGAGGTGGAATTTCAAGGTTGTCTTAATCTGCATTTCTTTTTGGCTAGAGAAGTTGAGACTGTTTTTGATTTTTGTGTTTTTTTTTAGAAAGAAATTGCTCTATTTGTTAGGAAATGGAAAGCCTTGGAAAAAATTATACTAAGAGAAGTAAGAAAGGCCCAAAGAAACATAGGTCCCATGGTTTCCCTTATTTGCAATAACTTGTATATGTCTGAAACAAGCAGAAACGGTCAGATAAGTTGAGTTTAGGCAAAAATGAACCCCATTAAGGATTCAAATGTATTTTCTTTCTTGTAATTGCAGGTCCCATGGTTTCCCTTATTGCAATAACTTGTATATGTCTGAAACAAGCAGAAACGGTCAGATAAGTTGATTTTAGGCAAAAATGAACCCCATTAAGGATTCAAATGTATTTTCTTTCTTGTAATTGTTTCTAACATATTTATAAGTTGAGCCTTTTTTTAAATATGTCTTTTGGCCATTCTTATTTCCTCTTCAGATTAGATTCTTGTTAAGTCTTTAGCCCACTTATTTATTGGGCAGTTGTTTCTCTGAGGATTTGTTGTTGGGGATTTAATTTCTTGAGTTCTAAGTATATTTTAGATATGAGACCCATGTTCATTTTATGCCTAGTGAAGATCTTCTGCCAATCTGTGGGTTTTGTATTGATCTTGTTAGCAATGTCCTTTGCCATGCAGAAGCTCTGCGGTTTCATGCAATCCCATTTGTCCAACATTTCTTTGATTTGTTGTGTTTCTGGGTCTCTATTAAGAAAATTTTGGCTGGTGCCAAGTACCACTGGAGTTTCTCCTATTCTTTTCTGTAATGTTTTTTAGGGTGTTTGCTTTGAATGTGAGGTTTTTGATCATTTTGGAATTGATTCTGGTGCAGGGTTATATATACAGATCTAGCTTTAGTTTTCTACAGGTAATGAACCAACTTTGCCACCACCATTTACTGACAAAGTTGTCTTTCCTCCATTCTATTTTTGAGCTCCCTTCTCAAAGTTTAGGTGGATATAGGTCTGTGTGTACATTTCTGGGACTTCAGTCCTATTCCATTGGTCCTCAAGTTTGTTCTTGTGCAATTACCAATCTGTTTTGATTACTATGGCTTTGTAGTACAGTTTGAAATTTGGTAGTGATATTCTACCAGCATTGTTCTTTCTGGTATGGATCGTTTTTGCTATCTGGGGTCTTTTATTGTTCCATATACATTTCTGGCTTGTTTTTAATATTTCATTGAAGAACTCGGACTATTGATAAGTATTGCATTGAATTTGTAGATAGCCTTTGGAAGTATTGTCATTTTCACAATGTTGATCTTCCCATTCCGGGAGGATGGTAGGTTTTTCCAGTTCCTTAGTTGTGCTTTAATTTCTTTTTTGGCACTATCTCTTGAGCCACACCTCCTCCAATATGTTGATTAGCTGCTTAATTTGAGTTGTCTACCCAGTTTTCTGGCTTCCAGCCTCCTTAATAGCTAGGGTAGGATAAGCATCTTGAACCAGAAGCACTTGTTTTGTTTTTACTTACTTGAATATTTATCATTAATAATTAATTGGATACTACAATAAAGTTAGATGATTGTTAACAGCATATTTAAAATTAATATTCAACCTAAGCTCCAGTATTTCATGTTTCAATTAAGTGATGTACTTTATTTCTAATAATTGTAGCTGTTTTTCTAACTGTGCTACATTTTCTTCACTAACTTTATGCTCACACAACTCCATGAAGATATTGTTTCAAATTTAATTGATCTATTGTTATAGTGGTGATGTATAGAGAGACTACCATTTCTTGGGCCAGGTATTGAATACATTTCCTTTCATGCTGTGTCTTCCATACCCTCACTCTCTCCCAATGTTTCCCTGCCATCTTGACTCATGATTTGTACAGCTTACTTTCATCAGTGCCTAATGACCTCCACAGATGCGCTTTTTACCCCATTTCCTTCTAGTTCTCTGGCTTTCCCCCACTCTCCAGAAGAGATCCATGTGAATACACCATATCTATTTAAACTTTATTGCCAAACCTAGGCTTGAATTTGGAGCCTGTCCTGGGCACCATTCCTGATCTTGATTTGCTCAAGTCTACAACTCTACCACCTGAGCCACAGTGCCATTTCCTAATTTTTCTATTTATGTAGTGCTGAGGAATGGAACCTAGAGCTTCATGCATGGCAGGCAAGTACTCTAACACTTAGCTATATTCCCAGCCCCAAACTATGTGTTTTTATTTCAAAGGTGAAGAAAGAGGCTATATTTAATATTCTATAAATCACAATGACGGAATACATTTCTTTGAGATCCATTGTAATTTCCCTGTGTTTATTTCACTCATAGAATACTATAAATATATCTTTAATTTTTCATGTATTTATAACATAACTTTAATTTTTCATATTGTTTTCTACACCATTTGTCTTCCGATTTACTATTAATCTTGGAATATGTGTCTTGATAAATGCAACACCATAGTATTTTTTTTTAAGTTTTAGATAATGGCATCCATGTGTGTGTCCATGCTGATTTTTTGTCTGGTTGTTATATCAGTTAGTAAGAGGAGTATTAGTTCTACAATAGTAATGGTAGATTAAAGTATTAAAACTGCATGGTCTTTTAAACATGTCTTTGTACCTTTGCTTTTCAGCATACATTTTTACTATCATAATGTATAATCTGTCTGTCATTATCAATGATCTATATCTGTGGTCATATATTTTGGGCTGATGCTTATTTCCTACATATTATCACTATTTGTATTTTTCATCATTAACTTTTGCTCATGGTATCTTTGTATATTTTTTTTAATTTTTATTTCTCTCTAGTCCATGACTTTGGATTGCTCATTAAGTTTTCTTTCTTCTGTTCATGAAAGACAGTGCCTTATATATTTACTATATTTTACAATATAAATATGGTCTTATTTTGATGGATATCTTGCTATTTAATATCTGTTTGTCTCATCTGATATTTATTTCTTATTTTGCTTCTATGTAACCTGCACACACCTCAACTTCCCTGTAAATCACCTCTCATATAAGCTGCAGGCATTCTCCTGTACACTGTGAATTACCTCTGATACCAATTACAAATTAAATCTGATGTAAATAGTTGTTATACTCCATTGTTCATAGGATAAAAATAAGACTGCATGCTTAATACAGGTGCCCTACTTTTTCAAAGGTTTGTTTCTATGTTCCATTGAATTTGTGCAACTCAAAATATGCAAGGACTGCAAGATTTTTTAAAAACAGTCTTATTAATATTCTTCATACAGAAATAAGCAGACATTTCATGTAAAGAACAAAGGCCATTCTCAGGCTGACGCATAGAGCTTCAGCAGAAGTAAAATGTGCAGGAAAATTGTTATACTGTAGAACTGCAAGGAAATGAACTTTCTACCCTGTGGGATTCTTTGTTAGGAACACAAAGGAAATTAACATGCTGGATGCATTTTTACTACGAACATTAATCTTTACAATATTATCATAGTAGTAGCATATAGCATAATATAGTTACTTTTCAATGGAATTGAATGGAATTTATAACCTATGTATAACCTTTCTATTTTCCTTTTAAATTTTTGTAGAAATAATTCTTTGAACTCAGACCCCCATATTTGCGAGGCAAGTACAAAATTAATTGATCCATATGCAGGATTCACAAACTTTGTTTTTAAAACACCTATGTGTTTGTATATTGAATTTGCATTCCTTATGAATTATGAATATGGTACTATAAGTTTTCTTTTCACAAGAGAAATTACATACAATGTTTTCTATACATTCTTTTACCTACACATGTACCATTCCTTTAACTACACATTTACCTTTTTAATAATCTTCTCCTCTGTGTAGATCTATGTTAGCAATTTTTATTTTTCTCTTCATGCACAATAATTTTTTTTTCGGTCCGGTTTTCAGGCCTGATTTCTGGCTCTGGGCCCTATCCATCAGCTCTTCAGCTCAAGGCTAGGGCTCTACCACTTGAGCCACAGCGCCACTTCTGGCTTTTTTCTTTTTTGCTCATGTGGTGCTGAGGAATCGAACCCTGGGCCTCAGGCATGCAAGGCAAGCGCTCTACCGCTGAGCCAGTCACCTTCCCAGCCCCGCAGATTAATTTTTATAGCACTTAAAATGAAGATGTGTTAATAATGCATTATCTTTCCCTAGGAATACCTTCAATCTTAATTGTAAGAAGAGGTCCTTTGCCCCATGGATTGTGTATTGAAGTCTATTTTCTTTAAACACTTTATAGATATATTTCTTTTTGTGTGTTAGTCATCATTCACCTCTGATATTGTCAAGAAAGACTGTATTCCTTTTAGACACTGTACAACAAATTAGTGCTGTATTTTATTCTAATTCTTAAAACTACTATATTTTTTATATCATGTCCCAATTCATAGTTTTATTCTCTATCCTTCTTGTGGTGGTCATAGTTCACATATTTGGGGATCATCTTGAGCATTCCTTAAGCCTCTATCCATTTACATCCATCTTTCAATTAAGGCCTATTAAAATGCAAAGCTGATTAAGAAACATTCTATGGTAATAAGTAAGTATTTGGTGTGGTAGGAAGTAGTCAGTGTTCACAAACGTTCATGCTGGCAGTTCATTTTTACATATGAAGAAACAAATGGCTATCTATGACCATACTTTTATATCTAGAAATTTAATAACAAAAATAGTTAACATCGGATGTTTTATTGTGAGAACTAAGTCAAATCTTATGAGAGCCAAATCATTCGTTTACTATTTTTTGAGTAATTTACTCCTTTGAACATTTACCTGGATGCTGTGCTTTTCATAGATCTACTAATGTGTTATGTATTGCATATGATGTAATGGCCATGTTGTGACTGTTTATGAGAGCACTATTTAATAGAAACTCTAAATAGTATTGTCAGTGAGGCAGAATATGAAAATGCCGAAAACATATTTATTTACTTCATTGTTACCCAGATATATAGTAAATATTACCAAAATAAGCTAAACACACACTTTCAGACTCCTACTTATACTTATTGTTGTCTTGCTAGGTTATTAGCTTCTTAGAACTGTTTTCTTGTCTTCATTGCTGCAACCAGAAATGGGTTCTAATGTATTAGAAAAACTTTGTATGTGTAATTACCAAGTTACTATGGAGGCAAATATTTCTACTTTGATTATATATTCTCTCATTTTATAAATAACACAGAAAGTTCCAACCACATTCTGTAATACAAAAGCATACATGTAGAAGAATGAAATTCTAGTTTTGGTGTTCTCATGACTCAGGGATTGATGGAATGTGCCCTTACAGAAGCTGGTGTCATTTGATGATGTGGCTGTGGAATTCAGCTGGGAGGAGTGGCAGGAATTGGATATTTCTCAGAGGACCCTGTATAGAGATGTGATGCTGGAAACCTATAGCATGCTGGTGTCCTTAGGTGAGCCAAAAATATCACATTAACTTGAAAAGTTAAGTGGGGCTTGACCTCTGGGCATTGGTACAGTGCCTCAGCTCTTCAGTTCAAGGTGAGCACTCTATCACTTGAGCAACAGCACCTCTTCAAGCTTTCTGGTGGTTAAATTGGAGATAAGTATCTCACAGCTTTCCTATTAGGGCTGGCTTTGTATGGCAATCCTCAGATCTCAGCCTACTGAGTAACTAGGATTACAGGTGTGAACCACTGGTGGGCGGAAAATGATTTGTTTTTAGTAGATATGTGAATATTTATAGAACTTTCAATGCTATTTGGATGTAAGTTTCCAGTCTGTGGGAAGTGTCATTTGTTTCAAATGAAGGTAGATTATATACAGGTAGATTATATAAATTCTGAGGCAATTTTATTTTCATTGTTCAAGAATCCAAATCAGCAGTTTGACAAAAGTTCCAAACTGTCTTCCCTAAAGAGAAGACTGTATTCCCAAACTTGAAGTGATTATTGTGGGTAGATATACAATCTAGAAAACACATATATACATACATACATACATACCTATTTATCATTATTGGAAGTAAGAACTGGAAATCACTAGATTAGAGGGAGTATTTATAATCCAAACCTAGTACTAGATGCAGTGGTTCATGCCTGTAATTCTTAGAAGTCTGAAATCTGAGGCTTTCAGTTTGAAGCAAAAAATGCCAGTGAAGTCTCCATGAGACTCTTATCTCAAGATAACCACTCTTACACTGGAAGTGGAGCTAGGACTCAAACTAATACAATGCTAACCTTGAGAAAAAGAATTGCATTCAAGTCACACAACCTGCAAAATTAATTCAAACCTCGGGGAGATTCAACCATGGAGACAGTGAGAAATGAAAGAAGATTTGGGAGCAACCTTGTTAACAGGATATCTGAAATCTTAGAACAATTTTGACACAGCATGAGCAATAAGTCTTCACTCTTATTAACAGGGCACACTGGTCCTAAACCTCAATTGATTGTCAAGCTGGAGCAAGATGAAGAGCCATATATGAGAGAAGCCTCAGACAAGAATTTCTCAGGTGAGTTAAAGCATCTTGCATAGTGATCATGGATCCAGAACCAAATTGGTAAATTCGTCTTGCTATGTACTGACCAATAATATTCCTAATTCCCTTGAGTCCCATGTGTAGCAGAGAACTAGGTGATCTTTGTGTTAGACTTGTGAATCAAAAATGCATGTAGATGCACACTGAACTGTGTAGGGCAGTAAAGGTAAAGTTAGCAATTCTTTCTCTTTGTGGAAATTATTTTGAAAAAAGAAAATTAGAAATGTGAAAAGTGAGATTTACTTTTCTTTGAAACTAGGACTAGGCAGGTATAGCAAATGACTATGCCAAGGCTGCTATCCTCTGATAAGGATAAGGAGGGTAGAGGCCAGGATACAGAACCAAAGCTTTCAGTCTAGAGAGAATGATTAACTAGGTCGTGATCTGATGTGGCTTTAGTTCATGAGTCTGAGGGTTTAAAAGTCAGATGACATTCTGTCTAAGGTGGAGGGAAACAAATTTTAAAATTTCTAAAGATACTTAATTCACAGTGAGAACTTATAACTGAAGAAATGTGGTTATAAAACTTTATTCTCAGGTGTAAGCAAAGGTTTGTATAAAAAAGGTACAATCTCCAAAGTTAGAAAATACTGTTCTCCTAATGTTTGAGAAGTAAAGGAGCACAATATATAAATTATTTTAAGAAAGTAAAACAATACAAAGCATCTATTCCCCTAAGATCAAACAAAACAATTTTTGGGAAAAAATGAAGAATGCTACATATTAAATTATACAGGTTAAAAAGCTAGCAGTAAATGGTTTAGTAATTTGTATAAATAATTCCTCTGACATAAAAAGAAGAAAAACCTGAAATACAGAAAAACATTTTCCATCATAAACTGTCAGTGTTACTCTTTTTTGTTGTTGTGAAAACAATTCACAGAGGGGTTACAATTACATGGGCAAGGTAATGAGTACATTTCTTACCAAGCATTGTTGCCTCCTCCTTTGTTTTCCGTTACCATCCCCTCCCATCATTCCCCTCCAGCCCCCCGTCCCAGCCAAAGTTGGGAAGTTCATTTTTTGACATAACATCTTGTACATCTCATTGTTGCAATGGGTCCACCTTCCCTCCACAAATTATACCTACATCAAACAAAGTAAAAACAGGGGTTATACCATAGGGGAGGGACATATAAAGCAATAAAGAAATATCATATATATATATATATATATATATATGTTAGATACAATAGCAATAAATAAAAACATATGAGTCCTTATCTTGGGGTTCATTTTGTCTAACATCAATTTATTGACCGTTTCTGCTTGTCTCAGATATATACTAGTTATTGCAAATAAGCAGAACCACGGGACCGGTTTCCTTGGGCTTGGCATACTTCACTCAATATAATTTTTCCAAGTCTTTCCATTTCCTAACAAATGGAGCCATATCATTCTTTTCGATGAATGCATGGAATTCCATTATGTATATATACCACATTTTCTTGATCCATTCATCTACTGAGGGGCATTTGTGTTTGTTCCTTATCTTACCTATGGTAAACAATGCTGCAATAAACATAGTTGTGCTGGTACCCTTAGTATGGTCTTGTTTGTGATCATTTTGGTAAATGCCCAGAAATGGGATTGCTGAGTCATAAGGGAGCTCTATGTGGAGTCTGTTGAGGAGCCTCCATTCTGTTTTCCAAAGTGGTTGTACAAGTTTACACTCCCAACAACAATGCAGTAGTGTTCCCTTCTGTCCATATCCCCTCCAGCATCTGTTGTTATTAGAGTTCTTGATTATAGTAGCTCAGTGGTAGTGTGCTTGCCTTGCATGCATAAGGCTCTGGGTTCCATTCTTCAGCACCATATAAGCAGATAAAACTGGGAGTCGTGCTGTGGCTCAAATGATAGAGAGCTACCATTGAGCTGAAGAGCTGAAGGACAACACCAGGCCTGGAGTTCATGCCCCATGACAAAAAAAGGTGTAAGGAAGAGTATTACTTTCTTAATCAATACATTGTGGTAAAAGAAATTTATTTCTCATAAATCATTTCCTATATTAATATTTCAAAATTTGTAACAGTTAAGATGGGGAAAATGTCTTTACCTTTATTTTAAGGAGTATTTGGATCTTATTTATGTTTTTTTTCTTCTTTATATGACTCATTTTAGATATTCAAAAAATGGAGCATGTGATTAAGACTTACCAGGAAGGTCCAGATGAATGTCTGCGTGACGTAGCTGTCACAAATATTAACACAATAGAGCAAAGAGTGAGATTAGTGACAACTTCTAACTTGACCTCCAAACAAAAGCCAGAACTGAATAGGAATGATGAGAACTCCTTAAGGATGACGACGGACGAGTTCATTCAGTGTCAGAACATGCTCCACTACAGTGATCCTGGTAAGATGCCAGCTGCATATATGCCTGGTGTTTCTCCTGTAGTTAAACAATCGCTTAGATATTCAGAGGCTTTTAGTCAAAATTATGATGGTCCATATTTTGAATATGGAGGAGAGAAGGTATTAAATTCAGAGATGATATTCTTTCCACATAATTGGGTTTGCATCAGAGATCCCGCCTCTAACCATAACGAATATAGAGAAGAATATGATAAGTCTGCTCTTCTTGCCCAAGAACTTTGTCAGGGAGGGAGATTTCCAGGCACTATGCATCAGAAAAGAGACACAGGAGAGAATCCTTATACAAGTAGTGAATGTGAGAAATCATTCAGTAAGGATTTACACCTTACAAAACCTGAGAGGAAATATCCAGAGAATCCTGATGAGTATAAGCAATGTGCAAAATCTATCTCTAAGAATTCAGAACTAAGTTCTGATCAACCTAAAACAACACCAGAAGAGAAAACCTATGAATACGAAGAATGTAGGAAAATTTCCACCCAAAAGTCAGGTCTCAGAAGGCATCAGAGAACTGACAAAGAACAGAAGTTTGATGAATGCAACAAATGTGGAAAATCATTTAGAATGAAGTCATACATCACTTTGCATCAGAGAATACACACAGGAGAGAAATCTTATGAATGTGACAAATGTGGAAAGTATTTCAGACAGAAGTCAGACCTTACTGTTCCTCAGAGAACTCATACAGGAGAGAAACCTTATGAATGTAATGTGTGTGAAAAGTCTTTCACCCGTAAGTCAGACCTTACTGTTCATCAGAGAACACACACGGGAGAGAAACCTTATGAATGTAACAAATGTGGAAAGTATTTCAGACAGAAGTTTCACCTTATTGTCCATCAGAGAACACACACAGGAGAGAAACCTTATGAATGTAACAAATGTGGAAAGTATTTCAGACAGAAGTTTCACCTTATTGTCCATCAGAGAACACACACAGGAGAGAAACCTTATGAATGTAATGTGTGTGAAAAGTCTTTCACCTGTAAGTCACCCCTTACTGTTCATCAGAGAACACACACGAGAGAGAAACCTTATGAATGTAACAAATGTGGAAAGTATTTCATATTAAAATCACACCTTACTGTCCATCAGAGAAAACATAGAGGGGAGAAACCTTATGAATGTAATGTGTGTGAAAAGTCTTTCACCCATAAGTCACACCTTAGTGTTCATCAGAGAACACACACGGGAGAGAAACCTTATGAATGTAACAAATGTGGAAAGTATTTCAGACAGAAGTTTCACCTTATTGTCCATCAGAGAACACACACAGGAGAGAAACCTTATGAATGTAATGTGTGTGAAAAGTCTTTCACCCGTAAGTCACACCTTACTGTTCATCAGAGAACACACACAGGAGAGAAACCTTATGAATGTAACAAATGTGGAAAGTATTTCCGATTTAAATCATGCCTTACTGTCCATGAGAGAACACATACAGGAGAGAAACCTTATGAATGTAACAAATGTGGAAAATCCTTCATCTGCAGTTCATCCCTCAGGAAGCATAAGAGAATCCACACACATGAGAAATCTTAGGAATGTGATAACTATGGAAAGTCTCACCTGGATGAAAAATAAGTTTGCATGATAGAACCAAAACCTGATAGAAGCCTTGTGAATGTAGCAAATGTGGAGCCTTTTAGCCAGAAGGCATGCCTCATGGTTCCAAATTGAATGCACACAGGAGAAAAATCTTATGAATGAAAAAAAATGTGGAAAGTTTTTGAGAAGTCATAGTTAAATTTTCATCAGAAAACACACAGGAGAAAAACATTATGAATGAAACAAGTATCAAAAAAGTCCTTCACTTAGTAATCATGCATGGATGAATGTTTATAGAGCACAAACAAGAAAGACAAGGTATGAATAATACCAATGTAAAAAATACCACTTCAACAGCATAGCACAGTGTTCAGCAGAGAACTGAATCACATAGGAGAAAAGAAAATTAACAGGTCTAACAAATATGCAATTTTTAATAGAAGTCAGTCCTCAGTACATCCAAGAGCATAATAAGGAGAGAAAATGTGAGTATAATAAATGTAGACAAATATTTAGCCAGAAGTTTCACAGGTTTCTCTACATATTTCAGAGACCTAGAGACAAGACAGAATGTCGAGTGAACATTAGAGGACATCTTTCAAGCAGAAATGAACCTTCAGCCAGAATTAGAGCACTCACACAAAAAATGAAACCCAACATAGGGAAACCTTTGGCAGAAACCTCTGTAAATTATAGAGAAATCCTTCATGGCAGAATTAAGCTAGGTGTAAGGGAAAACCACTCACTGAACCAACATTTCTCATCCTCTCATTGTGTAGAGTAGGGATGATTTCCCTTCATGTTATTCAGGGGTTGGATTTCCAGGCTTGACAAAGAATTAAGATAGTGAAATTGTTGACTTGTGTCTTTTATATTGAGGAATGGATGGTCAAGTAATTTAATAAACACTTTTCAGAAATAGGAGCTCTGGACCTTTGAGATTGAACTCAAATCATCCATAGTGGTTTGGTAGTGATAGATGGGGAAGGACTATCATGCTTTATTCCAAGGACATGAGAGCATCAATTTCTCCACTGCTCCCCAAAAGTCTTCCACTATATGTGTGGTCTATGTATGCATTATAACACTATTACTATTCCAATTTATTTTTTAATGGAAGGTCTGGTGGAAGATAATACTCCTTGTTTATTACAAAATGTGCACAAGAATAAAATCTGTCTCATCATCTTTCATCCCCAAGTTCATGAAACATTCAGAAAACCTGAAAGAATACATTTTCTTTGTGTGTGGGTACTAGTCTTGTAGATTGAACTCAAAGCCTAGCCACTTTCCTTAACTACTTTTTCTCAAGGCTAAATTCTAGCACTAGAATCACAGTTCCATTTCTAGTTTCTTTGGTGGAAAAATGAAGACATGATTCTTAAGCATTTGGGTTTGGATGAGTAATGCCAAAATGATTTTACTACATGCTGTTTTCTATTTACTACTGATGAGTCTGTTGTAAATTTTTCACTTGTAGACCATGCTATTGTTCTTCTGAGTAATAAAACACTAGTGTGGATATTGTGGAGAGTCTGTGTTTTCTCACTGTTATGGAGGGTGAAAGTGAATTTCTCAAGAGGAGAATATTGCTTTTTCAAGTTACAAATTTCTAGTTCTACAACAAATTATAAGTTATGGTTTTGCTAAATTTAATTCTGTAGCAATTTAAAAAAACTAGACCCATGGAAAAAATGATGGACAAAAGCTAGCTAGAATACTTACAGATATCCATGGGATTATAGAGATAAGCAGAAAGAGGTAGGACTGTGCTAGATATTTGGTAGGGTAAAATACAGGTGGCAGGTGGTCTACCACTTTAAATCACAGTAGATTGCTAATTGGAGATAAAAGCCCTGCTCTGGCTGGCTTTGAACCTCAACATCAGATATCAAGCCTTTTGAGTAGCTAGGATTAGAGTGTGAGCCACTTGAACCTGGCCTAAAAAAAACGAAATGGAGACATGGCTCAAGTGGTAGCATCAGCCTTATCTTGAATACAAAAGGTAAGGAAGAACTCACTCACAGAGGCTGAGTTCCAGCCACAGTATCAGCATGTGTACACATGCGTGCAGGTGCATACATACACACACACACACACACAGTAGTTTAAGAGTGCTTAAAAAACCCAACAATGAAGCTGGGTGCTTGTGGCTCATGCCTGTAATCTTAGCTACTCAGGAGGCTGAGATCTGAGGATCATAGTTCAAAGCCAGCCCAGGCAGGAAAGTCTGTGAGACTCCTATCTCCAATAAACCACTCAGAAAACTCGAAGTGGCACTGTGGCTCAGGTGGTAGAGTGCCAGCCTTAAGCTGAAGAGCTCAGGGACAGAGGAGCTCAGGCCCAGAGTTCAAGCCCCATAACCAACAAACCAAAACAAAACCCAACAATGACAAATTATAGGTGAGTTGTCAGAGAACAAGAAAGGTAAATCTGGAGGCAAATGAAGCTGACATCTGTGATCGTTAAATCTTGAGGATGAACTTAATTGAGATCAATTGCTTTAGATGCATCAGGCTGATGAGTAAAACACACCTTTGTGGGGGGGGGGGCGTTGGGCTGGATATCAGATTAACTGAATCTCTCCTGCATATAGGTCGCACCATTCCATAGGCAGGCTTTCCATATGAAATTAAAGTGGGGTGGGGGAGAGAATACTGCAATGCAGGCATTCTCTTTCCCACTCTTTCCCCCTCCCCTAACTCCCTGGCTACCATGAGTTGTTCTGCTTTGCCAAGATTGCCTGAAATCTGTGACATGAAGCAAAATAAATCCTTTTTCCCTTAGGTTATTTCTGTCAAGTATTTTGTCACAGCAACAACAAACTATATTGCTAACACAAAACCCGATCTTTTCTACTTCTGTCTCTTGTTTTATTTTTTCGCTAGTCTTGAGGCTTGAACTCAGAGCCTGAGCACTGTCCGTGAGCCTCTTTGTGTTCAATCAAGGCTAGTTCTTTGGGGCTGGGAAGGTTGTTCAGTGGTACAGCACTTGCCTTGCATGCTTGAGGCCCTGGGTTCGATTCCTCAGCACCACATAAGCAAAAAAGAAAAAAGCCAGAAGTGGTGCTGGGACCCACGTGGTAGAATGCTAGCCTTGAGCTGAAGAGCTGAGGGACAGCGCCCAAGGGACAGTGCCCAAGCCCCAGGACCAGCCCTCCTCCCCAGAAAAAAAGGCTAGTGTTTTACCACTTGAGCCACAATTCCACTTCCAGTTTTTCTGAGTAGTTTGAGATAAAAATCTTGGTGGGTGCCGGTGGCTCCCACCTGTGATTCTAGCTACTCAGGAGGGTGAGATCTGAAGATCATGGTTCAAAGCCAGCCCAGGTAAGTAAGTCCTTGAGACTCTTACCTCCAATAAGCCACTAGAAAACCAGAAGTGGCGCTGTGGCTCAAGCGGTAGAGCACTTAGCCTTGAGCTCAAGAGTGCAGGGACAGCGCCCAAGCCCAGAGTTCAAGCCCCACCACCGACAAAAAAAAAAAAAAATCTTACAGACTTTCCTGTACTGGCTGGTTTGAACTATCATCTTCAGATGTTAGCCACCTGAATAACTAGGATTACTGGCTCCAGACATTGATACCTGGCCAACGTCCACTTCTACCTCTACCTCTTCCTCTTGGTTCTTCTTCCTCTCCCCTCACCTCCCTCCTCCTTCCCACCATGCTAAAAATGTACAGAATACCACTGAATGAGACACTCAACCCAAGGTTGCCATCTTCACTCAAATGAACTATAAAGCTGACTTTAATAGGTGAACTTGGTAATAAATTATCCTAGTCTTACAGACCTGGCCACTGGAACACAGAACAAATGATTGGCCAGAGACAAGATCACAAAACTTGAATCTTGGCCATACAAACGTCTCAATGAAATTCAATAGTGAACATGAGGCTCAAATCCAGGCACTCTCCTCACCAGACAGAGCCATGTTCTTAATCACACCTGTGGGTGTTGTTGATTCCTTGGTACAGGAATATGATGGAATGACAAAGGACACACACAAATGGAGTATTATTTGAGGGTGAGCTTTGCTAAAAGATAAAAGCCCCAGCTCTGGCATTTACTAACTTGTGACATCATAGACAAGTCATTTTAATTTTTTTGCCTCTGTTTCTACATCTGTAAAATGGAGATAATCAGAGCCCCTTCCCTCATAGAAGAGCAGGTCTCCAGCAAGGTGCAGGGACTCCTGCCAGTAATCCTAACTACTCAGGAGGCTGAGATCAGAGGATTGAAGTTCAAGGCTAAAGAGCAGCAAAGTCTGTGAGACTCTCAGCTCTAATTAATCACCAGAAAACCAAAAGAAGTACAGTGGTTCGAAGTGGTAGAGAACTAGCCTTAAGCAGAAGAGCTCAGGGTCAGTGCCCAGGCACTGAGTTTAAGCCTGATAACCAAAAACAAACAAAAAAAAAAGAGCAGTCCGGGAGCTGGTGGCTCACGCCCGTAATCCTAGCTACTCAGGAGGCTGAGATCTGAGGATCACGGTTCAAAGCCAGCCCGGGGAAGGAAAGTTCATGAGACTCTTATCTCCAATAAACCACTAGAAAACCAGAAGTGGTGCTGTGGCTCAAGCGGGTAGAGCACTCGCCTTAAGCTGAAGATCACAAGGATAACACCCAAGCCCAGAGTTCAAGCCCCACGACTGATACACACACACAAAAAAGAGCATGTTCCACTCATGAGTTTAAGATAGTATATTAAGTTCAAAGCCAGCCATGGCAGCTAAATCTGAGAGATTAATCTCCAATTAACCTGCAAAAAGCCAGAAGTGTAAGTGTGGCTCAAGTAATAGAGCACCAGTTCCAAGCAACCACCCACTGCCTTTATTCCAACTTGGCACAGGCCCAGCACAAATGGTCCAACAACAGATATTTGGTGGTGAGAAACTGAATGAGTGAACTTTACACCTCCTGCCAACCTTTCTTGTCCAGCCCCTCTCTGGCTGCAATGTTAATTATTCTCTCATTGTGTGAAAATAAGTATAGCATAAAACATGCTATACAAACCAAGTAGAAGTATACACTTCAGTGGCTTTAAGTACAGTCACATTTCAAGCAACCTCACTGATATCAACTTCTAGAACTTTCTCAGTATTCCAAACTGAAATTGGGTACCTATTAATTAGCAGCACCCATCCATGCCTTTTCCCAGACTGTGGAAACCCAACATTCTACTTCCTGAGGTTGAGATGAGAGGATTGCAGTTCAAAGCCAGCCTGGGCAGGCAAGTCTGACACTCTTACCTCCAATTAACAAGAAAAAAAATAAAAAACAGAAAACAGAAATAGAGATGGGGCTCATCTGGTAGAGCACCAATTGTGAGGGGAAAAAAACAATAAAAAATATGAGGTGGGGCTGGGGATTTAGCTCTTGGAGAAGCCTGTCCTGACAAGTACAAGGTCCTGAGTTCCATCCACACCTCTGACATGACAACAACAATAACAACAACAAGTAGTACACAAACTATTTATGCCCAGAGGCAAGCTTTACGATAAAAGATAATCACTACCTCATCCTTCTTTATAAATATGAGCTGGGTGCTGTTGGCTCATATCTGTAATCCTTGCTGCTGCTACTCAGGATGCTGGGGATCACAGTTCAAAGCCAGCCTGGGCACAAAACTCCATGAAATTCTATCTTCAGTAAATTACTCAGAAAAAGCTGGAAATAGAGCTGTGGCTCAGTGGTAGCCTTGAGAAAAAGACTCTCATGGATATGTCCCTAGCCCTGAGTTCAAGCCCCAGCATCAACGACAACAAAATAGAATATGAGGTCCTGTGTTTAGGCAACTGCACAAGTATGTACAGACACACAGACACAGAGCACAGTGCCAGCCCCAACCTGACTAACTAAATCCAAGTCTCTGAGGCTGCCTCCAGGCGGTTTGCATTTTAGCCAGCTAAGCCAGGTGCTGGTGGCCCACATCTGTTATCCTAGCTATTCGGGAGAGGCCAAGATCTGAAAATCATGGTTCAAACCAGTCTGGGCAGGAAAGTTCATGAGACTCTTATCTCCAATGAGCCACCTAAAAACCTAGAATTAGAGCTGTAACTCAAGTGGTAGAACTGAGGAAAAAAGCCCAGTTTATAGTACCCAGGGCATAATTTCAAGCCACAGCTGGCACTATAACGTACAGAAAGACCCACCAGTTAGTAAGCAAAAGAGCACCCACTGCATTCACTCCAACACCAGTCTCTCCATGGCTCATGTAGGTGGAAAAGAGAGTGCATTTATTTGTGCCAGTGCTGGAGCTTGAAGTCTGGGACTGTGTGCTCTCTCATAACCTTTTCTCTCTAGGCTGATGCTCTACCACTTTAGCCGCAGCTCACTTCCAAGAGAATGAAAGTTAAATTAAAAGGCTGTACATGCCCAATAATTAGATAGCCTTGGGCACAATTCCAGGAAGACCAATGGTAATCTAGCTCTTAGACAAGTTCAAGCCCCACAGAACCCTAGTTTCCTTACAGGTTTCTGGAATGAGAGTCCTACTAGCACCTAGAATTGCCAGCCATAGCGCAATACTCTTAAAGTCAACAAGAGTAACTTTGTGTTTCAGTTTTGTTTTATTTTGAGGACTGGTCCTAGGGCTTAAACTCAGGGCCTGGATTCTGTCCCTGGGCTTCTGTGCTCCTATCACTTGAGCCACAGATCCACTTTGTGGCTTTTTGGTAGTTAACTGGAGAGGAAAGCTTCATAGACTTTTCTGCCCAGGCTGTCTTTGAATCATGAGCTCAGCTCTCAGCCTACTGAGTAGCTAGGATTACAGGCATGAGCTACTGGTGCCCAGTAACTAACTATATTCCTTTATTAACTAACACTCTGGTAATCCATAAGGCCAGGGCCCACTGAGAGACCCTGGAGCTAGGCTCATACCTAGGACCCATCACCCTGAAGTGGGGGTGAGCTTCTCTAGAGGCTCCAGAACCTCCCCTGCTGCCAGCTCCATTACTCCAGGATAAGGCCAGACCTGTTAATCATCCCTGCTGAGGAGAGTTTAACCCTGCCTGCAGGCCCTGGGCTAGTGTTAGCAACCCTGGTTACCAGCTTTCCTCCAGTTCCCATATGAAGATGGGAAAGAGGAGAGGTCTCAAAGAGAGATCCGGGCTAGGTTATCTGTGGCTCACCTCCTTTCCCCACTCTACTGCACATGCTACAGAGGCTCCCTCCATTCCCAGTTCCATTGTGGTTGTTAGGAAGCAACAGTTTCATTTATGTCTTTGTCTTTCTGACTGTGACACATGTATGAAATGCAGAGGGTCTGGCATATGCAAAATACAGAAGACACATAACTCACTCACACAATTCAAACACTGACAAGGGCAATTAACTGCTGCAGGATGTACTTTTAGCTGCCAAGTTAACGTCAAGGTATTAACTAGAGCATTTGCTAATCTCCATTTGATTAGCCCTAGAACAAAGAGCCCTCTGTACTCAAGACACCAGAATGGCCAGAGACCAGCCAGAGACTGAGGAGAAAGGAAAAGCATCAACCTCAAAAATTCAGCCTCTTGGGCTGGAAAGGTGGCTCAGTGGTAGAGCACTTGTCTTGCATGCATGAGGCCCTGGGTTCCATTCCTCAGCACCACATAAGCAAAAAGAAAAAAGCTGGAAGTGGTGCTGTGGATCATGTAGTAGAGTGCTAGCCTTGAGCTGAAGAGCTGAGGGACAGCACCCAGGCCCAGAGTTCAGGCCCCATGACAGGACCCCCCCCCCCCAACAAAAAAAATTCAGCCTCTTCCTTTGAGGCCAGCCAACAGTCAGTCAAGTCAGATCCTGATATACAAATTACCCACTTCTTATGGGACCAGGAAAAATCCCATAAGCAAATCTGAAATGCCCTACTATAGGAAGCAATTTAAGTATCCATAGACTTGCTAGGAGATAAGGGAGTTGGAATGATGTGAGGGAGCAGTCAAAGCCAGGTGCCAGTGGTTCACACATGCCATCCTAGCTACTCAGGAGGCTGAAATATGAGAATCCTTGTTCTAAGCCAGTGAAATCTGTACGACTTATCTCCAATGAACCACCAAAAAGCCAGAAGTGGAGCTGTGGATCAGGCGGCAGAGCACGGGCCATGAGTGAAAAACACTAAAGGACAACACCTAGGCCCTGAGTTCAAGTCCCAGGATCTGAACACATGAACACACACAAACACACACAAACACACACACACACACACACACACACACACACACACACAGAAATGCAAATTTAGCCTAATGCATGTACACAGGTACAGGTACATGATTAAGTTTCAAAAAGGCAATAACAAAAATGATCACAATTTGGAATGGAAAAATACCAAGTCCCGTCAATTCAGAGGAGAGGAGGAAGGCATGTGGCATTCTACCCTCAAGGAATTGTGCTTTGGGACATTTCGGGGGATCCTTCCACCAGGACACCTCCATACTCCTGGAGAGTTAAAGGTGGCAAGTTCCTCAAGAACCAGAAACTCACCTTTCACCCTATCCAAGGCACCTGAAGCTCCAAGAGGATCTCTGCACTCACTCCCCAAGGAATCCACAGGATCTGAGAAAAAAAATAGGAATGGGGAAAGCCAAATAGGGAGAGGGGAGCAGGGAGGCCTAGGGGCCCCTGTGCAAATGGTAAAATGCAAAAGGGACTGACCTGAGCAGAAACAACAGGATCAGGTGAGGTTGGGGGGGGATGAGGGAGGAGAGCAGAGATGAGGAGAGAACCAGTCCTACAGAAGGCATCACACCCTGGGACACAGGGTTCTCCCCAGAAAGAGAATATTGGGAGGTCAGGGGAGGAGAGAGGGCAACAGAAAGGAGGACTGACTGTAAAGCATGGAAATTTGAAATAAGAGTCCCAGACTGGGGCACCAAAGGCCCTGGGTTCTAATTCTGACTCAATTGAGTGGACACATTTTCATCCTCAATTTGCCCCATCTGGGGAAAAAAAGCGGGGAAAAGTGCAAATGTTCCCCCCTGCCGCCTCTGAGGACTCCGACAGGAGGAGAAGGAGCAAGAAGGGGCAGCAGAAAAGTATTTGGAGAAGAGGGAAAGCATTATTCCATGCTGCACTGGACCGAGGCACTCACCTGCCCAGCTGCTAGAACCAGCACTTTTTCTGAACCCTCACGGGTGCCACCAAGCTGCCTCTCCTGGTACAAAGCCCACAGCCCCACATTGGGCAGGAAGACCAGGGCCACCAGTACCACCACCTAAAATAGCCCCTTCAGAGCCCTGCAGCCCTGCTCCGCACTAGCTGTTTTGTGAGCTATCCCTGAAGCCACATTCTGGAATATGAAATACTGGAGTCTTTATTACACAGTTAACAGGCTGCAGGCAGCCCGTTGCTACAAAGGCCCACAGCCCCCCAAATACACATAACACAGCTAGCAAACATGCTAAAGAGGAAAGAAATAAAACCAATACCAACAAGGCAATTCAGCTTCCATGGAGATCTGAATTATGATGGCATGATGACCAAAGATGAGACAGGACCCAGCACTGGACTAGGGAGACACACGTGGCAAGACTTAAGCTGATCCCGGCCTAAAAAGATCAGAGCACGGGCAGATCCACCGGAAATTCCCAGTCCCAGGCACTGGACTGACAGGTTCAATAACCTATCAGCCAAGTGCTCACCCCAGGGATCCGGACACGCCCATCATCTGGCCTAAATAGATCGGCTCAGGGGGCAGAGCCACAGGAAATTCCCAGTCCCAGGCATTGGATTGACAGGTTCAATAACCTATCAGCCAAGTGCGCACCCCTGCCTCCAGGGATCTGGGCACGCCTCTCATCTGGGAGCCTGGTTTTCCTCCCCCAGCATGAAGACTAGATGCCAGACTCTACAATCACCATGTGGCCAATATGGACAGTCAGACCTGACCTCCTTAGTCCATCCGCATGTCCACGTGCTGGCAGCGGCAACAACTAACCAAACCCAAGACAGCAATGGCGCTGTCCCACTCCGACTCTATAGCACTTTCCACTGCTGCCTGCTCATTGGGCATTGGTGCTCATGGTGCATTTTGGTGCAGTTGGAGTGCACTCCAGGATCTGATCCCTGCCTCCTATGCTTCTGTGGTCACTGGAGTCGAGGTCTTTGGGCTTTGCAGATAGTGGCAGAGCCCCGCCTTTGCTCAGCCCCCGGGGTCTGGGGCTCCCCTGAAGGCTTGGGTCACCTTGGCTCCAGTGCACATTCCTGGGGATGACACACAAGAGTTAATGAAATGGGGGGAAGTAGTAGCTCATGCCTGTATGCCTAGCTACTCGGGAGGCCACGATCTGAGGATCAATCTCTGAAGCCAGCCTGGCAGGAAGTCCATGAAAGTGTTATTTCCAATAAAGACTCAGAAAAAGCCAAAAGCAGGGCAGGGCTGTGGCTCAAGTGGTAGAGCACTAGCCTTCAGCACAATGAGGGTCAGGAACAGGACCCAGGCCCTGGGGTCAACCCACAGGGCTGGCCAATAAAAGTAATCAAACCTCTCCTGTCTTTTCTGCCCTTCCTTGTCAGCCTAGGGCTGGCTTTGTGTGCTCACTCTTCCACAGTACTGTTGCACCCAGAAAGCTTGCTCTTTCTCACCCGCACTGACCGCCTCATTCTCCACTCAAAGTTGAATTTTTTTTGCGCAAGGCTGATATTCTACTGTTGAGTCCTACCTCTACTTCTGACTTTTTGGTATAATTGGGTTAAGAGCCCCAGAGATTTTTCTGCCTAGCCTGGCTTCAAGCCACCATCCTCAGTTCTCAGCCCACTGAGAAGCTAGTATTATAAATGTGAGCCATGGGTACCCAGCAAATTTGACTTTTATTTATTTATTTTTACTATGTTTAACTATGGATGTGGAAACATAAATTGTCATTTTTTATATCTGGTTTATTTCACTTACAATATTTTAAAGATTCATTCATGTAGCATGGGTCCGAATGCCATTCCTTTTTAAGACTGAATAGTATTTCATTGGATGCATAGATCACATTTTGTTTATTCATCCATGGACATTTGGGTTGCTCCTACCTTTCCACTACTGTGAATGATGCGATGACTAATATTATACTTCTTTTGTATTGGGCACACTGCTGTAACAGAGTAGCCAGAGGGGCGGCTAGAACCCCAGGTGAACTGTAGGGACTCACCAGTACTTTTCCTTCACAGTAACAATCCACAAGAATCCTTACAGCCTGCGAGGCCCATATGATATGACCGATTTACACCTTTGATTTTCTCCTAGATAGGCTGATCTTGCTGTTTTCCTAATTAAATAAATACCCAAGAAGTTAACAAATCAGGTAGGGCCTTTGCAAATTTGCTCTGGTCTCCTCTAGAAACTTCTCTAAACCTTTGTGTGGACCTGGATACTTGAAGGCTTCTGCTTATAACCCTAGCTACTCAGGAGGCTGAGATCTGAGGATACTTGTTAAAAGCCAGACTGGGCAGACAAAGCTGACAGACTCCTATCTCCAATAAACTAGCAAAAAACCTCAAAGTGGAGGTTTGGCTCAAGTGGTAGAGGATCTGCCTTGCAGGAAAAGCTAAGCAAGGGCATGAGACCTGGAGTTCAAGCCCCCTGGCATGCATACACACACACACACACACACACACACACACACACACACACACACACACACGTAAAAATAAACCTTTGTGTAGTTCTCTCCATTTTCTCAGAAACAGGAGCAGAAATTCTACCTCAGCAACCCCTTCCCTTGCCTGGTGACCTAAAATGTTCATTCTTCACTAGTTCTTTGATTTCTCTACAGAGCAGGTCTCAGTTTGGGCTTCCCTCTGGAGGATGTCAGCACCTAGGTCACAATCTATTCTATACCCTCCTTATCTCTAGCAGCACCTGCTACTGTTTATTGAGAATAAACTAGAGCTCTTTCTGGACAGAAGAATTTGCAGAAAAGGTCCCCCTCTTCCCTGAGCCAAGCAGCCTAAGTAAAGCTGAGATCTGAAATTTTAGCTCATATACTTCTCCACCTTGGGAAAGTAAACTGACGATCTTCCCCAGCTAGGTACATTGTAGCTATTGTATTCAGTAATTACTGCTTGAGCGTAGCAGTCAAAGTCATAAAAGGAAGGAAATTATTTAGCCTCTCTCCCCTTCACCTCTCTTCAACTAGCTCCTAGAGGACTCTGAAGGAAATTGGAGTTGAGGTGTGTTTTGTTTTTATCTTCCCGGAGTCATTTTTTAATAAAAGTTGCAAACCAGGCCAGGCTTCCCACAATACTTTAAGAACCCAGCTTTAATCTCATGCCCTTTTATCACTTTTTTTGGGGGGGGGGGTCTGGTTGTGGGGCCTGGGCGCTGTCCCTCAGCTCTTCAGCTCAAGGCTAGTGCTCTACCACTTGAGCTACAGCGCCACTTCCGGCTTTTTTCTATTTGCTTATGTGGTGCTGAGGAATCGAACCCCGGGCCTTATGCATGCAAGGCAAGCACTCTACCACTGAGCCACCTTCCCAGCCCCTTTCATCACTTTTGTAATATAGGATGCACCAAACAAAGGAAAGGGCTTTTGGGATTTTTATCCTCCTCCCAGAGACAAGACTACTTTCTGTGGAAAAACAGACCTGATCATTGACTGAAAGTAAATGAGAACTGATACTTTTAGACTGAGCCCTCCTATTGGGGCAGTCATGGACATTAAATGAGATAATATATAATAAAAGGTTGCCTTGCTGTGGTGGCTCACATATGTAATCCTATCTACTCAGGAAGCTGAAGTCTGAGGACTGGGGCTTGACTCAGGGCCTGGGCCCTGTCCTGGAGTTTAAGGCTAGTGCTCTACTACTTGAGCCACAGCTTTTTTGAGTAGTTTATTGAAGATAAAAGTCTCTGGAGGGCTGGGAAGGTGACTCACTGGTAGGGCACTTGCCTTGCCTGCCTGAGGCCCTGGGTTCGATTCCTCAACACCACATAAGCAAAAAGAAAAAAGCCAGAAGTGGCGCTGTGGCTCAAGTGGTAGAGCGCTAGCCTTGAGCTGAAGAGCTGAGGGACAGCACCCAGGCCCAGAGTTCAGGCCCCACGACGGGACCGCCCCCCCCAATAAAAAGTCTCATGGACTTTAGTGCCTGGGCTGGCTTTGAAACAGGATCCTCAAATCTCAGCCTCCTGAGTAGTTGGGATAACAGGTGTGAGCCACCAGCACTTGACTCATAATGACCCCTTTAAAGCCCTCTCACCTGCACTGTTTATCTTGCTATGGTTGCTTCACATATTTGTTTGTTTACTTGGTTGTCACTGTGCTTCTTCAAATAGATGATTGGTTGTGACTTGGGTCAGCACCTTGTCAGCTTCTAGTCTATTGTATTTGATGAATGGTAAGTCTCTCCTCCCACTACCCCTTGCTACTTCCCTCTTTATTATTTTTTGTGTGGTCCTGTGCCTTGAACTCAAGGTCTGGGTCCTGTCCTTGAAGTTTTATTGCTTAATGCTAGCACTCAACCCCTTGAATCACAGCCCCCCATTCAGTTTTCTTGGTGGTTAACTGGAGATAAGAGTTTCACAGTCAGCCTATGCTGGTGGCTCTCACCTGTAATCCTAGCTACTCAGGAGGCAGAGATCTGAGAATCTGAGTTTAAAGCCAGTAAAGGCAGGAAAGTTCGGAAGATTTTTATCTCCAGTTAATCAGAGAAAGAGCCAGATGTGGCACTGTGGCTCAAGTGATTGAGTGCAATCCTTGAGCAAAAGTTTAGGGACAGTGCCCATGCCTAGAGTTTAAGGCCCAAGCCTGGCAAAAAATAAAAAGGAAAGCAAACAAGCAAACAAGAAACTCATAGACATTCCTGCCCAGATTTGCTTCGAATAATGATCCTCAGATCTCTGCCCCACAAGTAGCTAGGATTACGAGCATGAGCCACCAATATCCAGGTCCCTTTTTATTTATGTATTTATTTTAACAAACTGTGGTCTGTGTCTTCAACCTTCCTGGTGGGGTATAAAATTTCCAACTAGGTGTCCTTACTTTTGCTTTTTTAGGGATCTTCAGTGTTGATGCTATTCATTCTGGGACCTCAAGTGATGAAGCCAAAGCCTTAGCCAAGGGTTTTGTAAGAAGAATAGATTCACCAGTCTAGAAGTGCTGGTTTATGGCTCAGTATTTAAAACACATTTTAGTGTGTGTGTGTGTGTGTGTGTGTGTGTGTGTGTGCATGTGCAAGTGCTCTGATACTAGGGCTTGCTCTCTTGCTTAGCTTTTCTGCTCAAGTCTGGTGTTTACCACTTAAGCCACACTTCCATTTCTGACTTTTTAAAACTGGTTAATTGTCGGTAAGACTCTCACAGGCTTTTTTGCCCAGGCTGACTTCAAACCATGGTCTTTAGATCTCAGCCTCTTTAAGTTGCTTGAATGGCAGGCAGGAACCACCGTTGCCTGATTTGTTTTTAATATTCTATAACAACTCCTCATTCAAAGACTGGGTCTCCAATGAAATGTACAAGTCATTATGTTGAAAATGAACATTACAACTTTGGTGCAGGCGGGGGGGGGCGAGGATTGGGTGGTGGGGGGAGGATGGGAAGGGGAAACAAAGGAGGAGGCTACAATGTTTGATGAGAAATGTACTCATTATCTTGCCCATGTAATTGTAACGCATCTGTACAGCATTTTCACAATAAAAATAAAAAAGGGAGGTGGAAAGACTGGGTCTCCATTTTCCCATCTCATCATCACAAACCTTTAGTCCCCATTCTCTTCTCTACCAAGTAAGGATGATTATAATGGTGTGATTTCCAGGCTGGGAACAGACAGATCAGCTTAGCCAAAAGCAAAGCCCAAAAATCATAAGTATGAGACTTCTGGCAAAGATCCAGGAGAAAGGAGAAGGGATTGGAATGCAAGAGTTTAAGGACAATGTCTGTGAACTATGGAGGAATGAAGGCTCAGAAGAGGGACATGACCTCTCACAGTCCCACTGGTGGCAGTGGAGAACAGGAAGAGCCTTAGTGCCCTGTACTTGGCATGCCTTCAGTGAGTGGGCATTCATCTAACTCCTTGGAGGTCTCCAAGGGGGCAGTGGCATTTATCAGAAGCCCCAAGATCACTCATACTGTGGCAGATGTAAGAGGCAGCAGGCTCAGATTCCATACTGTCTGGCCCTGGCTTATTGCCTTATGTTTGCCCTAGTCATCATAATAGCATTGCAGTAGATTCCTGGGACCAGAGACTGAGTGACTCAGTCAAAATAGGAGGGAGTGACAATCACCACCAATGATAGCAAGGGAGTGAAAAGCCAGGGCAGGAAGCTAGGGAGGTTGGTGGAACTGAAAAAGGGCCAAGAAGAGAGCTGTAGCCAGGTGCTCATTGCTCACACCTGTTATTCTCACTACTCAGGAGGCTGAGATCAGAGAATGATGGTTTAAAGTCATCCTGGGAAGAAAAATCCAACAGACTCTTATGTCCAGTTACTCAAAAAAAAAAAACAAAAAAAAAAAACAAAAACTGGATGTGGAGCTGTGTCTCAAGAGGTAGAGAGCTGTCTTGAGTGAAAAGTCAAGTGAGGTAGATGCTGGTGGTTCACACCTCTAATCTTAGCTACTCAGGAGGCTGAAATCTGAAGATCATGGTTCAAAGCCAACCTGAGCATGAAAGTTTGTGAGACTTCTTTTTTTGAGTTACTACAGGGGTAGGAGGGAGTCAGTACTGAGGCTTGAACTCAGGACCTAGGTGTTCCTGAACTCTTTTGCTCAAGGCTAGCACTCTACCAGGGGAGCCACAGCAACACTTCTGGTTTTCAGGTGGTTAATTATAGATAAGAGTCTCATGGAATTTCCTGTTTGGGCTAGCTTTGAACCACGATCCTCATATCTTAGCTCCCTAAGTAGCTAGGATTACAGGCATGAGCTATGAGACACTCATTTCCCTTTAATTACTAAAAAGCTGGAAGTACAGATGTTCCTCAAAAGGTAGCATGCGAGCCTTGAGCATAAACAGCTCAAGGTCAATGTCCAGGCTCTGAATTCAAGCCCCAGGACCTGTATGTATGCATACACACCCAGGGGGTCCACTAACAGCCAGAGTGATGAAGGCCATGAAGAGAACATTCATTCACCTGCCTACCACACTAGGACCTTGCAGAACAATCTAGAACTGTGTAGAGAGTTCTGTCTCCTCCCCGTTTGCTGTTCTCCCTTAGATTTGGATGCTGGCTCTTCCTGTTACTGAAGTCCCCATTCCTAGGCCTGTAGGAGACCCTTCCTCCAGTTCTGTCCCCAGCACCACACCCAAAACACGGCTCCCAGTCAGCCACCCCCTCTATACCCCACAGCCCATGGTCATACTACCGTATCTTCCTCTGTGTGTGTGTGTGTGTGTGTGTGTGTGTGTGTGTGTGTATGTGTGTGTGTGCTTGTGTGTATATGTATGCACAGGTGCATGTTTGCATGTTCATCCTGGGAATTGAACTTAGGACCTGCACATTGTCCCTCAGCTTTACTACTCAAGGTTATCTCTGTATCTCTTGAGGCACAGCTCTGCTTTCAGCTTTTTGATATCTAATTGGAGATAAGTGTCTTATGGACTTTCCTGCCTTGTCTGGCTGCACATCATGATTCTTGCCTCACTCCTAGTCTCCTGAGTAGCTAAGATTACAGGTGTGAAATACCAGTACGCAGAAAACCTGTCTATCTATCTATCTATCTATCTATCTATCTATCTATCTATCTATCTATCTATCTATCTATCTATCTATGTGTCTATCTATCTGTCTATCTATCTCTATCTATCCCTGGTAATGAGGCTTCAATTCAGAACCTAGTCACTGTCCCTTAGCTTTTTTGATCAAGGCTGGAATTCTGCCACTTGAACCACAGCCCCACTTTGGAATATTTGCTGGTTCTTTGAAGGTATGTCTAGGGACTTTTCCTACCCAAGTTGTCTTTGAACCAAGATCCTTAGTTCTCCACCTCCAGAGTCCTTCTTTCTGTGTTATTTTTCCATATCTGTTTGTTACTATTTATCTGCTTTTGTCCAGAGAAGCTGATCTGAGACCCTTCCCAGATCACGCATGCTGCCATGTGCAGTGTGGCAAAGGAATGGCTTGCAGAATGAAGGAATGAAGTCTGTGTGTCCAGCCTCCATCTAGGGATGTGGCAGGTTTCAGGTTAATGCACTAAAGGTGACTAAGTAATGATCTCTGCCCAAGGAGCTCATGTTCTTCCCATAATGAGAAAGCCTACAGCTGGACAGAAAGACATGAGATCTTCGGGGTGGCAGCCCTGAACTCCCTAGGAGAGTTTTGGGAGTCTGTGATGAGAAACAAAGTAGTCACCAGGAAGGAATAGGCCTAGCCCAAAAGGCAGGGAGTAACAGAACACTCTCTTTCCCTCACCCAAAATCTAAGACCACTGGACAATAAATGGTTGGTGTGAACATTGTTCTGCCTTTTGACTGGGCTTGGACAATGTCCCTGCTTCTGTGTGTGTGTGTGTATGTGTGTGTGTGTGTGTGTATGTGTGCATGAGGGTGTACAAACACACACACACACACACACATTGGATGAACTTAGAAATATTATTTTATAAGAAATGTACTCATTATCTTGCCCATGTAATTGTAACCCCTCTGTACAGTATTTTCACAATAAAAGAAAAAATATTATTTTAAAAAATCATCTCTAAAACAACTCACTGATGGCTTACGACTGTAATTCTAGCTATTTGGGAGGCAGAGATCTGAAGATCTCAGTTCAAAGCCAGCCCCAGCAGATATATTTGAGAGATTCTTTTCTCCCATGAACCAGCAAAATCCCAGAAGTGAACATATGGCTCCAGTGGGAAGAGTGCCAGCCTTGAGAAGAAAAGCCAAGTAAGAGTGACAGACTCTGAGTTAAAGCCCCAATGCTAGCAAAAATCAGGCAAATAACTAATTTAAAAAATCAGCTCAGAGCTTTCCTCATCTGTAAAATGGAATGATGAACAAGATAATGGAAGAATGAAGGAAGAGAATCCTGAAGGGCCTCAATTCACCCCATTCCACCCCCAACACCCAGCAAATATACAAAATCACCTGCTCATTACTTAGAGCCAACCAACTAGGCCTGCTTAGCCTTGTTGTTTAGTGCCACCTGCTGGTACAAATGCAAAATGCTGCATGTTGCCATCCTAGGAGACACTTCGGCAAGTGTCTTACCTGCTTCACAGACCTCTGGCCTCATTGGGTCTCACTTTGTCTGTCTGCTACATAAACACAGTAGACTCCTTCTGCTCCATATCCTGCATCTTCCTGGCTTGTGATTTTCAGATTATTTCTTTTCTATTCCTTCTGTTGATCCTGGGGCTTGATCTCAAGCCAGGGTGCTATCCCTTAATATTTATGCTCAAGGCTAGCACTCTACCAATTGAACCACACCTCCACTTCTGGCTTTTTGCTGATTACTTGGAGATAAGAGTTTCGTATGAGCTAGGTGTCAATTGCTCAGGCCTTTAATCCTAGCTACTCAGGAGGCTGATATCTGAGGATGTCAATTCAAAGCCAGCCTGGGCAGGAGAATCTGTTAGTTTCCTATCTCCAATTACTTACAGAAAAATCTAGAAGTGGTGCTGTGGCAAAAGAGTGCTACCTTTGAGCAAAAGAGCTCATGGATAGCTCCCAGATGCTCAGTTCAAGCCATAAGACTAGTAAAAAAAAAAGTTATAGATTTTTCTTTTTGCCTGGGCTGGCTTTGAACCCTGATCCTCAGATCTCAGCCTCCAAAGTAACTAGGATTACACACAAAGGGCCCCTCTTATAAAGGTTCTGTCTCCTATTACTGTGACCTTCAGCCATCCTGTATGCAAGCCCCTAGACATCATCTCATCCTGCCTTGAGCAGTTAAGCACGTGGGCTACTGGGCATCACACTGTGGCCCATCACCCCTGGAAGACTTGTACATGAACACTGGACTGAATGGACCTCAGAGATATTTCCTTTTCTATTTAGTCCCCTTCTTTGTAGAGATCTTCATTTCTTTGGCTTTCAATCCCAAATAATTTAATAATCTTACTGATATCTCTTCTTTCAAAACTGATCACACCTCTTTTGTGTGCCTATTTTTAAGGCCCTGATATGGATCTTGTGTCCTGTTGTGACTTCTCCTGACCTGAGCTTACTCAGGAGGACTAATGCTTGTGCAAAAGATATGAAAAGTTTACAGGTTTATGAAGGAGTCTGGACGGGTTCAATGACTGGATGGGTTTGTATTGATTTATATATAACACTAATTTAATATTTCATATTAATGAAATACAATCTTACTGATTACCCCCAAAGCATTATATGTGTACTTATATACATATATGTGTCTATATGTTTGTCTTTGAAAGAATGGCAGTGTTTATTTTAGAACTATTATCAAACACAAGAATAGTAATTGGTATAGTTGATATTTCCAATGAAGAAAGCAGATATTTTTTGCCTCCAATCATCAATATTTATTGAGCATTTACAGTGTACTGAACACAGTAGAACATACAGAAAATATTGTCCCTGCTCTGGAGGATCTTACATTCTGAAAGAAAAAATATATCTTTTTTTTTTCTCAGTCGTGGGGCCTGAACTCTGGGCCTGGGAGCTGTCCCTCAGCTCTTCAGCTTGAGGCGAGCACTCTACCACTTGAACACAGCACCATTTCTGACTTTTTCTGTGTATGTGGTGCTGAGGAATAGAAACTAGGGTCTCGTGCATGCAAGGCAAGCACTCTATCACTGAGCCACCTTCTCAGCCCCACTTGTCTTTTAAAATGGCACTTTTATTTGGTGTCTTCTGTAACTTTCTGAAGAAATATTCTGTAGGGTGAGATTTGATATAACGCAGACCCATCATTACTTAGAGAAGATTTAAAGACAAACAATGGCAGAGCATTCAGGATAGAGTTTGTAGGAGATACACAATCTCATTAAGTAAGGTGAGATGTGCTGCAGTAGAGGATGGTTAATAGTTTGTGGGATGCAAGCAAGGAAAGCAAGGGATCTTAGACAGTGAGTAGACCAGAAAAGTCATGTGACCTTTTCCGAAGTACATGGCCACCAAGGAGGAATGGTTAGTGACAAGACAGAAGGCTAAAAAAAAATAAATAAAAAAATAAAAAAACCAACGATAATCCTGCGTGCCTGGCAAATACAATTATCAAAATCGAAGGCAAGCTGAATCAAAAAATTCTCAAAAACCAAAACTGATTTAGATGCACAGAATTTTCAGTTAATACTAACCATGGTGAGTCAAAAACGTTGTGGCTTCCTAAGTTAGAAAATGCTATATATCAAAATTTTAACTGGAACATTATTTTTCAAATCAATTTTCCCCTCCCCAAGGAAATACTTGGGTTTGTAGGAGGTAGTTGGTAGATAGATTAGTATTTTTGTTATTGTGATAAATTTTGCACTTTAAACTTTTTAAAAGCCCATTAGCTGCCAAAAGATAGTAAGGAACAAAGTTATAATAATGTACAATTTCTTTTGAGGCATATCAAAACCAAAAGAATAATTTACATGAAAAGTTGTAGAGAAAACGGTAATAATGATTACCAAACAGTTCGTTTTCACTGCATCTTTACTTTTACATTTTTGTTTGTAGGTTGTCTAAAACAGTTAAATACAAATAAAATGTGTAGCAAAAATAATGAGAGCAAGCAGCAGGTAACATTACAAATAATGGAATGTGAACCATTTCTGCCCTTATCCAGAGTTAATTGGGACACAACTTTGTCTCAAATAATACTTCTGGTACTGTAGTCTAAGGTGTGCACACTGAAATAGACTCTTCCACAGAAATAGATGATTCCAGAATGCAACAGCCATGGAATATCTGTACCACAGCCCTGCCAGTGCTCCAAAATTTTCAAATATCCAGAATAACTACACCTGTGCCTGGAACCAATTTTCCCTTTTATTCCCCACCAGTACAAACCAATATGTAGGAAGATTTCTTCACTTCAACATGGAAGCAGTTTTAACACACACTGGCCCTTGTGAAGTCCCCATGTACCAAAGTACATGCCAAACATTTACAACTTGTAAAAATTCTACATCTTCGGGCTGGGAAGGTGGCTCAGTGGTAGAGCGCTTGCCTTGCATGCCTGAGGCCCTGGGTTCGATTCCTCAGCACCACATAAGCAAAAAAGAAAAAAGCCAGAAGTGGCGCTGTGGCTCAAGTGGTAGGGCAATAGCCTTGAGCTGAAGAGCTGAGGGTCAGTGCCCAGGCCAAGAGTTCAGGCCCCATGACTGGACCCAAAAAAAAAAATTCTACATCTTCATATTGGCCAATTGAAGATGAAAACAGATAAATCACTAAATGTTAACAGGCAATATCTATTCCCCTAATATTAAAAAACAACAACAAAAAACCCTGAGAAATATAGAAATTCAAATAGAAACAACATAAACCCATCATAAATCATAAACAAACTATTTGTGGGACAGCATGGATGGCAATTAGTCTGCTGTATAAATTTTAGAATGAGGCAGACAAAAGTTGGAAGGCCATTTAATTTTCCAATCCTTCTCCTGCTTTCACTTCATCTCCTTGGTTATCATATCTACAATGTCAAATTTTCTCTCAGTAACTACTTTATTAGTGTGCAGTCTTTGAACCCCTCTTCACTTAATGTATCAAGTTCAGCAATGACTTCATCAAAACCTGTCTTTGCAAGAAAGCAAGCTTTTTCTGGGGAGTTCAGAATCTCATAATAGAACACCAAGAAGTTAAGGGCCAGACCCAAACTGATAGGTTTATCGGTTGTGAAGCTTGCACTCTGGGCCTGGGCACTGTCTCTCAGCTCTTCAGCTCAAAGCTAGTGCTCTACCACTTGAGCCATAGTACCACTTCCTGTTTTCTGATCGGTTTATCAGATATGAGTCTCAAATATGTCTTTATTGCTATTGTTTCTAACATATTTGTAGGATGATTTCTTTTTTGCTGTGTATGTCCCTCCCCAATGGTATCTGGTAAAGAACTGCTACACTTGTGTTTCGTTGAAAATCAATCTTTCTATGTTACCTAGAATGGCCTTCATCTCCTGAGCTTGACTGATCCTACTCAGGCTTAGAAGTTGCTTGACTATAGTTGTATCACTGGGCCTGGAAAGATTAGGCCTACACAGTTATTTTGAGAAGAGCTCCTAGGGAGCTAAGAAGTTAGGAATTCTCTGGTGATGCTGCATTATCAGTAAAGGAACTGTGTTTTCCCAAATGATGCCTGACTATTCCTGACTGTGGCAAATGCCAGAGGTCAGGACACAAGCCTGGTTTCTAGAAGTGGCCCTGACTCTTCCCACACTTAGGACCTGGGATAACAAAGATTTATTCCAAAGTCTAATGGGTAACACCTGGGAAGACAATATGAGGTAGCTTAGAGTGACTGAGAGGAACTTTTAGGATCATAGAAGAGGGAGGAATTCACACTGGAATAGGGCATGCAAATGGAAAGACAAAAACACACTGGTTTGGGCCAAGCCATCAACCTTCACTGAGACCTATCCTTCACTTCACACTTGCACCTCACCCACATTCCCCCCCCCCCCCGATCTCCCCAAACCACCATTAGTTTGAACAGTAATGGTGGTGAGGTGCCTGTTCTAAGACCACTCCTCCCACCCACAGGATGCTTTTCACTATTTAGCTGAACAAATTGTTAAAGAAAAGATAATGGGAACACCAAGAGTTCAAGCCACAAGAGCAACAATGAACATCAAAGAAAAGAAATGAAAAGTAAAGAACCTTAAAGGAAAGGAAAAATTTGGAAACAACCAAAAGCTATAAAGATTCCAAAAATGGAATTTGGACACTTCTGGGAAATTGTTACATTTTTTAAAAAAATTTAATTGGTGCAAGGATTATGCTGTATATCTAGCAATTCTGCTACTTTATTGCAGTGTATACATTAAAGCATGAAAAATGATCCAAGAATCAGTTTAGTGCCTGCGAATACCTTTTTATATTGAACAGGGAGCTATTCCAAAATGTAAAGAAATCAGATATCATTTACATTCAACAGAACTTATCTGTTACACACGAACAGAAACAAGTCTCATAAGCTCAATTACATTAGTAGATCTAAGAATTAAAAAGCCAACTTATTTCATGCTTCCAATACTTGTCCATTTCTCAGATAGTCTAACAATGTTTCAGAAGACACACAGTGATTTTCATTAAAAAAAAAAAAACTCACCTATGTTCATGCGAAGCAGGTGAAAAACCTCCCTATGCATCCCTGCAGTCCTAAGATAAAGGGCCTAACACTGGTGGAAACCTACTTCCTCTCAGAGTGGCACGATGCATTGTGGGAATTGTAGTCTATGTTGCAGCACAGATACTTTGAAAGTGCAGGTTTTTTATTCTTTTTTTAAAAGCAGGACAAAGATCCTTCTGCGCATGTGCCTCCCCACCCACTGTGGGTGGTTCCAGCCTGCAAATTCCAGTTTCTTTCCCGTGGCCTTGCTGCTGCAAGTTTTCTCTTCAGTGGAGCTTGGGAAGTGTAACTTGAAGGGATCTCAGGCTGCAGAACTAATAACAGGTAGGAACTGTGAGCTGGATGCAAAACACAAGGCAAAATTGATCCTCCACATGTTCCTCCAGCATGAGGCTGATGATTTGTTCAGGGCTCCAGAGTTTGTGCTGCCACAGCCCTTGTGTCTCCAGGTGCCAGAAACTGGCTTGCAACATTCTGACAGCAAGTTGGGTGGTTCTCCAGAATAGGAGAAAGTGTGCATTTATATTTCCATGATGGTGAAATTCTGCTGTTAACACCTGTGACCTTACTATCTTTGCCCAGGTGTAAGATGAGCATGGTAACAATTGTAGCAAAATTGTGAGGTGTGTGCCTGATTTGACTCCATTTATATTGCAGTTGTTTTTTGGGTTCCTGTGTTGTTTCTCCTACAGGTGTCTCTGCTCTTCTCCTTCCTTGTTAGCTTTCTTAGTACTCCTGGCTTTAGTTCACAGGTGTTTGTACAAGACCTTTTTACTAGGAACAGGTCTACATGAGATATTACAGTAGTGTGTGATGGTCCTGGTTTTTTTTTTTTTTTACTTTCTGTTAAGCAATGAAGCCTAGCAATGTTTGAAGGAGGATACCTTGTCAACTCTGACAAGCCCTACAGAGCAGAGGCAGAAAGGTAAAGGAAGGGCAAAATGTTTTCAGCTTCCTTGCCTTAAGCAAAGATAGGTTCTACTCACTAGAGCACAAGATACAGGTGGTACTCTTTCCTCTAACACTCCCAATCACTAGGTGCTGTTGGAAGGTTAACAGTAACTAGTAGGAGGGGAAATGAACTTGCCTGAAGAATCAGTCAGAGCCTAGTTCTCAGAAAGGACATGGGGCTGTGGTTTGTGGATTAGGAATTATTGTCACAACTGAAAGTATCTATCTCTGTTCTTACTAATTTATTCAGCCTCTTCACAGTATCAATTCTTGTACAGGATCTCTCAAATGTCTCACCTGTGGATATACTGATAGTAGCCTTATAGCGTTGGTTTTTACCTGCAGTTAAGAAAGTGTTTGTCATGGAGTATTACAAAAGGAAATTAAAGTACTGTGTCTTACTCAAAGTGGTATGGTTTTTAGATGTAACGTATAATGAAGTTTTAGGTAGTGTTCTCCATTTTGTCTCAACCTGCTCAAAGAAGTATTATTTCACTTAAAATCTTCATGGGAATTGAAGTCAATGAAGCTTGAACATTCATTTAAAATATGTTAGTGAAACACGTTGATCCCTTTTTATCCTTTGCAGTTCCTATGCATTTTCCTAGCTTAAAATTTTACTAACATGGAGGTTTTCCACTTTATCTGTTCTTGACAATTTACAATTTCTCCACTAGATTATTGAGCCTATTTTACATCATTTAAAATGAGAGACTGCCTAAATATGTATTCCAAAACAATTGTTCAATAGAATTTAAATACAATACAATAAAATGCTCTTTTTTTGTGTGCTAGATCTGGTTCTTGGGCTCAAGCACTGGACATTGACCCTGAGCTTGTTTTGTTCCAGCCTAATGTTCTACCACTTAAGCCATATCTCCACTTCTAGGTATTTTAGTAGTTTATTGGAGATCAGTGTCTCTTAGACTTTCCTGCCCCAGCTGGCTTCAATCTGTGGGGCTCAGATCTCAGACTTCTGAGTAGCTAAGATTACAACTATGAGCCACTAGAGCCCAGTTACAAAATAAACTCTTAAATATAGATTATGTTTGTAATAAAATAATATGAAATAGAAACTTGAAATTTAAAGGATGATAGTCTAAATCCCAAAAAAAGAAGAAAATATCCCACCATGAAATCTATAACAATTGTGGTTTTGAGTATTTGAATATGGATAATTAGCCTACAGAAGTTTCTTTGTTACTTTTTAAAAGTAAGAAACCATTCTTGTCATGTGGAACAATCCAAAATGAATGTGCAAATGTTGCTTTTAAGTGATTCATATTGTTCCTTAGCACAAACGACCCAAATGAAGTTTACAGAGTAGGTTTTCATATTTCATACATATCACTGTAAAATTATGTTATTTTATATTAAGAGTTTCTAATCCACGTAGTTGTGTAAAAAAAAATAAAAACTCTGGACAGTAGCATTTCCTGTGTAAAAGCCAAGCAATATATATAAGAAAAAGCATATAGATATTTATTTTTTACTTTTATAAGTCTGCATTTTTGGGTGTCCTCAGCTTAGAACTTTGTGTTAGTATTATTTGTGCAACATAAGATTTTAATCTTCTGGTTCTTTAGCTGTGATGTTCTGTCACTCCTATGCTTAATATTTCATGTTACATCTTTAGTAAGCCCTTTATCTCTCATATGATTGTTTAGGAAAGGGAGCATTAGGGACTTCTCAAAACTGTATTTACATAATCTTTACTGATTAAGTAAAGTAGGCTAAATGACAAATTTCAAGTTATTGCTCAAGGGTTCTCCAAGTATTTGGATGCAGGGAAATGTGCCATTTGAAAACCATTACTGAAATATTATAATACAAGTAATATGTATTGTATATATTTTCTTGTATAATTTTGGGGAAAAGTATTGAGTTATAACCTATATTCTCTCCATGGAATTTAAATGTATAAATGAATAAGATAGAGTGCAAAAGCTCGATGGAGTCCTAGGATCCATTTTAATGAATAGAAAAATAATTCATACAACCCTAAATGTATTTCATTAATAATTGGTGGTATTGAAGGTGTGGATTTTTGTTTTAATTATTCAATCATTTTTAGGAACCTTAGTTTTTATGAATTCTGTATGTATATTAACTTAGAATACTGTTTGTCTACAAACTAATGGACTGTGGAGTCATCTTCAGTGGAGCATTTAATACTCTACTTGAGACATCAAAGATTCTTCTCCCATAAGAAGGCTTTGTGCTTTTTCACTCCATGTATAATGTTTTGAGCAGGAAAATCTGAGGCATAATCACACAGGTTCTTTCCTGACTATGTCAATTGCCTTTTCTCTAAGCCATGCGTCCAGAATCTTCTCTTCATTGGCAACAGGAAGAAAGAATGAGAGGATATCTGGTGAGTTGTTTTTTATTTCTCATTTTTCACATTCCATTTTAGGAAGCTAAGTCTATCCAAGATTTAAAACAGAAAAAAAATATTCAGTTTCAAGAACATGTTCCTAAACAAGAGTAAGATGGTTTTTAGAATGAGTAGATTATAGAATGTCTTAGTTGAGGGCAGACTTGCTTGGAGTTTTCTGATGTGAGATAAAGTAGTCACACTTGTTTGGTGATTCAATGCCATTGAGGGAGTCACTTGTCATGTAAAGTGGACATTTGCTGACAACTTGTCAGAGATCACCTCCTTATGATTAATGTTGAATTATGTTAAACAGGTTTTACTGGAGTTTCTGAAATAGTGTGGTCACACACACACCTTCAAATGTGAGAGATTACTTAGTAAGATACATGTAATTAAATTACTCTCCATACATACTTCTTGGACTGCTTACTGGTCTTTGACTACATAAAACTTGATAATATTTGATGATATAGTGTGTGGTCTTACTAGAAAGCCCTTTGTTTTTTTCCTAATGTGTCGTCACAAGATTTTTTTTCTCTATTTACTCTCTTCATTCTGTTTCCTACTCATAAGCTTTCATCATGTCTCTCTTTCTCTCACTTTTTATATATTTTCCTCCCTGTGTCTTCATCTCTTTCAGTCCCCCTTCTCTCCGTCTGTCTCTCACCATTTTTCAAATGCTGTATGTGGGAACTTGTTTGTTTTCCTGATCAATTTTCCTTTGCTGACATAGTTCTTTGAATTGAAATTTCTCTTACCCCTTTTCTCTTTATGTCTGAGATGAACGTTTGTTGTATTGCATGCTTGGTGTCTAAATTCAACACTAATGGGACACACCTACCTCATTCTCCACTGTCTTTCTTGTGCTAGTGTTGGAACAGGAACTCACAGGCTTCACATCCTGTCCGCTTCCTCCTTCACTGTTGACACTACTTGGTCTTTTAAAAAAAATCTTTTTGCATTGTAAAATAGTTTACAGAGGGGTTACAGTTACATGATTATATTTCCTATGGAGCATTGTTACCTGCTCCTTTGTTTTTCCTCTACCATTTCTTTCCTCCTAACCTCTGCAACCCCTCCCACCCTCCCTCACTCAAATGGTAAAGTTCGTTTTCAAACTAGTGTTTTTTTTTGTTTTGGGGTCCAGCTGTGGGGCCTGAATTCTGGACCTGGGCATTGTCCCTCAGCTCTTTCCACTTGAGCCACAGCGCCACTTCCAGCTTTTTTTCTTTTTGCTTATGTGGTGCTGAGGAATCAAACCCTGGGCCTCACATATGCAAGGCAAGCACTCTACCACTGATCCACCTTCCCAGCCCCCAACCTAGTGTCTTGTACATCTCATTGTTACAATGAGTCAGCCTGTATCCCTATTTAAGCATTTTGTTTTTTTCCGTCCTATCCCCAAATTAGAAAAGTGTATATACAAGATGCAAGGCACCGCAAAAACATACAGTGAAAACAGGGGTTATACCGTGGGGGAAGAAAATACCAAAGGAACAAAAAGTCACATAGTACATTAAAAACAATAGCAAGAAAGAGAAAAACCACTTGAGTTCCTGTCTTAGGGCTCATTTCACTTCATATCATCTGATATGGTCATATGTACATAGCTTTTGACCATTTCTGCTTGTCCTAGACATGTACTAGTTATTTCAAATAAGGGAGATCATGGGACCTATGTTTCTTTGGGCCTGGCTTACTTCACTTATTACACATTTCTCCAAGTCTTAACATTTCCTTATAAATGGGGTGATGCCATTATTTCTGATGGAGGCATAGAAAAGCATTGTGTGTGTGTGTGTGTGTGTGTGTGTGTGTGTGTGTGTGTATGTCTATACACATATATGTATAAATACATATTATGTATATATGGATATATATATCATATTTTCTTGATTCACTCATCTACTGAGGGGCATCAAGGTTGGTTCCATATCTTAGCTATGGTAAATAAAGCTGCAATAAACATAGGTGTGCTGGTAGCTTTAGTATACCCTTCTTTGTGATCTTTGGGTAAATACCCTAAAGTGTGATTGCTGGGTCAAAGGGGAGCATTATGTGGAGTCTTTTGAGGAACCTCCATACTACTTTCCAAAGTGATTGAACAAGTTTACACTCCCACCAACAATGCAGTAGGGTTCCCTTTTCTGTTCGCATCCCCTTCAGCATCTGTTGTTATTCGTGTTCGTGATTATAGCCATTCTATCTAGGGTGAGGTGGAATTTCAAGGTTGTCTTAATCTGCATTTCTTTTTGGCTAGAGAAGTTGAGACTTTTTTTGATTTTTGTGTTTTTTTTAGAATGAAATTGCTCCATTTGTTAGGAAATGGAAAGTCGTGGAAAAAATTATACTAAGAGAAGTAAGAAAGGCCCAAAGAAACATAGGTCCCATGGTTTCCCTTATTTGCAATAACTTGTATATATCTGAAACAAGCAGAAATGGTCAGATAAGTTGATTTTAGGCAAAAATGAACCCCATTAAGGATTCAAATGTATTTTCTTTCTTGTAATTGTTTCTAACATATTTATAAGTTGAGCCTTTTTTTAAATATGTCTTTTGGCCATTCTTATTTCCTCTTCAGATTAGATTCTTGTTAAGTCTTTAGCCCACTTATTTATTGGGCAGTTGTTTCTCTGAGGATTTGTTGTTGTGGATTTAATTTCTTGAGTTCTAAGTATATTTTAGATATGAGACCCATGTTCATTTTATGCCTAGTGAAGATCTTCTGCCAATCTGTGGGTTTTGTATTGATCTTGTTAGCAATGTCCTTTGCCATGCAGAAGCTCTGCGGTTTCATGCAATCCCATTTGTCCAACCTTTCTTTGATTGGTTGTGTTTCTGGGTCTCTATTAAGAAAATTTTGGCTGGTGCCAAGTACCACTAGAGTTTCTCCTATTCTTTTCTGTAATGTTTTTTAGGGTGTTTGCTTTGAATGTGAGGTTTTTGATCATTTTGGAATTGATTCTGGTGCAGGGTTATATATACAGATCTAGCTTTAGTTTTCTACAGGTAATGAACCAACTTTGCCACCACCATTTACTGACGAAGTTGTCTTTCCTCCATTCTATTTTTGAGCTCCCTTCTCAAAGTTTAGGTGGATATAGGTCTGTGTGTACATTTCTGGGACTTCAGTCCTATTCCATTGGTCCTCAAGTTTGTTCTTGTGCAATTACCAATCTGTTTTGATTACTATGGCTTTGTAGTACAGTTTGAAATTTGGTAGTGATATTCTACCAGCATTGTTCTTTCTGGTATGGATCGTTTTTGCTATCTGGGGTCTTTTATTGTTCCATATACATTTCTGGCTTGTTTTTAATATTTCATTGAAGAACTCGGACTATTGATAAGTATCGCATTGAATTTGTAGATAGCCTTTGGAAGTATTGTCATTTTCACAATGTTGATCCTCCCATTCCGGGAGCATGGTAGGTTTTTCCAGTTCCTAAGTTGTGCTTTAATTTCTTTTTTGGCACTATCTCTTGAGCCACACCTCTCCAATATGTTGATTAGCTGCTTAATTTGAGTTGTCTACCCAGTTTTCTGGCTTCCAGCCTCCTTAATAGCTAGGGTAGGATAAGCATCTTGAACCAGAAGCACTTGTTTTGTTTTTACTTACTTGAATATTTATCATTAATAATTAATTGGATACTACAATAAAGTTAGATTATTGTTAACAGCATATTTAAAATTAATATTCAACCTATGCTCCAGTATTTCATGTTTCAATTAAGTGATGTACTTTATTTCTAATAATTATAGCTCTTTTTCTAACTGTGCTACATTTTCTTCACTAACTTTACGCTCACACAACTTCATGAAGAAATTGTTTCAAATTTAATTGATCTATTGTTATAGTGGTGATGTATAGAGAGACTACCATTTCTTGGGCCAGGTATTGAATACATTTCCTTTCATGCTGTGTCTTCCATACCCTCACTCTCTCCCAATGAATGTTTCCCTGCCATCTTGACTCATGATTTGTATAGCTTACTTTCATCAGTGCCTAATGACCTCCACAGATGCGCTTTTTACCCCATTTCCTTCTAGTTCTCTGGCTTTCCCCCACTCTCCAGAAGAGATCCATGTGAATACACCATATCTATTTAAACTTTTTTTTGCCAAACCTGGGGCTTGAATTTGGAGCCTGTCCTGGGCACCATTCCTGATCTTGATTTACTCAAGTCTGCAACTCTACCACCTGAGCCACAGTGCCATTTCCTAATTTTTCTATTTATGTAGTGCTGAGGAATGGAACCTAGAGCTTCATGCATGGCAGGCAAGTACTTTAACACTTAGCTATATTCCCAGCCCCAAACTATGTGTTTTTATTTCAAAGGTGAAGTAAGAAAGAGGCTATATTTAATATTCTATAAATCACAATGACGGAATACATATCTTTGAGATCCATTGTAATTTCCCTGTGTTTATTTCACTCATAGAATACTATAAATATATCTTTTAATTTTCATGTATTTATAACATAACTTTAATTTTTCATAATGTTTTCTACACCATTTGTCTTCCGATTTACTATTAATCTTGGAATATGTGTCTTGATAAATGCAACACCATAGTATTTTTTTTTTAAGTTTAAGATAATGTCATCCATGTGTGTGTTCGTGCTGATTTTTTGTCTGGTTGTTATATCAGTTAGTAAGAGGAGTATTAGTTCTACAATAGTAATGGTAGATTAAAGTATTAAAACTGCATGGTCTTTTAAACATGTCTTTGTACCTTTGCTTTTCAGCATACATTTTTACTATCATAATGTATAATCTGTCTGTCATTATCAATGATCTATATCTGTGGTCATATATTTTGGGCTGATGCGTATTTCCTACATATTATCACTATTTGTATTTTTCATCATTAACTTTTGCTCATGGTATCTTTGTATATTTTTTTTAATTTTTATTTCTCTCTAGTCCATGACTTTGGATTGCTCATTAAGTTTTCTTTCTTCTGTTCATGTCAGACAGTGCCTTATATATTTACTATATTTTACAATATAAATATGGTCTTATTTTGATGGATATCTTGCTAATTAATATCTGTTTGTCCCATCTGATATTTATTTCTTATTTTGCTTCTATGTAACCTGCACACACCTCAACTTCACTGTAAATCACCTCTCATATAAGCTGCAGGCATTCTCCTGCACACTGTGAATTACCTCTGATACCAATTACAAATTAAATCTGATGTAAATAGTTGTTATACTCCATTGTTCATAGGATAAAAATAAGACTGCATGCTTAATACAGGTGCCCTACTTTTTCAAAGGTTTGTTTCTATGTTCCATTGAATTTGTGCAACTCAAAATATGCAAGGACTGCAAGATTTTTTAAAAACAGTCTTATTAATATTCTTCATACAGAAATAAGCAGACATTTCATGTAAAGAACAAAGGCCATTCTCAGGCTGAAGCATAGAGCTTCAGCAGAAGTAAAATGTGCAGGAAAATTGTTATACTGTAGAACTGCAAGAAAGTGAACTTTCTACCCTGTGGGATTCTTTGTTAGGAACACAAAGGAAATTAACTTGCTGGATGCATTTTTACTACGAACATTAATCTTTACAATATTATCATAGTAGTAGCATATAGCATAATATAGTTACTTTTCAATGGAATTGAATGGAATTTATAACCTATGTATAAACTTTCTATTTTCCTTTTAAATTTTTGTAGAAATAATTCTTTGAACTCAGACCCCCATATTTGCGAGGCAAGTACAAAATAAATTGATCCATATGCAGGATTCACAAACTTTGTTTTTAAAACACCTATGTGTTTGTATATTGAATTTGCATTCCTTATGAATTATGAATATGGTACTATAAGTTTTCTTTTCACAAGAGAAATTACATACAATGTTTTCTATACATTCTTTTACCTACACATGTACCATTCCTTTAACTACACATTTACCTTTTTAATAATCTTCTCCTCTGTGTAGATCTATGTTAGCAATTTTTATTTTTCTCTTCATGCACAATAATTTTTTTTTCGGTCCCGTTTTCGGGCCTGATCTCTGGCCCTGGGCCCTATCCATCAGCTCTTCAGCTCAAGGCTAGGGCTCTACCACTTGAGCCACAGCGCCACTTCTGGCTTTTTTCTTGTTTGCTCATGTGGTGCTGAGGAATCGAACCCTGGGCCTCAGGCATGCAAGGCAAGCGCTCTACCGCTGAGCCAGGCACCTTCCCAGCCCCGCAGAATAATTTTTATAGCACTTAAAATGAAGATGTGTTAATAATGCATTATCTTTCCCTAGGAATACCTTCAATCTTAATTTTAAGAAGAGGCCCTTTGCCCCATGGATTGTGTATTGAAGTCTATTTTCTTTAAACACTTTATAGATATATTTCTTTTTGTGTGTTAGTCATCATTCACCTCTGATATTGTCAAGAATGACTGTATTCCTTTTAGACACTGTACAACAAATTAGTGCTGTATTTTATTCTAATTCTTAAAACTACTATATTTTTTACATCATGTCCCAATTCATAGTTTTATTCTCTATCCTTCTTGTGGTGGTCATAGTTCACATTTTTGGGGATCATCTTGAGCATTCCTTAAGCCTCTATCCATTTACATCCATCCTTCAATTAAGGCCTATTAAAATGCAAAGCTGATTAAGAAACATTTTATGGTAATAAGTAAGTATTTGGTGTGGTAGGAAGTAGTCAGTGTTCACAAACGTTCATGCTGGCAGTTCATTTTTACATATGAAGAAACAAATGGCTATCTATGACCATACTTTTATATCTAGAAATTTAATAACAAAAATAGTTAACATCGGATGTTTTATTGTGAGAACTATGTCAAATCTTATGAGAGCCAAATCATTCGTTTACTATTTTTTGCATAATTTACTCCTTTGAACATTTACCTGGATGCTGTGCTTTTCATAGATCTACTAATGTGTTATGTATTGCATATGATGTAATGGCCATGTTGTGACTGTTTATGAGAGCACTATTTAATAGAAACTCTAAATAGTATTGTCAGTGAGGCAGAATATGAAAATGCCGAAAACACATTTATTTACTTCATTGTTACCCAGATATATAGTAAATATTACCAAAATAAGCTAAACACACACTTTCAGACTCCTACTTATACTTATTGTTGTCTTGCTAGGTTATTAGCTTCTTAGAACTGTTTTCTTGTCTTTATTGCTGGAACCAGAAATGGGTTCTAATGTATTAGAAAAACTTTGTATGTGTAATTACCAAGGTACTATGGAGGCAAATATTTCTACTTTGATTATATATTCTCTCATTTTATAAATAACACAGAAAGTTCCAACCACATTCTGTAATACAAAAGCATACATGTAGAAGAATGAAATTCTAGTTTTGGTGTTCTCAGGACTCAGGGATTGATGGAATGTGCCCTTACAGAAGCTGGTGTCATTTGATGATGTGGCTGTGGAATTCAGCTGGGAGGAGTGGCAGGAATTGGATATTTCTCAGAGGACCCTGTATAGAGATGTGATGCTGGAAACCTATAGCATGCTGGTGTCCTTAGGTGAGCCAAAAATATCACATTAACTTGAAAAGTTAAGTGGGGGCTTGACCTCTGGGCATTGGTACAGCCTCAGCTCTTCAGTTCAAGGTGAGCACTCTATCACTTGAGCAACAGCGCCTCTTCAAGCTTTCTGGTGGTTAAATTGGAGATAAGTATCTCACAGCTTTCCTATTAGGGCTGGCTTTGTATGGCAATCCTCAGATCTCAGCCTACTGAGTAACTAGGATTACAGGTGTGAACCACTGGTGGGCGGAAAATGATTTGTTTTTAGTAGATATGTGAATATTTATAGAACTTTCAATGCTATTTGGATGTAAGTTTCCAGTCTGTGTGAAGTGTCATTTGTTTCAAATGAAGGTAGATTATATACAGGTAGATTATATAAATTCTGAGGCAATTTTATTTTCATTGTTCAAGAATTCAAATCAGCAGTTTGACAAAAGTTCCAAACTGTCTTCCCTAAAGAGAAGACTGTATTCCCAAACTTGAAATGATTATTGTGGGTAGATATACAATCTAGAAAACACATACATACATACATACATACATACATACATACATACATACATACATACCTATTTATCATTATTGGAATTAAGAACTGGAAATCACTAGATTAGAGGGAGTATTTATAATCCAAACCTAGTACTAGATGCAGTGGTTCATGCCTGTAATTCTTAGGAGTCTGAAATCTGAGGCTTTCAGTTTGAAGCAAAAAATGCCAGTGAAGTCTCCATGAGACTCTTATCTCAAGATAACCACTCTTACACTGGAAGTGGAGCTAGGACTCAAACTAATAGAATGCTAACCTTGAGAAAAAGAATTGCATTCAAGTCACACAACCTGCAAAATTAATTCAAACCTCGGGGAGATTCTACCATGGAGACAGTGAGAAATGAAAGAAGATTTGGGAGCAACCTTGTTAACAGGATATCTGAAATCTTAGAACAATTTTGACACAGCATGAGCAATAAGTCTTCACTCTTATTAACAGGGCACACTGGTCCTAAACCTCAATTGATTGTCAAGCTGGAGCAAGATGAAGAGCCATATATGAGAGAAGCCTCAGACAAGAATTTCTCAGGTGAGTTAAAGCATCTTGCATAGTGATCATGGATCCAGAACCAAATTGGTAAATTCATCTTGCTATGTACTGACCAATAATATTCCTAATTCCCTTGAGTCCCATGTGTAGCAGAGAACTAGGTGATCTTTGTGTTAGACTTGTGAATCAAAAATGCATGTAGATGCACACTGAACTGTGTAGAGCAGTAAAGGTAAAGTTAGCAATTCTTTCTCTTGGTGGAAGTTATTTTGAAAAAAGAAAATTAGAAATGTGAAAAGTGAGATTTACTTTTCTTTGAAACTAGGACTAGGCAGGTATAGCAAATGACTATGCCAAGGCTGCTATCCTCTGATAAGGATAAGGAGGGTAGAGGCCAGGATACAGAACCAAAGCTTTCAGTCTAGAGAGAATGATTAACTAGGTCGTGATCTGATGTGGCTTTAGTTCATGAGTCTGAGGGTTTAAAAGTCAGATGACATTCTGTCTAACGTGGAGGGAAACAAATTTTAAAATTTCTAAAGATACTTAATTCACAGTGAGAACTTATAACTGAAGAAATGTGGTTATAAAACTTTATTCTCAGGTGTAAGCAAAGGTTTGTATAAAAAAGGTACAATTTCCAAAGTTAGAAAATACTGTTCTCCTAATGTTTGAGAAGTAAAGTAGCACAATATATAAATTATTTTAAGAAAGTAAAACAACACAAAGCATCTATTCCCCTAAGATCAAACAAAACAATTTTTCGGAAAAAATGAAGAATGCTACATATTAAATTATACAGATTAAAAAGCTAGCCGTAAATAGTTTAGTAATTTGTATAAATAATTCCTCTGACATAAAAAAGAAGAAAAACCTGAAATACAGAAAAACATTTTCCATCATAAACTGTCAGTGTTACTCTTTTTTTGTTGTTGTGAAAACAATTTACAGAGGGGTTACAATTACATGGGCAAGGTAATGAGTACATTTCTTACCAAGCATTGTTGCCTCCTCCTTTGTTTTCCGTTACCATCCCCTCCCATCATTCCCCTCAAGCCCCCCTCCCCAGCCAAAGTTGGGAAGTTCAATTTTCGACATAACATCTTGTACATCGCATTGTTGCAATGGGTCCACCTTCCCTCCACAAATTATACCTACATCAAACACAGTAAAAACAGGGGTTATACCATAGGGGAGGGACATATAAAGCAATAAAGAAATATCAAATATATATATATATATATATATATATATATATATATATATATATATGTTAGAAACAATAGCAATAAATGAAAACATATGAGTCCTTATCTTGGGGTTCATTTTGCCTAACATCAATTTATTGACCGTTTCTGCTTGTCTCAGATATATACTAGTTATTGCAAATAAGCAGAACCATGGGACCTGTTTCTTTGGGCTTGGCATACTTCACTCAATATAATTTTTCCAAGTCTTTCCATTTCCTAACAAATGGAGCCATATCATTCTTTCCGATGAATGCATGGAATTCCATTATGTATATATACCACATTTTCTTGATCCATTCATCTACTGAGGGGCATTTGTGTTTGTTCCTTATCTTACCTATGGTAAACAATGCTGCAATAAACATAGTTGTGCTGGTACCCTTAGTATGGTCTTGTTTGTGATCATTTGGGTAAATGCCCAGAAGTGGGATTGCTGAGTCATAAGGGAGCTCTATGTGGAGTCTTTTGAGGAGCCTCCATTCTGTTTTCCAAAGTGGTTGTACAAGTTTACACTCCCAACAACAATGCAGTAGTGTTCCCTTCTGTCCATATCCCCTCCAGCATCTGTTGTTATTAGAGTTCCTGGTTATAGTAGCTCAGTGGTAGTGTGCTTGCCTTGCATGCATAAGGCTCTGGGTTCGATTCTTCAGCACCATATAAGCAGATAAAACTGGGAGTCGTGTTCTGGCTCAAATGATAGAGAGCTAGCATTGAGCTGAACAGCTGAAGGACACCACCAGGCCTGGAGTTCATGCCCCATGACAAAAAACGGTGTAAGGAAGAGTATTACTTTCTTAATCAATACATTGTGGTGAAGAAAATTATTTCTCATAAATCAATTCCTACATTAATATTTCAAAATTTGTAACAGTTAAGATGGGGAAAATGTCTTTACCTTTATTTTAAGGAGTATTTGGATCTTATTTATGTTTTTTTTCTTCTTTATATGACTCATTTTAGATATTCAAAAAATGGAGCATGTGATTAAGACTTACCAGGAAGGTCCAGATGAATGTCTGCATGACGTAGCTGTCACATATATTAACACAATAGAGCAAAGAGTGAGATTAGTGACAACTTCTAACTTGACCTCAAAACAGAAGCCAGATCTGAATAGGAATGATGAGAACTCCTTAAGGATGACGACGGACGAGTTCATTCAGTGTCAGAACATGCTCCACTACAGTGAGCCTGGTAAGATGCCGGCTGCATATATGCCTGGTGTTTCTCCTGTAGTTAAACAATCGCTTACATATTCAGAGGCTTTTAGTCAAAATTATGATGGTCCATATTTTGAATATGGAGGAGAGAAGGTATTAAATTCAGAGATGATATTCTTTCCACATAATTGGGTTTGCATCAGAGATCCCGCCTCTAACCATAACGAATATAGAGAAGAATATGATAAGTCTGCTCTTCTTGCCCAAGAACTTTGTCAGGGAGGGAGGTTTCCAGTCACTATGCATCAGAAAAGAGACACAGGAGAGAATTCTTATACAAGTAGTGAATGTGAGAAATCATTCAGTAAGGATTTACACCTTACAAAACCTGAGAGGAAGTATCCAGAGAATCCTGATGAGTATAAGGAATGTGCAAAATCTATCCCTAAGAATTCAGAACTAAGTTCTGATCAACCTAAAACAACACCAGAAGAGAAACCCAATGAATACGAAGAATGTAGGAAAATTTCCACCCAAAAGTCAGGTCTCAGAAGGCATCACAGAACTGACAAAGAACAGAAGTTTGATGAATGCAACAAATGTGGAAAATCATTTAGAATGAAGTCATACATCACTTTGCATCAGAGAATACACACAGGAGAGAAATTTTATGAATGTGACAAATGTGGAAAGTATTTCAGACAGAAGTCAGACCTTACTGTTCCTCAGAGAACTCATACAGGAGAGAAACCTTATGAATGTAATGTGTGTGAAAAGTCTTTCACCCGTAAGTCAGACCTTACTGTTCATCAGAGAACACACACAGGAGAGAAACCTTATGAATGTAACAAATGTGGAAAGTATTTCAGACAGAAGTTTCACCTTATTGTCCATCAGAGAACACACACAGGAGAGAAACCTTATGAATGTAATGTGTGTGAAAAGTCTTTCACCCGTAAGTCGGGCCTTACTGTTCATCAGAGAACTCATACAGGAGAGAAACCTTATGAATGTAATGTGTGTGAAAAGTCTTTCACCCATAAGTCACACCTTACTGTTCATCATAGAACACACACAGGAGAGAAACCTTATGAATGTAACAAATGTGGAAAGTATTTCAGACAGAAGTTTCACCTTATTGTCCATCAGAGAACACACACAGGAGAGAAACCTTATGAATGTAATGTGTGTGAAAAGTCTTTCACCGGTAAGTCAGACCTTACTGTTCATCAGAGAACACACACAGGAGAGAAACCTTATGAATGTAACAAATGTGGAAAGTATTTCAGATTAAAATCACACCTTACTGTCCATCAGAGAACACACACAGGAGAGAAACCTTATGAATGTAATGTGTGTGAAAAGTCTTTCACCCATAAGTCACCCCTTAGTGTTCATCAGAGAACACACACGGGAGAGAAACCTTATGAATGTAACAGATGTGGAAAGTATTTCATATTAAAATCACACCTTACTGTCCATCAGAGAAAACATACAGGGGAGAAACCTTATGAATGTAATGTGTGTGAAAAGTCTTTCACCCAAAAGTCAGACCTTACTGTTCATCAGAGAACACACACGGGAGAGAAACCTTACGAATGTAACAAATGTGGAAAGTATTTCATATTAAAATCACACCTTACTGTCCATCAGAGAAAACATACAGGGGAGAAACCTTATGAATGTAATGTGTGTGAAAAGTCTTTCACCCATAAGTCACACCTTAGTGTTCATCAGAGAACACACACAGGAGAGAAACCTTATGAATGTAACAAATGTGGAAAGTATTTCAGACAGAAGTTTCACCTTATTGTCCATCAGAGAACACACACAGGAGAGAAACCTTATGAATGTAATGTGTGTGAAAAGTCTTTCACCCAGAAGTCAGACCTTACTGTCCATCAGAGAACACACACAGGAGAGAAACCTTATGAATGTAACAAATGTGGAAAGTATTTCAGATTTAAATCAGACCTTACTGTCCATCAGAGAAAACATACAGGGGAGAAACCTTATGAATGTAATGTGTGTGAAAAGTCTTTCACCTGTAAGTCACACCTTACTGTTCATCAGAGAACACATACAGGAGAAAAACCTTATGAATGTAACAAATGTGGAAAGTCCTTCATCTGCAGTTCATCCCTCAGGAAGCATAAGAGAATCCACACACATGAGAAATCTTAGGAATGTGATAACTATGGAAAGCCTCACCTGGATGAAAAATAAGTTTGCATGATAGAACCAAAACCTGATAGAAGCCTTGTGAATGTAGCAAATGCGGAGCCTTTTAGCCAGAAGGCATGCCTCATGGTTCCAAATTGAATGCACACAGGAGAAAAATCTCATGAATGAAAAAAAATGTGGAAAGTTTTTGAGAAGTCATAGTTAAATTTTCATCAGAAAACACACAGGAGAAAAACATTATGAATGAAACAAGTATCAAAAACGTCCTTCACTTAGTAATCATGCATGGATGAGTGTTTATAGAGCACAGACAAGAAAGACAAGGTATGAATAATACCAATGTAGAAAATACCACTTCGACAGCATAGCACAGTGTTCAGCAGAGAACTGAATCACATAGGAGAAAAGAAAATTAACAGGTCTAACAAATATGCAATTTTTAATAGAAGTCAGTCCTCAGTACATCCAAGAACATAATAAGGAGAGAAAATGTGAGTATAATAAATGTAGACAGATATTTAGCCAGAAGTTTCACAGGTTTCTCTACATATTTCAGAGACCTAGAGACAAGACAGAATGTCGAGTGAACATTAGAGGACATCTTTCAAGCAGAAATGAACCTTCAGCCAGCATTAGAGCACTCACACAAAAAATGAAACCCAACATAGGGAAACCTTTGGCAGAAACCTCTGTAAATTATAGAGAAATCCTTCGTGGCAGAATTAAGCTAGGTGTAAGGGAAAACCACTCACTGAACCAACATTTCTCATCCTCTCATTGTGTAGAGTAGGGATGATTCCCCTTCATGTTATTCAGGGGTTGGATTTCCAGGCTTGACAAAGAATTAAGATAGTGAAATTGTTGACTTGTGTCTTTTATATTGAGAAATGGATGGTCAAGAAATTTAATAAACACTTTTCAGAAATAGGAGCTCTGGACCTTTGAGATTGAACTCAAATCATCCATAGTGGTTTGGTAGTGATAGATGGGGAAGGACTATCATGCTTTATTCCAAGGACATGAGAGCATCAATTTCTCCACTGCTCCCCAAAAGTCTTCCACTATATGTGTGGTCTATGTATGCATTATAACACTATTATTATTCCAATTCATTTTTTAATGGAAGGTCTGGTGGAAGATAATACTCCTTGTTTATTACAAAATGTGCACAAGAATAAAATCTGTCTCATCATCTTTCATCCCCAAGTTCATGAAACATTCAGAAAACCTGAAAGAATACATTTTCTTTGTGTGTGGGTACTAGTCTTGTAGATTGAACTCAAAGCCTAGCCACTTTCCTTAACTACGTTTTCTCAAGGCTAAATTCTAGCACTAGAATCACAGTTCCATTTCTAGTTTCTTTGGTGGAAAAATGAAGACATGATTCTTAAGCATTTGGGTTTGGATGAGTAATGCCAAAATGATTTTACTACATGCTGTTTTCTATTTACTACTGATGAGTCTGTTGTAAATTTTTCACTTGTACACCATGCTATTGTTCTTCTGAGTAATAAAACACTAGTGTGGATATTGTGGAGAGTCTGTGTTTTCTCACTGTTATGGAGGGTGAAAGTGAATTTCTCAAGAGGAGAATATTGCTTTTTCAAGTTACAAATTTCTAGTTCTACAACAAATTATAAGTTATGGTTTTGCTAAATTTAATTCTGTAGCAATTTTAAAAAACTAGACCCATGGAAAAAATGATGGACAAAAGCTAGCTAGAATACTTACAGATATCCATGCGATTATAGAGATAAGCAGAAAGAGGTAGGACTGTGCTAGATATTTGGCAGGGTAAAATACAGGTGAAGATGATTCTTGTGGGCTGCCTTGTGTCACATGACAGGGGTGCCTGGGTGGAAGGAATTGGTCCAGGTGCTCTGAGGGAAGCCCAGTGAAGAGGGGGAGGGCATGAAGGTGGCTTTCACAATAAATTTCCTTGGATGTTTTTTGGGGTCCTATAAACTCCCCCCCATTACCTGACCAGGATAGGGGTCATTACATCATGCTATATATCTGTTCATGTCTTGACTCCTGTTTACTAAAAAGTTTCTTCTTGTTGGCAGGTTTTTGTTTTGCACTGACTATGTGGTTCTACCATGATTAGGCAAAGTATTACTGCTAAAATTCCAAAAACTTTAAATGGTCAATTTTAGCATTTAAGTGTGCTCTATAATCTGTGCACAAACATCTCGGTCTATATGTAAAATGTGTAAATAGTAATGGTTCCAAAATTACCAAGTATTCTGCTTGCTAAAAATCTTTGTCAGTGGAAGCTGTCTTTTAATCTGAATTGCTTTGTGACCTGACTATAAGGCAAATAAAAAAAAAAACAAACAGGCAGTTTTAAAAGGCCATGGGAAAGGAGTTAGAACAGATGGTTTCCTTTCCAAAGTCAATGAAATTGGTAATTAAGTTGGCTGTGATTTATGTTATTTCTTATGTCTATCTATGTTAAGATTAAATATTGTACCTCTGACCATGACTGGTAAACTAAGGCTGAGGTTTTAATTCTCTGTTTCCTCCCCTGTGCACTGATCAACTCCCTTTATAATCAAGGGACCACAGTGCGTCAAGATGCAGTTTGCTCCTATGCATGGGAAATACCCACGTAATAGAACAAAGCAGCTGCCTAAACCAGTGACACCAGCCTGCAAAAGCCAGTGTGGTCTTTCACCAGTGGTCTTTAACCAGTGCATATAGAATTTTGCAGGTAACCAGAAAGAGATGCGACAGTCCATATACACTGGGAGATGCCACATCCTTGCCTAGACTCCAGCCTTGCTGAATCACACATGATGAAAAGCCTGTGAATTTGCAGTAAAAAGAGAATAAAAAACAAGCCAGTTAAGATATTTGTTTCTGGATCGAAAAAAAAAAGATATTTGTTTTTGTTTCTGTAATGTTAATCACCACCATGTTAGACCATGAGGGGTGTATGAGCAAAAAATCTAAGTTGACTTTTCTCTAAAGGGCAAGAGATACTAAGTCTAGATTCTTGGTACAGAGCTACTGCATTAAAATAAACTGCTAATTTGCTAAATGTAACTCATACTGGAGGAAAAAATAGCCAGTTTAAACCTTCAGCCAAGAGGTAAACGGTGTTGCCCAGTGTTTCAATGAAGAATTTAAATGCAAAGTAAAATGACTTTTCAAAAAGATTTTAAAATGGCCTCCCATTGTCAGAAATTTGTCACGTTGTGGGGAGTGGCAGGCCTCCCAGAAAAAAGAAAGTTTAAAAGGACAAATTGTCCTAAAGATTGATTTCAATGTGGAAAATAAAAATTAGGATTACCAAAATGATTGTTTAACCTACTTTGCCATGATAGGTTTTTTATAACAGTTTCCTAAACGCCCACAATAAAGGAGAGAGGACAAGTTTGTCAGATGTAATGTTGGCCCTGAATAAGTTCGAGGTAAGACCATGCTTTTAAATCTCCTTCCAGTGCCCATCGTTGTTGCTTTTACTTGGAGTAAATGTGGCCATAAGTAAAGACTCATTAAGCTGAAAAGTGGTGTGAAGACAGGCTGGGCAGACAAAGGTGCCTGTGAGATTGTCATCTCTAATGTGCCAGCAGAGTGCTGAAAAGCAGAGTTGGTTTGGAGTTCCAAGTGGCAGAGGGCTAGTCTTGATCTGGAGAGTTGAGGGACAATACTCAAACCCTGAGTTCAAGTCCAGCAAGCAATGAAGGAAACTACTAAACAAGTACTTATCCCACCATGGAGAAAGGCATTCCTGGAACCCCGGGAATGTTGGAACATGCAGAGGCAGTAAGCCACTGGTCTTTGGATGGCAGAAATGGTATCAGATCCTGGAGTCACTTCTGCTTGGCCGTTCAAAGCTTGATCAGAGTCTGGAAGTCATGGGAAGATAATTTGTAGGCATGCCTAATACCCATGTCTGTCTGACTTGGCAGGGACTTGCCAGTCATCTATGGTACTGGGTTATAAAAGCTAAAGTTGTAAAATGTGAGAGATAATTGAAATCCCAAACGCTCTGTATCTGCTCAAATTCTTAAATGGCAATGACTTTTGAGCTGGCCCAGCCACATTAATTTATCCGTTACGGAAAAGTGGTTGTGACCTGAGATTAGGTCCCTAGTAAGATTTGTCTAAAGGCCTAAAGGGGCAGGCATTTTTGGAACCACTACAGATCAGGCTCCTCAGTCAACCAGAAAAATGCATTTACAAACAAAATGTTAAACAATATATACTGCTATAGCCCAAGAAAGGGTCTGACATTTGTTAAAAGTTAAATGTTGTATGAATTTAAACAGGCTGCCCAGAGGCAAGGGTCAATGACAATCAGTTGTAGTTTAAAATATGTACTGGGTTTTACTACAAAATTCTGACAAGCAATTGTTAGTCAATTATTAAGAAGTTATAGGGGGGGGACAACCAAGATGGCGACGGGGCAGTAGGGAAACGCCACAGCTCTCTCCAACCAAAAAGAGAGTTCGAGTTCCAACGCTTAATCTCCCCAAGAGACTGACAACAACAAAAAGACGAACACTCAGAGAAAAACCCGAGGTGGAAAATAACAAAAAAAAGAAAGAGAGGAAAAGAAGAACTTCAGAACAGAGAAAAGCGAAGACCCCTCCCCCAACCTTTACTGGCCGCGCGGCAGTGCGACAAGCCGCCAGCCAGTCGGCCCGGCGGGGGCTGCCAGAGCCCCAGAGACACAGGGGGCCGCTTGCAGATCACCAGGTACCGGTTTGCAGAACAGCGGGTCGCCAGGAAGAGAGAAACCTACCAGCCGGGAGTCTCCACAAGGATCCCACCCCCACCCCTCACTCTCCACCGGAGCAGAGAGGCTCCATCCCGCCAAAGCCACTCGGCACCAGCAGCGCAACAAACGGACCTGTCAGCAGACCACCCGCCCGATCACGATCGCAACGACCCGGCGGGGCCGCCCGGGCCCCAGAGGCACCGCGAAGAAGCTGCCTGAGCGTGGACACTTTTCACCCGAGAGCTTCGACAGAGGCAGAGACAGAAAAGAATCACACAGCCACCACTGCCCAACCCAACCCGCAACCACCCCAACTGAACTCGGATTGCAACAACAACTGACGACATACACCACACAGAAACAACCAGCTCCAGGGTGAGTACCCCACAGGGGAAGTGTATCCCTCAAGGGAGACCAGAGCTGGAGGGAATCCCCAGACCCTGACCTAGACTCCCTACCCCAAAACCCGGACCACAGGACCCGCTAAAACTGGGAACTGTTTGAGAGCTTCACCAGTCCGTGGAGCACACTCAGCTGGCCAGGCTAGAGCAAGAGTGCCCCTGGAAGGGAGCTTAAATGGCCAAGCAAGGAACAGCGCCCCTGGGTCAAGACTACCAATAGTAGAAGAAATTTGAACTGTGTCCCCCAGGCTGTATAACCTAGGTGGGATACACATCAGCACAGGCCTAATGAGCGTGCTCCAGGCTGCATAACCTAGGTGGTATACACATCAGCACAGGCCTAACGAGCGCGCTCCAGGCTGGGGCCGGAACCAGGCCCGGGGATCTGGCGCCTGAAGAACACGACCAACTCTTTCCAACTGAAGTAAAAAGCTGAGCATATGCCTCAACAGAGGGGAGAAAATCAGGAAACAACACTCCCCGGGAAGCACGCCTGTGACAACAAAAGACCTGGAGGCCCAGGACAAGAGAAGCCCAAACCCCACCAAAACTCCACCCATATACCCTAGACTGGGAATTGGGCAACACAGGCTGCCAGCACCTGATAGTAAGCAGGAGCTCAGACTGTTAAGGCGGCTCACCAATAGAGTGATAGTCTTGGATGTATGAGGCTCTGGGTCTGATTCCTCAGCATCACAAAAGCAAAAAGGGTCAGAAGTGGTGCTGTGGCTCAAATGGTAGGGTTCCAGCCTTGAGCTGAGGAGCTGAGGGACAGCACCCAAACCTAGAGTTCAAGTCCACAACCAGCCCAAAACAAACAAACAAAAACACATCAGGAGCCCATAGCAGACTCCAGTATTTGGGAGAGTGCATCCAGAGCATCTGTTCTTCACAAGAGCACCCGTAGGAGCAAACACAAGCAGTCTAGGCTGCTCAACCCTTCCAAAGGTGGGAACTGCCAGCAATCTACAGCAGAGAGCTGTGAATCCTAAGTATGTCAGAATAGCAGCTGGAAATAGGCTCCAGAAATTGAAAGAGCACAAGCATGAACTATCCAAAGAGATACAGGGTATCAAACAAGAGATGCATGCAAAAATAGAAGCTGCACAAACCTCAGTAAGAAGTGAGATAAACGCCAAATTAGAGGTAATGCATACCTCATTGAGAGGTGAGATCAGTACTCTGAGAACCAACATTGAATCCATAAAGGGATCCATTTCCTCCATGCAAACCACAATAGAAGCCACTGTCAACACAGTGAATGAAATGGAAGGTAGAGTGTCAGATACAGAAGACAGAATACACCAACTGGACCAAAAAGTGACAGATATGGAAAAATCACTCAAATTAAACCAAAGGGAAATTCAAGAGCAAGCAGATAATGCTAAAAAATTTAACCTTCGCATAATCGGAGTGAACAAAGGTGAGGAATTCCAGAGCAAGGGAATGCAACACCTATTTAACAAGATAATCAATGAAAATTTTCCCCACCTCAAAAATGACCATCTTAACTACATCACAAAAGCTTATCGAACACCCAACAAGCAAGACCCCAGGAGAAACACTTCTAGACACATTATAGTAAAAATGATAGATCTGAATAATAAGGAAACAATCCTGCATGCAGCAAAAATGAAGAAGGAGCTATACTACAACGGGAAAAAAATAAGAATCACTGCAGATCTCTCCACACAAACAATGAATGCAAGAAAAGCCTGGGAAAGCACCATACGAGCCCTGAGAGCCAATAACTCCCAACCCAGACTGATCTACCCGGCAAAGCTAGCATTCACATTTGATGGAGAACTGAAAACTTTTAATAGCAGAGAAAAACTAAATGAATACATAAACATTAAGACAGCATTACAAAGAATTCTAAGAGGGGGGACACAACCTGAAGAAAACAACCAGGAACTGGGGCCTGCCCCAAACAGGCATTACTCAAAGTCTAACTGAGCAAGCACAGGAGGAAAGCAAAGAAGAAAAACCTAGGAAAACGGAATGGCAGGGACAACAATGCATCTCTCTATACTTTCTCTTAATATAAATGGGCTGAATTTGCCAATTAAAAGAAAATGAACTGAGGACTGGATCAGTAAACAAGACCCATCCATCTGTTGCCTTCAGGAGACCCACCTCTCAGCCAAACATACAAACAAACTCAGAGTGAAGGGGTGGAAAAGGATCTACCAATCAAATGCCCCCAGTAAGCAGGTGTAGCTATCCTGATATCTGACAAAATAAACTTTTCATTAAAATCAGTACAGAAAGACAAGGACAGACACTACATATTAATAAAGGGAACAATCCAAGAGGAGGATATAACCATCATCAACTTATATGCCCCAAATATTGATGCACCCAGATATGTCAAACAAATGCTCTCAAACTTACAGAATAAAATAGATCCCAATACGATAATACTAGGAGACTTTAACACACCACTCTCACCAAAGGACAGGTCTACCAACCAGAGGATTGGCAAAGAAGCTACCGAATTAAGAGAGGCCATACTTCAAGCGGAATTAACTGACATCTACCGAGTATTTCACCCTAAAACAACACAGTACACATCCTTCTCAGCAGCTCACGGAACTTTCTCCAAAATTAGACCATATCATAGTTCATGCAAGGAACTTAAGCAAATACAAAGGGATCGACATAATCCCCTGTATCCTATCTGACCACAGTGGAATCAAGCTAGCTCTCAATAACAAAGCATACTGCAGAAATTTCTCTAATACATGGAAATTGAACAGCACACTCCTTAACAATGCCTGGATAACAGAAGAGATCAGAGAAGAAATAAAGCATTTCCTACAACTCAATGAAAATGAAAACACCTCACAAAGAAACTTGTGGGACACAGCAAAAGCAGTCCTGAGGGGCAAATTTATTGCCCTCAGTGCCCACATCAAGAGAATGGAGACAGACCAAGTAAATAATCTCATGTTGCAATTAAAACAGCTAGAAAAACAAGAAAAAATGGGACCTAAAGCTACTAGACGAAGCCAGATAACCAAATTAAAAGCAGAGATTAACCAATTAGAAAATCAGAAAACCATAACCAAAATAAACCAAACAAAAAGCTGGTTCTTTGAAAAAATAAACAAAATTGATGGCACATTGGCTAGATTAATTTAAAAAAGAAGAGAGGAAACCCATATTAATAGGATTAGGGATGCCATGGGAAACATCACAACATGTACCCAAGATATCCAAACAATTCTAACAGACTACTTTCAAAAGCTATACTCTCTAAAGGAAGAAAATCGGGCAGAAATGGATGCATTTTTAGAGAAATACAAGTTGCCCAAACTGAGCAAGGAAGAAGTTAACCAATTAAATAAGCCAATATCCTATAATGAGATACAGGAAGCTATCAAAAGTCTTCCAACAACAAAAAGCCCAGGACCAGATGGATTCACAGCAGAATTCTATAAGACCTTTAAACAAGAACTAATACCCATACTCCTCAAGCTCTTCAGAGAAACAGAGAAGGAGGGAGCTATCCCAAACTCATTCTACGAAGCCAATATCACACTCATCCCCAAACCAGGCAAAGACCCAACCAAAAAGGAGAATTACAGGCCAATCTCCTTGATGAACACAGATGCAAAGATCCTTAACAAGATTCTAGCTAACAGAATCCAGAAAAACATAAAAAAAAAATTCACTATGACCAGGTAGGCTTCATCCCAGAGACACAGGGATGGTTTAACATACGTAAGTCAATAAATGTAATCCAACATATCAACAGAGCCAAGGTCAAGAATCACATGACTATCGCCACAGATGCAGAAAAGGCCTTTGACAAAATTCAACATTGATTCATGCTAAGAGCTCTGGAGAAAATAGGAATAGAAGGAACATTTCTAAAAACAATAAAAGCCACTTATGACAGACCAATAGCCAATATTATACTTAATGGGAAAAGCTACAACCAATTCTCCTAAAATCAGGAACAAGGCAAGGATGCCCACTGTCTCCACTCCTCTTCAATATAGTCCTAGAACCCTTAGCCAGGGCAATAAGGCAAGAAAAAGACATTAAAGGGATCCGCATAGGGAAAGAAGAAGTTAAACTATCCCTTTTTGCAGACGACATGATACTATACCTCCACGATCCCAAAAACTCCATCCCCAAACTCTTAGAAATCATAAATCACTTCGGCAAAATAGCAGGATACAAAATAAACCCACAAAAATCAGTTGCCTTCCTATACACTGATAATGTACAGGAAGAGAGGGAAATAAAGGGAGCAACCCCATTCACAATAACCTCCCGAAAAATAAAATATTTAGGAATTAACCTAACCAAAGATGTAAAAGAACTATTTAATGAGAACTATAAAAAGTTAAAGAAAGAAATTGCAGAAGACACTAGGAAATGGAAAGACCTCCCATGCTCCTGGATAGGACGACTTAATATAGTAAAGATGGTAATACTTCCAAACTAATATACAAATTCAACGCAATTCCTATTAAAATCCCAATGACGTACATCTCTGAAATACAGAAAACAGTCCAAAAATTCATGTGGAACAACAAAAGACCTAGAATAGCCAAAACAATTCTAGGGGATAAAGACAATATGGGAGGGCTATCCATGCCGAACTTCAAACTCTACTACAGAGCTATAATAACAAAGACAGCATGGTACTGGCACAAAAACGGACCCGAAGACCAATGGAACAGAATAGAAGATCCAGAAATAAATCCACAGGCCTACAGCCAGCTGATATTCGACAAAGGAGCCAAAGACATACAATGGAAGAAACACAGCCTCTTCAACCGCTGGTGCTGGGAAAACTGGGCAGCCACATGCAGAAAACTAAAAGTGGACCCCAGCCTATCACCACGCACCAACATCAACTCAAAATGGATTAAAGACCTTAACATTAAACCTGAATCTCTGAAACTACTGCAGGACAGTGTAGGAGAGACACTTGAACTAATAGGCACAGGAAGGAACTTCCTGAACAGAGTCCCAGGGTCACAACAAATTGGAGAGAGACTCGACAAATGGGACTACCTTAAAATAAAAAGCTTCTGCACAGATAAAGCTATCGCAACCAAGCTAGAAAGACAACCAACTAATTGGGAAAAAATATTTACCAGCAATATATCAGACAAGGGGTTAACATCCTGTATATACAGGGAACTCAAGAAACTAATCCCTCCCAAACCTAACAAACCAATTACTAAATGGGCAAGGGAACTAAAGAGGGACTTCTCAAATGAAGAAATAAAAATGGCAAAGAAACACATGAGGAAATGTTCATCATCCCTGGTGGTGAAGGAAATGCAAATAAAGACAACCCTGAGATACCACCTTACCCCAGTCAGAATGTCCCACATCCACAAATCAGCCAACGACAAATGCTGGAGGGGATGTGGAGAACGAGGAACCCTATTACACTGCTGGTGGGAATGTACACTTATACAACCACTTTGGAAAGCAGTCTGGAGGGTCCTTAGAAAGCTAAAGATTGACCTCCCTTACGACCCAGTCAAGCCACTTCTAGGCATCTACCCTGAACAGCAGGAACCAATATACAAGGACACGTGCACCTCCATGTTTATTGCAGCACTGTTCGCAATAGCTAGGATATGGAAACAACCTAGATGCCCCACAACAGATGAATGGATCCAAAAATTGTGGTATCTAAACACAATGGAATATTACGCAGCCATTAGAAATGACAAAATAATGGCATTTGCAGGGAAATGGTTAGAGCTAGAAGGAATCATGTTGAGCGAGGTAAGCCAAGAACGAAGAGACAAACAGTACATGGTCTCACTGATAAGTGGATGCTAAATCCAAAATGTTAGGTGATATGACAAAACTAACAGGACTTAAGAAACAAAGAACTCCCACTCATCTGGTTGAACCACTACCAAATATCCCCATGCTGCTGATCACATATATGGTATATAACATGTGAGCACCGTTATATATTACAGACTGTGATAGACAATTTGCTCCAGGAAAGTTAGAATGAACTTGTGACTTTAAATTAGCATCATTATTCCACAATACTGTGAATTTCCAGAAATTATGTAATCACTTAATCACAATCAAAAAAAAAAAAAAAAAAGAACCTCGGGGAAGGGAGGGAGGGAGGGGATGGTAGGGGGAAAACAATGGAGGGGGTAAAAATGTTCAAGAGGAAGTGTACTCATTACCTCACTCATGTAACTGTAACCCTCTGTATAGTATCTTTACAATAAAAAAAATTAAAAAAAAAAGAAGTTATAGGTACCTCTATCTCATTGATCTCCTTGTTTCTTGAATTGGAAATATAAAGGGCTTTTATGACAAAGATTCCTTTTGCCACAGTTCAAAGCCATCCTGGGCACAAAGAATCTCTCTAAAACTCCATTTCCCAGCTAATCAGCCAAGAGCCAGGCTGGAGACATGGCTCAAGAGACTCTCACCTCCAAGGAACTCTTAGGTGGTAGAGCATTAGCCTTGAGCAGAAGTGCTCAGGAAAAGTGCCCAGACCTTGAGTTCAAACCCAGTCAGTGCCAAGTAGGACAACCTACCCCAGCAACAGACATTGAGACCCCCCAGGACAAATTTAGTCCAGACAATGGAAAACTATGGAGAGGAGTAAGAGGAGATTACTTCCTAAATGGAGTTATTTTATGCTTGCCCTTTCAAAATTAATCAGAGCAGGGAGATCAAGAGAAATAGTTGCTTGCCCACCTAATGTCCATACCTGTCTAACTTGTTAGTGGACAGAAAGTTCCAGTCTTGCTTTGTTCCCTGCCATTTGTATTTATAGTAGCCTCTGACTGGTACTCCCAAGCAGTCCATTATGTTCTCTGCTACCTGATTTCCCAAAAGACCTTAGACACCCTCTTTCTGCCTTTCTGCCCTGAGTATTTCTCCTCCTCTGTAATGGGCCACAACTGGGCTTATGCTCCAAATGGAACTTTTCCAGCCCGTGGCCAATATATGTTCTCCTATGCCATTTGTGTTAACGTTTAACTTGTTACCTTGTTAACTTGTTACCTTGTCAATTTTTGCCTGATCTTTCCAAAAGTCTCTTTTAACAGGATAACAGCCCCCACCGAGCACACCACCTGGGAACAAGTCAAGGCCATCCTGTTACTACAGGCAACTGGAGACATTATTTGGCCAAGCAATAAAGCAGGAACCCCTTACTACTTTGCCCATTTACAGCAGGAAGACACTCTAGAAGATAAACGACCTCCACCCATAACCCCCAGCCTGGTAGCCCTATTTTTATTAAACAACAAATTGGGGAATGTAAGCATTATGCCTTCCCATGGTCCTCAGCTCCACCCAGACCTGAGTTCCTCCCAACCCTGAAGTTCCCACCATACAGCTGCCCCCTCTGTCTCTCTGCCCACACCCATCTAAGCACCCACCTACCTCACTTCCTGCCACAGACCCACCTTCTACCTGGATAGGGACAGATGCCATGTGCTCCATCTCCCAGGACAGAATGGCTTCTTCAATAAACCTTATAATAATCTTTCTCCAGTGCCTGCCTTCCTATGTGTGGTCCCCTGGGATGAATGTGAAGGATCTTTTCACCTTATAGAGACCCAGTCCCTGCCACAGTCCCTAACTCACTGAGAACCACACAAGCTATTTTTCCTTCATCACACTCTGTCCACTTCACTGTCCTGATGACATCACTCCTTATCACCACTTCCCCAGGATCCTCCAAATCAAAGGGACAAAATTATCAATACTCTCTTTCTCTCTCACTGTACTCTGAAAACCCATCTATAATTTCTGGATTTCCATGGCTAACATTCTCTATTTGGACATCAACATAAATAAAAAGATGATGCATAATTTCGGTTTCATGAAATTCTATCACTATATTTACCTTTCCTTTTGTTTATGTTGGTAGTTAGCTTTAAACTCATGGTGCTTTAATTCTTGGCTTTTATGTTCAAGCTTGACACTGTACTCATGCCACATATTGTATCATGAGTCCCCTTATCTAATAAAGGCAGTGAAGGGGTGCCCCCTGTTATATTTATTCTTCCAAGATGTTTACAAAAACTACATTGGAATAACTATGATATTTTAAATAGAAAAAATATATGTATATATTTTTGTCAATTGTGGGGCATGGACTCTGGGCCTGGGCTTTGTCCCTCAGCTGTTCATCTCAAGGTTAGCGCTCTAATACCTGAGCCACAGCACCACTTCTGGATTTTTGTATTTATGTAGCATTGAGGAATCAAACCCCGGGCTTCATGTATGTGAGGCAAGCACTCTACCATTGAGCCACCTTCCCAGCCCTATAAAAATGTTTTAAAAAATGGTTTCATCGCAGAACCTTAAATAAAAACTTAGTAATTTAATGGAATTTTGTTGCACATTTAAAAATAAGTAAAACGTTGCAGAATTTTTTAAAAGATGAGGAATATAGATTAAGTAACATTGAGCATCTCATGTGTAAAAGCAGCATTCAAAAAATCTGTATGAACATACTTTCATACCAATAGCTCAGATTTCCCATTCTCAGGAATTTGGACATGCAGCTGAGCATGTACCGACTGTTCACAAATATGAACCTCTTGGCGCTGAGTGACAGTTTGAGTAGAAGGCAAAACTTCATTCATCATCTCATCATCATGGTCCGAGGTCATCATAGAATGATTGAGCTCCTGATACCATACACACTTCCATAGACAGTATTTTTTTCAAAAAGTGAATCCCACAATCTCATGTTAGTAGAATGTCTAGTTATACAATCATTTTAAAATGACAAAAAATGAGCAGCAATCAAAATATACTTTCACTGATTATGAAAATTTCAATGTAAATTAAGGATATAGGTGACATGTAAAAAAAATAAAATTGTATTGGAGGAAACCCCATGTCTGCAGAACCGCGGGAGCCTGTGAGCTGGGAGATCCAGGGACAGAGTCTTAGTCCCGCCTCACAGATATTCCATGAATATTATATGTTGGAATCATGTATTTCTGTGGAAGAGTCTTATCTCAGTGTTCATACCTTTGACTTCAGCACCAGATCTGCTCTTTGAGACAAAGTTGTGACTCAATTAATTCCAGGTAAGGACAAAAATGGCTCACATTCCATTATTTGTAAAGTGAACTGATGTTTGCTCTCATTATTTTTGCTACACATTTTATTTGTATATAAATGTTTTAGCCAACCTAAGAACAAATGTAGGAACAAAGGTGCAGTAAAAATGAACTCCTTGGTATTCATTATTCATGTATATCAAGCAGAGCATTAAACAAAAAATCCTATATATTTAATTGGTTTTTCGATTTTTTTTTGCTTTTGTAATTTTTTTCTTTTCTGATACGTGCCTCAAATACCCGTACTGTTAAAAAAAAAAAAAAGTAGTGAACAGGCAAATAACTTGAGCTGATGGCTATCTTTGTTTAATGTTTTTTGAAATTTTCATGAACAATCCAAGCATAATTGTTAAGAACACAGGCATTAAGTTCATGTAAGTGGAATAAAAAAAATTTTGAATGGACTTTTTTCAACTACTTTCTCTACAACTTTTTATATAAACAATCTTTTGGTTTTGAATCTCCTCTAAAGAAATTGTACATTATTAAAAAGTTGTTCCTTAGTCACTTTTGGCAGACATTGGACTTTTACGAAGTTAAAGTGCAAAGTTTATCATAACTACAAAACATAACATAAACATAACAGAAAAACAGAAAAACAAAAATCTAACTACTGGCAACCTCCTATGTTCCAACTCTTCACCCAACTCAAAAACATTTTTTTTTCCCTTTGGGGCGGGGAAAACTGATTGGAAAAGTAGTATATTCAAGTTAAAATTTTAGTATCTGGGGCTGGGAAGGTGGCTCAGTGGTAGAGCGCTTGCCTTGCAGGCACTAGGCCCTGGGTTCAATTCCTCAGCACCACATAAGAAAAAAGAAAAAAGCCGGAAGTGGTGCTATGGCTCAAGTGGTAGAGTGCTAGCCTTGAGCTGAAGAGCTGAGGGACAAGCGCGCAGGCCCAGAGTTCAGGCCCCACAACCGGACCCAAAAAAAAATTGTAGTATCTGGCATTTTCTAAATTAAGAACGCACAATGTTCTTGACCCATCATGACAGTGCGTATTAACTGTAAATTCTGTGCTTCCAAGTCTGTTTTGGTTTTTGAGAATTTCTTGATACAGTTTGCCTTCAATTTTGGTCATTCTGTTTGTCAGGTGCATAGGATTACCTTCCTTTTTGTAGCCTTCTGTCTTGTCACCAAACATTCCTCTTTGGTGGCCATGTACTTGGGAAAAGGCCACATGAACTTTCTGGCTCTACTCACTGTCTAAGAACACTTGCTTCCTTTGCTTGCCTCCCACAAACTATTTCCAACATCCTCTCCTGCGGCACATGTCTCCTTGGTTGATGTGATTTTGTATCTCCTATAAATTCTATCCTGAATGGGTTGTCTGTCATTTTTGCCTTTAAATCTTTCTTCTTTCATTAATGATGAGGCTGTTAGACCTAAATCTCACCTTACAGAATATTTCCTCGGTTCTTTACAGGAAACACCAAAGAAAAATGCCATTTTTAAAAGCTGTTTTTATTCTTACAAAATGTAAGTTCTTCCAGAGCAGGGACAATATTTTCTGTATGTTATATTGTATCTAGTACACTATAAATGCTCAATAAAGAGTGATGATCTGAGGCAAAAAAAAAAAAACCTGCTTTTTTTATTTGAATTATCAGCCATACCAATTACTATTCTTGAGTTTGATATAGTTTTTTTTTTAATTGTATTTTATTTTATTTGAGAACATACTGTACAGGGGGGCTACAATTACATGGGCAGGATGATGCATACATTTCTTACCAAGCATTGCAGCCTCCTCCTTTGTTTACCCTTCACTTCCCTTCCCCGCCTCCCCCCTCCCCCCACCCAATTTTACCCCCCTCCCCCCACCCAATTTTACCCCCCTCCCCCCCCCACACCGACATTGTAAAGCTGGTTTTGACATGACATTTTGTACTTCTCATTGTTGCAACAGGTCCACCTGAATCCTTAAACGACTTGTTTGTCCCCATCTCCTCCACATGTTATACTGACATCAAATATAGTGAAAGCGGGGGTTACACTGTGGGGGAGGGACATACAAAGCAACAAAGAAATAATCTTATAAATGCGTTAGAAGCACATGCATGAAAGAAACGAAAACATTAAAATACATCTTTAAGGGTTCATTTTCCTAACATCACATTATCTGACCTTTTCCGCTTGACTCATACCTATACTAGATATTGCAAATAAGGGAAACCATGGGACCTATGCTTCTTTGGGCCTGGCTTACTTCACTTAATATAATTTTTTCCAAACCTTTCCATTTCCTAACAAATGGGGAAATGTCATTCTTTCTGATGGAGGCATAGAATTCCATTGTGTATATATACCACATTTTCTTGATCCATTCATCTACTGAGGGGCATCTGGGTTGGTTCCATATCTTAGCTATGGTAAATAATGCTGCAATAAACATAGTTGTGCTGGTAGCTTTAGTGTGGTCTTGTTTGTAAACATTTGGGTAAATGCCCAAAAGTGGGATTGCTGGATCATAGGGGAGATCTATGTGAAGTCTTCTGAGGAACCTCCATACTGCTTTCCAAAGTGGTGGAACGAGTTTACATTCCCACCAACAATGAAGTAAGGTTCCTTTCTGTCCACATCCCCTCCAGCATCTGTTGTTGTTAGAGTTCTTGATTTTTGCTGTTCTAACTGGAGTGAGGTGATATCTCAATGTTGTTTTGATTTGCATTTCTTTTATGGCTAGGGATGTTGAACATTTCTTCATGTGTCTATTGGCCATCCTTGTTTCTTCTTCAGAGAAGCTTCTCTTTAAGTCTTTCGCCCAGAAGGCCCAATCTAAGGATAATGGGTGTAGAGGAGCACCTAGAAACAGAAGTTAATGGTCTAGGAAATTTGTTTAACAGGATCCTAGCAGAGAACTTCCCAAACATACAAAAAGATAGGCCTATTCAGATACAAGAAGCTTTTAGAACCCCAAATAGACCAGACCAGAATAGGACATCCCACCGTCACATTATAATCCACACAGGATCAACCCAGACCAAGGAAAAGATCCTTAAAGCTGTCAAGGAGAAAAGGTTAATCACCTATAAAGGGAAACCAATTAGAATTACCTCAGATTTCTCAGCAGAGACAATCAAAGCAAGAAGAGCCTGGAATGACGTATGCCATGCCCTAAAAACAAACAACTATCAACCAAGAATACTGTACCCAGCTAAACTCTCCTTCATAACTGAAGGCCAAATAAAAACCTTCCATAGCAAAGAAAAATTGAAACAATACATCTCCACCAAACCAGCCCTGCAAAAGATTCTTAAAGATGTCCTACACATAGAAAACCAACAAGAACGCAACAAAGGCCAAGAAACTGCACACAAACTGAGAATCCAAGAACCTTAGGAAGAACCCAGTTTTCACAGCCCCCAAGAAGGTGGATAACATGGCAGGAACCCCCAAATACCTCTCAGTCCTATCTCTTAACGTTAACGGACTGAACTCTCCAATTAAGCGACATAGACTGTCTAGTTGGATTAAAAAACAAGACCCCTCTATCTGCTGCCTGCAGGAGTCACATCTTGCCCATAAAAACAAACATATTTTCAAAGTTAAAGGCTGGAACAAAATCTACCAAGCAAACGGCCCTCATAAACAGGCGGGAGTTGCAATCCTAATATCAGATAAAATAGACTTCAAACTAAAATTCGTGAGAAGAGATAAAGAAGGTCGCTACATACTAATTAAAGGATCTCTCCTTCAGGAGGATATTACAATTCTAAATATCTATTCGCCAAACAATGGAGCACCCAAATTTATCAAAGAAACACTACTTTCCCTCAAATCCCATATAGATCCAAAGACATTAATTGTTGGGGATTTTAACACACCACTCTCCCCACTAGATAGATCAACTCGGCAAAAACTCAACAGAGAAACCACAGATCTAAACAGCTGCATAGATCAACTAGACTTAACAGACATTTACCGAACATTTCACCCAGCAGCAACAGAGTTTGATATAGTTTTAAAGTAAAAAGTTTGCAGTTATTTCAAAGACAGACAGATATATAGACAAATACACACACATATATATAAACACACACATATATTGCTTTGGGGTTAGCTATAAGATTACATTTACATAATTTGAAATATAAAAATCAATGCTATGTACAAATCAATACAAACTCATCCAGTTAATTGAATTCACTCAGACTCCTTCATAACACCTGTAAACTTATCAGATCTTTTGCACAAGTTTTGGCCCTTCTGACTAAGCTCATCTCAGAAGAAGCCATGAGGGAACAGTCAAAGGCCTATATCAGGGCCTTAAACATAAACACAAAAGTGGTGAGATCCATTTCCAAAGACAGAATATCAGTAAGATTAGTAAATTATTTGGGACTGAAAAACGAAGAAATGAAGATCTCTACAAAGAAGGGGACAAAATAGAAAGGAATTTAGTTCATTCAAAAACTAAAAACAGTTACACAGTTCACCTTGATGTGAATAGTTTCTCTGACATATCAGCACCCTTAGCAAGGACCCCTGGTTCTCTTACTCAGCTTCTTCCTCCCTTATAAACTCCAAATATGTAACCCACAAAATGGAAAAAAAATGCTGTCATTGTGAAGTATTCAAGGAGGCCTCAGGACATAGTATTTGGCCAGACACCTATGGTTCAAATCTGTCCTCCTATCTATTCTGGAAGCTGAGTTCTGAGTCTGAGGGTGCAAAGTGAGCCTGAGATAGGGAGGTCATTGAGATAAATTTTTTAACTCATCATGAAAATGCCTGAGGAGGAAATGAGGTTCAAGTGCTAGAGTGCTCATCTTGGGCAAAAAAGCTCAGACTAGCACATAGGCCTTTAGTTCAAGCCTCAGGACCAGTACCAGAAAAAACAATACATGTAAATAAAAATATCTAAAGCTGTTATCACAGGTGGTTTATGCCTGTAAACCTCTTATGTGAGCATTGAGCTTTAAAGGCAGCCAGGACAAAATATCCCAGGCGAACTTATCAACAAGTAATCATCAAAATGTGGGAAATGGAACTTGTGATGTGGCTCAAGTCATAGAGCAGTAAACATGGGAAAAGAAGCTCAGGAATAGCACCCAGGGAATGAGTTCAATCCCTCATATTGGATATTTAACTGTGATGTATGCACATGTATACCAGTTGTAGTAAGTGTGCATAGTTGTGCAAAAGGTACACTTTTAATAAATGCTCTTAGATGCAAAAAATGAGATTTTTCTGATGGGGCTGTGTAGGTATTTCTCACTTTAAATCTTTTACTAAATATTCCACTTCATTTGATTTGAGGACAACAGAGAACTCACTTTAAATAACTTTAGTAAGCCAAGTTTGTTTGAGAAGGCTTATAAATTATATCTTACGAGGTAAAGACAAGAATTTCCTTAGTTTGACAGCAACTCAGGCTAAATACTAAGGTCTTGCCTCCAAATTCTTCATCTATCTATCTATCTATCATCTATCTATCATCTATCTATCTATCTATCTATCTATCTATCTATCTATCTATATCTACTGTCTATGAATCTTTTGTCTGTCTCTTTATATGTGTGTGTCTCTGAGTTTGTGTATGGATGTGTGTATATATTTGTTTATATAGATATATATCCACATATATAAGCATACATACTTACATATATACACAAATAATATACTGCTAGGTTCGTGAAAAGAATGTTCACAGCCATGGTGAACCAGGATTGTGCTTACTATCTTCTTCTTTCTCTTTCAATACATATTGGTCCAAATAGAAGTAGACGTATTTTTAAAAAACTGAGCATTTGAAAATTAAACTTATTTTGTATGGTAACACACATGAAAGAAAGAAACAGATAGCTAACAGTGGCTTTTGCCTCTAAGTCTAGATACTCATGAAACTGACATGTGAGGATCAAGGAATAGAGGAAGCTGAGATAGAAAAGACTACAAGATTTTAGTTCCAATTATCCAGCAAAAATATGAGTAGGAGGCATTGTTTAAGACTTAAGAGAGCTAGTTATGAGCAAGGAAATTCACCAAGCACAAAACTGCTAGAGAGAGAGAGAGAGAGAGAGAGAGAGAGAGAGAGAGAGAGAGAGAGAGAGAGAGAGAGAGAGAGAGAGAGAGAGAGAGAGGAGAGAATCTACCATTAAAGCCAAGTAAATAAAAAAAAGATATCTGCAACAGAAAGTTTGCACAGATTTTTGTATCATGAAAATTCTCCAGCATTTATGTGTTCAGTAACAGTATAAGGACTTTAATTATTTGAATGTTATGACAGATTCCACTAAATGTAGGATTAAAACATGGCCTAACAGACTGCAGGATTGGACACCATCTTTGCCAGTTGTATATCTGAAAACAGACTAATAACCAAGATAACCAAGATACAAAGAGAGCTCAAATAGCTAAACTCCCAAAGAACCAATCATCCAATTAATGAACCAGCAAAAGAATGGAAGAGACAAGAGTGAATTGAGCTCCAAAAGAAGTACAAATGAGAGCATCTGTAAATGAAACAATGCTCAACATTCCTGGACATAAGAATATGGAAATTGAAAGGACATTGACATTTCATCTCATTCCAGTCAGAGTGACAATCAGCAGGTAAACAAGAACAACTGCTAGTGAGGACGGCAGGAAAAGGAACCACAAGGTTCCTATTTGTGTGAGTATAATTTAGTGTAACCACTAGGGAAAAAAATTGGTATTGAAGTCCCTCAAAAAGCAAAAAAAATAGAAGTCTCAGAGGATCCTGCCATACTAACCATGCATGTGAAAGAATTTATGTAAGGATAGAATAGAGGCATTCATACACCTATCTCTATTGCTGCCCTATTCCCAAGAGCCAAACTGGAAGTACTAGATGAGAAGATAAAGAAAATGGGGCTTAGACCTGACACATTCAAGTAATTTATATCTTGTATCTTATTCCTTCTGCTCACAATAATATGCTTTCAGAACTATCAATATCCAGGTTACAGAGGTATGCGGTGTGTCTCCCATCAAATAGAAGAGAAATCAGGGACCAAGAGTTTTACTTTTTTTTTTTTTGGAGGGTCCGGTCATGGGCCTGAACTCTGGGCCTGGGCGCTGTCCCTCAGCTCTTCAGCTCAAGGCTAGCGCTCTACCACTTGAGCCACAGCGCCACTTCCGGCTTTTTTCTTTTTGCTTATGTGGTGCTGAGGAATCGAACCCAGGGCCTCAGGCATGCAAGGCAAGCGCTCTACCACTGAGCCACCTTCTCAGCCCCAGGGACCAAGAGTTTTGAAATATGTCTGAGCCTAGTGTTAGTGAGTTACAAAAACAGTCCATTTGTCTCAGGAAACTGCGCTCTACACAGTGAGCAGGGATGAATGTGAAGATTTTTAAAAAGTGGATATGGTTGAGAACTCTAGAATATTTTACAAAATTCCAGGCAATCCATGTATGTTTGTTCCATGAATGAGCAGATTTTTATTACTGAATGTAAAGTATATGTGCTGGAGATCTTACCTCTGACACAACTTGAGGAGTTGCACATTTCCTGATTAGGCTATCTCTGCTTGTCTTGGTCACTTGAATGCAAAGAATCACAACTCAACTTTCGTGTTGGTATTATGGTTTAGTGGTAATTCTCATCCTGGTAGGCAGGAGGACGAAATGAAAGACACCGAAGACTAAATTTACAGAAGATTGGAAATAAGAAGTGAGTACTTAAGAGGGGTGAAGTGGGGTTATACGGAAATTGGTGGAGAAATAAAGAGGAGAAAAGTGGTGCTAATACAGTGAGGAATCCAATGTATAACTCACAAAGTGAAGAAGTATAAGAGAAGGGTCATAAAGGAAAGATTGTGAGAATATTGACTATATTGCATTCATTAACTGATTTGTTAAATAACAACTCTTTTGTTCAACTATATATGGAAAATTAAACAAAAAAGAAAATGTGGCATACATACATAGTATAGACTAATTCAGCTACAAACAAGAAAGACACTTTTCATTTATTGTCAAAAGTCTACAAATGGCTATCAACTTCTTAATTCAAATAAATTAGGTTTATATGCACAACAGTTACGTGTTTTTGCTCTTCTAAAGAATTGAACCTTGGGCTGGGAAGGTGGCTCAGTGGTAGAGTGCTTGCCTTGCATGCCTGAGGCCCTGGGTTCGATTCCTCAGCACCACATAAGAAAAAAGAAAAAAGCCGGAAGTGGCGCTGTGGCTCAGGTGGTAGAGCACTAGCCTTGAGCTGAAGAGCTGAGGGACAGCACCCAGGCCCAGAGTTCAGGCCCCAGGACCAGACCCCCCCCCCAAAAAAAAAGAATCTTAAAAATATTCTTATGCCTATTAGTCATGGCCAGTAGACACATGAAGAAATGTTCAACCTCCCTAACCATAAAAGAAATGCAAACCAAAACAACTTTGAGATATTACCTCACCCCACTTAGAATGTCTATAATGAAGAACTCTAATAACAGATGCTGGAGGGGATGTGGACAGAAGGGAACCTTACTGCATTATTGGTGGGACTGTAAACATGTTCAACCACTTTGGAACGTAGTATGGAGGTTCCTCAAAGACTCCACATAGAGCTCCTATATGACCCAGCAATCCCACTTTTGGGCATTTACCCAAAAGATCACAAACAAGACCATACTAAAGCTAACAGCACAACTATGTTTATTGCAGCATTATTTACCATAGCTAAGATATGGAACCAACCCAGATGCCCCTCAGTAGATGAATGGATCAAGAAAGTATATATACACAATGGAGTTCTATGCCTCCATCAGAAAGAATGACATTGCCCCATTTGTTAGGAAATGGAAAGACTTGGAAAAACCTATATGAAGTGAAGTAAGTCAGGCCCAAAGAAACTTAGGTCCCATGGTTTCCCGTATTTGCAATAACTATTATAGTCTGAGACAAACAGAAAATTTCAAATAAGTTTCTGTTAGGCAAAATGAACCCCAAGATAAAGATTCATATGTTTTTTTCTTTCTTGTGATTGTTTCCAACATATTTGTAAGATGATTTCATTGTTGCTTTGTATGTCCCTCCCCCATGGTATAATCCCTGCCTTCACAATATTTGATGTTGATATAATTGGTGGAGGGAAAGGGAAAAAACAAACTCTTTAAATATGGATACAGGTGGACCCATTGCAACAATGAGATGTACAGGTCGTTACATCGAAAAATGAACTTTATTAGCACTCAAATGGTTTTTCTTTCTTGCTATTGTTTCTAATATATTTATAAGATGATTTCTTTGTTGCTTTGTATGTCCCTCCTCTATGGTATAACCCCTGTTTTCACTGTATTTGATGTTGGTATAATTTGTGGAGGGGAAGGGAAAAAAGAAATTTTTAAATAGGGATACAGGTGGACCCATTGCAACAATGAGATGTACAAGACGTTATGTTGAAAAATGAACTTTACAACTTTGCAGGGGGGGACAAGACTGGGGGAGGGGAGAACTGGGAGGGATGGGGGATGGGGAATGGGGACAAGATGGGAAGAGATGGGAAGGGGAAACAAAGGAGGAGGCAACAATGCTTGATAAGAAATGCACTCATTACCTTGCCCATGTAATTATAACCCCTCTGTATGGTATTTTCACAATAAAAACTAAAAAAAAAAAAAAAAAGAATACTCCTCAAGCCCTAGCTAGGCCATTAGAGGAGGCCTCAGGGCTTCGTTACACTATGAGAGTAGGCCTTCTAACTAGGAATACAGATGATGTGAGAAAGAATAGTTCTGCAAACTAAGAACAGCATATTGTATTCGGGGACACCAAAGAAACAAGTTCACAAAAGACAAAATGGAACATCATGCCTGGGAGGAACATGACAGAGCTACTCAATTTCCAAGAGACAGAAAGAGGACTGAGAAATGTGTGCTCATTCAAAGATCACTTAATACAGCACTTCCGTGCTACACCTCCTTCAAAGACACATGTTCAGTAATCTGCTTCTTGGAGTTCATCCCCACACTCAACTCCTTTCTCCAAGTCTCCATCTTTTCTTGTATCAACAGGAATGATGGACCTGCCCTCACCATCGCTTCCCTGTGGGAAGAGGGGAGAGAGGAGGGGCACTTCCTGGTAATGAGGGAGTCCCCGTGATGGCACTCACAAAAAGACCCATCAGAACAGGTAAATGGAGGTCAGCTCGGCCATGCCACTGTAGCAGGTGCAGTGCTGGTTTGGGAAAGGCAGCAGTGAATGTGGCTCCAGGTCCATGACCACCAGAGGACACAATGGAACGGACCAACCCCGGGGCCATACTGGGGAAGGGTAGCAAGAAGGCCTCTGTGGCACGCCCCCCCCCATTCATTCTCCATAGGGCTCTAAGGCGCCATGCATCCAGGTTTCTATAGCTCTGCAAGTGTGCATGCGAGTTCCCTCACCCAGCTTCCCGTGTTTTCACATATGTTTCCGGTCCCTTGACCCCCGCTTCTGGTCCCGTGTGTGTGTGTGTGTGTGTGTGTGTGTGTGTGTGTGTGTGAGTGTGTGTGTGTGAAGTGGCCCACTTACCTTGAACCGGCCGGAGCCTGGGAGGGCATCAAATACATGTGTGGTCACACATCCGCATGGTCTATGATGATGGAGATCCATGCAGCCAGGCCAAAGACACCCCTGGATTTCCCATTGCAGGGGCAGGTGTAGCACCAATTGGGGGGAGGACAGCAGCGAACACAAGATGAGTCCTGAGACAGTCAGTGGATACAGTGGAACCAAGCAACCTCAGGCAGGAGCCAAGGGAGGATGCAGGGCAGACTCCGAGCCTCCTGCTTCCTTCTTGGGTGGCCACTGTGGTTGTGTGTGTGTTCAGCCACATCCAGGTCTCCATGAGTGTGTGTGTGTGTGTGTGTGCATGCGTGTCCCTCAGCAGCGTGCATGCTTATGTACATTGCACATACATACTCTCACCTTTGTGTGCACATGCGCCCCTCCCTCAGATTTCTGGGCCAGGTTTCTTAATCTCCCGAGAGGCTGAGATTAACAAAAGGGTTGCGAGTGTTGCTTAGTGGTACAGTGCTTGCCTAGCATATGCATGAAACCCTGGGTTTGATTCCTCAGTACCACACAAACAGCAAAAAGCAAGAAGTGGCACTATGGCTCAGGTGGTAGAGCGCTGGCCTTGAGCACAGAGAGGCTCAAGGCCCTGTGTTCAAGTCCCAGGATTGCAAAAACAACAACAAAGCTCACTGGAAAACGGCGTACAAAAACTATTTTATACATAGTGCTCCAAGCCAGCAGGGTGCCATGGTAGACCCCCCCCTCACTGGATGCTTCCAGCAGAAACTGGTAAAGTCTCACCTCAGGTCTGGGTTACAGTGATCGTGGGTCCTCCAGCCTCTCAGGAGATATAGAAGCCCAGCCTGGAAGTGTGAAGGAGGGGTGCGCACCCATGGTGAGAGTATGCACGTGCGATGCAAATGAGCATACACCCTGGTGTGGGACACTCATGCACGCATGCACATGCACGCAGACTTGGATGAGCCTGGACCCACGACCAAAGAGCCCACCCAAGAAGGAAGTGGGAAGCTCAGAGTCTGCCCTGCATCGTCTCCCAGCTCCGGCCTGAGGTTGCTTGGTTCCACTGCATCTACTGAGAGTCTCAGGACTGTTTTCACTGTCATCCTCCCCCAACTGGTGCTGAACCTGCCACTGCTCCAGGAAACCCAGGGATTTCTTTGTCTGGGCTTCATGGATCTGCTTCTTCATAGTCCATGTGAATGTGTGGCCGCGCATGCCTTTGATGCCCTCCTGGACTAGGGCTGGTTCAAGGTAAGTGGGCCACTTCACCACACCCCACCCCCGTCCCCCCTACCCCACTACGGTGGAATTGATCACCCTGGGGCCATATCAGGGATGGAAGGCAGCCAGGCCTTTGAGACCCTCACCTTCATTCTCTGTGGGTGTCTAGGGCACCGCTGGTCCAGGTCTGAAAGTGCGCACGCGTGACCCCTCAGCTTCCCGTCATTTCCCGCATGCTTCCTGTCAGCGGCTGGGGTGGGGGTTGGGGGTTGGGGTGGGGAGGGTGAAGTGGCCCACTTACCTCGAACCATCCCGAGCCAGGGAGGGCCTCACACCATGTGTGGTCACATGACCACGAGGATGGAGATCAGCGCAGCCAGGCCGGAGACACCCATGGGTTTCCCATCCCAAAGGCAGGTACAGCACCAGTTGGGGGAGGATAGCAGTGAACACGGCCTGGGGCCTGAGACTGTTGGGGGAAACATTGGAACCCAGCAGCCTCAGGCCGGAGCTGAGAGAGGATGCAGCGCAGCCTCCGAGCATCCTGCTTCCTTCTTGGGTGGCCGTGTGGTTGTTGAAGTCCAGGCTCATCCGGGTCTGCGTGTGTTTATGTGTGCACGTGCACGCACATGGGTGTCCCTCAGAATGTATGTGCATGCGCATCGCACATGCTTACCTTTCACCATTATGTGTATGTGGCACGCCCCTCTCTCACACTTCTGGGCTGGGCTTCTTAATCTCCTGAGAGGCTGGAGGTTAAGGGCTGCAAATGTGGTTTAGTGGTACAGTGCTTGCCTAGCACATGCATGAAATCCTGGGTTCTATTCTTCAGTACCACATAAACAGCAAAAAGCTGGAAGTGGCACCATGGCTCAGGTGGTAGAGTGCTGGTCTTGAACACAGAGAGGCGCAGGGACAGTGCCCAGTCCATGAGTTCAAGCCTCAGGACTGGCAAAAAAGAAAATTAAGTGAAGTAAGCCAAGCCCAAAGAAACATAGGTCCCATGATTTCCCTTATTTGCAATATCTAGTATATGTATGAGTCACGCAGAAAAGTTCAGATAAGGTGATGTTAGGAAAATGAACCCTAAAATATGTATTTTAAATGTTTTTTTCTTTCATTCATTTGTTTCTAACGCAATTATAAGACTATTTATTTGTTGCTTTGTATGTCCATCCCCCACAGTACAACCCCTGCTTTCACTGTATTTGATGTCGGTATAATTTGTGGGGGGGAAGAGGAAAAACAAGTTGTTTAAATAAGGATACCAGTGGACCTGTTGCAACAATGAGAAGTACAAGATGTCATATCGAAAACAAACTTTACAACTTGGGGGGGGGAGGTTTTGGTGGGGAGAGGGAGGATGGGAAGGGATGGAAAGGGTAAACAAAGGAGGAGGCTACAATGCTTGATAAGAAATGTACTCACTATCTTGCCGATGTAATTGTAACCCCTCTGTACAGTATTTTCACAATAAAAAACAATTTTTTTTTAATTTTAAGAGTTCCAGGAAGATGGCGGAGGAGAAGCTGGAGGCAAAACAAGCTCTCACATAGAAAGTAGTTTTAGAGTTCCAGTGAACAGTCCTAAGCCAGAGAATCACACCAAGTGTGCCATCACAGGACAGAGAGTTAGGCCAGAGAGGGAAAATCCAGGCAAGGAGACACTTCTGAGCTCTTGCCAGCTGCTGCCGCTGTGGCGGCAGTGGCGGTGGTGGCCGTGGTACCACCATACCTGAAACAGAGAGAGTCTGGGACAAAAGAGCCAGAGGTGGTGGGCGAGCGGATTCTACTCAACACCAGCAAGAACCGACAAGGAGCGGACATCTTCATCCTGCAGTTCGCAGACCAGAGACGACCCAGGAACTAAGACCAGGTGTGAGTAGAAGCCTGACATCCTCACTCCTCCTCAGGGAGCAGAGGAGGGAAGGCCACCCCTCCCCCCCCAGTACCGGAAATCTCCATCTTGGATACCGACAAAGCGCAGTGGAGCTGCCAGCTCCAACTCAGGCCTTGGAATAAAACTAGGGTCATTTAGCAGGTCACAAGAACTTAATGGCGTGACCTGCCAGACTCAGCTCCACCCAGGGAAAAGTCACCCAGTTTGGGCACCAGCCCTAGGAGTGGCTTTCTTCACCGGGTAATCAGAGCCAGAGGCTGCCCCTCCCTTTAGCAGCCTCGACATCAGTAAACAGAAACCCTGAGAATGGCTCCAGGCTGGGCTCTGTGAGTTTCTCACAAACTAGCCCCTGGAAAAGCTACTGTTTGCTGAAAGGTCTCAACTCTACCAAGAACCTAGCCTCATCACAGCATCTCCAAACTTAAGGAAAAAGCCATCTTCCTCTTTTGTGATACTCAAAGCACACCGCCCTCCCATTGAACTAACTTGGGAGGAGGTTCGCAAAATCCTGGGTAAAGCAGAGCATTTTTCTGCCTGTTCAAACAAACTGACTTAAGAAACCAACCAAGCCACAGGACCACAAGCAGACCAGAGACTCCAACCAGAGGCTGATTACAAACACAAGGGAGATACAGGATTTTTCCTAAGCCTCCCAAAAAAATCAAAGAACTTTTTTTTCTCTTCTTTTTTTTTATACCTAATACAAAAAAATTTTTTTTTTCTTTTCTAAAACTTTTTTAAATTTTTAATTTTTACCTTTTTTGGAAAAAATTGTTTTCTAGTAACTTTTTTTCCCCTTATAATCCTTATTTTAGGGATATATGCGTGTATGCATTTTTCTTTCTTTTTTCTTTCTTCTTTTAAAAAAATTTTTCTTTTTGTTATTTGCTTAGCTCAACTGAACTTCTGATTTTTTTTTCTTTCTTCCTTACCCTTCTCACCTTTTCTCTCTTTTGTTCTTTTTTATGGGACTAAATTGTTGTTCTGCACAGCCTCAGATAAACCCGTAGTTGACTGTTAGACCCTATCCCCCATTGTGTACACACTTAATCCACAAAGTTATTACTCAATTCAAAACTTCTGAGACTTAAATTCCTTAATTGCAATACTACCTCTTTATACCTATATAATATTTTAAGTATTTTTATTTTTAAGTTTTTCACATCTCCTTTATATACCTCCCCTTCTCTAAATTATATTCACGTTCTTTGAATAGTTTGTTCTCGAATCTGAATATTATTAATTTTTATTTTTCTATTTTTTCTGGTCTCTTTTTTCCCTTTCTCTTTCTTCTTGATTTCTCTCTCTCTACTTTCATCCTATCCAACCTATTTCCTGCTTTGAGACTAGGACTTAGTTAAGTTAACTCTCCCTGTACCTTCCCACATCACTCTATTCCTATTTTTTACCCACATCTCTCCCTAACCCTAATAATTTCTGGTTTACCAAATTCTTCTTTGTGGTTCATAACCCATTAATATATAGTTGTTTGATGTTGAATAGAGGTATCTGTTGAACTAGATTGTATCTGCAGACTATTGACTATGCAAATTCAGACTTTGGTTGATGCTTGCCTTAAGTTAGTGTTCTAGCACAAAACTGGTGTTACTTTCATCCCAAATGGGCAGAGTAAGCCAGAAAACCACAAGAAAAATGGCAAGTCTGGGTATCTCCACTCCCACTCATGATAATCAGGGGACAGAACAGATAATGAATAATCCAGAGGAGAGCTCCCAAATAGCTCTATAAACACTGCTGGCAAACATGATAAATGAAAAGATTGAAAACATACAAAGAACTCTGTATGAGCGTGATAGGGAGAGAGAGGAGGCAAACAAAAGGTCAATGCAGGAAAAGATTGAAAACCTACAAAGGACTCTGTATGAGCGTGAGAGGGAGAGAGAGGAGGCAATCCAAAGGTTTATACAGGAATATCATGAGCATGAGGAAGCTACTCAAAAACTGGTACAGGATTTGCATGAGCAGCTTGAGAATACTCAAAGAGAAAGGCAGGAATGGCATGAACAGGCTGAGAACACTCAAAGAGAACTACAAGAATGGCATGAACGGGAGGAAGCTAAGCAAAGAGTAATACAGGAATTGAGAGTGCAGGATGAGAATACACAAAGATCACTAAAGGCATTCATGGGATCCATTAACAAAGAGCTGAAGGAAGTCAGGGAGACCACAAAGGGAATGCTGAATGGAACCCAACAGAAGGAATGGGAGTCCAAGGAAACCATAACCAATCAACTAAGTAATTTGAGAATAAACACTGAACACCAAATTAAGAAAGTAAAGAAGTCCATACAAGATCTAAAACAAGGCTTCAACAAAGAATTTGAAGCTGACCAATTAGAAGGAAAAGAAATAAAAAACAAAGTAGAAAGTCTTGAGAGCAGGTTAGACCATGCAGAAGATCGAATCTTGGGAATTGAAGATAGCCTAGCTATTATAGAGAAAGAACATACAACCATCCAAGACAAGTCCAAGAAATATGATAGATCTACCCAACACTTGGAAGACAACATCAGAAGGCCTAATCTACGGATAATGGGTGTAGAAGAGCACCTAGAAACAGAAGTTAATGGTCTAGGAAATTTGTTTAACAGGATCCTAGCAGAGAACTTCTCCAACATGCAAAAAGATAGGCCTATTCAGATACAAGAAGCTTTTAGAACCCCAAATAGACCAGATCCGAATAGGACATCCCACAGTCACATTATAATCCACAAAGAATCAACTCAGACCAAGGAAAAGATCCTTAAAGCTGTCAAGGAGAAAAGGGTAATCACCTATAAAGGGAAACCAATTAGAATCACCTCAGATTTCTCAGGAGACACAATCAAAGCAAGAAGAGCCTGGAATGATGTATGCCATGCCCTAAAAACAAACAACTATCAACCAAGAATACTGTACCCAGCTAAACTCTCCTTCATAACTGAAGGCCAAATAAAAACCTTCCATAGCAAAGAAAAATTGAAACAATACATCTCCACCAAACCAGCCCTACAAAAGATTCTTAAAGATGTCCTACACATAGAAAACCAACAAGACCGCAACAAAGGCCAAGAAACTGCACCCAAACTGAGAATCCAAGAACCATAGGAAGAACCCAGTTTTCGCAGCCCCCAAGAAGGTGGATAACATGGCAGGAACTCCCAAATACCTCTCAGTCCTATCTCTTAACGTTAACGGACTGAACTCTCCAATTAAGCGACATAGACTGTCTAGTTGGATTAAAAAACAAGACCCTTCTATCTGCTGCCTGCAGGAGTCACATCTTGCCCATAAAAACAAACACATTTTCAATGTTAAAGGCTGGAACAAAATCTACCAAGCAAACGGCCCCCATAAACAAGCGGGAGTTGCAATCCTAATATCAGATAAAATAGACTTCAAATTAAAATTCGTGAGAAGAGATAAAGAAGGTCACTACATACTAATTAAAGGATCTCTCCTTCAGGAGGATATTACAATTCTAAATATCTATTTGCCAAACAATGGAGCACCCAAATTTATCAAAGAAACACTACTTTCCCTCAAATCTCATATAGATCCAAAGACATTAATTGTTGGGGATTTTAACACACAACTCTCCCCACTAGGTAGATTAACTCGGCAAAAACTCAACAGAGAAACCGCAGATCTAAAGAGCTGCATAGATCAACTAGACTTAACAGACATCTACCGAACATTTCACCCAGCAGCATCAGAATACACGTTTTTCTCAGCACCACATGGAACGTTTTCCAAAACAGACCACATTTTAGGCCACAAAGCAAACTAGGCTAAATTCAGAAACATTGAAGTTATACCTTGCATCCTCTCTGACCACAAGGGAATAAAATTAGAACTCAACACCAAAAGCCACCAAAGAAAGTCCGGCATCACATGGAGGCTGAATGACACACTGCTGAATCATGAGTGGGTCATGGAAGAGATTAGAAAGGAAATTCAAATGTTCATGCTATTCAACAAAAATGAACACACAAATTATCAGCTCCTCTGGGACACAGCAAAGGCAGTACTCAGAGGCAAGTTTATAGCTCTGAGCTCCTACATCAACAAATTGGAGAGATCTGAAATTAACAATTTAATGACACATCTAAACCACCTTGAAAAAAAGCAGCAAGATAAACCCCAATCCAGTAGATGGAAAGAAATAATCAAAATTAAATCAGAATTAAATGAATTAGAAGCCAAAAAAACTATAGAAAGAATCAACAAAACAAAGAGTTGGTTCTTCGAAAAAACTTAACAAAATTGACAGACCCTTAGCAAATCTTATCAGAAAAAGAAGAGAATACACCCAAATTAATAAACTCAGAGATGAGAATGGAAACATGACCACGGAAACAACCAAGATTCAGAACATTATAAGGGAATACTTCTCAAAACTTTATGCTAATAAGTTTGAGAACTTGACAAAAATGGACCTTTTCCTAGCAAATATTGACATGCCAAAACTAAACCAAGATGAGTTAAACTATCTTAACGGGCCCATATCAAGCACTGAAATAGAAACAGCAATAAGAGACTTCCCAGCTAAGAAAAGTCCAGGACCAGATGGTTTTACCGCGGAATTTTACAAGGCCTTCAAAGCAGAGCTCACACCAATACTCCTCCAACTCTTCAATGAAATTGAAAGAGAAAGCTCACTACCAAACACATTCTATGAAGCCATCATAAACCTCATCCCAAAACCAGGCAGGGACTCATCAAAGAAAGAGAACTATAGACCTATTTCTTTGATGAATATTGATGCAAAACTTCTCAACAAAATTTTGGCCAATCGACTTCAACAATTCATCCAAAAAATCATACACTACGATCAAACAGGATTCATTTCAGGGATGCAAAGCTGGTTCAATATACGCAAATCAATTAATATTATTCATCACATCAACAGGAGCAAGAATAAGAACCACATGGTTATCTCAATAGATGCAGAAAAAGCATTCGACAAGATCCAACACCCCTTTATGATGAAGGTTTTGGAAAAATTAGGAATCCATGGAACATTCCTCAATACAATAAAGGCTGTATATGACAAACCTACAGCCAGCATTATACTCAACGGTGAAAAACTAAAGCCATTTCCTCTTAACTCAGGAACAAGACAAGGTTGCCCACTCTCTCCACTCCTCTTCAATCTAGTATTAGAATGCCTAGCTACAGCAATAAGACAAGATGCAAACATAAAGGGGATCCAAATAGGGAAAGAAGAAATAAAACTCTCCCTCTTTGCAGATGACATGATCTTGTATTTAAAGAATCCCATAGACTCCACTCCCAAATTACTCAAGCTGATTCAAAACTTTGGCAAAGTAGCAGGGTATAAAATTAACCCCCCAAAATCAATGGCTTTTCTGTATGCCAACAATGAGAAAAGTGTGGCTGAAATTAGGAAAGCAACTCCATTTGTAATAGCCCCACAAAAAATAAAATACCTAGGAATCACCTTAACTAAAGAAGTGAAGGACCTCTATGATGAAAACTTTAAAATCTTGAAAAAGGAAATCAACACAGAACTTAAAAAATGGCAAAACCTTCCATGCTCCTGGATTGGAAAGATTAACATCGTGAAAATGGCAATACTTCCCAAGGCTATCTACAAATTCAACGCAATACCTATCAAAATTCCAACCTCATTCTTCAAGGAAATAGAAGAGGCAATCCAAAAATTCATATGGAACAATAAAAGACACCGAATAGCAAAAACACTCCTCAACGGAAAGAACACTGCTGGAGGAATATCAATACCAAATTTCAAACTCTACTATAAAGCCATAGTAATCAAAACAGCTTGGTATTGGCATAAGAACAGACCTCAGGACCAATGGAATAGAATTGAAAACCCAGAAATGAACCTACAGACCTATAGCCATCTAATCTTTGATAAGGGAGCTAAAACAATAGAATGGAAGAAAGACAGCCTCTTCAGTAAATGGTGCTGGCAAAATTGGTTAACTACATGTAGAAAACTAAAACTAGATCCTTATATATCACCCTGCACCAGAATCAACTCCAAATGGATCAAAGACCTTGAAGTCAAAGCAGACACTCTGAAAACATTACAGGATGGAATAGGAGAAACCCTAGGTCTCTTTGGCTCAGGCCGAAATTTTCTGAATAGAGACCCGGAAACACAACAAATCAAAGAAAGGTTGGACAAATGGGATTGCATAAAGTTGCAGAGCTTCTGCAGGGCAAATGACATAGCTAGCAAAATCAATAGAAAGCCCATGGATTGGGAGAAGATCTTTACTAGCCATACAACAGACAAGGGTATCATATCTAAAATATACTTGGAACTCAAAAAATTAAACCCCCCAACAACAAATCCTCAAAGAAACAACTGCCCAATAAATAAGTGGGCGAAAGACTTAAAGAGAAACTTCTCTGAAGAAGAAAGAAGGATGGCCAATAGACACATGAAGAAATGTTCAACATCCCTAGCCATAAAAGAAATGCAAATCAAAACAACATTGAGATATCACCTCACTCCAGTTAGAACGGCAAAAATCCAGAACTCTAACAACAACAGATGCTGGAGGGGATGTGGACAGATAGGAACCTTACTTCATTGTTGGTGGGAATGTAAACTTGTTCAACCACTTTGGAAAGCAGTATGGAGGTTCCTCAAAAGACTTAACATAGAACTCCCCTATGACCCAGCAATCCCACTTTTCGGCATTTACCCAAATGTCTACAAACAAGACCACACTAAAGCTACCAGCACAACAATGTTTATTGCAGCATTATTTACCATAGCTAAGATATGGAACCAATCCAGATGCCCCTCAGTAGATGAATGGAACAAGAAAATGTGGTATATATACACAATGGAATTCTATGCCTCCATCAGAAAGAATGACATTGCCCCATTTGTTAGGAAATGGAAAAACTTGGAAAAAATTATATTAAGTGAAGTAAGCCAGGCCCAAAGAAACATAGGTCCCATGGTTTCCCTTATTTGTAATATCTAGTATATGTATGAGTCAAGCGGAAAAGGTCAGATAATGTGATGTCAGGAAAACGAACCCTTAGATATGTATTTTAATGTTTTTTCTTTCATGCATGTGTTTCTAACGCATTTATAAGATTATCTCTTTGTTGCTCTGCATGTCCCTCCCCCACAGTATAACCTCTGCTTTCACTATATTTGATGTCTGTATAACTTGAAGAGGAGATGGGGAAAAAACAGTTGTTTAAGGATACAGGTGGACCTGTTGCAACAATGAGAGGTACAAGTTGTCATGTCCAAAACGAGCTTTACAACGTCGGTGCGGGGGGTGGGGTGGGGAAGGGGGGGAAAGAGAAGGATTGGGATTGGGGGGAGGGGGGAGGCTGGGAAGGGATGTGAAGGGTAAACAAAAGGAGGAGACTGCAATGCTTGGTAAGAAATGTACGCATTATCCTGCCCATGTAATTGTAACCCCTCTGTACAGTATGTTCACAAATAAAATAAAAATAAAATAAAATTAAAAAAAAAAAAAAGAAATCAGACATAGGTCATGAGAATTCCAATCTGGAATTTCATTATACAGCAGGTATGCTTTTGTCTTACAAAAAATGTTTGCAGCTTACTGTGTTATATATTCACTGGAAGAATTAAATAGCAAATTAAAAATATTTGACAATATATAAACCTGTTCATTAAAATACACAGATTGGAAGGCACTGGTGGCTTATACCTGTAATCCTAGCTATTCAGGAGGCTGAGGTCTGAGGATCAAGGTTCAAGGCCAGCCCAGGTAGAAAAGTCCATGAGACCCTTATCTCCAATAAACCACCAGAAAACTGAAAGTAGTACTGAGACTCAAGTGGTAGAGCACTCACCTTGACCTGAATTGCTGAGGGACCACAACCAGGCCCAGAATTCAAGCCCCAACACCAATAAAAAATTACAGTTTCCCTAATGAATGCAAACACATTTCTGCTGCTAGCAATGGAGACAAGATAAAAACTCCAAGGAAACAATAATGTGGCATGACTACAGTAAGTCTAAGGAGGTGTCTGAAAAATTATATTATCATTTTTGATAAAATTTTAGTATATATTAGGGTAACAATGAATTACAGAAATATTTTTTTCTGCATTTATATATACTACTTCACCATAAATCCTATTTAGACTTTCTATTAACATGTACTCTCATAAGGAAGAAGAACACATTCAGGATATCACATGGAATACAGAACATAGAACATTACTAGATCTATGATAAGCAGTGTCCACATGAATGTTAAAAAAGAGTAACAGTACTCCAGAAAGTAGCTAATGATTTATTTGGCCCATATAACATTTGATTTAGTTCCCATATAAAAATATCCTAGGTTAACCATGTTTGGTTTAAATACTAAATATTGAAATGTGGTCACAGATAACCTGATAATTCCATCCTATGCAAAAATGAACTGTTACCACGAAGTTTTGTAAACTTTGCCTGCATTCTACAATACAAAATATAGGTGGGAGGGGAATAAAATATTACTTTATAAGATTTTCATTTTAATAGGCTTCATGGAAGGTGGAGGAAAATGTATAGAAGTTCAAGGAAAACTCAAGATGAAAAGAATGATAAATATGACCAAATGCTCAAATGTGTCACATATTCCTGAGTTATTTCTCCAGTACACTGCTAAGGATATATTCCCACTTGTTTTAGTTAATAGCGAAAATCCTCAGAGATCAAAATCAATTCCTGAGCAAACATCTGTGAGATTTTGCAACAAGTGATATTTCTAATAGAGAACACCTTGTCACTCTATTTTTTTTATTAAAACCAGTTCCTATCATATATTGGCAGTGAAATAAAATATCCAAAAGTAGCGGGAAGGAAAAACAAAACAGAATATCACATCAAATGAAGTTAGACCAAAGATAACATAATCAGGAGAAAAGTGATTTTCTTGTAGTGTATCAATTGGGGGAAGAAAGTACTTTTCTGTAGTGAACTCTGAAGTTGAGCTGAAGAGGGAAAACGTATGAGAGGCTGGAATTGCAGCCTGACTGCAATGAGAACACTGAGAGCTGGCCCCGAAGGCCTAAAAGGGAATTCTTGAGAGGGTTAAGAGACTGGAGGGCAGGCCTTTTCCTTACTGTTGGAAAGATAGAAAGACAGCATCTGAACCTGATCTTTAGGACATCTTTAGGTTCATATAATGGAATGGAAAACAAATGAGAAATAAAAAACCAACTCACCAGAGATCCATTCATTTGGTCTTGCTGCTGACAATGAGCAGAGGATTCTGGAAGCATGGCTGGGATATAAGACAAATGATGTATTCAGAATTGAATCTGTGAGATTTTGGGCCCAGAATTTCCTCTTGCAAACATAATACATAGGCTGGAAAATGGTAAAGCCATCTTAGAAGAATCTTTAATGTCTCAGGCAAAGCATTAAAGTCTCCGATAAACACAAATCCAGTCCATTTCCTGGTAGATAGATATTATTAAACCAACTAATTTCTATGTTTATGTACAAACGACATTTGTAAAACTGAATGTTCCCACAAAAAATATTGAATGACTGAAAGCAAAAACATATTACATTTCCACAAAAAGTAGTTATTACTGAATATACTTCAGGATGTATGAACTGCTTTTTTTAATGTAAAGGTATACTAGGAATTCATTGGAATTCGTGTTCTAACATCATTTACATATTTAAACACCATGGAAAGCATGTATGATGTAACTCAGTAGTTTTCAACCAACGATTGGAATTTGTGTTTGAACATCATTTACATATTTAAACACCATGGAAAGCATGTATGATGTAACTCAGTAGTTTTCACCCAAAGTTATAGAGGAAAACATATACAGAATATATTTCTTGTGTTATAATATTTCAATAATGTGTCAAATGGCACATTTCATTGTACCCATTGCACATCTGTGCAATGACTTGCATTTTGCCATTTAACATGTTTTGGCCAAAGGGACATGAGTAAAGATGAGGTAAACCCAGGTTTGAGAAGTCCCTAATGTACATTTCCCTAAACAGTCAAGGGAGGATCTTTGGCCATTCTAAAAATACAACATAAAATACTCCATATAGGAGTGACACACCTGAAGATAAGCAACACCTACAAATCATACAACCTTCAGTAAGACATATTACCTCAACTTTTCTTCTATGATTTTCCTTTGAAGGCCATAAGTCCCCGACCAACACTTTCTGCACTACCAGGCTCAACCAACTGATTAGAGCTAGCATTAGCAAATCTATAGACGGAATATTTAAGATAAGTTTCACTGATTTCATACTAAAATACCTAGTGGTAACCCAGGCTGAATAAATTAGCAGGAAGAGCATTAGGGATTAGTACATGAATAGATACTTTCAGTCATAACAATTACCCCACCATCACAAACCACAGCCTCAGGTACCCTCTGATAACTATGCTCTGGCTTATTCATCAAGCAGGCTCATCACGATTCCTAGAAATTAGTTTAAAACTTGGAACAACACAAAGTGATTGAGAGTGGTGTAGGAAAGACTACCACATGAATCTGGTGCTCAGGGAAATAGCAACAATTTTTGCATAAGGCAAGGGAAGTTAGCAACATCTTCCCCTTTCTGTGCTTTTCTGCTTCTTCCCTTTAGGGCTTCTCAGAATTGACAAGGTGTGTCCATTTAGGATGGAGATTCCTATTCATAGGGTGCTCTGCTTCTAACATTGCTAGGCTTCATTCCTAAAAATACAGGACCAGCACTCACTACTCCAATATCCCATGTACAACTGTCTCTAGAAACAGGGTCATGAACAAACATCTGTGAACTCAAGCCAGGAGATTAAAACCTCAACCCAAAAAGATTAAAATATCTGTAGGAGAAACAAAACAGAAGCTCCAAATACAACTGCAATGTAACAGGACTCAAGGCAGGCACACACATCACAATTTCACTAGAATTCTTCCTGTACTCCTCTTCCATCTGGGGAAAGCTAATAAAGTCACATGCATTAATAGAAGAATCCCTTGGTCTTGGAGTACAAATGCACAGCTCTTGGGCTCTCCTTGTCTGCAGAATCACCAAGCTTGCTCTCAGACATTTGGGAACCAGGTTCTTGCACCTCAGGGCCCTGAAGCTAATGGCAGCACAAACTCCTGAACCTCAAGCATATTATCAACCCCAGATTGGAGAAAAGTGTGGAGGGGAAAGCCGGTGCTTTGGCTCAAGTGTAAAGCTCCTTATGAGCTGACCAGCTCAAGAACGTTGCTTGCAGGCCCAGAGTTCAAGCCCTACAAACGACCAAAAAAAAAAAAACAGACCCAGAAAAAGAAAAAGAAACCCATGGAGGGGAGACTCGAGCAGCAATCCCACAGTTCCTACCTGACATCAGTTCCAAAGCTTGAAATTCCTTCAAGTTACAGCTCCCAAGGTCCACTGCACAGAGCAGGGCGCCTGCCTCCTGGCTCCCACCTATGGAAGGCCAAACTACTTCAGGACACTTTCAGCATCAAGGCAAAGGGAAAGAATCCAGAAGGGGCAGACTGAAAATGCCCAAGGTGGGCAGGGAGATGCATGCGCAAATGGATCTCTGAGCCACTTCCGCCCTCCAAAAACAAAAACAACTCATGACTTTCAAACCAAAAGCCCTCCATGGAGACTACAATTCCCACAATGCTCGGTGCCACCCTGCTACACATCTGGGAACAAGTGTGCTTGTGTGCATTGGGACTTTTCTCTCCCTGCTGTGGGAGTTAAGCTCAGTTTCTTCTTCAAAACCACTGTTTCCTTTGTGAAATATTGTAAGACCAACCAGAAAATGGATATATATGGGGAGAATTGGATGCATTGGCTTTTTGATTCTTAGTTCTAATAATGAAATTGAGGTTATGAGACTGCGTTGCTTATACCTTTCTGTTTATTCAATGCCTGCCTTCTGCTGAATGTAAATTACATCTCTGTTTTGTCTTAAATTTTTTTAATACATCCCCTCTTACTTTACAAACGTACTTGCAGCCGCTAAACTTATACCTGGGTCATTTCCCATTGCTGTAATGTATAAACTGGCATAAAATAGTGAGATTGTTAGGTAAATATGCAGCATAATACTTCTGGTGATTTGGATTTCACAAAATCTAACAATTAATTTTCCAGAAACTCCCCAATTCTATCTATTTAATCAAATGAGTTTTTGTTTTTTCTGAATTTTGCATTTCATTTAAGGATTTTATGTTTTGTTTTGTTGTTGGTCCTATAGCTTGAACTCAGAGCTTGGGCACTGTCTGTGAGCATTTGCTGTGCTCTATTTGCATTTCCTTTAATAATTTCTTCAGGTAACTAGTGAAAAGTTTCCTCACAGGGATTCTTATGAACATGGCACATCACCTCCATTTCCCTTCAAAGAGATAGTGGTTAGGGGGTTCAGGGATAAATGCAGGAGAGATAGAAGAGTGAAGTTTAGGCTAGGCTATGTTGATGTGAAGCTTAATCATTTGCAAATCAGTCTGCTTTTGTCTTTCCATTTTGCATGTGAAAATCTCTTTAGAATTCTTAGCTCTTCTCTAATCCTAACAGTTCCTCTCAGTAGCTTTAGGCTACATATCTAGGGGACCTCATACTTGTCTTCTCAGACCTTCTCCATTAAACTGTGGAATAAATCTTTTGTCTCCTGCCACAATCCCATCAGAGCACAAGCAAGGCTCTGAGAGCCAATGGGATGATAATTAAGGAGACACAGAGATGGCTGATGGCACAATTCTGCTCTATTTCTCAAATTCTTGCCTAATATTGGTCAAGACCCACTGTGCCCAAAAGTGCAAACAGCACACATCTTTTCTCATTCTATTTCAATACATCTTTTCCACCCAAGTCTCCAGACAGTTAAAGACCCAGGCCAAACAGCTAGAACACACACTTCCTCAAACCAATAATGGGCAAGGACTTGCAGTCCTGAGGGTGAGAGTCAATGTCCCTGAAGCCTTTGCTCCCATTTTGTCTGCTCCTGGCAGGCACCCCAGGGTCTGCTACAGTCTCCCTCTATCTTATCAAAGAACATACACTTGTCTCTTAGATGTTTATTGTGATTTTTTGTAATCCCTTCCATAAAAAATAATTGGGAATGATTGGATTGGAAACTTTCATGTATGATTTTATTCTCCAGTGTATGGGTTCTCCATATCTCTATTGTGGACCAGAACTATTCCTCATGAAAATGGAAATCAAAGAGCATATTTGAATGTATAGACTTCAACTTAAAAGCACCTCTAACAATATAAAGAAAAAATGATTTCATTCTTTATAACTAAATTTCTGGGAAGTGGCACTGTAGCTCAAGAGGTAGAGTGCTTGCCTTGAGCTGAAGAACTGAGGGACAAGTGCTCAGGCCCAGAGTTCAAGACCCACAACCAAAAAAAAAAAAAAAATCCTCCCTAAAACTAAATTCCTGAGACACAAAGAGATAAGGATCAGGTAAAAACTGGGTGCTCCCAAGAGTACCTGTGAAATGTAGTTTTCTTTTGTTTTTCTTTTTTTTTTGGAGGTAGGGGTTCCAGTCATGGGGCTGAACTCTGGTCCTGGGCGCTGTCCCTCAGCTCTTCATCTCAAGGCTGGTGCTCCACCACTTGAGCCACAGCACCACTGCTGACTTTTCTTTTGTGCTTACGTGGTGCTGAGGAATCAAACCCAGGGCCTCATGCATGCAAGGCAAGCGCTCTACCATTGAGCCACCTTCCCAGCCCTCTTTTTTTTTTCTGTTAGTCATGGGGCCTGAAGTCTGGGCCTAGGTACTGGTCCTTGGCTCTTCAGCTCAAGGCTAGTGCTCTACCACTTGAGCCACAGTGCCACTTCTGGCTCATTCTCCTTATGTGGTGCTGAGGAATCGAACCCAGGGCCTTACGCATGTAAGGCAAGCACTCTACCACTGAACCAACTTCCCATCCCTGAAATCTAGTTTTCATTTTTCAAGCCTACATTTGTGATGAATTTCTTGATTCTTTTATCCTTGTGTTTTGTTTTGTTTTGTTTTGTTTTTGGTCATGCCACTTGAACTGTGAGCCTAGGAACCATCCCTTAGCCCTTCAGCTCAAGTCAAGTGCTCTACATTGTGAGCTAAAGCACCAATTCTGGTTTTCTGTTTTTTATTGGAGATAGGTGTCTCACAAACATTGCTGCCCAGGCTGACTTTGGACTGCAATCCTCAGGTTTCAGCCTTTTGAATAGCTAGGATTAAAGACATGAGGTACCAGCACCCAGCTTGCATTCTTTTTCTTTTATGTCCCAGCCCTGGGGCTTGAACTCAATGCATGGACACTGTCCCTAAGTTTTTGCTCCAAACTAGCACCCTACTCCTGGAGCCACAATTCCACATTTGGCTTTTTCTACGTATGTGGTACTGAGGACTTGAACCTGAGCTTCATGCATTTTAGATAAGCACTCTACCACTGTTTCAGGACAGCCACAACACCAACAGTGCTCTGGAAGGGCAATACGATGATAATGGAACAGACTGAGAGAAGGCCAATGATGAATCTCTCTTTATTCCAGCAATAACCTTAGCTATAGACACTTTCTAGATCTGTCCAATGCTTGCATCACATTATTCTAGGAGTCACTTTGCCAACAAGTGCAGACCATATGCATCTTTCCACATTCTATTTCAACCTTTGTCCACCAAACCTCTAGAGGTATGCCCCCAGGCCCAGAAGCTAAAAGGAACACACCCTCCTACAAAAATGGCAACTACTTATACCCCTGAAGGTTGGAGTCCATGGTTGTGGAGCTTTTGCTCACACCTTGCCAGCTCCTGGTACCTCAGGGTCTGCACCACTTTCACCTTTTTCATTTTGTAAATTGAGCAAATGTCTATCAGCCTAAACCTGGAAAATCAGCGGATCATACACCTCAGGAAGAATGGAAGAAAAAAGGCAATACCAAACCAATAAACAGGAACATGCCTAAGAAATAGCAAAAAGAGTGCTATTTCCCCTGGTGAATCCCTGCAGGTAATGGAGAACTGATACAGCTAAGCCTGCGTGGTGGAGTGACCAATACCAGATATCTGACCCTGAAGCTGCATAATGCCTAAGCTTAAATTATCAGAGGGCCAGATTCCTCAAATATGTCACTGGATATTGGTACAAGTCATATTTCAATCATATTTAAGAGGGATAACACAGATGTACTGACAATTAGCATGACACATCATTTTTAACTGGGTCTTTAAAAGGTCTATGTGATCATCAACATACATAATTGCTGTTTCCAAATCATAAAACATATCACAATCATTTTATCTACTCCCACCTGAATATCAAGGGTACCAGAAACATTTCAAACTAAAGTATTAACCTGTTGTGCTGTATATATGGTTCTACAAGGATCACAGGAGAAGCAGTAGTGCTAGCAATAAGAGTCTGGGTAGCAATAATGTGGGCAACCAATATTCCCCCAAAATCTGCAGCAATGGCTAAGAGTCCACTGAACCTCAATAGCAAACAGAGACCCAAACTTATTATACCATGGTTCTATCAAGTGAACATGCAATGTAAGTCAAGAGGATTGCATAGTAAGCTAGGATTACTCATGCAGTTAGTAAGAACACAATTGTTCCTGCAAGAGGCATGAAACACCACTCCACCCTTGAAAACCATACCCAGCCCAACTACTAGCATCTATGTATATATAACACAAGTTTGCACAGTAAATGATACAAAACTATGAAACAGGACATGTCTCTGAAAGAGAGGTATGGGATGGTGAGAGGCATTAGTTCAAATAGGCCTCATGGCAGCAACCAGGCTCAAGATGTCAGGGTGAGCTTGTCCACACAAACTGACAAACATGGGAGCCAGCAAGGTACCACTGATCATGTCACTCCTCTGAGACCAGTCCTGCCTTACATACTGAGAGACTCCTACCACCAGAACAGTGAACAAGATGTGAAATCCACAGGTCCTGCAGATCGATGGATCATCGCAACAATGGGAATGGCTGGGCATAGTGGAATCCAAGATGGATGCACTACATCTCCTATCAAAGGAATTCTACAAGTGTTATGCATAAGCTCCATCTTTTTCTATTGGTTCACCTTTTCCTCCAGAGGAAGTCAGAACCATAATATATCCCGGAATACCTTACCATACTTGTACCTTCTACCTCAGGATCTGCAATAGTCAATAACTGTGATCAATGAAATAAGAGGATATAATATTTGTATAATGACACTTACACATCTGTGAGCAATGAACAATTCAAAGATAATGTAGGAAGTAAATTCTATTTATACTACTACAATAAACATACTACTTAGAAATGAATGTTTGAAAAATGTAACCAAGAACAAGGACAACTATGGGACACAGCTAGCCTAGGAAGCACCCATTTTTACCTGATCCTTATCTCCTTGCTTCTCAGGAACTTACTTTTAACTTTTACAGAAAGAAAGAATTCTTTTTCCTTCGTATTTTATAGGTGCTCCAATGTTGCCATGTATACATCCAAATGTACCTCACGATCTCCATTTTCATGAGGAATAGCTAAGGTTCACTAAAAGAGGGATGGAAAACCCTTACACTGGAGGACTGAATATCAGGCATGAAAATTTTCTACACAATCCTTCCCAATCATGATGTGGGGAAAGGATCATCAACAACCACAACAAACCCTTAAGAGACAAGCTTGATGTCTGATATGAGGGACGGAGGCAAAAGATTTATTCCACAGTGTAATGGATACAGTCTGGGAAGACAAGTCTTAGGTCCCCTAGATATGTGGCCTAGACTTGCTGACAGGAACTTCTAGGTTCAGAGAAGAGGTAGACAATCAAAACAAAACAGGATATGAAAAACAGAAAAGTAAAAACAGACTGGTTTGGAGCAATTAATCAAGCTTCACATGAACATGGACTTGCCCTGAACTCTACCTCCTCCCACATTGATCCTGATCTACCTAGACAACCATTTTTTTTGAAGAGTCTTGGAGGAGGAGTACCATTTTCTAAGAAACCCCAGGGAGGACACTTTTCACTAGTCCCCTGAAGCAATTAATAAAAGAAAGGCAAGTACAGCACAGCAAATGCTCACAGACAGTGCCCAAGCTCTGAGTTCAAGCCACAGGACCAACAACAAAACGAGGGAAAAACTTTATAAGGAAAGGCAAATTTCAGACACAAATAACCGAAAACTCCTTAAAACTTCATAGATGGAATTTGGGAGTTTCTGGGAAAGTAATGAGTAGAATTTGACAAATCAATTTAATTCATAGATTATAAAGTATATCTGTCTTTAAATTCTGTTTATTTTATGCCAGTATATATATTAGAGCAGGGGAAGATGATGCCAGAATCAATCAGTTTACTGTCTTAAAGTACTTTTTTTTTTTTTTTGGTCGATCTTGTGGCTTGAACCCAGACTGAGCAGTGTCCCTGCGTTTTTCAGCACAAAGTAAGCTCTCTACCACTTGAGCCACAAGGCCACTTCCATTTTTTTGGTAGTTAGTTGGAGATAAGACTTATGAACTTTCCTGCCCAGGCTGGATTTGAACTGGGATCCTCATATCTCAGCTTCCTTAGTACCTAGGATTACAGGCATGAGCCATTGGCACCCAGCTGCAAATACCTTTGTAAAGTGAGAGGGAAGATATTCAAAAATTTAAGGAAAAACAGAGACATAATTTACATTCAGCAGAACGTACTTCATGAACAAAAACAAAAATAAAAACTACATAGTTTCATAACCTCAATTATATTAAATGAACTAATAATTAAAAAGCCAAATTATGCCATGCTCCTAATACATTTGTGTTTTTAATTGGTCTCACAATATTTATGTTGGTAAACTGAATTTTCAAGAAGAAACTCACCTATGTTCCCGCAGCTGGGACAGAAAGTTTCCCATGCATCCTTGCACACTTAGGAGCAAGTGTCTTGTGCCAGTCAAAACCCTGTAACAAGCCCACTTCCTCTAGGTGAATTGTGAATCACATTCTGGGAATTGTAGTTTCTATGGAGGCATAGATCCTTTGAAAGTGTGTGTGGGTGAGGGAGGGATGGGGAGAGGGAATCTGGGGAGGAGGTAGAAGAGGGGCCAATGCCTCCTTGCCCACTGTTGGTGTTTTTAGTTTGCAAATTCGGGTTACTTTGCTTTTCCCTTGCTGCTGGAAGTGCTCTGAAATGCAGCTTCGCACTCCATAGTCAGAGCCAAGAGGTAGAAGCCCACCTTCTCTTTTTCAGGGGAACTTGGGAGCTGTAACATGGAGCAATCTGAGGCTCCTAGCCAGAGTCTGCCCTTCCCATCTTTCCCCAGTCTGTGCTGCCATTACGGCTTGTTCCTCCAGGTGCCAGAAAGTGGCTCACAAACCTCTGATTTTTGAGACAAGGAGAGTCAGGATTTGTGCATTTATCCTCCTGAACCTAGCGATTCTGGTACTCAGCCATGTGACTTTATAAACTTGCGTTTTGTGAATTGAAGCCAATCAATGGTAAACATTCCTTGAAAATGTCTTATATAAACATATTGATCCTCTTTTCATCCTCTGCACTTCCTATGGCTTTTGAAATTTTCAAAATGCTGCTGGCACTGATATACTCCAATTGATGTGTCTGTTCTGACACATTATAATTTCTCCACTAATATAGTTAGCCTATTTTACATCACTTAAAATGAGAGAGAATGGCTGGGCAGGTGGTTCAGTGGTAGAGTTCTTGCCTTGTGTAAATGAAGCCCTGGGTTTGATTCCTCAGAACCTCATAAGCAGAAAAAGCCAGCAGTGTACTGTGGCTCAAGTAGTAGAGTGCTAGCTTTGAACTGAAGGTCACAGGGACAGTGCCCAGGCTCAGAGTTCAGGCCACACACCGACAAAAAAAAATGAGAGAGATTGCCTATAACTGTACACCAAAAAAAATTGTTAAAATACAATTTGAATACAATACAATGCCCTAGATATGTGTCTGCCTGTCCTGATTCTTGAATCAAGGTCTGGAATATGACCTTGAATTTATTTGGTTCAATGTAAATTTTCTGCCACTTAAGCCGCATTTGCACTTCCCATTACTTTGGTAGTTTATTGGAGATAAGTCTCTCAGACTTTTATATCCCCCTGGCTTCAATCTGTGATCCTTGTAGTGTTCCTTCATGTCTATCCCAGGGGAACACAAGCAGGCACAGGAGATAGATTATTATAAGGTTTATTAGCATTTGTCCCTCTTCTGCTTGCAACAGGATCTGGGGGGCAGGAAGTGAGTAAGTACATGCTCAGGTGTGTCTGAGATGACAGAGGGAGTGGCCAGGTATATGGAGGGAACTCTAGGTCTGGGAGAAGCTCAGGTCTGGGTGGAGCTGAGGACTTAAGGTGAGGATAATACTAACTTTCCTCAGATCGCAGCCTTCTCAATACCTAAGATTACAGCTATTAGACATGATAGCCCAGTTACAATGCTTTTTTTAAAATTCAGTTTATATTCTAATGAAATAATATGAAATAGAAGACTTGAAAATTTTAAGGCAGGATGTTCAGTCAGTAATGTGTATGAGGACAGTCCAAATCCCAAAACACACAGAAAATGCCCCACCTTGAAATCTGTAACACTCCTGATCTTAAGTATTGTGAATGTGAACACTTAGTCTATAATAAATTCTTTTAAGTTTTTCAAATTAAGAAACATTCTTGTGACAGAAAAACCCAGTAGTAATGTGCAAGTATTGCTTTTAAAGGATTCTTATTGTCTTTCTGAGCAAAAACAACCTCAATGATGTATACAGTATATATTTTCAATTTTTGTATATGTCACTGTAAAGGTCATATATTTTATATTAACATTTACCATTCTACATAATTGTAAAACTACACCAATACTCTGGATAATAGAATATCCTGTGTAATCAACCAAGAAGTACAAGCAAAAGCACATTGTGATATAATTTGTTGGTTTTAATTTTGATGGTTCTACATTTGGGGGTATATTTTCTGTTAATATTGTTTAGTAACACATAAGACTTCAATCTTCTGGTGCCTTGGCTGGGGATGGTTGACTGGGATTTTGTCACTCTTCTGACCAGCATTTTAGGTTGCATCTTTCTGAGGCCCTGTATCTCCAGCAGAATGGACATGGTTCTTAATATGACTACTTAGGAAAGTGAGGGACTTCTCAATCTGTGTTTATTTCATCATTACTGATGTACCTTTGGCCAAAGCAGTTTCAAACTCAAATTGCAAGTCACTGTACAAGGTATGCTAATGATTTGGATAAAGGGAAACGTGCCATTTGACAACCATTATTGAAATATTATAAAACAAAAATACATGTTGTATATATTTTATCTCTATAACTTTGTGTGAAAATGCTGTTCATAACATACATGTGTTTGCATATGTAAATAAATGAGGTAGACTACAAATACTCAATGGAGTCCTAAGATATCTTTAAGTTACATTAATAGAAAAATAGTTTATATATCCCTAAGTGTATTTCAGTGATAACTTTTAGTGAACAGGTGGCATGTTTTCCTTTTTTGGTTTCAATTTTTCAACAATATTTTGTACGAGCTTTAGTTTTTATTCGATCTTTAAGCATATTAACCTAGATATGAATTGCTTTTATACTGTAGATCTATCTTCTAATGGACCATGTGTATGTCTTTTCTTTAGGGGTGGGGGTCCAGTCATGGGGCCTGAACTCTGGGCCTGGGCACTGTCCCTTAGCTCTTCAGCTCAAGGCTAGCGCTCTACCACTTGAGCACAGCACCACTTCCAGCTTTTTTCTTTTTGCTTATGTGGTGCTGAGGAATTGAACCCAGGACCTCAGGCATGCAAGGCAAGTGCTCTACCATTGAGCCACCTTCCAAGCCCCTGTGCATATGTCTTTAGTGGACAGTTTTATGCTCTTATTAAGACAGGAATGATTCTTCTCCCATAAGAAGGCTTTATGCTTTTCCAGCCCACATGTCATGTTTTGAGCAAGAACATCTAGGGTAAAATCACACAGGTTCTTTTCTGACTCCCTTATTTGCCTTCGCTCCTACCCATGGTTCCAGAATCTTCATTCATTGTCAACAGCAAGAAAGAATGAAAGGCTCTCCAGTGAGATTCTTTTATTTCTCACTTTGTTTGACATTCCATTATGAACCTAAGGGTGTCCAAGATTGAAGAAGAGAAAAAAAAAAGATTCAGCTTCAGAAACATGTTTCTAAAAAAGCTAATGATGTAGCTGGGCGCCGGTGGCTCATACCTGTAATCCTAGCTCCTCAGGAGGCCGAGAGCTGAGGATCAGGGTTCAGAGCCAGCCCGGGCAGGAAAATCTGTGAGAGTCTTATCTCAAACCACTAGAAAACCAGAAGTGGCACTGTGGCTCAAGTGGTAGAGCACTCGCCTTGAGCTGAAAAGAACAGAGTCAGCGCCCAAACACAGAGTTCAAGCCCCATGACCGACAAAAAAAAAAAAAAAAAAAAAAAAAAAAAAAAAGCTAAAGATGGCTTGGAGATTTAGCAGATTATAAAATCTGACATTCTAAGTTAAGTGCAGATATGCTTCAGTTTGTTTCTACTTTTTTTTTATTTAAAACTATGTCCATACTAGCATGTATAAAATAGTTATTTTATCAGAATTTTTATTTGAATTTTTCTCATGACTACTGATATTAAACTACTTTTATATTTTAATATACTACATGTGTGCCACGGGAGTCTGCTTAGCATGGAACACCTGCTATCAGATCTGAGAATGGGGCTTGAAAGAAGCCTACCTCCTGGAAAGGCTGGCAAGCCCCTGGGAAAGATGTGTTACTGTTCCTGTTTCTCTTTTCTTCACTGTATAAGAGTGCCCATTAATCTTTTACTGTTCCTGCTGCTTGTTCTATTTACTCATGCTCAATGTTCCCTTATTCAAGGCTCTTTCTTGGAAGTGATGACGACTCCAACGTCTGATGAGTGTTCTGAGAATATGACTAACTCACCAGAGTTAAGTGCTACCCTAAAAGCCCCTCTTATGGAGGCTATTAGACAAGTCATAAATGAAAATAAAAGTATTGGGGGTTTCATGACATCACTTCAGCAGAAGGAATTGTTTGTAAGAAATATACAAGAAGCCGTAGGCATGGCTAGAGCAGAAAGACTGTATGGCTATTGGAGACTTTCCTTTAATCCTGAAGCATATACAATAGACTCATATAGATATCCTGTAGATAAGAAAGATGTAGAGGGATATTTAGACCAAAAGCTAAATAAGATTCCTAAAAGGTTGGTAGATGGAAGGTGGCAATGGCTTATCAGAGGAAAATGGTGGGATCCTCCATTATCTAGAGGACCCCAAGACTTCCCCCAGATCCATAGCCTTTTACAGGTGTGTATGATAAGGAAGGCAACCGTTGGGGCTGAGAAGGTGGCTCAGTGGTAGAGCGCATGCCTTGCATGCCAGAGGCCCTGGGTTCAATTCCTCAGCACCACATAAGCAAAAAGAAAAAAGCCAGAAGTGGCTCAAGTGGTAGAGTGCTAGCCTTGAGCTGAAGAGCTGAGGGACAGTGCCCAGGCCCAGAGTTCAGGCCCCATGACTGGACCCAAAAAAACAAACAAACAAAGGATGGCAACCATTGGGTAAATTACTTAGGAGAAAGAACTTCCTATTACTCTCTTTCATTTACTGAGAGACTTGCTAGAATTAGGCCTCCTTGGTGCTTACTATCAAAAAAGAAGGAACAAGGAAGATCTTATGAGACAGTTAAGGCCTTTATGGAGAAGAGTAATCGATTATGTGAAAGGGTTACCGAGAAGACACTATGAGACTAAATTTGATATATGGCCAGATTTAACTAAGTATACTAAATATCATGATTTGGGCCACAAATTAGGGACCCTCTAAAGAATGGCAAAGAAGCACAGTTGCTTAGAAAAGATTTGAAACACATAAAGTACAAAACTAAACAAAAGTAACTATGAAGTACTAGAGTTCATGCCTTTCTGTTCAGCACCTTGCCCATGTGCTCTGGTTAATGGTTAATAGGTGATAAACATCGAAACCAATTGTATTTCTTAAAAATAGAGGTAAAGCTGAAAACAAGTGCCTATTGTCATAGCTCGTCATCCAAAAAAACAAGATCAGGTGACCAGCTGGTGACCATCCAAGAACGAAGCCTTGCAGCAAGATTGTGTAACCTTTTGCCCTTTCTCATGGAGACTTTTGCTATAAAAGCTTGTTATCCTCTGCAATAAATCGCACTCAGCATTCACTCTTCTTGTGTGTGAGTTGTCTGTTTGCCATCTCCCCACCTATTCCAGTTCCTCCACTAGGTGTCTTCCATCGTCCCAACAGAGCCCGTCCGCGGCACTAGTATAAATAGAATTTACTTCCTACATTATTTTTGAATTGTTCATTGCTCACAGAATAAGTCTAATTATTTGTTATACCAAGATTATATCCTCTTCCTTCATTCATCTCAATGATTGTCTGTTGCAGATCCTGAGGTAGCATGTACAAGTATGGTAAGGTACTCAGGGATAGATTATGGCTCTGACTTCTTATGGAGGAAAAGGTGAATGAATGGAAAACATGGAGCTCATGCATAACACTTGTAGAATTCCTTTGGCAGGAGATGTGGTGCACCCCTCATGGGTTCCACTATGCCCAGAGATTCCTGTGGTTAATCTGATCCACCACCATGGAGGGCCTGTGGATTATGGAGAGCCTGTGGATTTCACATCTTGCCTACTGTTGTGGTGGTGGAAGTCTCCCAATATGCACTGCACGACTGGGCTCAGAGGAGTAACATTATCAGTGGTACCTTGCTGGCCCTCATGTTTGTCAGCCTGTTTGGACAAGCTCACCCTGACATTTGCAACTGGCTGCTGCTGATGCTTCTTGGAATGATGCCTCTCTTCATCCCATACCTCTGTATCAGAGACCTGTCCTGTTTCATGGTTTTGTATCATTTACTGTGCAAGGTTGTATTATGTATCCATACATGCTGGTAGTTGAGCTAGGTATGGTTTTCAAGGGTGGGGTGGTTTTTGATGCCTCTAGCAGGAACAATTGTGTTCTCACTAACTGCATAAATACTCCGAGATTACTATGCAATCACCTTAACTTATGTTGCCTGTTTAGTTGATAGAACCATTATGGTATAAAAAGTTTGGGTCCCTGTTTGCTATTGAGGTTTAGAGGGTGCTTAGCCATTGGTGCAGATTTTTGGGAATATTGGTTGCCTGCATTTTTGCTACCCTAAATGTTCTTGCTAGTGCTACTGCTTCTGCTGTGAACCTTATCCAAACCATATATACAGCACAACATGTTAATACTTTGGCTTGATATGTTTCTGGTTCCCTGGGATGCAGGTGGGCTTAGATAAAAAGATTGTGATATGTTTTATGATTTGGAAACAGCAATGATGTATGTTGATAATCAGGTAGATGTGCTAAAGACCCAGTTAAAAATGATGTGCCATGCTAATGGTTAGTACATCTGTGTTATTCCTCTTAAATAGGATGGAAATATGATTTGGGCCAATATCCAGTGACATATTTGAGCAATCTAGTCCTTTGATAAGTTTTTTTTTTGCGTCCGGTCATGGAGCCTGAACTCTGTGCCTGGGTGCTGTCCTTCAGCTCTTCTCCTCAAGGCTAGCGGGCTACCACTTGAGCCACAGTGCCACTTCTGGCTTTTTTCTTTTTGCTTATGTGGTGCTGAGGATTCAAACTCAGGACCTCATGCATGCAAGGCAAGCGCTCTTCTACTGAGCCACCTTCCCAACCCTCCTTTGATAAATTAAGCTTAGACGTTATGCAGGTTCAGGGTCAGAAATCTGATATTGGTCACTCCACCCTATAGGTAGCACACCCTGAAGACTTAGCTGCATCAGTTCTCCATTTCCTGCAGGGATTCAACCTGGGAAATAGCACTCCTTTTACCATTTCTTAGGCATTTTCCTGTTTCTTGTTTTGGTATTCCTTTTTGTTCCGTTCTTCCTGAGCTGTATGATCTGCTGCTTTTGCCAGGTTCAGGCTGATAGACACTTGCTCAATTTACAAAATAAAAAGGAGGACTTGTTACAGACCCGGAGGTGCCAGGAGCTGGCAAGGTGTAAGCAAAAGCTCCACAACCATGGACTGCAACCTTCAGGGTTATAAGTACTTGCCCTTTTCATAGGAGGGTGTGTTCCTTCTAGCTTCTGGGCCTGGGGCCTTACCTGTAGGAGTTTGGTGGACAAAGGTTGAACTAGACTGAGGAAGGATGCACATGATCTGCAGTTGTTGCCACATTGAGTCCTAGAACAATGTGATGCAAGAACTGGACAGATATAGAAAATGTCTATAGCTAATGATATTGCTGAAATAAGAGAGATTCATCATTGGCCTTGTCTCTGTCTCTTCCATTATTATTCCCTTGTTCTTCTGGAGCACTGCTGGAGTTGTGGCTGGCCCCAGCAGTGGTAGTATGCTTTACCTAGCATGCATGAAGCCCTGGGTTCAAGTCCTCACTACCACATACACAGAAAAGCAAAATGTGGTATTGTCACTTAAGTAGTAGGGTGCTAGTCTTGAGCAAAAGAAGTTCAGTGACAGAGTTCAAGCCCCAGCGTTGGGACATAAAACACAAGAAATGCAAGCTGGGTGCTGGTACCTCATGTCTGTAATCCTCACTGTTCAATAGGCTGAAACCTGAGGATCCCAGTTCAAAGTCAGCCTGGCCACCAACATGTGTGAAACACTTATCTCCAGTGACCACTAGAAATCCAGAAGTGTGTTGTGGCTCACATGGTAGAGCACTTGAGCTCAGACATGGTTCCCAGGCTCAGAGTACAAGTGCCATGACTGACCAAAAAACAAAAAAAAGGATAAAAGAATAAATAAATGCATCAGAAATATAGGCTTGAACAATGAAAACTACCCTTCACATGTTGTCTTGGAAGCACTAAAGTTCTTTCTGATCCTTTTCTCCTCACATCTCAAAAATTTACTTTTACAGGATGAAATTAGGTTTTCTTTATATTAATAGAGGTGCTTTTAAGTTGAAGTCTACACATCCAAATATGCCCTTTGATTCCCATTTTCATGAGGAATAGTTCAGGTCCACAAAAGAGACATGGAAAACACATACACTGGAGCACTAAAATCAGTTGTGACAGTTTCCAATCCAAACCATCACAATTATAGTGTATGTAAAGGTTCACCAAAAATCACAATAAACCCTTAAGAGACAAGTATAGGATCTCTGATTATGAGAGAGGGAGACTGATGCAGACCCTGGGGTGCCTGCCAGGAGCAGGCAAACTGTGAGCAAAGGATTCACAGCCATTGACTCCCACCCTCAGGACTGTAAGTCCTTGCCCTTTCTTGGTTTGAGGAAGTGTGTGTTCTAGCTGTTTGGCCTGGGGCTTTAAGTGAAGGGAGGCTTTGGTGGAAAAGATAGATTGAAATAGAATGAAGAAAGATGTGTGCTGTTTGCACTTTTTGGCAGAGTGGGCCTAGACCAATATTACACAAGCATTTGAGAAATATAGCAGAATTGTGCCATCAGCCATCTCTCTGTATCCTTAATTATTAACCCATTGGTCCACAGAAATCTTGCTTGGGCTTTGATGGGACTGTGGCAGAAGACAAAGATTTATTCCACAGCTTAATGGATAAGGTCTGAGAGGACAAGTCAGAGGTCCCCTAGATATGTAGCCTAAAGCTACTGAGAGGAACTTTTAGGATCAGAGAAGAGGTAAGAATTCTAAAGATTTTCACATGCAAAATGAGAAGACAAGAGCAGAGTGGTTTGTAAATGATTAAGATTCACATCAATATAGACCTACACTAAACTTCACTCTTCTACTCACCTGCATTCATTCTGACCCCCAAACCACTCTCTTTGTAGGAAAATCGGGGAAATGTGCCATGCTCTTAAGAATCCCTGTGAGGAAATTTTTCACTAGTTATCTGAAGAAATTACTAAAGGAAATCCAAGTAGAGCACAGCAAATGCTCACAGACATTGCCCAAACTCTGGGTTGAAGCCTCAGGACCAACAGCAAAAAGAAAAAAACATAAACCCCTTAAATGAAAAGCAAAATTCAGAAACAGCCAAAAACTCATTTTCATTTAATAGATAGAATTGGGGATTTTCTGGAAAATTAATTGTTAGATTTTTGCGAAATCCAAATCAACACAAGGATTATGGTGCATATCCACATAACCATCTTCCTATTCTATGCCTGTGTGTACATTACAGCAATGGAAAATGACCCGGTATAAGTTCAGTGTCTATGAGTAGCTTTGTAAGATGAGAGGGGAGGTATTAAACAATGTAAAGCTAAACAGAGATATAATTTACATTCAGCAGAACACAGGCATAGAACAAAAAAATGGATGAGAAACACAGTCTCATAACCTCAATTTCATTATTAGAACTAAGTACCAAAAAGTCAATGCATCCAATTCTCCCCATATATATCCATTTTCTGGTTGGCCTTACAATATTTCATGAAGGAAACATTGGTTTTGAAAAAGAAACTCAGCTTCCACAGCAGGGAGAGAAAAATCGCAATGCATCCACGCACTCTTGTGACCAGAAGTGTGGCAAGATGGCGCAGAGCATTGTGGGAATTGTAGTCTCCTTGGAAAACTTTTGGTTTGAAAGTCCTGAGTTGTTTTTGTTTTTTGGAGGGCGGAAGTGGAGGAGAGATCCTTTTGCGCATGCATCTCCCCGCCCCCCATGGGCGTTTCAAATCTGCCCCTTCTGGATTCTTTCCTTTGCCTTGCTGCTGGCAGTGCCCTGAGGTACAGTTTGGCCTTCCTTAGGTGGGAGCCAGGAGGCAGGCACCCAGCTCTGTGCAGTGGAGCTTGGGAGGTGTAACTTGAAGGAATCTCAAGCTTTGGAACTAATGTCAGGTAGGAACTGTGCGATTGCTGCCGGAGTCTGTCCTCCACGGGTTTCTTTTTCTTTTTCTGTTTCTGTTTTTTTTGGTCATTGGTGGGGCTTGAATTCTGGGCCTGCAAGCACCGTTCCTGAGCTCCTCAGCTCACAAGGAGAGCTTTACACTTGAGCCAAAGCACCCGCTTTCCCCTCCACACTTTTCTCCAGTCTGGGGTTGATAATTTGCTTGAGGTTCAGGTGTTTGTGCTGCCATTAGCTTCTGGGCTGCAAGAACCTGATTCCCAAATGTCTGAGACCAAGCTTGGTGATTCTGCAGACAAGGAGAGCCCAAGAGCTGTGCATTTGGACTCCAAGACCAAGGGATTCTTCTATTAACATATGTGATTTTATTTGCTTTGCCCAGGTGTAAGAGGAGTACAGGAAGAATTCTGGTGAAATTGTGAGGTGTGTGCCTGCCTTGAGTCTTCTTACATTGCAGTTGTATTTGGGGCTTCTGTGTTCTTTCTCCTAGAGATATTTTAATCTGTTTGGCTTGAGGTTTTAATCTCCTGGCTTGAGTTCATAGGTGTTTGTACATGACCCTGTTTCTAGAAACAGTTTTACACAGGATATTGGAGCAGTGAGTGCTAGTCCTGTATTTTTAGGAATGAAGTTTAGCAATGTTTGAAGCAGAGTACCCTATGAATAGGAATCTCCATCCTAAATGGACAGACCTTGTCAATTCTGAGAAGCCCTAAAGGGAAGAACAAAAAAGCACAGGAAGGGGAAGATGTTGCTAGCTTCCCTTGCCTTATGCAAAAATTGTTGCTACTTCACTGAGCACCAGATTCACGTGGTATTCTTTCCTACACCACTCTCAGTCATTTTGTGTTGTTTCAGGATTGTAACTAATTCATAGAAGTCATGATCAGCTGGCTTGAGGAATAAACCAGAGCCTAGATATCAGAGGATACCTGAGGCTGTGGTTTGCGATGGTGGCATAATTGTTATGACTGAAAGTATCTATTCATGTACTAGTCCCTAATCCTTTTCTTGCTAATTTATTCAGACTGTTACCACTATGATTTTTAGTATGTAATCATGCAAGATTATCTTAAATGTCTCATCTATGGATTTGCTAATGCTAGCTCTAATCGGTTGGTTGTGCCTGGTAGTGCAGAAAGTGTTGGTCGGGGACATATGGCCTTAAGGAAAAATCACAGAAGAAAACTTGAGGTAATATGTCTTACTCAAGGTTGTATGCTTTGTAGGTGATGCTTATCTTCAGGTGTGTCACTCCTATATGGACTATTTTATGTTGTATCTTTAGGATGGCCAAGGATCTTCCCATGACTGTTTAGGGAACTGAACATTAGGGACTTCTCAAACCTGGGTTTACCTCATCTTTACTCATGTCCCTTTGGCCAAACCATGTTAAATGGCAAATTGCAAGTCATTGCATAGGTTTGCAATGGGTATAGTGAAATGTGCCATTTGACAACCCTGATTGAAATATTATAACACAAGAAATATATTCTGTATATATTTTTCTCTATAACTTTGGGTGAAAACTACTGAGTTACATCATACATGTCTTCCATGGTGTTTAAATATGTAAATGAATGAGTTAGAACACAAATTCCAATGGATTCCTAGGATACCTTTACATTAAAAAAAGTAGTTCATACATCCTGAAGTATATTCAGTAATAACTACTTTTAGTGGCAATGTGATATGTTTTTGCTTTCAGTTAATCAATAATTTTTGTAGGAACATTCACTTTTACAAATGTAGTATGTATATAAATATAGAAATTACTTGGTTTAATAATATCTATCTACCAGGAAATGGACTGGATTTGTGTTTATTGGAGACTTGAATGCTTTGCCTGAGACATTAAAGATTCTTTTCTTATAACATGACTTTACCGTTTTCCAGCCCATGTATTATGTTTGCAAGAGGAAATTCTGGGCCCCAAAATCTCACAGATTCATTTCTGAATAGGTCATTTGTCTTATATCCCAGCCATGCTTCCAGAATCTTCTGCTCATTGTCAGCAGCAAGACAGAATGAATGGATCTCTGGTGAGTTGTTTTTTTATTTCTCATTAGTTTTCCATCCCATTATAGGGACCAAAAGATATCCAAGAATTTAAAACATTACCAACCACACAGATTCAGCCTCAGGGGCACATTCATAAATCAGATAAAGATGGCTTATAGATTACCAGATAAAGATTGCTTGTAGGTTTAGCAGATTAAATGGTTATATTCTTTCTAAGTTGAATGCAGATTGCCTTCAGAATGTCTAGATTTCGTCTTGTCATAAAATGTAATCAAATCTGTTATGTGATGTAATGACACCGAGCAGGTTACATCTCATGGAAGGTGAAGGATAGATCACAACCAGATCACATCCTCATGAGTAACATTAAACTATCTCAATGAAATTTTCCTGGAGTTGCTGAAATAGTGTTGTGGTCACACACACACACATTCATGTGTTTAAGGAATGATTAACCTATATGTACTTAAATTACTCTCTATATATACTTGTTGGACGACTTCATGGTCTTGGTCTTACTTGAAACTTAGGCTATGTTTGTTGCTAAACTTTAGGGTCTTTCTACAAATTCCTGTTTGTTTTCTAAAGTATCCTCACAAGATTTCTTTCCTTTATTTTCTCTCTCTATTTTTGATTTTCTACTCACTAGTGTTGGTTATTTTTCTCTTTATCTTTGTATCTATCTTTCTATCATTTTTCTTACTTTTCTCATTCCCTCTTTCCTCCATATGTGTCTCAGTTGTTTCTTTTCTTCAAATGATCTATCCGAGAAATAGCTTTTCTTTTTTTTTTTTTTTTTTTGTCGGTCGTGGGGCTTGAACTCTGGGCCTGGGCGCTGTCCTTCAGCTCTTCAGCTCAAGGCTAGCGCTCTACCACTTGAGCTACAGTGCCACTTCCCGTTTTCTGGAGGTTTATTGGAGATAGGAGTCTCACGGTCTCTCCTGCCCGGGCTGGCTTTGAACCACGATCCTCAGATCTCAGCCTCCTGAGTAGCTAGGATTACAGGCATGAGCCACCAGCGCCCGGCTGAAATAGCTTTTCTTAATGATCTTATTTTGCTGACATTGCTCTTAGCATTGACATTTTTCTTACCCATTGTATAGGAAAAATGTTGCGTAGAGAGTTCTACAGGATTCCAGAAACAAAGAAAATTAGAGAAATAACATAAATGAATAGACGTAGGAGAAACCAGGGGTCCCGAGACTCTCTGGTACTTGGTCCCTGGGTACCAGCAAGCAAGCATAGTTCCTTGAGTGCACACAAGGAAGATTACTATTGATAACATGCAAAAATGAAGTATCTATATTTATAGTACAATCAGAGCCACAACAGTCTGTGAGGGAAACATGTTTCCTCATTCTCCTGAGACAGAAGACTGGCTCCCAGAGAAAATGCAGACATGAAGTTCACCTTACCTAGCCTTCAAGGTCAACAGCACCTCAGTTTCAGATGCTATCTTTTCAACAGTAAGGCAAAGGCCTGTACTCCAGTCTCATAACCCTCTCCAGAATTCTCTTTTAAGCCTTCTGTGACCAGCTCTCAGTGCTCTCAATGCTGTCAGGCTGGAATTCCAACCTCTCAAACCTTTTCCCCTTCAGCTCAATTTCAGAGTTCCCTACAGAAAAGTACTTACTTCCCCCAATTTATACAGTACAAGAAAATCAGTTTTCTCCTGATTCTGTTATCTTTGGTCTAACTTCATTTGATGTTGTATTCTGTTTTGTTTTTCCTTCCCGCTACTTTTGAATATTTTCATTCACTGACAGTTTATGATAGGAACTGGTTTTGATTTTTAAAAAATACAGTGACAAGGTGTTCTCTATTAGAAATATCACTTGTTGCGAACTCTCACAGATGATTGCTGAGGTATTGATTTTGATCTCTGAGGAATTTTGCTGTTAACTAGCACAAGTGGAAATATATCCTTAGGGATCTACTGGAGAAATGACTCAGGAATATGTGACACATTTGAGCATTTGGTCATATTTATCATTTTTGTCATCTTGAGTGTTCCTTGAGCCTCTATACATTTTCCTCCACCTTCCATGAAGCCTATTAAAATGAAAATCTTTTAAAGGAGTATTTTATTCCCCTCTCATCTATATTTTGTATTGTAGAATGTAGGCAAAGTTTACAAAACTTCATGGTAGCAGTTCTTTTTTACATAGGATTTTAATATCAGAGTATCTATGACCACATTTCAATATTTAATATTTAAACCAAACATGGTTAACCTAGGATATTTTTATGTGGGAACTCAATCAAAATTTATCAGGGCCAAATAAATCATTAGCTATTTTCTGGAGTACTATTAGTGCTTTTTAACATTCATGTGGACACTGCTTCTCATAGATCTAGTAATGTTCTATGTTCTGTATTCCACGTGATACCCTGAATGTGCGCTGCTTGCTTATGAGAGTACTTGTTAATAGAAGGTCTAATTAGGATTTATGGTGGAGCAGTATATGTAAATGCAGAAAAAAATATTAGATTAATTCACTGTCAAACTGATATGTACTAAAATTTTATGAAAAAATGATAATATAATTTTTAAGACACCTCCTTAGATTTAATGTTGTCATGCCATGTGTCCTTAGAATTTTTATCTTGTCTCTATTGCCAGCAGCAGAAATATGATTGCATGCATTAGAGAAACTGTAATTTTTTATTGGACTCAGGGCTTGAATTATGGGCCTGGTTATTGTCCCTCAGGTCTTCAGGTCAAGGTAAGTGCTCTACCACTTGAGTCACAGTGCTACTTTGAGTTTTCTGGTGGTTTATTGGACATAAGAGTCTCAGGGACTTTCCTGCCTGGGCTGGCCTTGAACCTTGATTACAGGCATTAGCCACCAGTGCCCTGCCAATCTGTGCATTTTAATGACCAGGTTTATATGTTGTCAAATATTTCTAATTTGCTATTTAATTTCGCCAGTGAATAGAGAACACAGCAAGCTGCAAACATTTTACATAAGACAAAAGCATACCTGCAGCATAATGAAATTCCAGATTGGAATTCTCATGACCCAGGTCTGATTTCTTCATGTAAATATGCCATTACAGAAGCTGATGTCATTTGATGATGTGGCTGTGGACTTCACCTGGAAGGAGTGGCGGGATCTGGATACTAGTCAGCGAACCCTTCACAGAGATGTAATGCTGGAGACCTATAGCAACCTAATGTCCTTGGGTAAGCAAAGGTCGCTTTTAATTGGAATATCAAGTGCTTTTATTTTGTAGATATTTGACTATTTATGATATTTAAGTATAAGATTCCAGTCCATTCCCAGGTAAAAAACTGCTAGTGGGAGCTTTGTGTTGTTTGCCTTTCATAGTACTGCATGAGCCACATCTCCATTTTGGCTTTTGTTTTGGGGTATATTCTGGGTTTCCATGCCCAGGTTGGTTTCAATCCTGCCTCTTCTGATCTCACCTCCTAATTGAAGGGTTACAGGTATAAGCCTTTGCATCATTACATTTCTTAAAAAAAAAAAAACATTCCACTTCACGGGAAGTGTCATTTCTTTGTAAGGGAAACTTCACCTTCATTATATGTAACTCAAGAGCTAATTTTATTCTCATTCTTTAAGAAGGCAAATCAGTAGTTGGCAAAAGTTCTAAACTATGATCCACTAATAGGAGACTGAGTTCCCAGCCTTGGGGTGATTATTATAGGTGGATCTACAGTCTAGAGAGAATATACATTATTACTGACAGTATGATCTGGAAATCAGTAGTTGAAAGTGTGCATTTGTAAGCCAAACATGACACAGGGTTTAGTGCTTCAAGCTTGGAATCCTAGATACTTTGGAGGCTGAAATCTGAAGATTTTAGTTTGAAGCCAGCAACTGTAGAAAAATGACCATGAGACTCTTATCTCCAATTAACAATTCAAAAACTATAAATGTAGCCAAGACACAAAGTGGTAGAATGCTAGCTTTTAGCAAAAGAGCTGAGTTCAAGCCACACAATTGGCACAATAAACTAAAAGCTGGGGGAAACTCCACCATGGAGCTGTTAAGAATTGAGAAACCATGGGCTGGCAAGATGGCTCAGTGGTAGAGTGATTGCCTTGCATGCTTGAGTCCCTGTGTTCGATTCCTCAGCACCACATAATCAGAAAAAAAAAGCTGGAATTGCCATTGTGGCTGAAGTGATAGAGTGCTAGCCTTGTGCTTAAGAGCTGAGAGACAGCTCCCAGGCCCAGAGTTCAGGCCCCACAACTGGACCCACCCCCTACAAAAACAATTAAGACACCAGATTTAGGAGCAACCTTGTGAACAGGATGTCTGCGACCTTACATTAATGATGACCCAGCAAGAACAGCAGTTCTCCACTATTTCTTAATCACAGGGCACTGTGTTCCTAAACCTAAATTAATTGTGAAGCTGGAGCAAGGGGCAGAACCATGGGTAAGAGAAGCCTCAGACAAGAATTTCACAGGTGAGTTAAAGCATCTTGAATGGTGATGATAAATCCAGAGTCCAGTTGATCTCTTTATCTTGAGCTTTACAGAGTGATAGTATTCCTAGAGCCCCTGAGTCATATGTGGGAGAGAACTAGGTGATCCTTTGTATCAAGGTATTGTCAATCCAGAATTCACGTGGAGACAAACTGAATTTGGTGTGCCAGTGTACTTAATGTTAGCAATTCTCTTTGTCTGTAGAGAAGTCATTCTTAAAGGACAATAAGAAATGTAGAAAGGAGATCTCATTTTCTTTTAAACTAGTATTATGCAGGTAGGAAGAAAATAGGTGTATGCTAGGGCTGCTATCCTCTGATCCGGACAATTTCTTATCAGTCGTGCTAGGCATGGAGGGAGATTCAGAATCAAAGCATTAAGAGTACATAGATGAATACTTTCAGTAAATATTTCCTTGAGAAAAATAGCAAAATCTTAAACACAGAAAAACATTATTTTCCATTGTAAAATGTCAGTACTACTTTCTTAATTACTACATTGCAGAGAAAAGTATATTTCTGCATAAAGCAATGCTTTGATATTTGAAAATCTTGTAACAGATGGGAGAAAATATCTTTACATTAAGGAATTTATAGATCTCATTTATGTTTTTGTCTATCTTTCTATTACTCATTTTAGATGCCCCTGAAATGGAGGATGTGATTAGCACCTGTCAGGAAAGTCACAATAAATATCTCTCTGAAGTAGCAATCATGAATAGTAACTCAGGGGAGGAAAAAGTGAGACTTGTAAGAAGTTTTCATTTGAGCTCCATACAGAAGTCAGAACTGATTAAGAATAATGCGAACTCCTTAGGGATGAGGACAGAAAAGTTCACTGGCTGTCAGAACATGGGTGTTTTCAGTGAACCTGTTAAGATGTGTGCTGCATACAGTCCTCATGTGTCTTCTGTAGTTGAAGAATATAAACAATGTGAAAAGTCTTTCACTGAGAAGACACACCCTGTTGTCCCTCAGAGAACACACACAGGAGAGAAACCTTATGAATGTAACGTGTGTCGAAAGTCTTTCACCCAGAAATCAAAGCTTACTAGGCACCAGAGAACACACAAAACAGAGAAACCTTTTGAATGTAACATTTGCGGAAAGTCTTTAACCTGCAAGGCATATCTTACTAGACACCAGAGAACACACAGAGAGAAAATTTATGAATGTAACTTGTGTGGAAAGTCCTTCACCAGGAAGTCAACTCTCACTGTCCATCAGAGAACACACACAGGAGAGAAACCTTATGAGTGTAACTTGTGTGGAAAGTCTTTCACCCAGAAGTCACAACTTACTGTCCACCAGAGAACACACACAGGAGAGAAACCTCATGAATGTAACGTGTGTGGAAAGTCTTTCGCCAAGAAGTCAACCCTTACTGTCCACCAGAGAACACACACAGGAGAGAAACCTTATGAATGTAACATATGTAGAAAATCTTTCACCAAGAAGATACACCTTACTGTCCACCAGAGAACACACACAGGAGAGAAATTTTATGAATGTAAGCTATGTGGAAAGTCTTTCACCCAGAAGTCAAACCTCACTGTCCATCAGAAAACACACAGGAAAGAAACCTTATCAATGTTATATGTGTGGAAGGATTGTCAGCCAGAAACTACACTTTACTGTCCACCAGAGAGCACACACAGGAGAGAAATTTTATGAATGTAAGCTATGTGGAAAGTCTTTCACCCAGAAAATACACCTTTCTGTACATCAGGAAAAATCCACCAGAGAGAAATGCTATGTATGTAGCAGGCATGGAAATTCCTTCACCTGGAAGGCACAACTTAACATCCACCACAGACACAAGGAGAGAAACCTTATGAATGCAACCAGTGTGGAAAGACCTGGAGGTCACAGCTTAACACACATAAGTTGATTCACACAAATGAAATAACTTAGGACTGTACCAAATGGGGAAAACCTTTGATCTGTAAGAAAACTGAAATTGCAATACAGAACTAATACAGGATAGAGACCTTGTGATATAGCAGATGTGGAGTCCTTCAAATAGAAGACACAGCTCTGGGTTAACAGAACACACAGACACAGACACACACACTCTCTTTCTCACAAGATGCACATACACAAAGAGGAGAGAAATCATCTGTAGGAAAAATGTAAAGGTTTTCTAGAAAAGTCATAACTCAGTTTGCATCAGAGAACAGACACAGATGAGAAAATACAAATATAAGAAATGTGGAAAGTCCTTTACCAAGTATTCATGTATCCAAGTTCATAGAACATGCAGTGGAGAAATGTTAAAAATATTACAAATGTGGAAATCCTACGATCTGAAAAGAATACCTCAGTGATCATCAGAGGACTGACTCACATAGGAGAAAATAAAGTAGTAAATAGAACCTATTTGAAATGAATTTCAATCAGAATTGAGTCCTCAGCATATGTGTGATCATACACAGGAGAGAAACTATGAGTATAGAAAACATTTTGCCAGAAGTCACATCTGTACAGGTATCAGAGACCTGGCCACATGACAGAATTTCTCTCAATATAAACATGAGAGGAAGTCTTTCAACCAGAAGCCAACCTTCAGCAATTATTAAAACATTCACTCCGGAAAGAAACCCAATGTAGGAAAATCATTGTCAGAAAACCTCTGTCAATTATACAGAGAAATTCTTCATGGCAGAGGTAAGTTAGGTGTGATGGGAAACCATTCTTCACTCTTCAGCTCTCTTTGAGCCAACATTTCTCATCGTGTTGAGTGGGGATGGTGTCCTTCAATATTATCCAAAGCATGTAGAAACAAGCAGTCTCAACAGGTAATTCAGAGATTGAAGTTATTAACTTGTGTCTTTTATACTAAGGAATGGTGTATAAGAGTTATTTGATAAACTTTTCTTGGAAATATGAGTTCTGGCCCTTTGGGACTGGATTGAGATCATCTCCAACATAGTTAGGGGAACAGTAGTCGAGTAAAGAGTGTTATGATAGGAGGCAAGAACATGAGAACAACCATTTTTCTACTGTTCTCTTAAGTCACCTTCTGTATGTGTGATCCATGCCTTATAGTACAGATGACTTACTTACTCCAGTTCAGTTTTTGAATGGAAGATCTAATGGAAGATATTAGTCCTTATTGCAGTACATATATAGTACTGAAGTCTTTCTCGGAGGGGTAACAATGCTCAATAGGAAATGTATTCATGACCTAACTCATATAATGGTATAAACAATCTATACAGTATCTTTACAAATAAAATACATATTTTTAAAAAATATGATGGATTAATAAAGACTAGAATCTCTGCATTTTGCCTTGGGGGAGAACCCCAAAGTGTCTTCAGTGCTTGCTCTTTTCTTTAATTAATCACTGGTGATGAGCAACTTGTGATTGATTCACTCTTAGCCCATTTAGTTGTTCTGCTGAGTGAGCTATTACAAAACACCAGTGTGGATGATGTGTCTCACGTGTGTTATCTCATAGAGGGCCAAAGTGGATAGGACATTAGGGGAAATAATCAAGCACACAAAGATATTGATCAATCTCTCACAAAAATTGAAGGTAACAAAAAAGTAAAATCATATGCCACTTGAGCTACAGCATCAGTTCTAGGCCCTGAGAGAGGAAGGAAGGAAGGAAGGAAGGAAGGGAAGTGAGAGAGGGAAAGAGGAAGGGAAGGAATGAGGAAAAAGGAAGAAATAAACTATTCAAAAGAACAATGTTTAATTTTTGGTGAATGTTAGAATTATTCTTTCAGAGGTTGGGGCTCAGGACAAATGGCTTTTACAAACAGGAAATTCTTGAACTGTTTACAAAATGATAAGGAGGCTGTAACATTTTATAAATTGACTTAATAATTCAGTAATATTAAGTAAGGAGGTCAGGTGTGACTGGTGCCCTATTGGCCACCTGGTGGATGGTGGGGTCTGGCATCTTGTCTTCATGAAGGGGAAAGGAGATGCCCCCATCCATCACTTGCCACCCAACTGATGGGTGTGGCTGGTTCCCTGGAAGCAGTGGTGAGCATTTGGCTGATATTTTACTCCATCTGTTAGTTCAGTGCCTGGGACTGGAATTTCCTGTAGACCTGCCTCCTGCTTAGGCCTTATTTAGGCTGGACCAGCAGTGGCACTAGATGCCATGGTACATGTCTCTGTGATCATGTCCTGTGTCCAGTCTCTTGGCTTGTCTCTGGTCATCCTAATGTGCCAATTCATTACTCTCTTAGCACTACATTGGTTTCTTTTCTTTTTTTTTTTTTTGGTCTGGTCATGTGCCTGAACTCTGGGCCTGGGTGCTGTTCCTCAGCTCTTCAGGCTAGCACTCTACCACTTGAGCCACAGCACCACTTCTGGCTTTTTTTCTCTTTTTGCTTATGTGGTTCTGAGGAATCGAACCCAGGGCCTCATGAATGCGAAGCACGTGCTCTACCACTGAGCCACCTTACCAGCCTGGCATTGGTTTCTTACTGTTGTTTTTATTCTTTTTTTTTTTTCCTTTCTGTCCTGTTTCTAAGCTGTCTAAATGTATTTGTGGACAAGTCTTTATTACATAAGGCTGCTTGCAGATGGCTAGCTGTGTAATAAGGACTCCAGTATTCCATCTCCCAAAATTTGGTTTCCAACAAATATACTGTCTTCTTTTACAGAAACACAAAGGTTGAACTTTTTAAATTTAGAATTTCTAGAACCAAGATAGATGCCACTGTATAGTTATGTAATTAAAGATATCCTGGAGAGGGATGGGAAGGTGACTCAGTGGTAGAGTGCTTGCCTTGCATGCCTGAGGCCCTGGGTTCGATTCCTCAGCACCACATAAGCAAAAAGAAAAAAGCCGGAAGTGGTGCTGTGGCTCAAGTGGTAGAGCACTAGCCCTGAGCTGAAATGCTGAAGGACAGTGCCCAAGCCCAGAGTTCAGGCCCCACAACTGGACCCAAAAAAAAAAAAAAAAAGATATCCTGGAGGCATTAAAAATAATTAGTGTGGGTAAGCCAGGCCCAAAGAAACATAGGTCCCATGGTTTCCCTTATTTGCAATATCTAGTATATGTATGAGTCAAGCAGAAAAGGTCAGATAATGTGAGGTCAGGAAAATGAACCCTTAGATATGTATTTTAATGTTTTTTCTTTCATGCATGTGTTTCTAACACATTTATAAGATTATCTCTTTGTTGCTTTGTATGTCCCTCCCCCACAGTATAACCCCTGCTTTCACTATATTTGATGTCAGTATAACTTGTGGAGGAGATGGGGAAAAACCAGTTGTTTAAGGATACAGGTGGACCTGTTGCAACAATGAGAAGTACAAGTTGTCATGTCCAAAACGAGCTTTACAACGTCGCTGTGGGGGGGGGGGAAGGAGAAGGATTGGGATTGGGGGGAGGGGGGAGGCTGGGAAGGGATGTGAAGGGTAAACACAGGAGGAGGCTGCAATGCTTGGTAAGAAATGTACGCATTATCCTTCCCATGTAATTGTAACTCCTCTGTACAGTATGTTCACAAATAAAATAAAATTAAATTAAAAAAAATTAGTGTGGCTGGGTGCTGGTGGCTCACACTTGTAATCCTAGCTACTCAGGAAGCTGAGATCTGAGGATCGCGGTTCAAAGCCAGCCTGGGCAGGAGAGACCGTGAGGCTCCTATCTCCAATAAAACCACCAGAAAACCGGAAGTGGCACTGTAGCTCAAGTGGTAGAGCGCTCGCCTTGAGCTGAAGAGCTGAGGGACAGCGCTCAAGCCCAGAGTTCAAGCCCCACAACTGACAAAAAAAAAAAATTAGTGTGTTGTAAGGCCCAGACAAAGAAGCAAGACGCTAAGGTGAAAAATCAGTGATACAAAAGGGAATCTGGTATAGAAGGTAAAGTAAGCCTCACAGATTTTTGCCCCTGAATTCAAACTGAGGATCACTAATATGATCTGTGCAAACAATGCATTCTTCCAAATGATTAGTGGAAGAATTTGGATGTGGTTTACAGAATGATAGGTAAACAGTCCTTTATTGAGATTGTAAAAGGACCTTTGCATATGTCTATATGATGTTATGAATTTTATATCCTATTCTGTGGAAACCATGAGTCCTGCTTAGATCAAGTAGTTAAGATCTCCTGATCTAACAGGGCCCTGGTGCTTCATATCGGAATTCTTAGTTGCTCAAGAGTATGAGGTTTAAAATCACAATTGAAAGGCCAACTAGGTAGGAAATGCTGTGAGACTGTTATAGCCAATTATCACCAAATTTCCCACAAGTAGTGCTGTGAATCAAGTTGATAGTCTGTCATCACTTTTGTTCCTTCATTACAAAAGTTCAGGGACAGTACCCAGGCCCTGAGTAGAAAGAACTCCAAGGCCAAGGAAGATACTTTGTAAAAATGGGTTCTTTGGCCTTCGTGAAGGAAAGTTTCCATTCTTGTAGAAACCTAAAATACTCCATAGGGATAGTCATTGTCCCTCAATTGAAGTATATATTGAAATGTCTTATAATGGTAATGATAAATTGTCACAAATAGTGGGGTATCTTTTCAAGTGAATGCACATGGATATACCTTAATGTTTCTGACTAGTTCATAGGGCCTTGCAGAGGTTCAAGTTACTATGTAGACAATGCGATCCACACCTGTAAGGTGTGGAATTAGACATTCCAAGAGAGATCTCAACATATAAAATGCGGCCAAATATTTCAGTATACTTGAAACAGTATCATAAGAAAAGAAGGAGTCAATAGTGATCATTTAAGATCCCAGAATACCAATATATTTGAACAAGAAGACAATGCTCTTCCACTGTGTGCACACAGATGTTAGAGATATACTCTTTTCAGTCTGTTCTGTCCAGATGTGTAGAAGCACTTTTGTTGTTCTTCCCTTATGGATGGCACTTTATTTCAAGGCCATTCCCAGGGGTGAATGACAGGTTGTTTATTTTCAGCTCATTCTAAAAGCTCCTATGTCCTGAGAAGAGAAGTGGTGAACCATGACTTGGGTACATATCCACCCTAGACCTAATCACTAAGAGTGGGTTAAGTTGTATAATTTTTCAGAATGTTAACGGTCCTACCACAAGGTTCATCCTGTAGCAATATCCAAAGTTAGGCTTTAGAAGAGTTCTGCCTTTGTTCAAAGATTTCAACCCTAAATTAGATTATTTTCAATAGCCATTCATTGAATATTACTGGATAAAGTATACAAACACAGTCACATCTAAGTTACAGAACTTTGTGATATCATCAGCAGGGGCAATTCATTTGACTCAAAGTCATGACCCTGAAGAGTCCTCTCCAGATCTAAGTATTTAACCAAAAACCTCCAGTTCCAAGCAATCTTGACCCCAATGAGAGAACAGGATTTTAGATGAATCCTTGTTTCTTCCTGAGGTTAACCTGGAATGATGCATCTCAGAGTGACTGGAAGGGAAAGAAGCTGGGATACTGAGCACAGTGGGTACTGAACAAGGCTATCATAGGATTTTCACTAGAACCTCAGGGATAACACAAGGTCTCCTTCCATTACCTTGAGCACTTATATCTTTATTGTTGTCCACCTCTAGGTCATTTTTGTCCCATAATTAGCATAGTATTAAGTTTACATTTTTCCTGCTCCTTTGAGAAATATCTTACCCTAACCTCTCTTTCCTATTTCCCCAATAAATGGTGAAGTTCTTTTAAATTTTTTTTGGTCGGTTTCTGGATTAGAAACATCCTTGTATGAAGTCCCTGTTATAGAGTTTTCAGTACTTTGAGAAGATCACTACCTGGGGCATCCACAACCAACCATCTTTTCTTCACTTGTCCATGGGGTCTGAGCAAAACCACGCCAAATCTTTATACATGCATTCTAAATTAAATGTTTGTTACCAATAGTTTGATGTGGAGACTTCATCAGGTGTGTTGGAAGTTGGCTGGGCTCATAGTTTAGGCCAGAACTCAAATGGAAGGTACAGGAAAGAAAAGATTGGTGAGGAGCCAGCCAAGGAGAGGAGCGCAGTGCCAAAGTCTTCATGCAATATGCAAGCCTGGCAAGCACCTTGGGACAAGAGTGAGGAGCCCAGAACAGGGCCTGTGCTACCCATCAGTACACCACCAGGACCACATGGCAAATCTAGCATGGGACATGGTGTGCACAGGTTTCAGGAGGGCTGACTGTTGACACAGGGACCTGTTAGTCAAGTTAAGCCAGTGGCCTAATGTAGATGATACAATTGCTGTGGATAAGAAGAATTGGTACTAAAACTATTGTCTGATGAACTAGTTAAAATTCTTCAGGATATTTGTGTGTGTGTGTGTGTGTGTGTGTGTGTGTGTGTGTGTGTGTCCTAAGAAGAAAACAAATTGAAAGGTAGTTCAGAGAGAACTCAAATGACAAGAGTGTCAGACTTAAGTCCTCAGCAAGATAGATCGATCCATTACAATCACAACCAATAAGTGAAAAGGAAAGGTTTCCTTCAGTTATTTTTACCAACCCTTACAAATCCCATTGTGTTCAAAATAATAAGAACAGAAATATATGTGTTGATGCTTACTGTTGTACAACAGCTAGTTTACAAGTGACAGCAGAGGCATAGAGTGTCTTCTGTGTGCGGCCCCTGCACTCACTGGAAAGGAGGACAGTAGTATTGAAAGTGAACTAAAGTCACTTGTAAGTTTGTCATTTAAATTGCAGGGGAAGTATTGCCTAAATGAGCAGACATTTTGTTTTGCTGGTCCTTAGGCTTGACCTCAGAGGCCAGGTGCTGTCCCTGAGCTGCTTTTGCTAAAGTGTAGCATTCTACCACTTGAGCCACAGCACCACTTGCAGATTTTTCTGTGCATGTGGACCTGAGGAATAGAACCCAGCTCCTCATTCATGCAATGCAAGCACTGTACCACTTAGCTACCTTGCCTGTCCTATAAGCAGAATTTTTATGTTAAAAGAAGAAAGAATAGGTTGGTATGTAGTATCCACCTTCGATGTGCAAATCCCAAGGTTCAATCCCCCAAGGTGAAAGGAAGAAAGTAGAAAATAGAATGACAGGAAGTATACAGTTTCAAGAACAAAGAAAAATAGCAGAACAAAGGCAATGAGCAAGCATTTAGGTTTTTGTTTGTTCATGATTGTATCTTTTTTCTTTTAATTGTTGGTTGTGGGTTTTAAACTCAGGGAAGGCCTGGCATATTCCCTAAGCTTTTCACTAAAGGCTACCATGCCACCACTTCCAGCCAGAATGTCACTTCTAGTTTTCTGGCATTTAATTGGTGATAAGTCACAATGAACTTTCTGCTGATGTGGTGCTGAGGAATGGAACCCAGTGCCTCATGTATGCAAGGCAAGCACTCTACCACTGAGCCACACTCCCAGCCCTGCCTCCTTTTTTAAAATAGTGTGGTTGTGAGGCAGGGAGGGTCCTTCCTGGTGGATCCAGGCCTCCCCAGTCCCACTCAGCACAGCCTCAGGGTGCTGAGTGTTTGATATGAGGCCTGTCAAGTGCCTGACACCCAGCCTAGTTCCCAGTGCTTGGCCTCTCTCTCTTACTCTCTCTGGCTGGGAAACTCTGATCATGTTGACAAGGACAATGCTGCTGGGTTTTATAGACAGTTATTAATAAACACATTTTTGACATTTAAAGAAAAAAAACAGTGTGGTTGGGGATGGCAATGTGGGTTAGTGATAAAGTGCTTACCTAGTATACATGGAGCACTGGGTTTGATTTCTCAGTACCTAATAAACAACAACCACCACCAAACACCCCTAGGAGCACTGGTGCTGTAGCTCAAGTGGTAGAGTGGTAGCCTTCAGCATAATGAAATTCAGGAACAGTTCTCATGACCTGAGTTCAAGCTCCAGGAATGTCAAACAACAACAACAAAAAAAAATGAGCAAATGAAAACAAAAAAACCAATGTCAGCAAGTTTCATTGATAAACACCACACACACAGACACACACACTTCTTTTTTAACCATATTCACCTCCTTTACCTTGTCTGCTTACCCTCCCTGCTGCAAATCCTACCTACATCCACAGGAGAACTTATTCTATGTTTCTGTTGTTCTTGCATTCTTACAAGAATTATTGTGAAGGTGATATATATATATATATATATATATATATACACATATATATGTATATCTATATATACACATATATGTGTATATATATGTATATATAAATATGTGTATATATATATATATGCACGTCAAAGTTACATAAGCCAGGTATTGATTTCATTACTTGATTGATTACATGGTTGATTTAATTGATTTCATTACTTATTGAACAGTATGCATTTTTGCACAATTCCACTCAATTTTTAAAAGTAGCATTTATTTCCATATATCACAGAAAATATACCAATATTAGGTATTGATCTCATTGTCTGGGTGCTGTACCTGATCATTTTATCTTAAGGATCTATAACTTGAGCCATCCATTAGTTTTTGCTCCTGGATTTTTAGGTGATTAACTGTAGATAAGAGTTTCATTGACTTTTCTGAAAGGGCTGGATGAAAGCTCAATCCTCAGGTCTCAGGTTTACCACCATGAGACACTTGTGTCCAGCACCTTTAAATATTATTATATGCACTATGTTATTTGTGATAGGTTTTTTCTTTTCATCATTCACACGGCTTGATCTCTGGGCCTGGGCTCTGTCCCTCAGCTCTTCAGCTCAAGGCTACTGCTCTACTACTGGACCCACAGCACCACTTCCAGCTTCTTCAGTTTATGTGGTGCTGAGCAACCTAAACCAGGGCCTCATGTATGCAAGGCAAACACTCTCCACTGAGCCACCTTTCCAGCACCTACAGTAGCATTTTCAAAGGAATATATTAGGCCTTACATATTTGTTTGTTGCACAGGTTCAACAAACCATAGAACCAAAATACTTGAAAAAGTATGTACCTATAGTAAACATGCAGTCTTTGAAAAAACTGGCATTATCCTATGAACAATATGTTGTAACAACTATTTAGTAGTAATATGTATCAGAGGTGATTTACAGTGTATAGAAGATACCCTGGAGATTATATTAGAGGTGATTTGCACTGTATAGAAGGATGTGTGCAGGTTACATGAAAGCAAATAAAGAAATACACATCAGGTGAGATAAACATAATAAATAGCAAGTATTTCTTGGGCAAGGACAGCAGAATTATCACACTGTTCTCTATATTCATTATGGATACTGGAGTGTCCTCCAATACTGTCTAAAAAATATGGTCTCTTATTGTACTACCTTCCCTTCTCTACCATATTCAAATGCTGCAGCTCATTTGGACTTTCATAATTTTGCATAAAAATGCTCAGAATAACTGTGGGGTTCTTCAACTTCAGTAGACACCCCGGGCATGCATTTCATCAGGTTCATTGAAATCCTCAGTCCTCATCCTTCAGGGTTCCCATTAGTTCTCATCAGCTCTGCCTTATATTTTGAGCTCAAAATTAAATGTGTTCCTAATCACACTCTTCCCTCAACTGTATCATTAGTTGTGACTGCTATTTTACACAGAGATTCATCCTGGAAAGACTTAATCACAACATCTATGTTTTTGGACCTCTAAAATGAGTCATAGGAAAAAATACAAAAACTTAATTGATATCCAAAAACTCTTTATTGTGAAGGTAACACATTATCTTTTAAAATTTAAGATTTTAAAATATCAAAGTAGGAATGGATTTATGAGAACTGTATGCCTTTCTCCCTAAGGTTTTATGAAAATAATACTGATATTTTACAATTGAAAATAATATTTTTCTGTGTTTAAGTTTTTCTTTCTTAGTCAATTCACACTTTTAAAAAATGCATATTATGGGTATTTTCAGGAAAGGTAATTAATTAATAACACATCTCCATCTGCAGACGGTTACAAGAAATTATCCTGCTTCAAGACAATAAAAAAGATGTCAACATGAAAATACACCTAAAAATTGCAAATGTTTAGGTAATATAAAGGAATGTATAGAACATATATTTTATGTAAGTTGTCTAAAATGATTTGTGAAGGGAGAACACAGCACCATATTCATGATTCATAAAGCATGAAGATTCAATATATAAATATATAAGTGTAATTAAACCAAAGTATGCAGATTAGTAATATGGATCAATTAATACTGAACTTGCTGACAAATTTGAGGACCTGTGTTCAAAGAATACCAAGAAAAAATTAAAAAGTGTAATTGATTCAGATTTTAAATGGAATTATCTCATTGAAAAGTAACTATATGATATCATAGGCAAGTATTGTGAGAATACTGTAAACTACTAGAGTACCTAGTAATAATGAACTGCAGTACCTCCAGCAACTTAATTACCTATGTCTGCCGTAAGAAAAAATCAGACTGTTTGGGAAATTTACTTTCTTGCAGTTCTATAGTATAGCAACAATTATGATACATGTTTTATGTCTTTAGAAGTTCTGTGCTTCAGCCTAAAGATGGTCTTTATTCTGTACATAAAATTTGTGGTTACTTCTTTATTAAAGAAACAGTCAGACTACCAGATTAGGGTATAGCTACTGCTTAACGGCATTTTTTTTCTTTTTTCTTTTCATCAGTCACGGGGCTTGATCTCTGGGCCTGGGCTCTGTCCCTCAGCTCTTCAGCTCAAGGCTAGTACTCTACCACTTGAGCCACAGCACCACTTCCAGCTTGTTCTGTTTATGTGGTGCTGAGGAACCAAACCCAGGGCCTCATGCATTCAAGGCAAGCACTCTACCACTGAGCCACCATCTCAGCCCCTGTAGTAGCATTTTTATAGGAGTATATTATGCCTTGCATATTTGTTTGTTTCACAGATTCAACAAACCATAGATCCAAAATATTTGAAAACGTATGGCACCTATAGTCATCATGTAGTCTTTGCAAAAACTGGCATTATCCTATGAACAATGCAGTATAACAACTATTTAGTAGGATTTAAAATGTAATAGGTATCAGAGGTGAATTACAGTGTATAGAAGATTGCCAGGAATTGTATTACAGGTGATTTTCACTGTATAGAGGGCTGTGTGCAGATTACATGAAAGCAAACTAAGAAATAAGTATCAGAGGAGACAAACATAATAAATAGCAAAGTAATTACTAAAATGAAACCATATTTATATTGTAATATAAAAATAGTAAATATATCAGGTACTGTCTGATTTGAACTGAAGAAAATATACTCACAAAACTCAATAATCCATCCAAAGAAATATACATTAATTATCAAGAAATCAAAATAACTCTATATAATGATACCTGAAGCAAAAATGAATAATGAAAATACAGATACTGATAATATGAGAAGAAATAAACATCAGCACAAATTGTGTTACCACAGATACAGAGCACTGATAATAACATGTATCATCAATCTGTATAATACAAATTTTACTCTGAAAAGTCTACAAAGACATGGTTAAAAGGCCAAAGAATGATAATTTCTTTAATCTCTCATTATGATTGGAGAACGAATACTCCTCTTTTTATTTTTTTGTCAGCCATGGGGCTTGAACTCAGGGCTTGGGTGCTATACCTCCGCTCTTGAGCTCAAGGCAAATGATCTACCTCTTGAGCCACAGCACCACATCTGGTTCTCTAGTGCTTTATTGGGGATAAGGATCTCATGGACTTTCCTACCAGGGCTGGCTTTGAACCATGATGCTCATATCTCAGCCTCTTGAGTAGCTAGGATTACAGGCATGAGCCACCAACGTCTGGTGTCTAATACTCCTCTTAATGACTGAACAACCAGAAAAATGGTCACCACAAACACACATGTGGAAGGCATTATCTTTACTTAAATGCTGTTTAATAAGCACTATGCTGTTATATTTACCAAGACAGACACACTGAGAATAGATCTGAAGACAAATTGTCTAGAAATCAGTATGAGAAAGAAAGCTATGTTATAAACACAATAAAATCCAACAATATGTTTCTAATAATCTCTCAGTAAAACAAACACATGGGAACTAGAATGGATCTGTAACAAATGTATGCTATTAGTATGAGTTATAGAATATTAAAGGGAGCCACTGTCTTACTTCAGTTGTGAAATAAAAACAAGTGCTTTCAATTATGTATGGAGTATTCATGTGAAAATCTTCTGGAGGGTGTGGCAGAGCCATAGAATTTGAGGGAAATAGGGTGATGAAAATACAGCATACAATTCAAGAGTAGAGATAGGAGGGAGGGATTGGCAGAGAGTGAAGGAATGGAACACACTGTATGAAAAAACAGTATTTATTAATCTCTATAAGCATTACCTCCATAATAATATTAAATTACATTAATAATAAAACAATATTTCCAGCATAAATGATTTGCTTGGTGATCAAAATCTACCACAGTAAGAAGAACAGTTACAATTATTAGAGATATAATACAACAACACTTAATTTGAAAGATAAACTATTTCAGTTTACATTGAATATTAATTCCACATAATAATCCTTTCATTGTAGTATACAATTAAGTGTGAATGTTAAATGTTGAGGTAAGTCAAAACAAGACAAGCACTTCTGGCTCAAGACTGTCATTTTAGCCTAGCTACTAAGGAGGAAACTGAGGTCTGGAAGCCAGCCTAGAAAAACAATTCAAATTAAGCAGCTAATAAACACGTTAGAGGTAAGGCTCAAGTGATCGTGCCAACAGTGAGTGAGGAAGCTGACTGTCTGTGAGACCTGGAGTTCAAGCTCCAATAGTAGCTCAAGAAAGCCATGGTGGAGTGTGAGGTATGTGTATTACATGTGTTTCTAAGTTAGAAGCCTAATTGTAGTGATACTAGCAAGTCTCATCTCAGGCTTATAGAGAAAACAAACTGAGTGGAGGAGGGAGAGAAGGGAAGCCAAAGGTCAGGGAAAAGAAGGAAGAAGAGGAGACAAGAGAGTAGTGGAGAGAAGGGAACAAAAGGGAAAAGGAAAGGAGAAGAAGACAGGAGATGAAGAAAGCCCTATGGCATTAGATTTAACAGCAAATCTTTAAATAAGACACCAAAAGTGACTCATGCAAAAAATAAACAAACAAACAAATGCCAGACTATGGTGGCTGATACCTGTAATCCTAACTAATCAGGAGAGTGAGATCTGAGGATCATGGTTCAAAGCCAGCCTGGCAGAAAAACCTATGAAACTCTTATCTCCAATGAAGCACCAGAACACCAGAAGTTGTGCAATGGCCCAAGTAGTAGAGTGCTAGCCTTGAACTGAAGAGCTGAGGCACAAGCTCATACCCAGAGCTCAAGCCCCATGACTGATAATAAATCAATAACTGAACAAAAATTAAAAAATAAATACCATACCAAACCAGATTAAGTGCATACAATGAAAACCTTTTATACTGAAAAGAACCATCACCAAAGAAGCAAAAGCATGGTAGGAGAAAATATTTGCATATTCTTCAAATAGATTCCTAACAAATATGAATTCGAAAATATAAAGAAAATGCTCCATGTAACCCCCACACCATAAAATCTAATTTTAAAATGGGAAAAAGATTAAAGTGACTTTTCTAAAAAGGACATACACAAATAGCTGATTAAAATATGAAAGTAGCATCAATAGTCATGAGAAAAATTCAATCAAAATTAAAATAAAATAACTATTTTACACATGTTAGTATGGCCATAGTTTTAAACAAAACAACAAAATTCCTTCCAAAGTCTAACAAAAGCTAGGAAAGATGTGACAACAATGTGAACCTTGGTGCATTTCTCTCTGGTATGTAAAACTATCAAAGATGGGACAAAGAGTCCTAAAAAGAACTTAGTATAGAATTACATGGAAATATGGTCCAGCACTTCTACACTTGTACGTATCTTAGAGAAAAACAGAGATTTCTATAAATTCCATCAAAAATACAGCCTAAGTTTCAAGAAAGACTAATACCAAAAAGCAGTCCAAGAGTATTTACAGAGACTAATTGAAGTACTTACAACATACTCAATCCTGTACATCAGCTAAAGTTATGTTTGACGACACTATTTCAGCAAATCCAGTAAAACTTCATTAGGATAGTCTAATGTTATGTATGAGGATGTGATGTCTGACCAGATTCTAGCCAACCTTTTACCTTCCATGAGAAGTTACCTCCTAAGTGTCATTGGAGAGAAGCCAAATGAGAGAGTCAGAAAAGAACCTGTGTGATTTTACCCTAGAAGTTCCTGCTCAGAACATGATAGGTGGGCTGGAAAAGCATAAAGCCTTCTTATGGGAGAAGAAACATTCCTGAATCAAGTAGAGCATTAAAGTATCCACTAAAGACAAATCCACAGAAGAGTAAAATCTTACGTGTTACTAAACAATATTAACAGAAAATACACCCCAAAATGTAGATCCATAAAATGTAAAAGAAACTACTTATATAAGTATGTGTTTTTGCTTATACTTGTTGGTTGATGACACAGGAAATTCTATTATCCAGCATTCTGGTTTTTTTTCCACTTACCCACAATGGTAATTGTTAATATAAAATACATGAACTTTGCAGTGACATTTAGAAGAAGAGAAAATCTATTCTGTTTACTTCAGTGAGGTTGTTTTTGATAGGAAAGACAATATGAATCCTTTAAAAGCAGTGTTTGCACATTAGTATTGGGTTTTTCTACATCACACAAATGTTTTCTTACTTTGAAAAACTTAAAGTGAATTTATTATAGGCTAAGTGTTCACATTCACAATACTTAAGATGAGAGGGGCTGGGAAGGTGGCTCAGCGGTACAGTGCTTGCCTTGCATGCATGAGGCCCTGGGTTCCATTCCTTAGTACCACATAATCAGAAACAGCTGGAAGTGGCACTATGGCTCAAGCGCACTAGCCTTGAGCTGAATCGCTCAGGAACAGCGTCCAGCCCCATGACCGAAAAAAAAAAATACTTAAGATAAGGAGTGTTACAAATTTCAAAGTGGGGTATTTTCTCTTTGTTTTGGGATTTGGACCGTCCTCATCCACATTAGTGACTGAACGTCCTGCCTTAACATTGTCAAGTTTTCTATTTCATATTATTTTATTAGAATATAATCTGAATTTAAAAGAGGACATTGTAACTAACTAGGTTCTCCTGTCTAATGGCTGTAATCTTAGTTACTCAGAAGGCTGAGATCTGAGGAAAGTTAGTATTTTCCCCAACTTTGCTCCTCAGCTCCACCCAGACCTGGACTCCTCCCAGACCTAGAGTTCCCTCCATACTGCTGACCACTCCCTCTCTCTACCCACATCTACCTGAGCATGCACCTACCTAACTTCCTGCCCCCCAGCTCCTGTTGCTACCTGAAGAGACAAATGCATGTGCTCCCTCTCCTTGGAATATTGTCCTTCTAATAAACCTTATAATAATCTTTCTCCTGTGCCTGCTTGTGGTCCCCTGGGATGGAAATAAAGGATCCCTACAAGGATCACAAATTGAACTCACGAGCACAAGAATGTCTGAGAAACTTATCTCCAATAAATTAGCCAAAGTAGCTGGAAGTAGAGATGTGGCTTAAGTGGTACAACATTATCATTGAACCATATAATTTCATGGTGAGTTTCCAGACCCTGAGTTTAAGAATCAGGACAAGCACACACATATCAAGGGCACTGTATTGTATTCAAATTATATTTTATCAATTGATTTGGAATACATATATAGGAAGTCTCTCTCTCTCTCTCTTTTTTTTGTCGGTCATGGGGCCTGAACTCTGAGCCTGGGAACTGTTGCTTAGCTCCTAATCTCAAAGCTAGCACTCTACCACTTGAGCCACTGTGCATTGCCAGCTTTTTCTACTTAGTAGTTCTGAGGAATCAAACCCAGGGACTTATTCATGCAAGGCAAGCACTCTACCACTGAACCACCTACCCCGCCAATCTCTCTCATTTTAAGTGATGTAAAATAGGCTAATTATATTAGTAGAGAAATTGTAATTTGTCAAGAACAGATACAATAATTGGAGTATATCTGAGCCAGCAGCATTTTGAAAGTTTCAAAAGCCATAGGAAGTGCAGAGGGTGAAAAGAAGATCACTATGTTTATATAAGACATTTTCAAGGAATGTTTACCATTCATTGGCTTCAATTCACAAGAAACAAGTTTATAAAATCACATGGATGAGGAGCAGAATCTCTAAGTATAAACGCACAACTCCTGACTCTCCTTGTCTAGAGAACCAGAGATTTGTGAGCCAGTTTCTGGCACCTGGAGGAACAAGTGCTAATGGCAGCACAAACACATGAGCTCATAAAATATCCTCAACCCCAGACTGGGGAAAGATGCTAAGGGCAGACTCTGGCTGGTGAGTCAGATTGCTTCAAGTTACAGCTTCCAAGTTCCCCTGAAGAAGAGGCACTGGGCTGCTACCTTTTGGTACTGACTATGGAGTGCAAAGCTGCACTTCCAGCAGCAAGGCAAAAGGAAAGAAACCCAAATTTGCAAACTAAAAAACAAACAGTGGCCAAGGAGGCTCAGATGCCTTACCCCGGCCCCCCTCCAAGCTTTCAAAGGATCTGTGCCCCAATAGAAACTACAATTCCCATTATACGATGCATTCAACTAGAGGAAGTGGGCTTGTTACAGGGTTTGGACTGGTGCCAGACACTTGGTCCTAAGTGTGCATGGATGCTTGGGGACCTTTCTCTCCCAGCTGCAGGAACTAAGGTGAGTTTCTTCTTGAAAAATCAGTTTACCTCCTGAAAGATTGTGAGATCAACCAAAACAAAGAAATGTATTAGGAGCATTAATTTGGCTTTTTAATTCTTAGTTTTATTAATGTAATTGAGGCTATGAGACTCCAAGGTTATTGTTTATGTTTTTTATTCAAAGAGTATGTTCCTCTGAATATAAATTATGTCTCTGTTTTGCCTTAAAAATTTGAATATCTCCTCTCTGTTCTTTTCTAGCTCTCTCTGCTCTCTCACTTCTCTCTCTGCTCTTTTCTAGCTCTCTCTGCTCTCTCTCTGCTTTTTCCTAGCTCTTTCATCTCTCTTTCCCAACTCTCTCTCTTTCCCAGGCCTTTCCCAGCCATGTGGAGTGCCAACCTTGCCGGGTCCCAGCAGGTCTACTGAATAAACCTACCCCTTACCTGAATACCATGTGCTGTGACTCGGATAAGGGACTTAAAGTCAGGATAGCTGGGATTCCTCTCTGTTTTTTTTTCCTCTTTTTTCTTTTTCTCTGCTCTCGGCTCTCTCTCTGCTCTCTGCTCTCTCTCTCTCTGCTCTTTTCTAGCTCTCTCTGCTCTCTCCTCTCTCTCTCTCTCTCTGCTTTTTTCTAGCTCTTTTCTAGCTCTTTCCTCTCTTTCCCAGCTCTCTCTCTTTCCCAGGCCTTTCCCAGCCACGTGGAGTGCCAACCTTGCCTGGTCCCAGCAGGTCTACTGAATAAACCTACCCCTTACCTGAAAAAAAAATTTGAATATCTCCTCTCTCACTTTAAAAAGGTATTTGCAGCTGGGTGCCAGTGGCTCATGCCTGTAATCCTAGGTACTCAGGAGGCAGAGATCTGAGGATGCTGCTCCAAAGCCAGCTCGGGCAGGAAAGTTCATGAGCTTTATTTGTCATTAATCACCAGAAAAATGGGAGTGGCCTTGTGGCTCAAGTTGTGGAGAGCTCACCTTGAGGGGAAGAACTCAGGGATACTGCTCAGGCCCAGAGTTCAAACCACATGATCAGGTATTTACAGATACTTAACTGATTGATTCTGGGATCATTTCCTCCTTTTCATATATATATATATATATATATATATATATATATATATATATATATGTATATATATATATACACATATATACATATATACATATATACACAAGTATATATGTATATATATATATACATACACGAATGTATACATATATATACTGGAATAAAATTAGCAGAATTTTAAGGAAGACATACTTTATAAACTTTGAATTAAATTGATTTGTCATACTCTCCTCTTTACTTTCCCAGAAACTCCCAAATTCCATCTATGAAATTTTAAGACGTTTTTGGTTTTTTGTATCTGAAATTTGCCTATCCTTCAAAATTTTTTTTTCCTCCTTTTGTTGTTGGTCCTGTGGCTTGAACTCAGGGCATGGTCACTGTCTGTGAGCATTTGCTGTGCTCTACTTGCCTTTCTTTTGTTAATTGCTTCAGGAAACTAGTGAAAAGTTTGCTCCCAGGGTTTCTTAGAAAAAGGTAGTCCTGCCGGGCGCTGGTGGCTCACGCCTGTAATCCTAGCTACTCAGGAGGCTGTGATCTGAGGATCGCGGTTCAAAGCCAGCCCGGGCAGGAGAGACCGTGAGACTCCTATCTCCAATAAACCACCAGAAAACCGGAAGTGGCGCTGTAGCTCAAGTGGTAGAGCACTCGCCTTGAGCTGAAGAGCTGAGGGACAGCGCTCAGGCCCAGAGTTCAAGCCCCACGACCGACAAAAAAAAAAAAAAAAAAAAAAAAAAGAAAAAGGTAGTCCTCCTCCAAGACGCTGCAAAAAATGTTTGTCTAGGGTGATCAGGGTGAATGTGGGTGGAGGTAGAGTTTAGGGCACGTCTATGTTCATGTGAAGCTTGATCACTTGCCCCAAACCAGTCTGCTTTTACTTTTCTGTTTTGCATATCCTGTTTTGTTTTGATTTTCTACCTCTTCTCTGATCCTAGAAGTTTCTGCCAGCAACTCTAGTCTACATATCTACGGGTCATCAGACTTGTCTTTTCAGACTGTATCCATTACACTGTGGCATAAAACTTTTGTCTCCCTCCCTCATATCATACATCCTAAGTTTGTCTCTTAAGGATTTGTTGTGATTGTTGATATCCTTTCCCCACATCATGACTGGGAAGGATTGTGTAGGAAATATTCATGCCTGATATTCAGTCCTCCAGTGCATGGGTTTTCCATGCCTCTTTTAGTGGATGTGAGCTATTCCTCATGAAAATGGAAATCGTGAGGCATATTTTGATGTATAGACGTCAACTTTGGAGCACCTATAATATGAAGGAAAAATAATACATTCTTTCTGTAAAAGTTAAAAATAACTTCCTGAGAGGCAAGGAGATAAGGATCATTTAAAAATGAGTTCTTCCTAGACTAGCTGTGTTGCATAGTTTTCATTGTTCAAGGGTACATTTTTCAAACATTCATTTCTAAGTATTAAGTTCATCATACTCGTATAAATAGAATTTACTTCCTACATTATTTTTGAATTGTTCATTGCTCACGGATGTAAGTCTCTATTTGTTATACAAATATTATAACCTTCATTCATTTCAATGATTGACTGTTGCAAGTCCTGAGGTAGAAGGTACAAGTATGATAAGGTATTCAGGGATAGATTATGGCTCTGACTTCCTCTGGAGCAAAAGTTGAACGAATGGAAAAAGATGGAGCTTATGCTTAACACTTGTAGAATTCCTTTGGCAGGGGATGTGGTGCACCACCCTTGGGTTCCACTATGCCCAGTGATTCCTGTTGTTGCTCTGATCCATCACCATGGCGGGCCTGTGGATTATGGAGAGCCTGCGGATTTCACATCTTGTCCACTGTTCTGGTGGTGGAAGTCTCCCAATATGCACTGCGGGACTGGGCTTAGAGGAGTGACAGGATCAGTGGTACCTTGCTGGCCCCCATGTTTGTCAGTCTGTTTGGAAAAGCTTACCCTGACATCTGCAACTGGCTGCTGCTGAGGCCTATTTGGACTAATGTCTCTCTCCAACCTCTGTTTCAGAGACTTGTCCTGTTTCATGGTTTTGTATCATTTATTGTGCGGGCTTGTGTTATGTACGCATACATGATCGTAGTTGGGCTGGGTATGGTTTTCAAGGGTGGGGTGGTTTTTGATGCCTCTTGCAGAGAACAGTTTTGTTCTCACTAACTGCATAAATACTCTGAGATTACTATGCAATCACCTTAACTTATGTTGCCTGTTCAGTTGATAGAACCATGATGGTATAATAAGTTTGGGTCTCTTTTGCTATTGATATTTAGAGGGCTGTTAACCATAGCTGCAGATTTTGGGGAATATTGGTTGCTACCACTATTGCTACCCTTAATGTTCTTGCTAGAGCTACTGATTCTGCTGTGAACCTTATCCAAACCATATATACAGCACAACATGTTAATACTTTAGCTTGATATGTTTCTGGTGCCCGTGGATGAAGGTGGTTGTAGATAAAAAGATTGTGATATGTTTCATGATTAGGAAACAGCAATGATGTATGTTGATAATCAGGTAGACCTGCTAAAGACCCAGTTAAAACTGATGTGTCATGCTACTGGTTAGTACATCTGTGTTATCCCTCTTAAATAAGATGGAAATATGACTTGGACCAATATCCAGTGACATATTGGAGGAATCTGTTCCTTTGATAATTTAAGCTTAGACATTATGCAGCTTCAGGGTCAGAAATCTGATATTGGTCACTCCACCCTATAGGTAGCACACCCTGCAGAATTAGTTGCGTCAGTTCTCCATTACCTGCAGGGATTCAACCTGGGAAATAGCACTCCTTTTTACCATTTCTTAGGCATTTTCTTGTTTTGGTATTCCTTTTTCTTCCATTCTTCCAGAACTGCAGCTTTTTCCAGATTCAGGCTAATAGACACTTGCTCAATTTACAAAATAAAAAGGTGGACCTGTTGCAGACCCAGAGGTGCCAGGAGCTGGCAAGGTGTGAGCCAAAGTTCCACAACCACTGACTCCAACCTTCAGGACTATAAGTACTTGCCCTTTTCATAGGAGGGTGTGTTCCTTTTAGCTTCTGGGCCTGGAGGCCTTACCAGTAGGAGTTTGGTGGACAAAGGTTGAACTAGAATGAGGAAGGATGCATATGACCTGCAGTTGTGGGCCCATGGAGTCCTGGAACAATGTGACACAAGCACTGGACAGATAAGGAAGTGTCTATAGCTAAGGCTGTTCCTGGAATAAAGAGAGATTCATTATTGGCCTTCTCTCTGTCTCTTCCATTATCATCCCCTTGTTCTTCCGGATCACTGCTGGGGTTGTGGCTGGCTCAGAGCAGTGGTAGAGTGCTTACCTAACATACCTGAAGCCCTGGGTTCAAGTCCTCAGTACCACATACACAGAAAAAGCAGAATGTGGAATTGTGGCTCAAGTAGTAGGGTGCTAGTCTTGAACAAAAATTCAGGGACAGTGTCTAGGCACTGAGTTCAAGCCCCAGGGTTGGGACATAAAACAAAAGAAATGCAAGCTCTGGCTCATGCCTCATGTCTTTAATCCTAGCTGTTCAAAAGGCTGAAACCTAAGGATCGAGGTCCAAAGTCAGCCTGGGCAGCAATGTCTGTGACCACCAAAAAACCAGAAGTGGTGCTGTGGCTCACAATGTAGAGCACTTGACTTGAGCTGAAGAGCTGAGGAATGGCTCCCAAGCTCACAGTTTAAGTGGCATGACCAAAAAAAAGAAAAAAAGAAAAAAGAAAAGGATAAAAGAATAAAGAAATTCATCACAAATGTAGGCTTGAACAATGAAAATTACATTTCACAGGTAGTCTTGGAAGCACCTCAGTTTTTACCTGATTCTTATCTCCTTGTCTCAGGAATTTACTTTTACAGAATGAAATTATTTTCTCTGTATATTGTTAGAGGTGCTTTTTAAGTAGAAGTCTATACATCCAAATATGCCCTTTGATTCCCATTTTCATGAGGAATAGTTCAGGTCCACAAAAGAGACATGGAAAACCCATAACACTGGAGAATTAAAATCAGGCGTGAAACTTTCCAATCAATTCTTCCCAATTATGATGTATGTAAAGGATCACCAAAAATCACAATAAACTCCTAAGAGACAAGTGTAGGTTCTCTGATAAGAGAGAGGGAGACTGTTGCAGACCCTGGGGTGCCTGCCAGGAGCAGGCAAAATGTGAGCAAATGCCTCAGGGCCATTGACTCCTACCCTCAGGATTGCAAGTCCTTGCCCTTTCTTGGTTTGAGGAAGTGTGTGTTGTAGTGTTTGGCCTGGGGCTTTAACTGAAGGGAGGCTTTGTTGGAAAAGATGGATTGAAATAGAGTGAGGAAAGATATGTGCTGTTTGCACTTTTTCGCACAGTGGATCTAGACTAATATTATACAAGCATTTGAGAAATATAGAAAGTAGCCGGAAGTGATGCTGTGGCTCAAGTGGTAGAGCGCTAGCCTTGAGCTGAAGAGCTGGGACTGCGCCCAGGCCCAGAGTTCAGGCCCCACGACTGGATCCCCCCTCCCAAAAAAACAGAGAAATTAGAAAGTGTATGTTGCTGAGCTTTTGCTAGAATAAACAGAATTGTACCATCAGCCATTTCTCTGTCTCCTTCATTATCATCCTGTCGGCCCTCTGAGCCTTGCTTGTGCTCTGATGGGACTGAGGCAGGAGACAAAAGATTTATTCCACAGTTTAATGGATAAGGTCTGAGAAGACAAGTCTGAGGTCCCCAAGATATGTAGCCTAAAGCTATTAAGAGGAACTTTCAGGATCAGAGAAGAGGTAAGTATTCTAAAGAGTTTTTCACACGCAAAATGAAAAGACAAATGCAGACTGGTTTGCAAGTGATCAAGCTTCACATCAACATAGACCTACCCTAAACTTCACCCTTCTATCTCACCTGCATTCAGCCTGACCCCCCAAACCATCTCTTTGAAGGGAAACGGAGGTGATGTGCCATATTCTTAAGAATCCCTGTGAGGAAACTTTGCACCACTTACCTGAAGAAATTTTTAAAGGAAATGCAAATAGAGCACAGCACTGCTCACAGACAGTGCCCAAGCTCTGAGTTCAAGCCACAGGACTGACAGCAAAAAGAAAAAAAAACATAAAACTCTTAAGTGAAATGCAAAATTCAGAAACAACCAAAAACTTTGATTTAATAGATAGAATTGGGGAGTTTCTGGAAAATTAATGGTTAGATTTTGCGAAATCCAAATCAACAAGGATTATGCTGCATATCTACCTAACAATCTTTCTATTTTATGCCAGAGTATACACTAGAGCAATGAGAAATGACCCAGGTATAAGTTCAGTGTGTGTGAGTACCTTTGTAAGATGAAAGGGGAGGTATTAAACAATTGAAGGCAAAACATAGATATAATTTACATTCAGCAGAACGCAAGCATTGAACAAAAAGAAAGGTATAAGCAAGGCAGTCTCATAACCTCAATTTCATTATTAGAACTAAGAATCAAAAAGCCAATGTATCCAATTCTCCCCATATATTTCCATTTTTTGGTTGGTCTTAAATATTCAAGAGGAAACATGGGGCTGGGAAGGTGGCTCAGTGGTAGAGCACTTACCTTGCATGCTCGAGGCCCTGGGTTCGATTCCTCAGCACCATATAAGAAAAACGCCGAAAGTGGCACTGTGGCTCAAGTGGTAGAGTGCTAGCCTTGAGCTAAAGAGCTGAGGGACAGCGCCCAGGCCCAGAGTTCAGACCCCACGACCAGACACCACCAAAAAAAATATTCAAGAGGAAACAGTGGTTATCAAGAAGAAACTCAGCTTAGTTCCCACAGCAAGGAGACAAAAGTCCCAATGTATCCAAGGACTCTTGTGATCAGGGGTGTAGCAGGGTGCGCTGAGCATTGTGGGAATTGTAGTCTCTATGGAGGACATTTTGTTTGAAAATACTGGGTTTTTTTGTTGTTGTTGGGCATAGGTGGAGCAGCAGTTCCTGTTGCGCATCCGTCTCCCCGCCCACCACAGGTGTTTTAAGTTGGCCTGTTCCCGATTTTCTTTCCCTTTCCGTGCTGCTCAAAGTACCATCAAGTACAGTTTGGCCTTCCATAGTGGGAACCAAGAGGCCAGCCCCCAGCTCTGTGCAGTGGATCTTTGGAGCTGTAACTTGAAGAAATCTCAGGCTTTGGAACTGATGTCAGGTAGGAAGTGTGCGATTGCTGTGGGAGTCTACTCTCCACGGTTTTGTTTTTCTTTTTCTGTTTCTGTTTTTTTGGTTGGTCGTGGGGCTTGAACTCTGGGCCTGCAAGCACCATTCCTGAGCTCCTCAGCTCAGAGGGAGAGCTTTACACTTGAGCCAAAGCGCCTACTTCCCCCTACATGCTTTTCTCCAGTCTGGGGTGATAATTTGCTAGAGGTTCAGGAGTTTGTGCTGCCATTAGTGTCTGGGCCTTCAGATGCAAGAACCTGGTTCCCAAATGTCTGAGAACAAGCTGGGTGATTGTCCAGATGAGGAGAGCCCAAGAGATTTCCTTTTGTACTCCAAGACCAAGGGATTCTTCTGTTAACCCATGTGACTTTATTTGCTTTGCCCAGGTATAAGAGGAGTACAGGAAGAATTCTAGTGAAATTGTGAGGTGTGTGCCTGCCTTGAGTCCTCTTATATTGCAGTTGTATTTGGGGCTTCTGTGTTGTTTCTCCTAGAGACATTTTAATCTGTTTGGCTTGAGTTTTTAGTCTCCTGGCTTGAGTTCACAGGTGTTTGTACACGACCCTGTTTCTAGAGACAGTTGTACATGGGATATTGGAGTAGTGAGTGCTGGTCCTGTATTTTTAGGAATAAAGCCTAGCAATTTTCAAAGAAGAGTACTTATGAATAGGAATCTCCATCCTAAATGGACAGACCTTTTCAATTCTGAGAAGTCCTGAAGAAAAGAAGCAGAAAAGCAAAGGAATGGGAAGATGTTGCTAGCTTCCCTTGCCTTATGCAAAAATTGGTGCTACTTCCCTGAGCACCAGATTCACGTGGTACTCTTTCCTACACCACTCTCAATCACTTTGTGTTGTTGCAAGATTGAAACTAATTTATAGGACTCGTGATGAGCTGGCTTTGGGAATAAGCCAGAGCCTAGATTTCAAAGTGTACCTGAGGTTGTGGTTTGCGATGGTGGTGTAATTGTTATGACTGAAAGTATCTATTCATGTACTAGACCCTAATCCTCTTCTTGCTAATTTATTCAGACTGTTACCACTATGATTTTTAGTATGTAATCATGCATTCTTATCTTAAATGTCCCATGTATGGATTTGCTAATGCTAGCTCTGGTAGTTCAGGGACAATTGACCTTATAAGAAAAATCACAGCCGGGCGCTGGTGGCTCACGCCTGTAATCCTAGCTACTCAGGAGGCTGTGATCTGAGGATAGCGGTTCAAAGCCAGCCCGGACAGGAGAGACCGTGAGACTCCTATCTCCAATAAACCACCAGAAAACCGGAAGTGGCGCTGTAGCTCAAGTGGTAGAGCGCTCGCCTTGAGCTGAAGAGCTGAGGGACAGTGCCCAGGCCCAGAGTTCAAGCCCCACAACCGACAAAAAAAAAAAAAAGAACAATCACAGGAGAAAACTTGAGGTAATATGTCTTACTCAAGGTTGTATGCTTTGTAGATGTCACCTATATTCAGGTGTGTCACTCCTATATTGAATATTTTATGTTGTATCTTTAAGATGGCCCAGGTTCTTCCCATGACTGTTTAAGAAAGTGAGCATTAGGGACTTTTAAAACCTGGGTTTACCTCATCTTTACTCATGTCCCTTTGTCCAAAGCATGTTAAATGGCAAATTGCAAGTCATTGCATAGGTGTGCAATGGGTACAGTGAAATGGGCCATTTGACAACCGTTATTTAAATATTATAACACAAGAAATATATTCTGTATATATTTTTCTCTATAACTTTGGGGGAAAACTACTGAGTTACATCATACACGCTTTCTCTGGTGTTTAAGTATGTAAATGAATGAGGTAGAACACAAAATCCAATGGATTTCTAGGATACCTTTGCATTAAAAAAAGCAGTTCCTACATCCTGAAGTATATTAAGCAATAACTACTTTTAGTGGAAATGTGATATATTTTTGCTTTCAATTATTCTATGGTTTTTGTGGGAACATTCATTTTTACGAATGTATTACGTATATAAAAATAGAAATTATTTGCTTTACTAATATATATCTACCAGGAAATGGACTGGATTTATGTTTATTGGAGACTTTAATGCTCTGCTTGAAACATTAAAGATTCTTATCATAAGAAGGCTTTATGCTTTTCCAGCCCACATATCATATTTGCAAGAGAAAATTCTGGGGCAAAAATCCCACACATTCTTTTCTGAAAACATCATTTGACTTATATTCCAGCCATGCTTCCAGAATCTTCTGTTCATTGTCAGCAGCAAGAAAGAATGAATGGATCTCTGGTGAGTTGTTTTTATATTTCTCATTTGTTTTGCATTCCATCATATGAACCTAGAGATGTCCAAGAATTAAAAACAATACAACCACACAGATTCAGCCTCAGGAACATATTCATAAATCAGACAAAGATGGCTTGTAGATTTAGCAGATAAATATTGCTTGTAGATTTAGCAGGTTAAATGCTTATATTCTTTCTAAGTTGAATGCAGCTTTGCTTCAGATGTCTAGGTTTTGTGTTGTTAGAAAATGTAGTCAATCTTGTTATGTGATGTAATGACACCAAGCAGGAACATCTCATGGAAGGTGAAGGATAGATTGGAACCAGATCACATCTTCATGAATAAAATTAAACTATCTCAATGAAATTTTCCTGGAATTGCTGAAATAGTGTGGTCACTGACTGCTGCATGTGTTCTTAAGGAATGATTAACCTATATGTACTTATATTACTCTCCATATATAGTTCTTGGACTACTTCATGGTCTTGGCCTTACTTGAAGCTTAGGCTATATTTGATGCTGAACTTTATGGTCTTTCTACAAATTTCTGTTTGTTTTCTAAAGTATCCTCAGAAGATTGTTTTTGCTCTATTTTCTCTCTTTAATTCTTGATTTCCTACTATTTCTTGATTTTCTACCCAATAGTATTGGTTATTTTTCTCTTTCTCTTTGTATCTATCTTTCTATAATTTTTTTCTTACTTTTCCCATTCCCTCTTTCTGCCATGTGTCTCTCAGTTGTTTCTTTTCTTCAAATGATCTATCTGGGAACTAGTTATTCTTTGTGATCAGTTTTACTTTGCTGAAGTCGTTCTTATGATTGACGTTTTTCTTTCCCATTACATAGGAAAAATTGTTTCCTATAGAATTCTCTCAGGATTCCAGAAATAAAGATGATTAGAGAAACACAAAAACATAAACAGATAGGGTAAAGCAGGGGTCCGGAGGCTCTCTGACACTTGGTCCCTGGGTGCCAGCAAGCAAGCACAGTTGTTTAAGTTCACACAGGAAAGGTTACCATTGATAACATGCAATAATGAAGTATCTATATTATTATTACAATCAGAGCCACAACTTTTTGTGAGAGATACATGTTTCCTTATTTACCTGAGACAAAAGAGTGCTGCCCAGAAAAAATGCAGACATGAAGTTCACCTTACCTAGCCTTCAAGGTGAACAGCAGCTCAGTTTCAGATGCTATCTTTCCAACAGTAAGGAAAAGGCTGCAGTCTCTTAATCATCTCCAGAATTCTCTTTTAACACTTCTGCAGCCAGCTCTCAATGCTCTCAGTGCTGTCAGGCTGGAATTCCAACCTCTCAAACCTTTTCCCCTTCAGCTCAACTTCAGAGTTCCCTACAGAAAAGTTCTTCCTTCCCCCAAATGTTACAATGTAAGAAAATTTGATTTCTCCTGATTCTGTTATCTTTGGTCTAAGTTCACTTGATGTGGTATTCAGTTTTGTTTTTCCATCCCACTACTTTTGAGTATTTTCATTCACTGCCAGTATAAGATAGGAACTGGTTTTGATTTAAAAAAAATAAATAATAATAATAATAATAATACAGTGACTAAGTTTTCTCTATTAGAAATATCACTTGTTGTAAAATGTCACAGATGTTTGCTCAGTAATTGATTTTGATCTCTGAGGAATTTTGCTATTAACTAACACAAGTAGAAGTATATCCTTAGGGATCTACTGGAGAAATGACTGAGGAATAGGTGCCACATTTGATCATTTGGTTATATTTATCATTTTTGTCATCTTGAGTGTTCCTTGAGCCTTTATACATTTGCCTCCACCTTCCATGAAGGCCTATTAAAATGAAAATCTTCTCAAGGAACATTTTATTCCCCTCCCACCTATATTGTATATAGTAGAGTGTAGGCAAAGTTTACAAAACTTCATGGTAGCAGGTCTTTTTTACGTAGGAAGTTAATATCAGGTATCTATGACCACATTTCAATATTTTGTATTTAAATCCAACATGATTCGCCTATGATATTTTTATGTAGGAACTAAAAACTATTAAGGGCCAAAAAAGTCATTAGCTACTTTCTGGAGTACTGTTACTGTTTTTAACATTCCTGTGGACACTGTACTTTTCATAGATCTACTAATGTGCTATGTATTCCATGTGATGTCCTGAATGTGTTATGCTTGCTGATGAGAGAGCTTGTTAACTGAAGATGTAAATAGGGTTTAGGTTATGCAGAATATGTAAATGCAGGAAAAAATATTTGTTTAATTTATTTTTACCCTCATATGTACTAAAAGTTTATAAAAATATGGTAATATAATCTTTCAGACACCCCCTTAAAATTAATGTTGTCATGCCAGATTATTATCTCCTTAGAATTTTTATCTTGTCTCTATTGCTAGCAGCAGAAATGTGTTTGCATGATTACAGAAACTAAATTTTTCACAGTCTTGGGGCTTAAATTCTTGGCCTGGCTTCTGTCCCTCAGCTCTTCAGGTCGAGGTGAGTGTTCAACCCCTTAAGTCAAGGTGCTACTTTCAGTTTTCTGGTGGTTTATTGGAGATAAGAGTCTCATGGACTTTCCTGCCTGGCTTGGCTTTGAACCACAAACCTCAGACCTCAGCCTCCTGAGTAGCTAGGACTACAGGCATAAGCCACAAGCCCACTGCAAATCTTTGTATTTTAATGACCGGGTTTATATATTGTCAAATATTTTTAATTTGCTATTTAATCCTCCCAGTGAATAGATAACACAGCAAGCTACAAACATTTTATGTAACACAAAAGCATACATGCAGCATAATGAAATTGCAGTTTGGAATTCTCATGACCCAGGTCTAATTTCTTGAAGGAAATGTACCATTACAGAAGCTGATATCATTTAACGATGTGGCTGTGAACTTCACCTGGAAGGAGTGGCAGGAGCTGGATCCTGGTCAGAGGGCCCTTCATAGAGATGTAATGCTGGAGACCTATAGCAACCTAATGTCCTTGGGTGAGCAAAGGTCATTTTTACTTGGAAGATCAAGTGGTTTTATTTTCCTAGACATTAGACTACATATGTTATTTAGGTATAAGTTTCCAGTCCAAGGGAAATGTCATTTCTTTCTAAGGGAAACTTCAATTTTATTATATGTAACTCAAGAGCTAATTTTATTCTCATTCTTTAAGAAGGAAAATCAGTAGTTAGACAAAATTTCTAAACTATGTTCCACTAATAGGAGACTGACTTCCCAAACTTGAAGTGATTATTATATGTTGATCTACAGTCTACAGTAGAACATACATTACTACTGCAAGTATGATCTGGAAATCAGTAGTTGAAAGTGTGTATTTGTAAGCCAAACCTGACATAGGGTGCAGTGCTTCAAGCTTGGAATCCTAGATACTCTGGAACCTGAAATCTGAAGATTTTGGTTTGAAACCAGCAATTGCAGAAAAATGAACATGAGACTCTTATCTCCAATTAACCATTCAAAAACTGGAAATGTAGCCAAGACTCAAACTAGTAGAATGCTAGCTTTGAGCAAAAGAGCTGAGTTCAAGCCACCCAATTGGCAAAATACACCCAAAGCTGCGGGAAAGTCCACCATGGAGTTGTGAATAATTGAGAAAGAAGATTTAGGAGCAACCTCGTGAATAGGATGCCTGAGATCTTACAGCAATGATGACCCAGCAAGAGAAATAGTTCTCCACTATTTCTTAATCACAGGGCCCTGTGTTCCTAAACCTAAATTGATTGTCAAGCTGGAGCAAGGTGCAGAACCATGGACAAGAGAAGCCTCAGACATGAATTTCACAGGTGAGATAAATCATCTTGAATGGTAGTATTGGGTTCACAGCCCAGTTGGTATGTTTATCTTCAGCTGTATCGAGCAATAGCATTTCTAGTGCCCCTGAGTCATGTCTGGCAGCGACCTAGGTGATCCTTTGTCTCAAGGAATTGTCAATCCAGAATTAATGTGGAGAGAAAGTGAATTTGGTGTGCTAGTATAGTTAATGTTAGCAATTCTCTTTGTCTTTAGTCATTTTTAAAGAGAAAAAGACAATGAGAAATGTAGGAAAGGAGGTCTCATTTTCTTTTAAACTAGTACTATGCAGGTAGGAGGAAAATAGGAGTATGCTATCTTCTGATGAGGACTATTTCTTGTCAGTGGTGCTGGGCATAGAGTGAGATTCAGAATCCAAGCATTAAGAGTATGTAGATGTATAAATTGAATAAATATTTCCTTAAGAGAAAGGGAAAAATCTGAAATACAGAAAAACATTGATTTCCATTTTAAAATGTTAGTACTACTTTCTTAATTACCACATTGTGGAGAAAACTACATATTCTGCATAAAACAATGCTTTGATATTTAAAAATCTCACACCAGAATGGGAGAAAATATCTTTACATTAAGGAATTTATGGATCTCATTTATGTTTTTGTCTATTTTTCTGTAATTCATTTTAGATGTCCAAGAAATAGAGGAAAATTACAGTGAATATCTCTCTGAAGTAGCAGTCATGAATAGTAACACAGGGGAGGAACAAGTGAGATTTATAAAAACTTTTAATTTGAGCTCAAAACAGAAGTCAGAACTGATTAAGAATAATGGGAAGTCCTTAGGGATAAGAACGAACAAAAAAGATCACTGGGTGTCAGAACATGGGTGTCTACAGTGAACCTGGTAAGATGTATGCTGCATATAGTCCTGGTGTGACTCCTGTTGTTGAAGAATGTAGACAATGTGAAAACTCTTTTACCCATACCCAGAGGACACACCTTACTGTCCCTCAGAGAACACACACAGGAGAGATACCTTATGAATGTAACATGTGTGGAAAATCTTTCACCAAGAAAGCAAAGCTTACTGTCCACCAGAATAAACAAACAGGAAAGAAACCATATGAATGTAATGTGTGTGGAAAGTCTTTCCCTAAGAAGGTACAACTTACTGTCCACCAGAGAACACACACAGAAAAGAAACCTTATGAATGTAACGTGTGTAGAAAGTCTTTCACACAGAAGTCAAACCTTACTGTCCACCAGGGAATACATACAGGAGAGAAACCTTATAAATGTAGCATGTGTGGAAAATCTTTCACCTGGAAGTCATCCCTTACTGTCCACCAGAGAATACACACAGGAAACAAACCATATGAATGTAACGTGTGTGGAAAGTCATTCACCAGGAAGGAACGCCTTACTCCCCACCAGAGAACACACACAGGAGAGAGACCTTATGAATGTAATTTGTGTGGAAAGTCTTTCACTCATAAGTCAAACCTTACTGTCCACTGGAGAAGACACACAAGAGAGAAACCTTATGAATGTAACATGTGTGCAATGTCTTTTGCCTGGAAGTCAAACCTTATTGTCCACCAGAAAGCACATACAGGAAAGAAACCTTATGAATGTAATGTGTGTGGAAAGTCTTTCACCCAGAAATCAAACCTTACTGTCCACCAGAGAACACACACAAGAGAGAAACCTTATGAATGTAACATGTGTGGAAAGTATTTCAGACAGAAGTCAAACCTTACTGTCCACCAGAGAACACACACAGGAGAGAAACCTTATGAATGTAACACATGTGGAAAGTCTTTCACTTGGAAGTCAATCCTTACTAAACACCAGAGAACACACACAGGAGATAAACCTTATGAATGTAACACCTGTGGAAAGTCTTTCACCTCAAAGGCTAACCTTGTTGGCCACCAGAGAACACACACAAGAGAAAAATCTTATGAATATAACATGTGTGGAAAATATTTCACCTGGAATTCAAACTTCACTGTCCATCAGACAACACACAGGAAAGAAACCTTACAAATGTAACAGGTGTGAAATGTCTTTCACCTGGAAATAAAACCTTACTGTCTACCAGAGAACACACACAGGAGTGAAACATTATGAATGTAACATGTGTGGAAATTCTGTCACCCAGATGTCAAACTTACTATCCACTAGAAAACACGCACAGGAGAGAAACTATGAATTTAACTTGTGTGGAAACTCTTTCACACAGAAGTCAAAGCTTAATGGCCACCAGCAACACACACGGGAGAGAAATCTTATTAATGTAATATGTGTGGAAAGTCTTTCACCCAGAAGCTTCACCTTACTCTCCACCAGAAAACACACAGGTGAGAAAATTTATGAATGTAACATGTGGAAATTCTTTCATTAACAAGCCAAAGCTTACTCTCCACCAGAGAATACACATAGGAGAGAAACCTTATGAATGTAACAAATGTGGAAAGACATGGAGCTCACAGCTGAAATCACATAAGTTGATTCACACAAATGCAATAACTTAGGAAAGTCCAAATGGGGAAAGTCTTTCATCTGGAAGAAAATTGAGATTGCAACACAGAATCCACACAAGATAGAAACCTTAAGATATACAAATGTGCAGTCCTTCAACTGGAAGACACAGCATCAGAGAACAGACACAGACAAGAAAATACTAATGTAACAAATGTGGAAAGTCCTTCTTTACCAAATATTCATGGATCCAAGTTCATAGGACACACAGGGGAGAAATCTTTAAAATATTACAAATGTGGAAAGATTTTGATCTGAAAGATCAAAAAGACTACAAAGAATTTAGCTTCAATTAACCAGCAAAAAGCTGAGTGGGAGGCATGGCTTGGAGTAGAGAGACAGCTATGAAAGAGGAAACTGAAGAAGCACAAACCTGAGTTCTAGCTCAGGTACTGGCAAAAAAAAGAGACAGGCATTAGCCAATTATGTAAAAATCCGATCTCTGGCCCCCCCACTGGCTGCTCTGAAGCCATCTTTGCATTGTTCCCAGATCCAGCTCGCTGCAGCTTCCTATACCACGCCTGCTCAGCCACCAAAGACTCTGGTAGCTTTCTCGCCTGACTCTCCAAACTCCTGCTTTCTTTTTTCCCTTGCTGCACTGGATCACAGGTGTACTCCTCCTCCCCCCCCCCCCCACCTCCACACCCATGTCAGACTCTCTGTGGACACCAGGTCCGAGAGACCCACCAAGGACTTGAAGGAGAAGAAGGATGTTGTAGAGGAGGCAGAGAATGGAAGAGACACCCCTGGCCAACAGGAATGCTAATGAGGAAAATGGAGAGCAGGAGACTGATAATGAGGTGGAAGAAGAAGAAGAAGAAGGAGAAGGAGAAGGAGAAGGAGAAGAAGAAGAAGAAGAAGAAGAAGAAGAAGAAGAAGAAGAAGAAGAAGAAGAAGAAGAAGAAGAAGAAGAAGAAGAAGAAGAAGAAGAAGAAGAAGGAGAAAGAGGAGGAGGAGGAGGAGGAGGAGGAGGAGGCGGGGAAGGAGGGGAAGGAGAAGGGGAAGGAGGAGGATGAGGAGGAGGACGAGGAGGAGGACGAGGAGGAGGAGGAGGAGGACGACGAGGAGGAGGAGGAGGAGGAGGAGGAGGACGAGGAGGAGAAGAAGAAGAAGAAGAAGGAGAAGGAGAAGGAGAAGAAGAAGAAAGAAAGAAAGAAGAGGAAGAAGAAGAGGAGGAGGAGAGGGAAGAAGACAAGACTGATGAGGATGACTAGACAGCAAAAACTAAAACATTATAAAAAGGCCACGTGACCTATTCACCCTCTACTTCCTGTCTCAGAATCTAAATGTGGAAGTAGGGAAGCCTGCCACCACCCCACCAAATCCACAACTGGAATTTGCAACAGGGAGGGGAAATACCAAAACTTCCAAGGCCCTGCTTTTTTTCTTAAAAGTACTTTAAAAAGGAAATTTTGTTTCTATTTTTAGTTACATTTTATAGTTTTGTACATATTGTTAGGGGTCATCCATTTTTAATGATCTTCGATAACCCTCAGAGCATTCTGTCCTTCTGACTACTTGTGTGTAATCATGTTCATTATAATCTCAAAGGAGAAAAAAAAACTTGTACAAAAATAAAGCAAAAACAATAAAATCTTATTCCGAGCATTCCAGTAACATTTTCTGTATTTGCACTTAGCTGTACTATAAGTACAGTAGTTGGTTTGTATGAGATGGTTAAAAAGGCCAAAGATAAAAAGGTTTCTTTTTTTTTTCCTTTTTTTGTCTATGAAGTTGCTGTTCATTTATTTTTTTGGCCTGTTTGATGTATGTGTGAAACAATGTTGTACAACAATCAACCCGGAATTTTATTTTGCTGAGTTGTAACAAAAAAAATAAAAGGAAAATCAGATATCTGGAGAATAAGGAGCATATAGGTTTTAATATCATAGAAATTCTTCAGCACATGTGTATTAAGTAACAGTATGGCCTTTAATTATTTGAATAATTTTATGAAAGATTCTATTTTTTTGTCAGTCTGGGGCTTGAACTCTGGGGCCTGGGCACTGTCCCTCAGCTCTTCAGCCCAAGGCTAGCGCTCTACCACTTGAGCCACAGTGCCACTTCCAGCTTTTTCTATTTATGTGGTACTGAGGAATCAAACCCAAGAGTTTCACGCATGCTAAGCAAGCAATTTTCCACTAAGCCACATTCTCAACAGATCACAGAATTTACTAAGTATAATTAAAACAACAGTATAATAGACTGCAGCATGGGAAAACATTTCTCAACAAAAACAGACTAATGACCAACATAAAGAGAGCTCAAATATCTAAACTCCCAAAGAACCAATAATCCATTTAATAAATACATAAATGAATTGACAGGACAAGAGTGAACTTGCCGGGCACCAGTGGCTCACACCTGTAATCCTATCTACTCAGGAGACTGAGATCTGAGGACACGGTTCAAAGCCAGCCAGGGCAGAAAAGTCTATGAGACTCTTACCTCCAATAAACCACTAGAAAACCAGAAGTGGTACTGTAGCTCAAGCAGTAGAGCGCTCGCCTTGAGCTGAAGAGCTCAGGGACAGCACCCAGACCCATAGTTTAAGACCCATGACTGACAAAAAAAAAAGTGAACTTAGCTCCCAAAGATGTACAACTGAGAACTGGGCACCAGTGGCTCATGACGTAATCCTAGATACTCAGGAGTCTGAGGATTGTGGTTCAAAGCCAGCCCAGGCAGGAAAGTCCATGGGACACTTATCTCCAATTAACCAATAGAAAACCAGAAGTGGCACTATGGCTCAAGTTGTAAAGCACACGCCTTGAGCTATAGAGCTCAGGGATAGTGCTCAGGCCCAGAGTTCAAGCCCCATGACTGACCAAAAATGAAAAAAAAAGTACAACTGAGAACATCTGTAGATGAAGCAATGCTCAGCATCCTTGGCCATAAAGAAAATGCAAATTGAAATGACATTTAAATTTCATCTCATTCCAATCAGAGTGGACATCAAGTACACTAAAGATAACTGCTAGTGAGGATGTTTGAGTTTAAATTAGTGTAATAACTAGGGGAAAATGGTATAGATATTTCTCAAAAAGCTAAAAAATAGAAGTACCACAGGATCCAACAATACTACCCATGGGCATACATCTGAAGGAATTCATATCAGGATAGAATAGAGCCATGTTCACACCCATCTTTATTGCAGCACTGTTCCCAATAGCCAAGCTGTGGAAGCAGTCTAGAAGCACTAGAGTGAATGAATAGACAAAGAAAATGTGGCTTAGACATGAAAGAAAGTGGAAATGACTCAGAACTCTAAAATATTTCACAAAATTCCAAACAATCAGTGGTGTGTTTGTTCTACGACTGGAATTCAGGAATCTGTCCCACATCTTGAGGAGTTACACACTTAGGTTACACACTCAGGTTATCTCTGCTTGTGTCAGTTTAATGCTAAGAACTACAACTCATCTTCCATCTCTGTATTAGGGCATTATGATACTTCTCATCCTGGTAGGCAGAAGGACTAAATGACAAAAAAGAGAGGGTGGCTGAAAAGTAGATTTGCAAAATTTTCACCAGAAAGTGGGTATTTGAAAGGGATGAAGTGGGATTAAGGGGAAAGTGGTAGACAAATGAAGAGAAGAAGAGGAAAATGCAGCCAGGGATCCAATGTAACTATATAAACTTGTTATTTGATCAAAATCTAGCTCTCATATAATATGGAATGGAAGCTGGGTGTTGGTGGCTTATGCCTGTAATCCTAGCTACTCAGGAAGCTGAGATCTGAGGATTGCAGTTCAAAACTAGCCAGGGCAGTAAAGTCTTTGGGACTTTTTTTTTGTCTTTCCTGGGTTTGAACTCTGGACTTGGGACCTCTCCCTCAGCTCTTCAGCTTAAGGCTAGCACTCTACCACTTGAGCCACAATGCCACTTCAGTTTTCTGAGTGGTTTATTGGAGATAAGAGTCTCATGGTCTTTCCTGCCAGAACTGGATTTGAATTGCAATCCTCAGATCTCAGCCTCCTGAGTAGATAAGATTACAGGTGTGAGCCACATATGCCTAGCTTCCTTGAGACTCTTATTCCAAGTAAGCACCAGAAAACCAGAAGTGGCACTGTGGCTCAAGTGGTAGAGTGCTTACCTTGAGGTGAAGAGTTCAGCTACAGCACCCAGGCCCAGAGTTCAAGCCCCACAATCAAAAGAAAATATGGAATGGAGTCCTAAAAATATACATATGCATTCCTGTGTGTGTGTGTGTGTGTGTGTGTGTGTGTGTGTGTGTGTGTGTATGTATGTATGCATAATCACATCCTTAACCCAAAATTATAATACCAATCTATCTCAGGATGCCAAGGTGGAGTAATAGAAGGAACAGGAATGACAGATACTGAATAACACTGATATACAGAATTCTAAAGTATGAAGACTGCATACAGGAACTCACTGAAATTAGTTGAATGATAGAAGTGGGGAAGGAGGGTGTGAACAAGTGAAGAGATGACCCCAGAATGAGTTAATCTGATTAAAGTAAATACATATATTTTGAAAGTGCTAAATGAAACTAATTTGCACACCTAAAATAAAAAATAATAGCACAGTTCAAAAAGAAATGTACACTGCATGACTATGTAACTATGACTACTCTGAACATCACATTTACAATAAAAAAAATTAGAAAGCAAAACAAAGCCGGGCAGTGGTGGCTCATGCCTGTAATCATAACTACGCAGGAGGCTGAGACCTGAAGATCCCACTTCAAAGCCAGCCTGGGCAGGAAAGTCCATGAAACACAGCAAAGAAAGGTGACTGTGATGGCCTTCTTGGCCCGTGTGAGGCAAAAAGGCTGCAAGATTAGTTCAAATGGGCTAGAGGAATCTTTTGAGGTTGTGGAGGATCTCTGCCCATGGTTCCCCAAAGAGGGAACAGTGGATTTGGCTATATGGCAAAAGGTAGATCACGAATTTTAAAAATCATATAAAAATCAGAGGATAACATGGCTATCTCTCCTCAAACATTTTCTGTTTGCAATATAATTCGAGAGAGTCTTGGTCCCAATCACCAGATTGAAATTATTTCTATAAAATCCTTGTCTGAGGGGAAGAATAAAGAGTCCCTCCTTTGTACATCAGATGTGGAGAGAGAGGATTGTCAGCCTTACTGTGGGAGTGTTAGAAACATTAGAAATCTGTGTCAGAGTTTTGACACTCTGTAAAGAAGACAAAGAGCTGGGTGCCAGTGTCTCACACCTATAATCCTAGCTACTCAGGAGGCTGAGATCTGAGGATCATGGTTCAAAGCCAGCCTGGGCAGGAAAATCTGTGAGACTCTTATCTCCAATAAACTACTAGAAAACCAGAAGTGGTGCTTTGGCTCCAGTGGTAGAGTGCTCACCTTGAGCTGAAGAGCACAGAGATAGTGCCCAAACCCAGAGTTCAAGACCCACAACCTACAAAAAAAGACAAAAACCCTCCAAGGCCACAGCCACTCCTATGCCTATCCCTGTGAGAGCTACTTTCCCTATGATATAAGGGAAGGCAATTACCACCTGATCTTAATTCAGACTCCTATGTCTGCAGTACAATCATCTATTCTGACTGCTTAAGATGTGGTGGGAGGATACTGGGGATTTCCAACATTTTCCTGTTTTACAAGATGGAGTCAAACAACAGAGGCTGTATTTGGGAGGAGAACTCCAGTTGCCATTCCTACAGGGGTCTGGGACCTTTGCTACCTGGGACAGGTGTTGAGCAAGTCTAGCTGGACTATAAAAGGACTGATTGTTTACCCTGGAGTATTGATAATGATTATATCAGAGAGATTAAAATTATGGATGGCTTAAAAAAAGGAACCTTGCTTTTTCCTGCTCATACTCCCATTGCTCAATTGATTTGCTTTCTTTAGTTTCTCCTTCTAATAAGTCTCTTCAACCTAACAGGGAAGATAGAGGCTTTGGCTCCACAGATAAGGCCTTTCACTTCAAAAATTGGACAAGAGCAACTTAAGTTAGAACTCTATATAGGAAGGAAGCTTTTTACAGGCGTAATTGGCACTGGAGCTAATGTTTCTATTATACCTGGCCTACAATGGCCTCCCTCCTGACCAAAAGAAGATACCCTCACCCTGCTGCAGGGTACAGGCATGTCCAAAGTTACTCAAAAAGGTTCTGCCATGCTGTGGTGGCTGACCAAGGAAGGTCATCTGGGTGTCTTTCAACCCTTTGTTTTGCCTGATCTTCCAGTAAATCTGTGGGGCCAGAACGAGTTGTCTCTGATGGGTGCTTCCATTAACAGTCCCAGCCCAGTTGTTACTCAACAAATACTTAATCAAGGGTATGATAAAATGTTCCACAAGGGAAAGGACGGTTCAACCTCACCAGCCTGTTGTAAATTCAGAGACAGGGCTTAGGTTTTCCACAGGGCCACACTGATAATGGCAGCTCTACATACAAAACCTATACGTTGAAAGACCTCAACACCTCTATGGGTCATTGAGTGGCCCTTGCCTTAAAAAACTAAAAAACTTAAAGCTGCCAAGGGTCTAGTTCATAAACCATTGTCACAAGGCCCCATTAAGCCTTCCACTAGTTCCTGAAACATCCCTGTCTTTATTATTTTTTAAAAAACCAAGGAAATGGAGACTTCTTCAGGACTTGTGAGAGAATAATAAAGCTGTTTCCTATAGGTGCCTTGCAACCTGGCTTGCCCTCACCAACAGCTATTCCATTATCTTTTTCTCTATGGTATTGGAGTGAAAGGATTGTTGTTGTTATTTTTTTAACCATACTTCTTTATACAGGGAATGGGAAAATATTTGCTTTTTCTGTTCTCAGCATCAATATGATTAAGCCCTATGACAAATATAAATGGACAGTGCTGCCTCAGAAAATGGCCAACAGCCCCATGGAATGCCAACCCTATGTGGACAAAGCCATACAGCCCATGTAAAAAGTACCCCTCTGCCTATATAATCCATTACATGTATGATATCCTGATTGGAGTATCAAATAAAAAACAAGTTGATCTAATTTTTTAATATATACAACAGGCTTTATGGCTGTACAACCTGATTATGCCCCCTGAAAAGTTCAGAGAAAACATCCTCTTTCATATCTACGTTATCACATCTTCCACAGCAAAGTTACTCTCCAAAAACTAAAAATAAGGACTGAGCAATTACAAACACTGAGTGATTTTCTTTTTTTTTTTTTTTTTTTTTTTTTTTTGTCGGTCGTGGGGCTTGAACTCTGGGCCTGGGTGCTGTCCCTCAGCTCTTCAGCTCAAGGCGAATGCTCTACCACTTGAGCTACAGCACCACTTCCGGTTTTCTGGTGGTTTATTGGAGATAAGAGTCTCATGGTCTCTCCTGCCCAGGCTGGCTTTGAACCGTGATCCTCAGATCTCAGCCTCCTGAGTAGCTAGGATTACAGGCGTGAGCCACCAGCGCCTGGCTACTGAGTGATTTTCAAAAGTTATTGGGAGACATCAATTGGATTCTCCCCTCATTACAAATTAATTCAAAGCAGTTACAATCTCTTTTTCAGATTTTACAGGATGACTCTAACTCAGCCTCCCCAACGCCTAAAGTTGTTAAAGCCCTAAAAGTTGTTAAATGGGGGTTGGGAATGTGGCTCAGTGGTAGAGTGCTTGCCTTGCATTCATGAGGCCCTGGGTTTGATTCCTCAGCACCACATAAGCAAAAAAAAAGCTGGTAGTGTCGCTGTGGCTCAAGCACTAGCTTTGAGCTGAAGAGCTCAGGGACAGCACCCAGAAAGAGTTCAAATACCACACCCAACTTTTTAAAAAAGTTGTTAAATGTACAAATTGGTGAGGCCCACTTGTCCACATAGATCTAAACAATTGTTTTATATATTTTAAATCCTAGTAAATTCCCTATTGCTATCCTTTGGCAGGATACTTCCATTAAATGGATATTTTTGGCCTTGCATTCCAAAAATTTTATTAACCCTTTAATTGCTTCAATTTCCTTACTTATTTCTAAGGGACATAGGCATTTTATTCAATTGACTGGGCATGAGCCTAATGCCTTGGGCCTGCACATAACTAGAATGGAGTTTAATAGCCTATTACAGACCTCCTTAAAATGACAAATGGCTATGGCCAATTTTTCTGGGCAAGTACTTTTTCACTTGCCTACATCACCATTACATTTTGGGGAGATCATTTTATTACTGCCTGCTCCTTTATTTATTCTTTCTTTTTGTCTGTCATGGGGCCAAACTTGGGCCTGCGCACTGTTCCTCAGCTCTTAAGCTCCAGGTTAGTGCTCTACCACTTAAGCCACAGTGCCACTTCCAACTTTTTCTGCTTATGTGGTGCTGAGGAAATGAACCAGAGCCTCATGCATGCAAGTCAAGCACTCTACCACTGAGCCATTTCCCCAGCCCTTCCTTTATTTATTCTAAGCCCATTGCTAATGTCCCCAATATGTTTATTGGTGAGTCTAAAAATAAAAAGGTGGAGCTCGTATTGGAATCCCCACATCACACTTCCACCATCCAGGTACAATATAATAACACTTTTGCACAAAGGGTGGAGGTATTTTCTGATACTTTGGCTTTACAACAGTACCCTTTTGCTATAAATTTGTACTCAGATTGTCAGTATGTTGTTTCTGTTATACAACACATTTGTGATACCATTATTCTCATCTCAAATGAGGAACCCTTACATCTTTTTACTACCCTCCAACAGCAACTTTTATAGTATACAACTCCTGTATTTATTTGCCATGTATGCTCTCATTCTCTTTTACCTGGATCTTTAACATTTGGCAATGCCCTGGCTGATAAATTAACTCGGTTGGTGATACTTATTCAATCCCCTGTTGATGCAGCACTTGAGGCCCATCAAAAATTTCATCAAAATGCAGCTGCCCTTTGTAAGCAGTTTAGATTAACTCATAAACAAGCCTGTGCAATAGTTTGCCAATGTGCCTGTTATTCACTTGCACATGCTTCCCACACCATTGGGGTTAACCCACAGGGTCTTCTGCGGGGGCAGCTATGGCAAATGGATGTGACTCATGTTCCCTCTTTTGGCTACTTGTCCTATATTCATGTGTCTTTAGATACTTACTCTAGATTACTTCTTGCCTCCTATCACACAGGAAAGGCTTATAGAGATGTTACTAAACACTTATTTGAGCTATTGCCTTTATGGATTTGCCCCTACAAATTAAAACATAATGGTCCTACTTGTATTTCTCAAGCCTTTAAAACATTGTGCTCACAACTACATATTACTCTTACCATGTGTATCCCCTATAATCCACAAGGACAGGGCATTGTGGAGCATGCCCATACTACTTTAAAAAATCAAATTCAGAAGATAAAAAAGGGAAAATTTGCTACCCAGAAGATCTTACCACATACTATTACACTTTATCCATTTTTGTTTTAAAAATTGTAAATGTCTCAGAGGATGGCTTTAATGCTGCACAGTGCACAGTTAGAATTCTTATTTTTGGTGAATCAAAGAATAATACTTTTAGAGGTTGGGCTCATGAAATATGGCTTTTACAAAATAAAATACTGTCGGGGACCAATGGTTCATGCCTGTAATCCTAGCTACTCATGAGGCTGAGATCTGAGGATCATGGTTCAAAGCCAGCCCAGACACAAAAGTTTGTGAGACTCTTATCTCCAATTAACCACCAGAAAACTGAAGGTGGTGCTGTGGCTCAAGCGGTAGAGTACTTTCCTTGAGATGAAGAGCTGAAGTACAGTGCCAAGGTCCAGAGTTCAAGCCCCATGACCAGAAAAAAGAAAAAGAAGGAACTTTTTTAACCCTTTTGAACATAATGTAGAGGATCAGATATTTTATGGAATGTTAGAATAAAACATATCCATCTATATATACACAGAAATATTAACTACGTTTGGAATTCCTAGAACCAACATGGATGCCATTATATGGTTAAGTAATTAAATACATCCTGTAGGAGTTTAAAAACATGTTTGTGTTACCTCAGGAAGTGCTTAGTAAACCAAGACCAGGAATCCAAATCCTATATAACCCAGTCATCCCTAATAAGGCCTGAACTGTTTGCTTGAATTAAAAGAAGTTGTTTATGAAGAACTCTTTTTGTCTTGTGCCAAACCTAGGTCTTGAACTCAGGACCTGAGTGTCATCCTTGACCTTTTATCTTTTTTTTTGTTGGTGGTGATGGTCATAGGGCTTGAACTCTGGGCTTGAATGCTGTCCCTGGACTCTTCAGCTCAAAGCCAGTGCTCTACTGCATGAGCCAATGCACTACTTCCAGGTTTCTAGTGGTTTGTTGTAGATAAGAATTTCATGCTTCAACCCTCTGTACAACGGGACCAAGTATGAGCTGGGCCCTGCCCTCTACCTGGGCTGGAGCGCCTCCCTGCTGTCCATCCTGGGCGGTGGCTGCCTGGGCTCCAGCTGCTGCTGCCGCTCCAAGGAGGACCCAGCAGCCCGGCCCAGGCTTCCCTACAAGGCATCCACGGTGGTGGTGGCGCCTGGCCCCTCAGATGAAAGCGATATTAGCTTTGGGAAATACGGCAAAAATGCATACGTGTAGGTCTAATAGGTGTTGGAGTCTCTGCCTGTGGACCCCCCCACCCCTGCCCAGTGGGGGCAGGGACCCCTTCCCTGCCCAGGGACCAACAGCCCCTTAAGAACCTCAGGGAAGTCCTGCCCACCCACAGCCCTCACTCCTTTAGTCTCCTCCTCCCTCCTACTCCAGCCCCAGGGAGGGTGACTCTCATCCTCCGGACCCTCCCAGGCCCGGAGAGGCTCTGGAGAACTCCCCTCGGGCCCAGTGGCTGGAGAAGTCCCTCCTGTGTGCATCCTATATAAATGTATAACTCCGTGCATCTATAAATGTGTATTATGACTGCCAAAAAAAAAAAAAAAAAAAAAGAATTTCATGGACTTTCCTTCCCAAGCTGGCTTTGAACCATGATCTTTAGATCTCAGCCTCCTGAGTAGGTAGGATTATAGGCTTGAGCCCCCGCACCCAGCTATTTTTTTTTTTTTTGGGTCCGGTCGTGGGGCCTGAACTCTGGGCCTGGGCACTGTCCCTCAGCTCTTCAGCTCAAGGCTAGCACTCTACCACTTGAGCTACAGCACCACTTCCGGCTTTTTTTTCTTATGTGGTGCTGAGGAATCGAACCCAGGGCCTCGAGCATGCAAGGCAAGTGCTTTACCACTGAGCCACCTTCCCAGCCCCCCAGCTATTTTTTTGGGTGGGGGTCCGGTTGTGGGTCTAAACTTTGGGCCTGGGCACTGTCCCTCAGCTCTTCAGCTCAAGGCTAGCGCTCTACTACTTGAGCCACAGCGCCATGTCTGGCTTTTTTTTCCTCTTATGTGGTGCTGAGGAATAGAATCCAGGGCCTCATTTATGAAAGGGAAGGGCTTTACCACTGAGCCACCTTCTCAAACCCCCCCCCCCGCTATTTTTTTATTTTTTGCCAGCCATGGGCCTTGAACTCTGGGCCTGAGCACTGTCCCTCAGCTCTTTAGCTCAAGGCTAGCGCTCTACCACTTGAGCTACAGTGCCACTTCCGGTTTTTCTGGTGGTTTATTAGAGATAAGAGTTTCACTGACTTTCCTACCACAGCAGGCTTTGAACCACAATCCTCAGATCTCAGCCTCCTGAGTAGCTAGGATTACAGGTGTGAGCCACCGGCGCCCAGCTTCCAGCTATTTTTTTAAACTAACACTAGTACCACTTGAGCTACAGCTCCACTTCACAATTTTTAGGTGGTCAATTGGAAATATATGTACTAACTTTTCTGCCAAGGCTAGCTTCAAACCAAGATTCTCAAATCTTGGCCTCTGGAGAAGCTAAGAATAAAAACATGAGCCCTCAGGGGCAAGCTGAAGGAATCTTTTCTCTTTAGGAAAAAGAGGTTTCACTCAGAGTCTCACCTCAGGCTTCCGAGGTCTACCATAATTCCAATATTTTTTTTTTCCAACAGAGTCTTTAAGTTCTGGCCATGTCTACATCTATAAGAAAAAGACAGTGGATTTACATAGCAAGATTTGCTATTGCTAGCTTATTCCTACCAGTTGCCCTGTTCACTCCACTGCCTCTTCTATAGAACCTTTGCAAAAAATAGGGAGATTGGCAGTCACATGTAGCCTTGGCTCTTCTATTTTTACACCATACTGACAGACACAGAAACATACACATAGACACAGGCAAAAATACACACATATACACACACATGGCCATTTGGGAGTCATTCCCTTTCCCATCTGTCTTCTATAAACTGTGTTCTATAAAAAAGGGCTGGTTAACATTCTGAAGTACTCCTACTAGGCCTCTCATATAGCTGGAATTATATGTATGAATCACAACATCCCATTTATTCAAAGGAGTTCAGCTGGTAACACATTTATCATTATTATTATTGTTGTTGTTGTTATTGTTATTGTTACTGTTATTATTGCCAATACTGGGGATTGAACTCAGGATTTGAAGTCTCTCTTTGATATTTTCCACTCAACAGTGGTACTACTCTATATTAGACTCGAACTCAAGACCCCCAAGCAACCCCCAGAGACCACGACCAATGCTAACAGCAAAAGAGTTCTTTATTTGCAAACTTGAGCCTGGACTCACAATTGTCACCAATGCAGTGGGTCAGAGTTGTGAGCCCCGACCACATGTTCAGCAGGGTTGTTATAGGGTTTCCAGCATATAGGAGGGAGTTTAAGGTTCGTGAGTTTCTACATAATTGGTCAGCATTTCGAGAGCAAATTTCAGGGTAGGCTCATTGGTTAGGGGCATAATCATTTCCAGTAAAGGTAGGGGCTTTCCAACTTAGTAGTTACAGGATTGGTTAAATCATACATAGCAAGCAGATCATTAGTTGGGATACATAAGACTGACCACAGGAATGCAGGCAACAATATATTTTTAACCTGTTTATCAGTTGTGGCCACGAGTTTATTGTTTAAGGCAGCTCCTGTGGTTGGGTTAGGTGGCCCTGACTCTAGCCTCTTCTACCAGGAATCTGACCATCCCGCCCATTTTCCAGTAACTGGGGTTGTGTTTCTCAACCCTTGTCTAACTGACGGTTGCTAGGGGTATAATTGCAGTTTCGATTGCAGGCTTTCTGATAACCTTTCAAAGACTGGTTTTTCTAATAAGTTTTGTCCCTTAAGTTCAACCTGAGGCCAGTTTTACAGAAAATGATGGCTTGCTTTTAGAATGGAATTAGCTTAGTCCTTCACTCTACACCTTGAGACACTATTCTTCTGTTTTTGGAAATGCCCCATCTCCCATGAGTAGGCTTGTCCAGGTGATCCTTGGAGGAGGGGCAGGCACTTGGCTGATAGGTATAGATTACTGGACCTGTCAGCCTGGGACTAAGAATTTCCGTTGGGCCTGCCCCCCCACCCACCCCCCACACCCCCCCACCGCCCCCCGTTAGAACCTTCTTTAGTCCATATCACGTGTGTCTCCATGATTGTGTCCTGTGTCCTGTCTCCTGGCTCATCTCCAGTCATCATGGTGTCCCAATTCAGCTCTCCATGGGAGGTGAATTGGTTTGTTGGTATTTTTTTTTTTTTCATTTCTCTCTGGCCTATTTCCTAGCCATATTATGTGTATTTTGGGGCCTGTAGGCATTCATAACAATGGGCTGCCTGCTGACTGCTAATGGTGTAATAAAGACTCCAATATCCCATCTTCCAAAATGTGCCTTCTGGGATCATTTCACCTTACAACAGATGGGGTCTCATTGGGGATCCCAGTGCCAAGGAGGGCATCGGGGCTCCTTGAAGCCACTGGTGGATGGTCTTGGTGGGCCGGCTGCCAAGGGAATGAAACCCATACAGGAGAGGTATGCCACCCCTGTGAAGTTCCAGGGCCCAGTAGTCTTTGCGCCACTCTGACAGCCAACTCATCAATGCTTGAAATTTCATCCAAACATCTTTTTGGAGTGGCTTAGAAATCTTCTGGAAGGGGCTGGGAAGGTGGCTCAGTGGTAGAGCGCTTGTCTTGCATGCATGAGGCCCTGGGTTCCATTCCTCAGCACCAATAAGCAAAAAGAAAAAAGCCAGAAGTGGTGCTGTGGCTCAAGTGGTAGAGCGCTAGCCTTGAGCTGAAGAGCTGAAGGACAGCGCCCAGGCCCAGAGTTCAGGACCCATGACCAGACCCAAACAAAAAAAAAATTAAAAAAGAAATCTTCTGGAACTGTTTCTTTGTCTTATATTTTGTTTATGTATTTTTCTGAAACCTGAGACTACACAGTCCATCTGTAAATTGAAGTGGTAAAGGGACATGTGCTCTCCCATTGGAGGGTGCTGAGAGGTTTTGGTGGTGCTGAGTGGGAGTCACTCACTCAGCAGACTCTCATAGTGTGGAGTGAAAGACCCCAGACTCCAGTATATGTTCACCCATTGAGCCCCCCATTGAGCCCTTTAAGGAAAACTGCTGCCCCTTCCCCTGCATACCTAGGAGAGCGAAGCAGGACACAGGCAAGTCATTACATGCCCTAAAACCAGACATTCCTGGAAAATAGCCGACCCACCCGTCCCTTCCTGTAAAATTCAGCCATAATGGCAGGGTAGGTCAGGAGGTAATAAATCACTTGTCAAAATTAGGGAACGAACAGTTTCGGTGCATGACGACCAGCACAGACTTGTCAGGGCAAGTACCGACACGTCAGCTTTCCCCCAACCCCACCTGCCCCATCTGGCCAGCTTAACCTGACCAATCCCCACCCTGAGCGTAATTTGAAATTAACCAATCAATACTCTGTAACCAAGCATCTCGCTTCTGTAACCTTGCTTCTGCTGTCCATAAAAAGAGGGTGCTTTCAAGCACTCGGGGCGCAAGTCTCCGGATAGACTTTGTCACCCCGGGTACCCGTGTAACCGGTTCCCAGACACTTAACCCGAACCTTGTGGATCTCGAGGTTGAGTGCACCTGGGAGCCGAGGCATGCCCGAATAAACCTCTTGCTGTTTGCATCCGCACAAGTGGTCTCGTTGTTACTTGGGGAAGGGTCTCTTCAGATCGAAGGGCACCCCACGCCGACGGGGGTCTTTCAGAGAATTCTGCAACCTCTAGCGGGAAGATCTGTGGATCAACTCCCACCAAAAGTGCTCTCATACAGAAGAGAATTCTGGATATGGTTGTGTTGGGGTCTGCCTGACCTTAGCTGGCTTTTTTCTGTGTTTGTCTTGGTCTGGAGCCTCTTCTGTTTGGTCTTGTGTCTTCTCTATGGGGGAAACCAGATCCTGCTATGTGCTGTGTCCTACTCTGCATACTCTGAGAGTGTGCAGGAAGCTGAGGACCTGGTTCAAAACAACTAGCTAATCTTAGCAGTTTAAAAATTGTAAAGTGCTCCCAACTAAAATTGGCAAAAGAAAGTCAGGCTGCCAGGTGAGTAGACAGAGTAGCCCCATCCAACTGAAGGTATTCAAAGGTCAATTGATATGTAAAATGCTCTAGACAATTGGGACAAAAAGTAAAGTCAGTTACTGGCTGGGCTCCAGGGAATCCCCACCCAGCATTCTTCAATAGAAGTATTTAATATGCTAATATGAGGTTGAGCCTGGTCAAGAGCAGCTGACCCTGGAAAAATGTTGCCAAGCTAAGGTAATTTGCTTAAAAGTTTGTCTGAAATCTTAGTCATCTGCAGGAGTAAGCTTGGCAAAAATATCTCTTGCCACTAACAATTCAGGAAAATGTATAACTGGTATCTGTTAGTATTATCCACACATTTGGTCCTCAGCTCAACCTAGACCCGGGGCCTCCTATAGTAGGAGGCCTACTCAGGCAGGCAAGCCCACCTAATCGTCCAAAGTGACAGAGCCCACCACAACGAAGTTGTTAACAAAGAAGCAACTTTATTGAGAAGGTTCCTACACAGACCAGTCAGGGCCAAAGCAACTGCGGGAGCTGATACTGCAACCCCAAGCGGCCCCCATTCTTTGGGTTTTAAAGGCAAAATCCATGAGGTTGAGCCTGGTCACAAGCAGCTGACCAATGGGATCGTAACACACACAAAGGATTGTACAATCATACCAGACCACACACAGGTGACCAATAGGCAGAGTTTACTGTAAGCATGTGCAAAAGTAAGGGTTTACCATAAGCATATGATATTGCCAGTTGGAGCCAGATTACAACCAGTTTTATGGGTCAGTCTTTTTTTTTTTTTTTTTTTGGTCCGGTCGTGAGACCTGAACTCTGGGCCTGGGCACTGTCCCTCAGCTCTTCAGCTCAAGGCTATCGCTCCACCACTTGAACCACAGTGCCACTTCCAGCTTTTTTCTTTTTGCTTATGTGGTACTGAGGAATCGAACCCAGGGCCTCAGGCATAGCAAGGCAAGTGCTCTACCACTGAGCCACCTTCCCAGCCCCTTATGGGTCAGTCTTTAACTGAACAATCAAGAGTGGGTTAGGTTGTTAAGGGGAGAGGGACCAGATGCATTTTCTTCATTCCAGGTGAACTATGCCCTGATTCTTTACAGGTTTTGTTTTTGTTTTAGGGATTATGGAAAAAAACAAAAACCTTGGCTCCAACCAGCCCAGTTCTCAGAATGAAAAGAATGCTTCTAGGTCCCCCTCCCCTTAACTTAACCCACCTTCATTGTTTTGTTAAAGACTGACCGATTAGCCGGGGTGCTGGTGGCTCACACCTGTAATCCTAGCTACTCAGGAGGCTGAGATCTGAGGATTGCTGTTCAAAGCCAGCCCAGGCAGGAGAGACTGTGAGACTCCTATCTCCAATAAACCACCAGAAAATCAGAAGTGGTGCTGTAGCTCAAGTGGTAGAGCGCTCGCCTTGAGCTGAAGAGCTGAGGGACAGCCCCCAGGCCCAGAGTTCAAGCCCCACGGCTGACCAAAAAAAAAAAAAAAAAAAGACTGACTGATTAAACAGGTAGCCAGTAATCTGGCTCATGCTGGCATGCTGGCTGGCATGCTGGTGACATCGAGTTTACTATAAACTCTACCTTTTTCACATGCTTATACTAAACTCCCTTGTGTATGTTTACCTTAAGCTCTGCTTTACCATTCGCGAGTCATTTAAACCAAAAGTGATAGGCTGGTTTAAACAGCCATTATGTGACAAAGTGTAACCTCACTGGCCACCTGCGTGTGGTCTGGTATGACTGTGCAATCTTTTGGGTGTGTGACAATCTCATTGGTCACCTACGTGACCAGGCTTCACCTTCTGATTTTTGCCTTTAAAAACCTAAGCACGTGGGCCGTTCGGGGTCGCAGTATCAGCTCCCGAGCCTGTGCTGTGGCCATGGCCGGTCAGTGTAGGAAAGTTCTCAATAAAGTTGCTTCTTTAATATCAACTTTGTTGCGGTGGGCTCTGTCACTCTGGATGACTAGGTGGGCTTGCCTGCCTGAGTAGGGGGTCTTCCTACTACACAAGAATTAGGCCTATCAAGTCTAAAATTCCTAAAACAAAGGCAAAGCTCAAAATGGAATCATACCAGTTTGGGCCCCATCTCAGAATCCACTTCACTTCCTGCCCTTGAATTCCTTCCAAACAGCTGGCCACTCCATCCCTTCACTCAGACCTACCTAGCAAGCACTTACCTCACTCACTTCAGCTCTCACTTTCTCCCCTAGATGCTCCTGCAACCTGGATAGGAGTATATGCCAACTGCTCACTTTCCTGAGGAGATATGAAGTAAGGAGGCCACGTCTGGCCAGCGCCATATGGGCCACATGGTGGATGGTAGGGTCTGGCATATTATCTTCATGCTGGGGGAAGGACCCCTGGCCCACCCCCATTGCCTGCCTAGCAAGTAATAGGCATGCGCAGACCCCTGGAGGCATGGGCAGGCACTTGGCTGATAGGTTACTGAATCAGGGACTGGGAATTTTCTGAGGATCTGCCCTCTGTGCCAACATATTTTAGGCCTGGACCAGCCTAGCCGCTGGACTCCATGCCACTTGTGTCTCTGATCCTGTCATGTGTCTCTGATCCTGTCATGTGTCCCATCTCCTGGCTTATCTCCAGTCATCATGGAGCCCCAATTCAGCTCTCCATTGGAGCTGAATTGGCTTGTTGGTATTGTTCTTGTTATTACTTTCCTCTTTAGCATGTTTCCTAGCTGGGTTATGTGTATTTGCGTGCTGTAGGCCTTTGTAACAACTGGTGGCCTGCAGCCTGTTCACTGTATAATAAAGACTCCAATACTCTATATTTTAAAATGTGGCTTTTGGATGATTTACCTTACAACAGATATAGCCCCTCTAATAAACCTTATAATATTCTTTCTCCTGTGCCTGCCCCCCCCATGGTCCCCTGTGATGGTCAGGACAGATTCTTACATTTGGTGCACAAAACCTGGGATAGGTTCCCCAGTAGATATGCTCCCCCTCCACTTCAGACAGGGTACTGACCAGCTGCTCCGGGCCTTAGCCCATGGTCCTACAATGGAGTCGCCAGAGGACCACCAAGGTAACTTTCTCCTAATCAAGTGCTGTAACTTCTGCCCATCCAACACTGGCTAATTCATTCCTACCCAGGTGAGTGACCAATCCAGAGGCTTAGATTCTGCTGTTCAGGCCACCGGGCCTGTGTGGGGGCTTCAGGGCCCCAGAAAGCTTGGCCAAGTATCTAAGCCACATTCTGAGGTTTCTCTTCTGTGTCAGTTGTCTGAGGCGTGCTGAGAGCTGACTTATGGGTGGAAAATTTCTTACATTCCTCATTTTCATAGGGTTTCTCTTCTGTGGGTGTTTGAGGTTGGAAAAGTCAGGTCTGACTTCTGAGAGGTAGCTTTTGTACATTGCTTAGGCTCACTGGACTTCTCTGAATAATTGCTCTGAGCTTCCGTAGGGTTTAATTCCTTACAAAAAATTTTCCCCATTTACTACATATATAGAGATGCTGTCTAGTGTGTATTTTGTGATATGTAGTGACTGTAGGTCTTAAGTAGAATGCCTTTTCACATGCAGTACATTCAGGTATATTCCTTCCACCCTGAAGAATTTCTTTGTTATGGTTATAGGAGGGTTCTCCTACACAAACCCAATTACATTTAAAGAATACAGTCTCTGAATTTAGTATTCTCTTCTCCACCATATTCAAAATATGGCAGCTCATTTGGACTCCCCAAATACCTGATGGATTCTTCAACTACACGAAACACACCAGGCCTATCGTAAGCATGCATCTCCTCAGGCTCACTATAGCGAAGCATGTTCTGACACTCAATGAAATCTTCAGCCCTCATGCCTAAAGAGTTCTCCTTAATCCTAATAAGCTCTGGTATATGTGTGGAGCGCAAACAAAGTTGTTACTAATCTCACGCTTTCCTCCACTGTGGTAGAATTTGTGATTGCTACTTCATACAGACATTCATCTGGACTTTCCTGGAAGGTCTTAAGCATGTCTTCCATTTCTTAGACTCTAAAATGAGTCATAGAAAAAAATAGACAAAAACAGAGATCCAAATTCCTTTTTATAAAGACAATAACATTTCTCCCATCCTGTTAGAGATTTTGAAATATCAAAATAAGAATTGATTTATGAGAAATATGTGCTTTGCTCTCTAATGTATTAACAAAGTAATAGTGATATTTTGCAAGGGAAAAGAATTTTTTTCTGTTTCTGTTTTTTCTTCTTTTTATATCATAGGAAATATTTACTCAAACTACTCAACTACATAATGGTAGAGTTTTAAGCTGAGTACTTACCATATGCCTTTTGTATTCTTGGGATTTTTCAATTTTTTTTTATCACAGGGGAATAAATGCATTGTTCTCTTTTATATTATTGAAATAATTTATATATTCTACTGCTTTGCTTCTCAATCAGTAGGTGATGAACAGGATGATTTTGTAGATTTGGAGAACATAGGATGTTTTAGTCATCCCTTTAGCTTTTGCTTAAGCAGTAATGTTTCCTGAGAGCAAGGATTTATAATTACATCTCTTCAATTCTAAATTCTCACTAAGAATTACTTTGGGTATCTGTGGGAATTTTAAAATTCATTTCTCCCCACCTTAGACAAAGTCTCTTCAGATTTCCTTTTCTGGCATTCCATCCCCTCACAACCATGGAAGACCAAAAATATTCCAGCTCACCTCCTACTCAATCATTCTCTGTAGACTAAAAGCATTGGTCTAACTCTCAGTCTCAGTGCATCACCAGTTGCTACTTTCCTTATCATATGAGAGCAGCTCTGGTGTACTCAATTCCTACACCTGCATAGTCCTAGCTTCAAAGAAAATGAAATCTCATATTCTACATTTGAATTTTCTTTCTTTTGTTTCAGTATGATTTCCACAAAAAGAGAATTCCTAACTTGAACTCTACAGTATGTCTCCATACAAATTATTAATTCATAAGTGTTTGAGACAAAGGATCACCTAGTTCTCTCCCACAAACAGGACTCAGGGGAATTAGGAACATTATTGCTCAGTACAGCACAAGATCAACTTATCAACTGGGTTCAGGCTCCAACATCACTATCCCAGATGAATTAACTCACCTGTGAAATTCTTGTCTGAGGCTACTCCTAACCATGGTTCTGCACCTTGCTCCAAATGACAATCAATTTAGGCTTAGGAACACAGTGCCCTGATAATAAGAAGTAGAGGAGAACTGTTGCTCATACTGGGTAATCATTGGTCTAAGATCTCAGATATCCTGTTCAGAATGTTGTTCCTAAATCATATTTCTCATTGTTCACTGGCTCCTTGGCTCCCAGGCTTGGATCTATTTTGCTGGTTGTGTGGCTTGAAATCAGCTCTTTCATTCAAGGCTAGCATTCTACCGGTTTTGAGTCCCAGTTCTACTCCAGTTTTGTTTTTTTCTTTTGTCGGTTGTGAGTCTTGTACTCTGGGCCTGGGCATTCTCCCTCAGTGGTTCAGCTCAAGGCTAGTGCTCTCTCACTTGAGCCACAGCACTGCTTCTGGTTTTATAGCAGTTTATTGGAAATGAGAATTTCACAGACGTTCCTGCCCAGGCTGGCTTTGAACCACAAACCTCAGATCTCAGTCTCCTGAGTAGCTAGGATTACAACCATGAGCCACTGGCACTCGGCCCACTTCTAGTTTTTGAATAGTTAATTGGAGATAAGAGTCTTATGTGGAATTTTTGGCCATTGCTGGCTTCAAACCAAAATCCTCAGATTTCAGCCTCCTAAATAGCTAGGATTACAAGTATGAAAAACTGTACCCAGTGACAGGTTTGGATTATAAATACCCACTTTAAATTGATGATTTACAGAGCATACTTCCAATAGTGATATACATTCTTGTCCTAGATTGGAATCAACATACAAAAATTACCTCAGGTTTGGGAAGACAGTCTCCTGTCCGTGGAACATAGTTTGGAACTTTTGTCATCCTGCTGGTTTGGATTCTTGAAGAATGAGAATAAAATTGCCTCAGGAGTTATATCATCAAGTTGAAGTTGTCTTTAAAAAGAAATTAAACTTCTTACAGACTGGACTCATGTCTAATAGAATTGAAAGTTTGATAAATATTCACATATATACTAAAAATGAACCATTTGGCCCTAGCAAGTTAATGTGATTTTGATCACCCAAGAACATCAGGTTACTGTAGGTCTCCAGCATTATATCCCCATATCAGGTACTCTGACCAATGTCAAGTCCTCCCAGCTGAAGTCCACAGCTACATCATCTAATGACAACAGCTTTTGTAAGGGTACATTTACATCAAGTAATCATGAGAACACCAAGACTGGAATTTCATTTTCCTGTATATATGCTTTTGTTTTACATAAAATATCTGGAGCTTGCTGTGTTGTTATCTATACAATGGGAGAAGGAAAAATCAAAGTAGAAATGTTTGTTTCTATTTTAACTTAGTCATTCCCTACGATATGTATCAAAAGAGACATACACTAAGTATAGAGAAATAAAAATAAATAAATACAAAGATAACATAAGCAAAATCAGTAATGAACAGTGCAAGTAATGATAATATGAAATGGAATAAACATCAGCAGAAATTGTATGACCACACCACAGACCATTGATAATGAACAGATCATATATCTCAATAGTAAAAGTTGTATGCTGAAAAGCAAAGTCTCCAAGGACACGTTTAAAAGGCCATACAATTTTTTAAATCTACCTTTACTACTGGAGAACTACTATTCCTTGTACTGATAGAACAGCCAGACAAAAAGTGAGCAGGAGCCGGGTGCCGGTGGCTCAAGTCTGTAATCCTAGCTTCTCAGGAGGCTGAGATCTGAGGATCGCGGTTCAAAGCCAGCCCAGGCAGAAAAGTCTGTGAGACTCATATCTCCAATAAACCACTAGAAAACCGGAAGAGGTGCTGTGGCTCAAGCGGTAGAGCGCTCGCCTTGAGCTGAAGAGTGCAGGGACAGCACCAAGCCCAGAGTTCAAGGCCATGACCAACAACAAAAAAAAAAGTGAACAGGAACACATAAATGGATGGCATTATCTTAACCTAAATGTTATTTATAAAGTACTTGGTGTTACATTTACCAAGAAAGACACATTGAAAGTAAGTCCCAGGACAAACTTTCTAGAAATCAATATGAGAAATAAAGCTGTGATAAATACATTATAGTTAAATAATCTATTACTAATAATCTCAGTGAAATAAACAACAGGGAAAGTACAATGGACATCGGTGGAATGTTTCCTACCATTGATATTTATACAATATTAAAGGTAGCCATTTTCTTACTTCATCTTTGAAATAAAAACATATGTTTTAATGTTATATTCACAAGGGTATCTTCTTTTTTTTTTTTTTTTGTCGGTCGTGGGGCTTGAACTCTGGGCCTGGGCGCTGTCCCTCAGCTCTTCAGCTCAAGGCGAGCGCTCTACCATTTGAGCTACAGCGCCACTTCCGGTTTTCTGGTGATTTATTGGAGATAGGAGTCTCACGGTCTCTCCTGCCCGTGCTGGCTTTGAACCGGGATCCTCAGATCTCAGCCTTCTGAGTAGCTAGGATTACAGGCGTGAGCCACCAGCGCCCGGCCACAAGGGTATCTTCTGAAGAGTGGGGGAAAGCCAAAGAAATGGGTGCAAACAGGATGAAAAAGTGCATCAATGGAGGTCATTCAACACTGATGAAAATAAACTATATAACTTGTGAGTAGAAATGGGGGAAAGTGCTTGGGAGAGAGTGAACATAAGACATTGAACAAAAGGAAATGTCCTCATTACCTGACTCATGTAATTGTAATCTCTCTGTACATCACCTCTATAATAAATTAAATTATTTAGAAAACAATTCTCCATGGAGTTGTGTTAGCCTAAACTATTTGCTTACTGAAGAAAATCTACCATAGTTACAAGAACAGTTACAATAATTAGAAATAAAATAAAACACTTAATTTGAAACAAGAAATATTTTGAATTTAGGTTGAATATAAATTCTACATAAACTAATAACAATAATCTTGTTTTATGGTAGTATCCAATTCACTGTTAGTGTTAAATAGTCAGGTAAGAGAAAACAAAGTAAAATAAGTATTTCTGGCTCAAAACTGTTATCCTACCCTAGCTACTAAGGAGGCTGAGGTCTGGAAGCCAGCCTGAGTAGACAAATTAATCAGCTAATAAACAGGCTGGAAGCAAGGCTCAAGTGACAGTACCAATAGTGAATGAGGCCTATGAGTTCAAGCTTCAGTCCTAGCACAAGAAAGGCATGGTGAGGCTGAGGTAGGTGTGTCACATGAGTTTTGAAATTAGACACCAATTATGGTAACACAGCAAGTGCTCATCTCAGACATACAGAGAAAAGAAAATGGGTGAAGGCGGGGGCGGGGGGGGGAGAAGGGAAGCAAAAGGATAGGGAAAAGAAGGAAGAAGAGGAGACAAGAGAGGAGTGGCGAGGAGAGAAAAAGAAAGGGAAAGGAGGACAAGAAGACAAGATGGTAAGACAGGATCATGAAATTACATTTGACTCCTTAGATAGGACACCAAAAGTGATTGATCCAAAGCCAAACAAGACTAAGTACATACAATTGAAATTTTGTGCACCAAAAGGCATGATCAACAAAGAAGAAAAAACATGGTATATGAGAAAATATTTGCATATATCTTTAAATAGATTACTAAATGAAAAGAATTAGAAAATATAAAATGAAGTCCTATAATTAACCCCCAACACCAATCTGATTTTGAAATGGGAAAAAAAGACTAAAAAGAATATATACATATAGTTGATTAAAATATGAAAAGAAGTTCAATATCAATATTAATGAGTAAAATTCAAATCAAAATTACAATGAAATAGATACTTCACACTGTTAATATGTTCAAATTTTTAAGTAACAACAACAACAAAAATCCAAAGTCTAACAACTGCTGAAAAGGATGTGAAAATATGAACTTTGGTGCATCTCTGGCAGGAATGTAAAACAAAGATGGTATGGAGACTCCCAAAAATAACTATATAGAGAATTAGGAATATGGTGCAGCACTTCTATTTCTAGATTTGTACCCAACAGAACAGAAAGCAGGGACTAGAACAAATATTTGGAAAATCACTTCACTAAAATGACTCACAATAACCAAAAGATAAAAGCACGTAAAACAATAGATAAATGCATTGAAAAGGAAGGCAATTTGATTACATTTTACAGCAGCATGAACCTTGAATACAATAAGCTAAATAAAATACACCAATCATAAAGGAGCAACCATGGTATTATTCCCCTTATTGAACTTTCAAGGATGAACAACTTATAGAGGCAAAAAGTATGATGATTCCAGAGACTGGGACAGAGAAGAATAGGAGCTGTATACTTAATGATTACACAGCTTCATACGTGGATGATAAAAAATGCTGTACACGGATGGAAGGGATGGTCACACAATGAGGCCAAGTGCAATTTCAATGAATTGTACATTTAAGAGTGGTTTAGTAGCCAAATACCTATACTTCTGGAACTTGGGAAATTCAAGAAGGATTAGCCTACCTACCTAGGCTACACAACAAGTTCAATTGTTTCCTGGACTAGCAAGACCTGTCTTCAAAAGGAATATGGAAAATTCAAATTTTGGATTCTGAATTTTATCAGTGATAAAAGTGACTTATGTATCTATTTTTCCTAGTGAAATAGCAAGTGAATTGAAAGTGTTTGAAAACATGTTAAAACAGATTTTAGTTGGAAACACACATTAGAAATAACATTAATAACAAACACATTAACAAAAGACACACATTATTATAATCTATGCATCTTGCTGTTTGTTTTTTGTATATTTTTCACTGACTACAATTCAAATGTGTCACATATTCATGAATCATTTCTCCCAGTAGATTCCTAAGGATATTTTGCCACACATGTTAGCTACATTAGCATAGGCAAGTTGAACAGTAAGAAAAACTGGTTCCCAGAAAGATAATTTGAAGAAAAGAAAAAAATGAGAGGTATATGAAAGAGAGACTGAGAGAAAGAAAGAGGAAAAGAGACAGAAAGAAAAAATAGACCTGAAGAGAGAGAAAGAGAAAAAATTGGGGGGGGGGGTCACTCATGGGGCCTGAATTCTGGGCCTGGGCACTGTCCCTCACCTCTTCAGCTCAAGGCTAGCGCTCTACTACTCAAGCCTCAGCAACACTTCTAGCTTTTTTTTTCTTCATATGTGATACTGAGGAATTGAACCCAAGGTCTCATGCATGCAGGGCAAGCACTCTACCACTAAGCCACCTTCCTAGCCTCAAGAGAAAGAGAAATTTTTAAAAAGCTAATGAGTAGGAAATGGAATGAAGAGAGAAAATAGAGCAAAAAAAAATACTGTGAGGACACTTTAGAAAAAAATAGGGATTTCAAGAAACACCGTAGACTATACCATCAAATATAGTCTTAAGTTTTAAGTAAGACAAAGACCACAAAGCATTCCAAGAAGCATGTATAGAGAGTAATTTAAGTACCTATCGCTTACTCCGTCCTCTACAGCATTTGAAGTGTATGTGACCACACTATTTCAGCATCTCCCATCAATCTTCATTAATATAGTTTAATGTTACTCATGGGGATGTGATACTGGACTAGATGATAATGAACATTCACCTTCCAGGGGATGTCATCTCCTTGCTGTCAGTGAATCACATTACAAGTGTGACTATTTTTTCTCACATCAGAAAAACTAGAAGCAAACTGAAGCAAATCAGCACTCAACTTACACAGAATGTAAGATTTTATATTTCACTAAATCTATGATCAATCTTTATCTATTTAGGAACATGTTCCTGAAGCAGAATCTGCTTTTCTGTTCTTCAATCTTGGACACTCTTAGGTTCCCAAAATGGAATGTAAAATAAAGTGAGAAATAAAAAGTAACTCACCAGAAATCCTTGCATTCTTTCTTGCCTTTGACAATGAACAGGAGATACTGGAAGCATGGCTGATAGAGAAGGCAAATGAGGTAGTCAGGAAAGAACCTGTGTGATTGTGCCCCAGATTTTTCTTCTCAAAACATCATACATGGGCTGGAAAAGCATAAAGCTTTTTTATGAAAAAATAATGTTTTCTGTCTCAAATAGAACATTAAACTATCCACTAAAGATGAAACCACAGTCCATTAGTCAGTAGCTAGATAGTATAAAAGCAATTCATTTCTAGGTTACCATATGTATGTATACACACACACACACACACACACATATAGTTAAAACTACTATTCCCACAAAATAATTGGATAATTAAAACAATAAACATATCACATCTTCACTAAAACTAGTTATTAGTGAAGTACACTTAGGGATGTATGAACTACTTTTCTCTTAATGCAAAGATATCCTAGAACTTAATTCAGCATTTGTACTCTACTTCATTCATTTACATATTTAAACACTGTGGTAGTGATGTCTGCTATAATTCAGTTTTTTTTCACCCAAAGTTATACAGGAAAAATGTATACAATATATATTTCTTGCATTACGTTTCCATAATGGTTTTGAAATGGCACATTTCTTTGTATCCAAATACTGAGAGCACCTTTGTACAATGACTTGCAATTTGCCATTTAACCTGCTTTGGCCAAAGGAGCATCAGCAAAGATGATGTAAACACAGGTTTGAGAAGTCCCTAATACTCACTTTCCTAAATGGTCACATGAAGAACCTTGGCCATCCTGCTAGAGATATAGAACCTCATAAAAATGCAACATAAAATACTGGTCATAGGATTGACACAATCCAACCCCATCCTGAGCCAATGAACCAGAAGATTAAAGTCTTCTATGTTACTGAAACAAAATATCAAGCTGAGGACACCCTAAAATGTAGATCCATAAAACTTAATGCTCTTATCCACACGTGTTTTTTTACACAATTACATAGAATGTAAACTTTTAATATAAAATAACATGAGCATTACAGTGATGTACGAAATGAAATCTACTCTGTAGATTTCAAAGTTTTTTGTTGTTTTGTTTGGAATGACAATATGAGTTATTAAAAAGCAATGTTTGCATATCAGTATTGAATTTTCTACAACACAAGAATGTTTACAAAACTTAGAAGGTTTTACTATAGACAAAGTTGTCCATATTCACACTGCTTGACACGGAGTGTTATAGATTTCAGGGTGGGATATTTTCCAAAAACAGAAACAAAAGAACAACAAGAAAAAAAAACCCCACACTTTCAAAGGATTTGTGTTCAAATGGAGACTACAACTCCCACAATGCTCTGTGCCATGCTGGAGGAAGTGGGATCTTACATGGGTTTGACCACTGCTAGACCCTAGGTCCATGGAGGGCATAAATGAATGGGGACCTTTCTCTTCCAGCTGTGGGAGCTGAGTTGGATTTTTTTTTTTGAAAAACATTATTTGCCTCCTGAAATACTCTAAGACCAACCAGAAGATGGAAATGTCTTAGGAGCATTAGATAAGTTGTTTTTTTAAAATTCTTACTTCTAATAATGTACTTGAGGTTATGAGAATACATTTAAATTTTTTATTTAATGGATACATTTTGTTGAATGTAAATTATGTCTCTGTTTTGCCTTACATTTTTTTGTCAGTCCTGGAGCTTGAACTCTGGGCCTTGGTGCTGTCCCTAAGCTCTTCTGCTTACGGCAGTGCTCTACCACTTGAGACACAGCACTGATTTTGTGGCGGCTAATTGGAAATAAGAGTATCACAGACTTTTGTGGCTTTCAACCATGATCTTTAGATCTAAGCCTCCTGAGCATCTAGGATTCCAGCGCCTGGATCGCCTAAATTTCTAAATATCTCCCCTATCACTTTAAATAGGTATTCACAGCCATTAAACTTGGACCATTTTCCACTGCTCTAATTTATACCCTGGAAAAAGTATCAGGATTGCTATAATCTTGTGTCAATTTAGATTTCTCAAAATCTAACAATTTCCCAGAAACTCCCAAACTCCATCTATGAAATCTTAAGGAGTGTTTCGTTATTTCTGAATTTTGTCTTTCCTTTACAGGATTTATTTTCTCTTTTTTTTTCCTTTTCAATCTTCAGCAAGGAGTGGAAGTCTGATTAACACTTCTTTCAGAAATAAATAGTTCAAATAACTTAAGTATAAAAGAACAGTGGAAAATGGCCACAGTCTTATGATTGCAAATAAATGAGAAAAATAATATAAGTGAACAAACACATGGTAAAAACAAAACAAAACAATTCATAGCATAAATCCTGTATTTCCCACATTTGTAAGGAAATAACTCTTTGAAAGAAACAAAAAAATATCAGCTGGGCACCTGTGGCTCAGACCTATAATCCTAGCTACTCAGGAGGCTGAGATCTAAGGATTGAGGTTCAAACCCAAGCCAGGCAGCAAAGTCCATGAGATTCATATCTCCAATAAATTACTCAGAAAACCAGAAGTGGCGCTGTGGATCAAGTGGTAGAGCACTTGCCATGAGCTGAAGAGCTGAGGGAAAGTGCCAAGGCCCAGAGTTCAAGCCCCACAACCGACCAAAAAGAGAAATCAATCAATGTTTGTTCTTGTATGGGTTGAGCAGACACAGCCTTCCAGAGGTTGGAAGCTGTTCCTCCACCCTGTCAGGATTTGGACGCAGAGGGCCTGCATGCACTTTTACGGCTCAGTACCTGGGCAAACAGAAATGGAGTAGAGACACTGTATCCTGTGATGCATGAGGAAATGCCCATAAAGAAACACCAGCAGCAATAGGACCTAGCAGCGCACAGTCACAGCAACTGCTGAGGGAGGATCTCTACTGTCTTCTACTGAAAGAGAAGCATCTGTTCCTGCATAAATGTGATAGGTTTGTCCCTAGAAATATAGAATTTGAATATTTGGAAGTAAACATTCCACAATCGCTCCCATTCAACAGTTGAAGAATCTCATGTGACTTCATACTGTAGTGTGTCCACTCTAAAAGAATTAGATCAACATTTCTTTTCATCTTACTTTCATCCTGTAAATACTGATGGAAAATTTCACAGTTTTGCTTCCTTTTTGGGTCCAGTCGTGGGCCTGAACTCTGGGCCTGGGCGCTGTCCCTCAGCTCTTCGGCTCAAGGCTAGCACTCTACCACTTGAGCCACAGTGCCACTTCCGGCTTTTTTCTTTTGTTGCTTATGTGGTGCTGAGGAATCGAACCCAGGGCCTCAGGCATGCAAGGCAAGTGCTCTACCACTGAGCCAGCTTCCCAGCCCATCTTGCTTCCCTTTTGTCCCATAAAGTCCAGATACTTAAGATATTTTTATCTTAGATCTGTCACCACCAGGATCCAATGTAACTTCCAATGAATAGACACAGAATAAATTCTTGTTCAAAGTGGTTTGCCCCTTTGGTCCATCGTTTCATTGCTTGGTAAGCCCCAGACTTAGGTCAGGATAGAAGAAAGTAATGAATGCATGAAAGTACTGGATAGCCTTGCTTTTATTTCTTTCCATTAGGAGATTCATGTAAAAATTAGTGACCTCATCAGTGAACAAGTTTTTTAAGGTTTGGATATCTCCCTCAGTAATTCTCAATTTGAAAGCACTACTGAGGATCTCATCCTGTGGGCCATGGTCTAGGGCATTATTGATTTTCTTTTCCAGGTCTTCAATAAGTTCAAGATCATCTGTTCTTCTGTCCTTCTCTTTGTCTAAGAAATTCTTTTTCTTGGCCTCAACTACTACTATTTTCCTCCTAAATAAGACATTGCTTCCAAGCTGGGCACTGGTGGCTCACGCCTGTAATCCTAGCCACTCAGGAGGCTGAGATATGAGGATTGTGGTCCAAAGCCAGCCAGGGCAGGAAAGTCCATGAGACTCTTTTTTTTTTTTTGGTCGGTCATGGGGCTTGAACTCTGGGCCTAGGCGCTGCCCCTCAGCTCTTCAGCTCAAGGTGAGTGCTCTACCACTTGAGCTACAATGCCACTTCCGGTTTTCTGGTGGTTTTATTGGAGATAGGAGTCTCACAGTCTTTCCTGCCCGGGCTGGCTTTGAACCCTGATCCTCAGATCTCAGCCTCCTGAGTAGCTAGGATTACAGGCGTGAGCCACCAGCGCCCAGCTTGAGGAAAGTCCATGAGACTCTAATCTCCAATAAACCACTAGAAAACCAGAAGTGGCACTATGACTCAAGAAGTAGAGTGCTCACCTTGAGCTGAAGAGCACAGGGACAGCGCCCAAGCCCAGAGTTCAAGCCCTACGACCGACCAAAAAAAAAAAAAAAAAAGACATTGCTTCCAGGCAGAGTCAGGCTGATACTTCTGATAGGTCACGTACAGCCGGATGCCCTCCTTTATTGTCATTTTCAGGTCTTACAGTGATCTTTTCTTTTCTTTTTTGTTGGACATAGGGCTTGAACTCTGGGCCTGAGGGCTGTCCCTTAGCTCTTCAGCTCAAGGCTAACGCTCTACCATTTGAGCCATAGTGCTACTTCCTGTTTTCTGGGTTTTTTTTTAATTGGAGATAAGAGTTTCATGGCCTTTCCTGTTATTTCCTTCTTCTTTTTGAGTACCCTAGCTGATCTTGCCTTCCTGCACAACTACCATAATTCTTCTTTGCATGACAGTCTCCGCTGGAGATTATTCCTTCTTGTTCCTGCCATAATGCTGATGGTTTTGTCCATCTCTTTTCCCTTCTTACATCTTTCTCTGAATGATCATATCAGTTTCCTTGATTTAAATAATCCATGGAGGGCTGGGAAGGTGGATCAGTGGTAAAGTGCTTGCCTGGCATGCATGAGGCCCTGGGTTTGATTCATCAGCACCACAGAAACAGAAAAAGAAGGAAGTAACACTGTGGCTCAAGTGGTAGAGCGCTAGCCTTGAACTGAAGAGTTCAGGGAGAGCGCCCAGGCCCAGAGTTCAAGCCCCATGACTGACAAAATAAACATAAATAATAAATAAATAAATAACCTATGGAGAAAATTCAAAAGGGTGTCACTAACTTCTCAAAACTCCCATCACATGTATCCAAGTGCCTACAGTAGAAGTGTTCTTGCATGTTTCATAGGCACTTTAAACAATTTCCAAGAATGAAGTCATCATTTTTACCCAATATTTCTAGAATTTACCTCTGTATAATACTCATAAACATTTGGTCAGTTCTGTTTCTGTGATTTCTCACCTCCTCTCCAAAACAATGGGGACACCTCACACCCTTGCTACCCTCTTCAGAAATATCTGTTATATCCTGTTCTTGAGGTTTCCATGTTATGCAACTCTCTGAATTGCCCCTGCTGTGGCCCCAACCAATTGCTGTTCTATCATAGTCTTCTGAATTCAAAGTAAAACCAAAGGAAGGCAGGACTCTACAGGGCTGATCTCATGTAACTGCCACTGATCTTTGGATAGTCACTTATTCCATCAGGAGATTTATTATCCATTTTCAGCATGTTGTTCTGAGATCCAGAACCTGTCAGTTCACAAGATGAAGAGTTCAAAAATACCTCTCCTCAAGAGGCCACATTTCATGTTCCATTACAAGCAGAAATCACCATGGGCATTGTGGTCAGCTCTAATGGGAATCCAAGTAAGCTACCAACATTGCAGCAACTTTTTCAGATGGTGAATAAAGCAATCTAATCTTTGTCTTTAACAGGTATTTTCATCAGTACCCACTGGAGAAAACAGAGTGTTGTGTGAGCGCCACCGTTTGAGGAGGGGCCAAACTCGGGGCAACGACCAGTTGCAGAAATGGAAAATGGCACCCAGAATCCTATTCAGCCCTGTTTACATACCAGACTGGAGCAGTGGAGGCCAACACACACGAGGTGAAAACCCCAGACCTCTTGCAGCCATTGCCGCCTTCACAGCTTTGGCCACCACCATCAAGCCTCTCAGTCATTGCACATTGAGATGTTTCTTTGTTGGCGGTAGACTCTGCTTGCCTTTGCCTGTTATCCACTTTCTGGCTTGATCTTACAATTAAAGCTTCTTAGTTCTTGTTGAAGCATATAGGGCTCTGATATTGCTTTATCTCTAGTCTGCCATCTAGGATTTTCATTTTCCCTTTAAAAAATTAACATATATGTATTTCTTTACCTCCTCCGTGATTTTCCTCTTTAATTTGTATTTTGAAATAACTCATAAGACCTTTGAACTCAAATAACATGGGTTTAGAAAATACTCTATAGCCATGAAGAAAAACCATTTTGAATTGTACTTTTTTAAAATGTAATAACACCTAGACACACTTAGCACCTAAATCTTAAAATCAGTTTTGTAGTTTTATTTTAAAGTACTCCCTCACCTTGTTTATACCTGCTGTGCCAAGTGATTCATGGTTACAGTGATAAAAGTTTTATGAATTAAAAATATCAGATAATTTAAAATTCTGAATATGTCTACTGGCAAATGAATATATTTGCCAAATGCTTGACAAACCCATGCACAACAGTAACACTCACAATAAAGTATATTAATTTCAAAGATTGATTATGATTTTACCTAGGGACAGGGTGCCAAGATATCACAGACCTTTGTCCCACAGCTTTAAGAAGGATTTCATGACCAGACAAGTGGTAGAAAACAAAAAGTAAAGGAAACAGCTTTGTGGGCTGGGAATGTGGCTTAGTGGTAGAGTACTTGACTAGCATGCATGAAACCCTACATTCCATTCCTCAGTACCACGTAAATAGAAAAGTCTGGAAGTGGTCCTGTAGCTAAAGTGCTAGAGTACTAGCCTTGAGCACAGAGAGGCTCAGGGCCAGTGCCAGCTCCACCCCTAATGAAAACTGGGTACTTAGAATGGAATATATGTTACAAAATTTCTTCAAGATTCTGGCTGTATTTATCATATAAGTTGACCTTTACACTCCATAGGTTGGCATTAGTCTTGAGAGCCTCTAAAGAGAATTGGAAAGTTTTAAAAATTGTTTTTGTAAAGGTAATGTACAAATGGGTCACAATTTTGTAAGTTAGGTAAAGTGTACATTTCTTGTTGGACAATGTCACCACTTCCTTTTTTCTCTTCCAGTTTTCCCCCCTGTTCTTGTTCACAAGTTGTCAACATCATATCTACTGGGTACCACTGCTGCTTGTGTTTCCCCATTTTCCCTCAATTTCTGTGTCCTCTTACTCTCCCTCAAAAATATGGATAAATCGGGGCTGGGAAGGTGGCTCAGTGGTAGAGCCCTTGCCTTGCATGCATGAGGCTCTGAGTTCAATTCCTCAGCACCACATAAGCAGAAAAAAAGCCAGCAGTGGCGCTGTGGCTCAAGTGGTTGAGTGCTAGCCTTGAGTTGAAGAGCTGAGGGACAGCACCCAGGCCCAGAGTTCAGGCCTATGACTGGACCCAGAAAGAAAAAAAAACATATGGATAAATAAACAAACAAGACAAAAAAATTCCTCTTGTTTCCATTTTCTGGAATTCATTTCAATATAAAAATCAGCAGCTTTATGCAAGCATCAGGCTTTGCTCACACATACATGACACTTATACTTCCTGCACCCAGTCATAGCTCACACCAGATTCTAAGGTCCACAAAGTAATTCTTTTCTCTTTCCACAGAAAGGAGCTGAGGATCAGAAAGATTAAGTGACTTTTGGGGAATGCTGGCTGAGCATAGTGGCTCACTCTTATAGCCTTCTTTACTGCAGAGAATGAGATCTGAAGATCATAATTTGAAACCAACCCAGATTGACAAATGTCTAATGGTAGACATTCACCATCAGTTAACTGTCAGAAAGCCAGAATTTTGTGTTGCAAGCAGTAGAGCTACAACACTACCATACTTAAATGAGAAACTTAAAGGATACTGAAGGATAGTGCAAATACAATGATCTTAAGAACCAATACTATCCCATACACACACCAACACCACCAACATACACACACATATTAAAAGAGATATTAGTACTGAAATCCAAATACAGTTTTTATATTTGTATATGCTTTATTATTGGCTTTAGTAAGGTTTGACCTGATAGTCTCTCTACCTATGAGCCACAATTCAAGCACTTTGTTGCAATTACTACCCAGGTTTGTGTACAGAAATACATTTTCCTAGTTAAGGACACATCCTTTTCCAACAATGGTGAAATGTCTCTACTTGGCCCAGGTTCTTCTATTGAGACCCAGTATCTTACACTATTTGTCCTGCATGGCCTGTAAGTTGATTGGTCCAGTAGATCTCAGCCATCCTAATAACTAGGATAATAGGTAGCAGCTATTGTACTGGATGGTACTTGCTTTAGGAAAAGTGCTCTGAGTTCACCATTCAGTGAAGGTTGTTAGAACTCACCTATTAATACTTTTTGTTCAGAATTGGGAACTTCATATATCTAGGACTGCAGGGGGAACATGGTGTTATTTCATACTGGTTTGATTTTTTTTTTTTTTTTTTTTTTTGCCAGTCATGGGGCCTGAACTCTGGGTCTGGGTGCTGTCCCTCAGCTCTTCAGCTCAAGGCTAGCGCTCTACCACTGGAGCCACAGCACCACTTCCAGCTTTCTCTGTTTATGTGGTGCTGAGGAATCGAACCCAGGGCCTCCTGCTTGCAAGGCATGCACTCTACCACTGAGCTACCTTCCCAGCCCACATACTGGTTTGATTTTATGGCAGCTTGTAGCTATTGCCTACTTTGAGCCCTGTATGAAGAGAAAGGGAGCTCCTGGGAGACAAATGCACTGTACTAACTGCTGCTCTCAGATATAGAAGTGAAAAGAAGACTCAAAGAGCCAAATAGCATAGACACTGAGCTCTTAGAAACTCAGGCTATCTGGTTCCTTACATTCAATGTAGAAAGTCAGAGCCTGCAGGGCTTGTAAAATCCATTTAGATTCCTGAACATGGGATTCCTTTCTCCTCAGCCCTTTTGACTCTTTGTATCAGGGTTTGTTGGTGTGGCTTTCTTTCCTGTTAACTTACTATACAGGTTAAAACATTATGTGCACCAAACAACAGGTTTCTTTTGTCCTAGTAGATGTTCTACATTCTGTTACCTTCCTGTTTGGGAGCTTGTTTTGTACTTGGACCATCATATACATATCCTTACTAAGGGAATAGCTCACAGACTGTGCAACATAGTTTCTCAATGATGATTAACTCACCCAGAGACTGAGCCTTGGGAGGTTGGTTTTAGGCCTTTATGAGAGGCTTTGGCCTAGGCACTGTGGGCAACATTGGTGGAAATGTCCTCAGAGCAATCCCACAGACAGTGAGTGAGCCCTGATTAGTATGTAGTTATTGACAGTTCTACCTAGGAGTGTGAACAAATGACTGAGTCCTTTTTAGCTTATTGCACAATATGGAAATTGGAAACAATTATCAGCTTGTGAATTCCTAGCCCAACTTCCTGGCTATTCCTAGGAACCACTTTCAGGAAATGGTGAGATTATCATGATCTCAAAAAGGATTTGTTATTCCCAGGCTCAAATTCTAGGTATTCTTGTTACATCATCTCACCTGCCCTTTATACCAAATAGATGTGGCGAAGGTCATATTCCTCAAAGACCTGATCTTGTGCAGGCAAGTTGTCACACCATCTCATGATAGAGAAGTTCTTGACAAATGGGTCCTTAAGTGATTGTTCTTAATATGCAAATCCCATAAATGTGTTTAAGAAGATAGAGGTGGTCAAGACCTCACTGGGCCACACGCACATGTTTATCATTGTCCTCACAGTCCAAGATTACACAAATATCATGTGTGACACTTCAGTGTAGCTATGTCTACAAGAACTATGAAGTTTTTCCTGCCCACCTATTATTTAGAATTGCTCTGTTTTCTGCTCCCAGAATGCACCAATGAATTGAACTGTGCAAAATTTCATTCCTGGCAGGCAGGGTTTGATGAATAGAATGACATCTGCTGGAAGGGGACCCAAGAAAACCAGGTTTTGCTGAGAGCAGCTTACTCAGAAATATTCAGGTGTACCTAGAGATGGACAGTGTTTCTGCACCTTTCAGGTATCAGCATCTTCTCACTCCTCAGGATTCCTTTTGAAGAGTCACATCTTCAGTGATAAGGAAGGGGAGGAAAATGATGTGTTTAGTGGGCCAGAGGAGACATTTTTAGAAGTAAGGACATAGATGGCTTGCATAATTTTCTTTCAAGAAATATAGTGGCTACTGGTGGGCTCACATCTGTAATTCTAGTTACTCAGGAGGCTGAGATATGAGGACTGTGCTCTGAAGCCAGCTGGGTCAAGAAAATTCAGGAGACTCATCTCTAACTACTAAAAATAAAAATAAAAAGCCAGTGATTCAATGAGTAGAGCAGTAGCCTGGAGCAAAAAGAGCTCAGAATCAGTGCCCAGGTCCTGAATTTAAGCTGTATGACAGGTACATAAACCCCGATCTCCACCCCCTCACACACAGAAGGAATACAGGAAAACTAATTAGCAACCAGACTGGCAGCTGGTGTGTGTGTGTGTGTGTGTGTGTGTGTGTGAGTACACAGGAAAATAAGAGAAGTAACAATCTGCAGGCAGTCAAGATGGTTCCAGGATGAGAAGTCTATTTTATCACTTCCATTTTCCTGTCATGCTGAATGCCTGCCCCTTCAGCAGGTTGAATTACAAGGAGAGCCTGTGGGAACTGGCAAGGCTGCCATGAACTGGTGTTAGGAGGAGTCATCTCACGTGTCATTGGTGGAGATGACAAGAGTGTGGTTCAGCTCTCACTCTGGACTTTCCTACCTTCCATACTCACCAAAGTCAACAGCAGGAAGACAAAAGATTCCCTAGATGTTTGCGATATTTAAGGCCCCTGGGAAATACAGCATTGAGAGAAGCAGCCCAAGTACCTTTGGCTGCAGACAGGAGTGGGCTCCTGCTTCCAGGCCACCCAACCCAGCTGTGTCCCCCTGGGAGCATTCAGCAGGTCCTGATATTCAGTGAGGAAATTACTGGAACCCAGACTGACTCGCATTTGTCCAATCTCTTTGATTCAACTGTTCTGGAGCCCTCTGGGAACCTGGAGTCACCTGAGGGTACTATGTCTCTACCTGAGATTTGTAAGCATCCTATCTCTAAGTGTGGCTTTGTATGCCACATTGCAATACAATGCTCACATGGAGAAGTTAAAGGACACTGAATCTTAAGTTTTATGCATTCCTTGAATTCATTTGTGAAGTTTTCTCCAATGATACAAATATAACAGATTTTACTTCATGTTTAGAAAACATTGCTTTCTGAAATACTTCAAATTATGTAATTTTCTAAAGTGATAGAAACAACAAAGGACTGGTTTAAATCAGGATATTTTAGAACAGTGTGAGTAGTGTTAAATATGTTCTACAGTTTGAAGGATAATGGAGAACTCCAGGCAGCTGTCCATAATTAACACAGGGCACTGTGTTGCTTCCCAGGGGGAGATATGGTGGGTGGGAAAACATGGGGTTCAGCAGTGTGTGATCAGCCTTTCCTTCCCAGGACATAACAAACACCTTTCTTCTCTGGAAGGGAAGGTATCTTCCTCTGCAGTCTGCCCAGGTGAATGCTTGGACATTTACTTCTGGAGAACATTTGTAATCCCTGTGCTCAACTTCAGCCCAGAGGAGAAGGCAGGTCTTAGAGCCCATGGACCCAAGCCCCACCCCAGGTGACCTTTAGGATCTGAGGAGCCTTCTTTGTCCTGCCCCCAATAAGTTCTCCTCCCTCATCTGGTCTCCCCAGTGACCCTGAACCTGTATCTGTGTTCCACATTTCTGCTCTGTCCCCTTCCCCAACAGCAAAGTGGATTGTGGGGACACAGTGTAAATGAAGTCTTAAGAGAAACTGGAAGCACACATAGAGACCTCAAATTTGACCATCTCTGCACATCCTGAAATTTTGTTAGTTTTTTACTTACTTTTGCTAATTTATTTGTTAGGTACTTATTGGATTGTATGAACAACATATTTTGTTTAGTATGGTATTGAATATAGCTATCTGTGCCCTACATCACCTATAGTTTAGTAATATAATGTAAAAGATAAAGATTGGTTTAAATAATGTCCATTAAATGTTACTGATTAGGTCCCTTGCAATTAGTTGCTTAAAGTTTTTTTTTTCCTACAAAAGGAAAGTCTTGTTAGGAAACTCCTAAACTGAAGAGGAACATGGAATATAAAATTCACCCTAATGATTGTCCCTCCCATAACTCCTTTTCTTTTTTTTTTTTTTTTTTTTTTTGCCAGTCATGGGGCCTGAGCTCTGGGCCTGGGCACTCTACCACTTGAGCCACAGCACCACTTCTGGCTTTTTCTGCTTATGTGGTGCTGAGGAATGGAACCTAGGACCTCATGCATGCAAGGCAAGCACTCTACCACTGAGCCACCTTCCCAGCCCCCATAACTCTTTTTCTATTTCATCATTCAGTCTCAAGGAAACTCAGCATCAATAAAGTTAGCAATCTATTTGTCACTGCTCCTCTGGGGATTTTGTTGGATGAAATCTGTTTGTTCCTCTTTGTTCCTCCCATTGGTGTGATGATAGGAACAGGATTACTGAGGTCTTCCAGAATGACTTGGATGTCAGGCCTTTATACCTAATAGCCCCACTCTCTGCTACTATCAAATGCATGCTTCCCATGCCTTTTTCTTAGAATCTTCACAGTGCCATTCCATTTCTCTTAGGCAAAGAATACTTCATTATTAAAGGCTGGAGAGATTTTGTGGTTCCAGAAAGACCTGTCCTTTTTCTTAAGGATTTTTCTACTTTCAAATCCATTTTTTAGTCCAGGACATTCTCTCACATGTACACCTTCTCTCTCTCTGTCTCTCTCTTTCTCTCTCTCTCCTTTCTTTCTCTCTCTGTCCATTTGATTGTTAGTGATCTATGAGCTTTAACATGCTTTCTTACTTCTGTTGGGTTTTTTGTTTTGTTTTGTTTTTTGTTGGTGTGGTGCTTGAACTCTGGACTTGGGCGCTGTCCTTGTGCTCTTCAGCTCAATGCGAGCACTCTACCACTTGAGCCCCAGCACCATTTCCGGTTTTCTAGTGGTTTATTGGAGATAAGAGTCTCGTGGGACTTTCCTGCCTGGGCTGGCTTTGAACCACGATCCTCAGATTTCAGCCTCCTGAGTAGCTAGGATTACAGGCATGAGCCACTGGTGCCCAGCTCTCTTACTTCTGTTGTTATATCTCTCTTCCTCTCTCTTCTTACTTCTCTCTGTGTGTCTCTTTCTCTGTCTCTTGTCTGTCTCTCTCTGTATTTCTCACCCTCTGTCCATTTGATTGTCATGGATCAAATATAGGAGCTTTAACATGCTTAGCCTCTAATCTCTATCTTCAGCCACTTTATATTCTCCTATTTTCTATAAAAGTTAGAAATAGGGGCTGGAAAGGTGGCTCAGTGGTAGAGCGCTTGCCTTGCATGCATGAGGCCCTGGGTTTGATTCCTCAGCACCACAGAAGCCAAAAGAAAAAAGCCGGAAGTGGCACTGTGCCTCAAGTGGTAGAGCACTAGCCTTGAGCTGAAGAGCTGAGGGACAGCGCCCAGGCCCAGAGTTCAAGCCCCATGACCGGACCCCCCAAAAAAAGTTAGAAATATTATATTTTATTAAGGCATGATTTGGATTTTGTGGGGTGTGTAACAACATTGGGTGTTGTGTTGAAGCCAAGGCCTTGACTAGTGATCTTCTGTCCTCAGCCTTCTAAGTGCTCGAAATACAGGCTGATAATTTGAGATACAATATTTAATCTTTCTTTTGTGTCTTTACTTAGGTATTTCCTTTTCTTTTTCAAGCTCTGCATTCATTTATTCATCAGGAGTTTTATAACATAAAGGGTGTGCATTTCTCAGATGTTTACTACCTTTTATAAATGTCTTTTTCTTCTTTTTGTTGTTGTTGTTCTGCTAGTGATGGGACTGTGTCTCTTCATTAGGGAATCCAACACACTCATTTGACCTTTTTACTTCAAGCTGGTGCTTTATCACTTGAACTATACCTCCAGTAGAGTTTCTTTGGGCAGCTACTTGGAGACATTGGAGACAAAGTCTCTCAAACTTTTCTTTTTTGGGGGTCCAGTCGTGGGGCCAGAACTCTGGACCTGGGCACTGTCCCTCAGCTCTTCAGTTCAAGGCTAGTGCTCTACCACTTGAGTCACAGCACCACTTCCGGGTTTTTTTTCTTTTTGCTTATGTGGTGCTGAGGCATGCAATGCAAGCACTCTACCACTGAGCCAACTTCCCAGCCCCTCTCTCTCAAACTTTTCTGTTTCAGCTAATATATAACTGTGATCCACAGAGCTTCGCCTCTAAAGTAACTAAGATTATAAGCATGAGACAAAGGCTCCAAATGCCTTTTGAAAATAATTATTTCCCTTTCCTCTTCTTAGCCTTGTCACAGTCCTTCTCTACTTTGCAATTCCTGGCTTTAATGATTTCCCAGTGACATTTATTATCTCTTGAATAGAGTTTCCTTATTCTGTGTTTCTCTGTGTACTTTTGGGATCATCCAAGCTTGATATGACTTTTTTTCTTACTTTTTCCTAATTTTCCTTGCCCTGTAGATAATTTTCAAGACTGACCACTTTCATTTCCTTGGGGGTATTACTTTGTCCTTATTCTGTTTTTCATCAAAGGACCCTTGTATGGAACTGGAATTAATTCTCTTCTTTTGCTCAATTTTTTTTTGTCAGTTGTGGGGCCTGAACTCTGGGCCTGGGCACTGTTCCTCAGCTCTTCAGCTCAAGGCTAGTGCTCTACCACTTGAGCCACAGTGCCACTTTTGTTTTTTTCTGCTAATGTTGTGCTGAGGAATCAAACCCAGGGCCTCATGCATATAAGGCAAGCGCTCTACCACTGAGCCACCTTCCCAGCCCCTTTTGCTCACTTTTGTATGAAATTTGTTTGTAGGAATTTTTATAAGTGCAACATTTTCAGCAAGTTTTCCGTCCAAGCAGAGTTTCTTTCTAATGTGTCTGTACAATGCTCACAAAGATGTTATTTTTTTACCTCCCCCCATTCTTTACCCCAAGCTTTCTCTCTCTTCACCTCTACATGAGTCCTTCTCTATTGGGTCCCTGCTCCTGCTTGTTGTTCCCTTGTGTGAGGCCTGTCTTAGAAGGAAACAGCAGCTATTTCTAGACCTGTTGTCTTTCTCCTAAATTGGTACTGATCTGTAAAACTTTCAGAAACTACATATTTTCTTTATCTAAAAAAATTATTTCCTTTCTGAATTATTGGACTTTATTTTTCCAGTAAATCAGTCTTCATTACAGTTACAGGAATTATTCATCCTTTCATATTAGTGTTTGAGTCATTAGATTTCAGATTTACTTCTTCTCAGTTCATTTCTTGAAAGAAATCAGATTTCCCTATGGCAGCTGATTCCTAATTAGCTGATATTGATTTTAAGTCCTGTAGATCCCAGACCTTCCCATAAAGTTCATGTGAACCTAAACTACAACTCATTGACAAAGGTGTGTTTAGCTGTCAGACGTGAAGCTTTACCCCAGACCTGAATCCTAAAGGATTGTTCTTTCTTACCCATATTATTTGTAGAAATATATTTAGGAATAAATTCTGATTATTGAAACTTTGATTTTCCCTAGTGATTTTTTAAAAAGTAGATTCAGTGATAAAAATATGTGCAGCATAGTATATACAGGTATTACTCATTCGTCAAAAGAAATAATACTGTTCTTTGATAGAATTTTATTAGAGGACATTGTATTTAAGTGAAGCAGAAAAGACACAGCAAGAAATATTACACTGTCTCACTTGTCACATCTAAGGAAATTGAACTCTAGGAAGCAAAGAGGAGCATAGTTGTAGCTAATTTGGAAGATGGGCAACTCTAGGTCAAAGGAAGCAAAGTTTCAGTGATATACGATGAGTAAGTCCTGGAAATCTAATTAACAGTAAGATTCTTACATGAGGTAATATTGACTGGTTAAGCTGTAATTAACATTCCAGTGTATAATCATTGACATGGGTTCCCTTGGTTCTTATGTCACATAATGTGTTGTCTTTATGGATTTATATTGAATCAATTAATTTCAGAATTTTATATTTTTTTCACAATTATTTCTAAATGTATCTATTTTTCAACTGATTTGTTTTAGCAAGCCCTTGAAAATAAATGCTTGAGGGGTTGAGAAAGTGGCTCAGTAGTAGAATGCTTGCCTTGCATGCATGAGGCCCTGAGTTTGATTCCTCAGCACTACATAATCAGAAAAAGCCAGAAGTGGTGCTGTGGTTCAAGTGGTAGAGCACTAGTTTTGAGCTGAAGAGCTGAGGGACAGTGCCCAGGCCCAGAGTTCAGGCCCACTACTGGAAACAAACAAACAAACAAAAAAAGAAAATAGATGCTTGAATTTTCTGTGAGTTCTCTTCATACAAAGTATATGCCTTGTTAAGTGTATTAGCTTTATGGTGGTAACCACCCAAAGGTTTTTTGTAATATGAAAATATCATATAGTAGTCCTCCAAAATATGCAATTTTCTATGACAAATTCGCTTAGTTAAGGATTAAATATTTTGAAAATTATATCTATACTTGCACCAGATTATTCTTGGAGCCTACGTCGTTCAACGGATTGTTATGTGTTCAACAGATTCTTAATCATAGGCATAATAAAATGTATATTTTGAAAATAGATCAGAAATTTGTCATGTGTAGTCACAGTCATGAAATCCCACTAACAATTCTCAATGTTTGAAGCCAAACTTCTTATTATCAGTCATATATTAGTAAGATTATTTGTGATCTTTCATTTCATGAAAGTGACTGATGTGGTTTTTAATTATATCAACTCAACATAAAGTTATTGATTTTTTACATTCTCCTGAGAAGAAGAAAATTTACATAAATGTTAGTCAAAAAGAGTTCAGCATGATGAAACTGAAATATTTCCAAGAGTAAACAAGGATGGCATAAAATTATTTGTAATGTTTAAGTTTACATGATTCCTTATGCATTTATGCTCAATGAATAATAAAATGTTTTAAGGAAAAATATATTGATTGGCCCTTTTCTTCCTGCTTTTTATCAATGGGCTTTTCATCAGAGCAGCCAATGTCAATGAGTAAGAAGGTGAACACTATACTAAGGAATGGCTGAACAGCACAAGTTGGTCTTTGCAGGAAACTTGATCACGGGGTTTGGCTCTCAGTGTCCACACAGAATCAGCTCTCATTAGTTGGTGGCATGATTTTTCCTGTTGTTGTTTGATTCATTGACTTTGTCTCCCTCCAAATGAAAGGTGCCTTGGCTCTTATTTGCTATATGACACTTGGCTGGTTTCTGTAATTAAACCACGTCAATGTGCTCTATCACTTCATGGTCCTACATTTCCTGACTCTATCAAACTTCTTTACCTGTATCCTTCACTTGGTCCTGATCTGTAGGACCAGCTGTTCCTGGACAGCACACTTGTATTGCTCAGTTGAAAACTCTGTGCACAAGGCCCTTTAGAAGATCATCTCACTTGTGCAGGTGTTCAACATTCCCTGGCAGAAGCATTTCTATCAAGTACTACAGGGGATTCAATATCTCTCACATTTTCCCTTATCACAACTCATGCATCTCTACCTCACTAGGTGAAGAACACCAGCGTATCTTCCTGTCACACTACAACAAGCTTGCATAGATCCTTCATGTCATTGACAGGAGGTTAAATCCAGTACCTCAGGTGGGGCCTCCAGCACATAAATTCCCTGTCCTTCTCAGCTTCTACCCTTGTTTTTGCATTTTCTTTACATACACCCAAGCACACCCTCTGGTCCCACCTCATTTTGTAGCTGAATTTGTAGCTTCTGTCTCCCATAGCAGGCCTAGAACCTGCCTGATTTAAGTGTCTTGCAACTCAGTCTTATTCCAGTAGCCTTCAAATGATGAGAAGGCTGGTCACTGGGAGTGTTTTATTGTGAAAATTATTTCACATATCAAAGACCTCAGCACCATTTTTAAACATTTATTATTATTATTATTATTATTATTATTATTATTATTATTATTATTATTATGTAGTTGTACAAAGAACTTCCTATTCTACAAAACAGTATATGAATACAAGGTGTCTGACAACATTGTCACCCATTGCTCCTAACCCATCCCTTCTCTTACTTTTCTTTTAAATTGAGATTAGGTGATTACATAAATTTCTCATATTTCACAGTATTGTGATACATAAAGTTACAAACACATTAAAACCTTCACAAAGCAAATTGTCATTATGATGGTCTATAAAGTTTGTGAATTCTATGAGCTTTGACAATACAAATTACTTCTTCCACATCAGGTGATGTTTACATTTCTTTCCTTTTGCTTAGTGTAAGCTGTTCCCTCTTTTTTTTTTTTTTTTGCAGTTGTGGGGCCTGAACTCGGCCTGGGCACTGTCCTTCAGCTCTTGCTCAAAGCTAGTGCTCTACCACTTGAGCCATAGCGCCATTTCTGGCTTTTTCTGCTTATGTGGTGCCGAAGAATTGAACCCAGGGCCTCATGCATGCAAGGCAAGCACTCTTCCACTAAGCCACCTTCCCAGACCAAGCTGTTCCCTCTTTTCCTCTCATTCCTCCCTTCCCATCACTGTCTTTGGGTTGCTCAGTTCATTTTCATCTGTGTCCAGTGCAGCTGATGGGCCTTTTGTTGTATGTTGTTCCATTTCCTACTTATTCTGTGTCCTCCTCTTGGCTTCCCTCCTTTGCATGCATATATCCACCATATATATGGTCAAGAACATGGAGTCATTTAGTAAAGATACAACAAAATGAGTGGCTGTCCTTTGTTTCTCAAGTGTTGTTTACTTTGTCATATCTCCTTGCATTTTGGCTTTAGCATCCACACATCAGAGAGACCATGTGCCATTTGTCTCTTTGTTCTTGGCTTAGCTTGCTCAAAATAATTTGTTCTAGTTCATTCCATTTCTCTGGAAATGCCATCATTTTGTCCTTTCTAATAGCTGCATAATATTCCATTATATATAGGCACCACAATTTTGGGATCCACTCATCAGTAGTGGGGCATCTGGGTTGTTTCCAAATCTTGGCTATTGTGAACAGTGCTGCACAGGTCTCAGCATCATTTTTAATTGAAGTGAATGTAGACATTGATTCCAATCAATAAGAGCTACTACTAAGGTCTCAGACACATCCAAGGAATTACTGAATCAGATACTGAGGTAGAGCTCATTTTGCAACTCAGGATTTTATTAGTACATAATCTGGGTCCTGACACTATCATTAAAAGCTGCTCATGAGTGCTAGCCTTGGACAAAAAAGGCTCAGTGACAGTGCTCGGACCCTGAGTTCAAGCCCCACAACTAAACAACAAAACAAAACCAAACTCATGGACAGTTACTGTTCTACTCTCTGTTACTCCCAAGATGAAATTGTGGGCTGCATCCATCCTCATCCTCTCTGAAAAGATGGAAGGCTTATTACTTTCACTGCCAAAAAGTTAAAAGTATACCAGTGTGACATATTGGCTATGGAAGTTAAATGTGCTTGAAGAAAATGGTGAAAACTGTTTTTTTTTTGTCTGACTTCTTTTTTGTTTTTTAAAAGCAAATTACTTTATTATGTAAATACTTCCTATTTCTCCTAGGTAAAACTTGCCTCGAAAGTGCTGGAAGTGACAGGCTTTTATAAATCAAAGGGGAAGAAATTATATTTTCCATTTCTGTCCCTATGCCTTATGCAATCCTGAAGCATATTAACAGAGGTATTCATAGGACTGTCCTGTCATTCAGAAACGAAGTGTATCTATAACTAGGTAGGGTATCTGGATTTCTTAAACTCATGGAAAGACTGGATGATAGAAAAGTTAAAGTTCTGATTCTTATCTCCTTGAAAAGTAGGCAAGCTTTAGCTTCAGAAAACCATTCTTATGAACCATTTATTTAGAATCTCTTGGATTAATTAATTTTTAAATGGATGACACAAATAACTCCATTTAGACTCTGCCAACATGCCCACTTATCTTAACAATTTACTTCTCTAGTATTAGAATCTGAATGGTCCCTCATTGCTGGAATAAAGTTTGTCCGTAGAAACCTTTTTTGTTGCCTGGAAGAGATGTCCTAGTCGTTGTTATCCCAAGTTGGCATGAAATGACAGTTGAGAAGGGATTCAGTGCTAAAAAGACCTTTTAGAATCAAATTGGGAGAAATTAGCTTAGGAGGAATGTTTCTGAAACTGGTCTTGAAGTTAGTTAAGGTTGTTTTTTATCCTCCTGTTGTTGGGTTGGGTAAGAGGAAGGTTAACTGGAACACATTTTTTACCTACATAGGAAGTATCCATGAATACTCCCTCCCCCCCCTCGCCCACTGCTTATGTATATCAGTTAATTTAAAATAATGAACACATGGACAGAAGCTTTTAAGTAGCTAGGCTTATTAACCTGAATAACTTCGAGGATGCTAGCTTTTTAAAGCATTTTCTTTATTCCATCATAGAAGCCTTATATTAACTTGGGAAACAAATATATTTAACATACAAGTGAGCCATCAATACTTAGCATATCACTTTACAAATACAGAGCACAGAGTATGTTAGAATCACTTAAAATAAAAGTTTGTTTACTCTGCTATAAAATATAGCAGGTATTTGGCTTAAAAGGAAAAAAATCTCTTCCTTAAAAAAATATTTATTGGGGCTGGGAAGGTGGCTCAGTGGTAGAGTGCTTGCCTTGCATGCATGAGGCCCTGGGTTTGATTCCTCAGCACCACATAAGCAGAAAAAGCTGGAAGTGGTGCTGTGGCTCAAGTGGTAGAGTGCTAGCCTTGAGCTGAAGAGCTGAGGGACAATGCCGAGGCCCAGAGTTCAGGCCCACAACCAACAAAAAAAGAAAAAGAAAATATTTATTAACAGCAGAGCAATATTATTTTTTTTTTCAGAGCAATATTCTTAAGATAGCCTTGTTACTACAGAAAAAGAGAATGAGATATTATATAGAAAATCATTTAGATAACTTTTGAATTATGCTTTAACAACACAAAAATGGTATAAGCTCCATATATTTGTTTTAAGACTTAGTAAGTTATATTGTAGCATTTTGTTCTATCCTACTTTTTCTGTGAAAGTTGTGCTGCCTGATTTCATGGCCGGGACACTGTCTTGAGCTTTTTGTTCACTGCTAGCCCTGTATCACTGGGTCTACAGTTCCACTTCTGGATTTTTTTGGTAGTTATTTGGACATAAGTAGCTCAAGGCCATACTGCCCAGGCTGGCTTTAAACCAACATCCTCAGATCTCAGCCTCCTCAGCAGATAGAATTAAAGGTATGAGCCATCAGTGCTCAGCCATCCTTCTTTTGTTTAGGAAAAAAAAATCCTTTGCAATAGTGCTTACCCTACATAACTGTTTTATTCAAAAACATTTTCTCCTATTATCTTTTTTTTATTGTGAAAATACCGAACAGAGGGATTACAATTACATGGCCAAGGTAATGAGTACATTTCTTATCAAGCATTGTTGCCTCCTCCTTTGTTTCCCCTTCCCATTCCTCCTATTATCTTTAAGAATTTGTATAAAGGGTTTCCATTCCACAGCTTTGTGAGTATACTGCATCTGGGTCACTGTCACCCTTTATTATTATCCCCACCTCCCTCAAACACACCAATCCAAATTCATCTTAATTACCTTGCATAGAATACATTACCAGCAGATCTATCTTGAATGAATTGGATCTTGCGGTTCAGGCGTGTTAATTCCAGCAATAGGAGAGGCCTAGTTAGAACTATAGTCTGAAATCCATCCCTTCTCAGAAAGCATCCAGTTTATAAAAGGTGGGCCAATGAGCCACTTCCAACTAGCTTGTATATGTATGTGTGTATGTGCATGTGTATGTGTGTGTGTGTGTGTGTGTGTGTGTGTGCGTGTGTGTGTGCGTGTGTGTCTACGTGGCATAAAAGGTAGAAAAACAGGTGCGTCCCAATTTTTCTATTTTCTTATATTTTCAATATTTTTTCTAAGCCTTTGCAGTCAAGCAAACGGATGAACATTGTGAGCAGAAAACACTTGAAGTGTAATTTCACTGTCTTCATCTTGTAAATATACTCATGGTCAGGACTAAATGGCCCTGTTTGAACAAAATAAATACTAGAATTGTGGAAGGCCTAGGAAACCTGAAATGAGACTTTGGATGAAGCCTCTATTTCCCAGAGAGAAAAGATTTCTTCAGGACAGCACAAAGGGCTCATGTTTTTATTCCTAGCTTTTCTGGAAACCAAGATCACAGAATCTCCTTTGAAGCCAGCCCTGGCAGGAAAGTCAGTAGAAATATCTGCAATTAACCATGAATTGTTGCTGGGGCTCAACTGGTAGACGGATAGCATTGGTTAAAAGAAGATAAAAGGTCAAGGATGGCACTCAAGTCTGGAGTACAAAACCCCAGAAAAGCACACAAAATTTTCTTTATGTAAGTGCTTTTAATTTAAGCAAACAGTTCAGACCTTATGAAGAATGACTGGGTTATATAGGATTTGGAGTCCTGGTCTTGGTTTACTAATTAAGCACTTCCTGGGGAAATACAGACATATTTCCAAATGCCTACAGGACATATTTACTTTTACTATATACTGGCATGTAACATGGCTCTAGGAATTCTAAACTTAGGTCAACTTTTGTGTGTCTATGTAAATGAAGACAGTATATTAGTGGAGTTATTCCAACAGTCTACAAAAATAGAGCCTTTGTTTACATCATTTTCTAAACGATTCAAGAGTTTGCTTTTTGTAAAAGCCATTTTTCTTGAGTCCTACTTCTAAAAGAATAATTGTTTCACCAGGTATCAGACATTCTTCTTTTGAATACTGTTTATCCCTCCATCCCTCTCTTCCTTCATTCCTTTTTTCTCAGGGTCTGGGACTGTCCCCCACCATCTTTACTAAGGCTAGTCCTCTGACTTCGGGTACAACTCAGAACTAAATATCTTAATGTTGACCAAAACCTTTCCAATCATTAGATTTGTAGCTTTTTACATTATCCTTTAAAGTAAAGGGGCAATGGAAAATTTCTAAAATGTTGAAAAATATTGTGCAGTCTGAGCTGAGGATCACAGTTCAAAATCAACATTGCAGTAAAGTCAGGCAATACTTCAGACTTCACCTTTAATTACTAAACAGGCAAAACTGGAGCTGGGCCTTCAAAAGTAGAATACCATCACTGACTGAAAAACCTCAAGAAAAATTGCAAGATTCTTCACCCACTACCTGGGGGAGGGCGGGAGGGGGAGGGATGCCCAGGAAGCAAAAATTAAATATTTTGCAAATCTGGTTTACCTTGAATTAGGGAGATATCGTGTGTGTGTGTGTGTGTGTGTGTGTGTGTGTGTGTGTGTGTGTGTATGTATGTGTGTGTGTGTGTGTGTGTGTGTGTGTGTGTGTGTATTTCTAGTTACACAGGCCGAAGAAAAAGGAGTGTAATCTCTGAAACATCCCTTGAGATTTATCTAATTTTACTTAGTTTGCAAAAAGGTCTAAGTAAATAAAAACATTTGGGGGCTATGGGTAATGCTCCAATTTAAGGCATCTTTGTATCAAGTGCAAAGCTACAAATTCATCATCAATAGTGTCACCTCGGTGCTATAAAGAAAACAAACTGAAAAGTAGTTCAGAGAGAACTGATACCACAACAGTGAGAAACTTAAATATATAGCATGTCATGGGTACAATCACAATAAGTAAGTGAAAAGAAAAGGTTTCCTTCACTTATCATTACCTAGCCTAACAAATCCCATTGTGTTCAAAATAAAGGCAGAAATGTTTCTTAGTGCTAGTTTATGGACAGGTGAAATGTACAGCAGAAAATTTATAAGGGACAGCAGAGGAAGTGAGTGTCCCCTGCACAGTGCTATTGAAAGTGAACTAAAGTCACTTGTAAGATTTTGAATTGTAGGGAAAACATTGAGTAACTTAAATATGCAGACTTTTTATGTTAAAAGAAGAAAGAATAGTCTGGTCTATAGTATCTACATTCCATAGTTCAATACCCAAAAGTGAAAAGGAAGAAGTAGAAAATGGAATGACATGAAGTATTCAGTTATAGGTAGATAAGGAAAAAAGGTATTGAGTGAAAGAAACAGAGGAACAAAGACAAAGAGGAAGAAATCAGTTTTTTTTAAGTTTTGGTTGTAGGGTTTGAACTCAGGACCTGTTTGAACTCAGGTATGTGACAGGACTAGGTAGGAGAACTGAAGTCTGTGAACCATCCCTTCTCAGAAATCATCCAGTTCATAAAAGATGGGAGAATATGCCACTTCCAACTGGTTTGTGTGTCTGTCTGTCTCTGTCTTATCTGTATGTCTATGTGCTATAAAAGTAGAAAAGCCAATTTTATGGGTGCTTTTCAATCACCTTATTCTTTTCTAGTCCTCTGTAGACAGGCAAAGGAGTGAACAGTGTGAGGGGAGGGGCTAAGCGAGCAACCTAGCCAGCTTTAGGAATGTAAGTTCACTGCAGTCATGGCCAGGATTTAATAGCCTAGGTATTCTGAGATTGTTTTTTGTCAGTCGTGGGGCCTGAAATCTGGGCCTGGGCGCTGTCCTTCAACTTTTCAGCTCAGGGCTAGCGCTCTACTTGAGCCACAGCGCCACTTCCAGCTTTTTTTCTCTGCTTACATGGTGCTGAGGAATTGAACCCAGGGCCTCATGCATGCAAGGCAAGCACTTTACCACTAAGTCACCTTCCCAACCCTCCCTGAGCTTTTTGATTGAAGGATGGCACTCTGCCACTTTGAGCCACAGAGCCACTTCCAGTTTTCTGCTAGTTAATTGGTGATTAGTCTCACTGACTGGCCAGGCTAACTTTAAGCCACAATTCTGACATCTCAGCCTTCTGAGCAACTAGGATTACAGGCATGAGCCACTGATACCTGGGTAAAAGTCAGTTTTGTGTATTATTTCTACTAAACCAAATATATCAGTAATCAGTTCACTTTAAATCAGTAACCAGTTCATTTTAATCATGAGCTATAACATCAATATATACCTTTGAAAATTTCAAGTTCATATTGTTAAGCATGTATCACTATTATGTTTATATATTCACAAGGTAGTTTCTTTTATTGGGGGGGGGGTCCAGTCATGGGGACTGAACTCTGGGCCTGGGTGCTGTCCCTCAGCTCTTCAGCTCAAGGCTAGCGCTCTACCACTTGAGCCACAGTGCCACTTCCGGCTTTTGTCTTTTTGCTTATGTGGTGCTAAGAAATCGGACCCAGGGCCTCAGGCATGCAAGGCAAGTGCTCTACCACTGAGCCACCAACCCAGCCCCAGGGCGTTTCTTAATGTTTGTAGTAGTTAAGGTTCAAACCTTGGGTCTCACCCATGCAGAACACATGCTTTACTCCTGAGCCACCATCCTCCATCTCTCGAGTAGTTGACAGTAACGTTTTTAATTGGTTGAACAATTTTGTGTGCATTTGTGTGGCCTGCAGGTGAATTCAGGGCTTGAGGGCTTTCTGAGCTTTTTTTCCTCAAGGCTAGTGCTCTAGCCCTTGTGCCACAACTCAGCTTCTACCTTGTTTTATAAACTCAGATTTTGTGCTTGTTGAATTTCCTTGCTCAGAGCTCTCTACCTCTTATCCCATGCCCACAACTCAGCTTTTTTGGTGGCTAATTGGAGCTAGCCTTGTAGGCTTTTCTGTCTCGGGAGGCTCTATTCCTTGATCTTCACGTCTCAGTTCATGAATATCTAGACTTAGAGGCAAACACCACCTTTGGCTGTTTCTTTACTTTTATGTCTGTTGCAGCATAAAACAAGATGAAATTTCAAGTGCTCAGCTTTACAAAAATAGTCTACTTCTACGTGGACCAGTATGTATATATAAAGAGCATACTAAGCACATTCCCTGGCTCACCATTGCTATGAGCATTCTTTACAATAACCTAGCAGTATTTTATCTATGTGCACATGTATGCATGCATGTTTGAATGTGTGGATATATATAAACATCCATATATGCACACAAACAGAAACTTAGTTTGGAGGAAGGATCTTAGTATGTAGGTTGGGTTGCTCTCAAACTAGTGAACTTCCTGACTTCACCTCTTAAATTAAAATTATAAGCCTACCCAATCACAATTGGTTTACTGTTATTTGAAATGAGTTCACTGCCATCCTCAAATGAATAGTGACTTAATGAAATACCCCCACAACCCTATTACATCTAAGAGCAATTCTTTTTTTTGGGGGGGGGCCTGGTTGTGGGGCCTGAACGCTGGGCCTGGGTGCTGTCCCTCAGCTCTTCAGCTCAAGGCTAGCGCTCTACCACTTGAGCCACAGCACCACTTCCGGCTTTTTTCTTTTTGCTTATGTGGTGCTGAGGAATCGAACCCAGGGCCTCATGCATGCAAGGCAAGCGCTCTACCACCGAGCCACCTTCCCAGCCCCTAAGAGCAATTCTTAAAAGTGAATTTTGCCAGGTGCTGGTGGCACACACCTATAATCCTACTCAGGAGGCTGAGATCTGAGGATCATGGTTCAAAGCCAGCCAACACAGAAAACTCTGTGAGACATCCTATTTCCTATAAACCAGCAGAAAATCAGAAGTGACATTGTGGCTCAAGTGGTAGAGTAATAGCTTTGAGCTTAAGAGCTGCAGGACAGGACTCAGGTCCAGAGTTCAAGCCCCACAACTGACACATATGTGCATTTTGCACATGTATACACACTATATTAATTTCTTTTTTTATATTATTGAGCTTTATGTACAAAATCATTTGATTTCAAATAAACATTTAATGTAAAAACAAATGTTCTTTAAACTGAATTTCTTTTACATCCACTGTACCATTCAAATGCTTTATCATCTTACATGATTTCTTCAAAATCTTTTATCAAGGGTACATATAGAAAAGCATTTTTTTATAAATAGAAACAAAGGTTTTTTTCAGCTTTTATTATAAGATGATGTAAAAAGTTTATTCAACAGATGTAATTTCATTACTATTTGGGGGAGGGAATCACCGACTTTTTGTGCAAACAATGCTAGCCTTCTTTTAAGCATTAAGAGCATTAACTGCTTAAGAAATGACATAAGCAATAATTCTACACCTACATCTCCCCTAAAATAATCTATTTTTTTTTCATTTTTTTTACATATGTGCACAGCTTTAGCAAATTAAAGCCCAAGAGAAATGCTGGAAACCCACTACCCAGAGGCAAGATGGGGTTTTACTGTAACTCCACAAGGAGTCAAGGAGTCTGTAATGAAGGCTGCAGTTTCCCTCTTTCCTATTATTTAACACAAAAATCAATGACTAATAACTTAATAGTGGATGACAAATCACATCTACATTACACACTATTAATTTCTATACATCACAAATATCCAATTTTAAGGCTTGAACTCATTGCCTTAGGGCTGTTCCTGAGCTTCTTTTCCCAAGGTTACTGCTCTACCAGTTGAGCCACATCTCTAATTCTACTTCCCACATTTGTGGTGATTATTTGGGGATAAGAATCTTATGGAATTTTATTCTGAGGCTGGTTTCAAGGCTCAATCCGCAGACATCAGGTTTATAGTCATGAGTCTCCTGTGATCAGTAGCTTTAGATATTTTTACTTACATGTGTTAGGTTATTTCTGGTACTTAGGATGGGTGTGCATTGCCCTTCACATGGACTGTGAGAGTTCCCATGGTGTTCATTACACTGCATACAGCTGACATTTGCTCATCATCTGATTTTAAAAATGAGAAATAGTATTTTACTGATGTTCTAATCTCAAGAAGCTATTTAAGTTTAGCTCATTGTAAATCATGTGCACATAGAAGAACCCATGTATACATTGTTTCTTTATTCAGTCAATAAACATTCTCAGTCTCTTAGAAAGTGAGATGGTTATTTTTCTTTGTTTCTCTTTTGCTTCTTCTGTGTGTATGTCTGTTTTGTGTGCCAGGAATGGGACTTGAATGCATGGCTTGGTCACTGTCCACCCTCAGCTTTTTCCATTCAAGGCTGGCACTCTACCAGGTGACACACAGATTCTACTTCCAACTTTTCATTGGGTAATTGGAGATAACTGTCATTCTTGGGTTGACTGGCTTTTAACTGTAATTCTCAGATCTCATCAACAGGTGTGAGTCACCAACCTGAGGGATGATTTATTCTTTTCTTGATCAATTCTGGGCTTGAACTTGGAGCTGGGGTGTTGTCCCTAAGCTGTCTTACTCAAGTGGTTTACCATTTTGAGCCACAGTTCCACTTCTGGATTTCTTCTGGTTCACTGGGGATGAGTTTCCTGTTCAAGCTCATTTTGATCTGTGATCCTTTGATCTCTAGCTTGTTGAGTAGCTTGGATTCTAGGCACAAGTAATACTCTTTATTTTTTTGCTTTCTGTTATTTTTGGACCTGAGAAATGACATCTACTTAATTTCTTTCTTTTGTAAACCAACTTATTGCTTGCATAGTAATTTACAGTCAAGGACTGCCCCAAGACATAGAGGTATGCTCCCACCATTTAGTTGTAAAAACAAGATCTTGTTCCAGTTTTTTTTAGGCTGAATTTACTCCAGATTCCTGATGGAGTGTGCATAGGACACATGTACCGCAAAAGTGCCATGATGGGGTTCTAGAGAGACCAATTAATTGAAAAGCTCAGACATCCTGGCTCTTCCACCCACACTGAACATTGGTAGCTCTCCAGAGAGGCAGGATAGAGCCCTCATCTCAAATGGCCTAGCCTGCCAGTGTGGCTCAAAAGGTTCTGCAGGGAAGACATGGAGATGTTGGTTCCATAGGAAATGAATGAGCTGGGAGCACTGGCTCATGGAGAGCAGGATGGCTCACTGGCATCTTTATAACCCAACCTCACACAGAGCATCGCATATGAACCAATCAGAGAGTAGCTTCTGATAGGATTTCTGAGCCACAGCAATTACACCTTGGTTGGAAGTTGCACTCCAGATTAATTCAAACAGTGGATTTAACCAAAAGTGATAGGATTAAAGGGGTGACCCACACAGCCCAGCTTCTTTTTGAAATGTGAAAAAGGATGCACCAAAGACTTCCCTTGCCCACCTTAATCCCTCCAGACCTGTCCACAAATGCTCCACTGCCCTGAGCCTGAAAAGGATTCAAAAAGATCACCTGAAGACTACAAATAGAGTTCCGAAGACTACACATAGAGCTCTGCTATAACCCAGCAATCCCACTTTTGGGCATTTTCTCAAAGAATCACAAACAAGGCTATACTAAAGCTATCAGCACAACTATGTTTATTGCGGCATTATCCACCATAGCTAAGATATAGAACAAACCCAGACGCCCCTCAGTAGATGAATGGATGAAGAAAACATGGTGTGTTTGTATGTATATATATATTTATACTTATATATATATATACATACATACATACATACACAATGGAATTCTATGCCTCCATCAGAGCAGAAACACTCAAAAGCTATATATATATATATATATATATATATATATATATGAACAGATAAGAATATGCTAAGTGAAATGAGCCCCAAGACATGGATACAGCTTTTCTTTTTTTAACAAAGTTTTTCTTTGTTATACTGTGATTTTTTTGCATGTTCTTCCCCCTATAGTATATCCCCTGTTGTCACTGTATTATGTTTTGCTTTCCTGCACAGGCCATAGAAAGGTGGGTAACATGGCAGGAATTGCCAAAACTTTTCACTCCTGTCAATACTTAAGGACTTAACTCCCAATTAAATGAAATAGATTGATTAGTTGAATCAAAAAACAAGACCCATCTATCTGTCTTCAAGAGGCACACCTTGCCCACAGAAACAAGTATCCTGACTGTGAATGGGTAGAATAAATTCTATCAAGGAAATAGTCCCCCTAAGCAGGCCAGAATAGCAATACTAATATCAGATAGAATATACTTCAAATTATAATTAGTAAGAAGAGACTAAGAAGGCCATGACATACTAATAAATGGACCTTTCCTATGGGATGATATAACAATCTTAAATACCTATACCCCAAATGAATATCCCCTTCATCAAACAGATACTACTTACCCCGTAATATACACAGATCCAAACACATTGATTTTTGGTGACTTTAACAGACCAAAGTCACCTATAGATACATCAACTCAGCAAAAATTAATCAGAGAAAACTTAGTATTAAAGAATTGCATTGACCAACTGGACTTCACAGACATCTACAGAATATCTCACCCAGCAGCATAAGAATATACATTCTTCTCAGGAACAGATGACATGATCTTGCATTGAAAGAAACTCAGATTCCTCTCCCAACTTACTTGAGCTGATTGGAAACTGGCAAAGCAGCAGTCTATAATATTAACACAAAACATTCAGTAACTTTCCTGAGTGCCAACAATGATTAGAGTGAGGCTGAAATCAGTAAAGCAACCCCATTTGTAACTGCCTCATAAAAACAAAAGCTAAGAACTTAATTAGATGTGAAGGGCCTCTATGATGAAAACTTTTAAAACCTCAATGGAAATTAAAGCACACTGAAAGAAATGAAAAAACTTATGCTCCTGCATTGGGAGGATCATCATCATGAAAATGGCAATACTACACAAAGCTATTTACAAATTCAACACAATACCCTTCAAAATCTCAACAATATTTTTTAATTACATAGAAGAAATGATCCCAAATGCTTATGGAATTACTGGAGATGTTGAATAGCAAAAGCAGTCCATAGTGGGGAAAAAACAGTGCTGGAAGAATATCAATACCAAGCCTCAAACTCTCTAACAAAGCCATACTACTACTACTACTACTACTAGTAATAGAACCCACAGACTTGTGGGTAGCCTCCAAATATTTGATAAGGGAGACAAAAATCTCAAAATACAAGAAACCAATGATGCTGGCACAATTAGCTATACATGCAGAAAACAATTAAATCCTTCTATATAACCCTGCAACAGATTAGTAACAATTAGATCAAATGGATGACCAGATACCCTGAATATATTACAGGAAGGGATAGGGAAAACACTAAGTCTCTGTGGCACAGGTCAAAACTTCCTAAAGATCCAGAATTGAAACAAATTAAAGGAAAACCAGAAAAATGGGATTGCATAAAACAAGCTTTTCTCAATACCAAAGAACCTTGCTACATGTAGACATATGACTTCTGGCTAAATGTTTTTCTATATTTGTTATACCAATTGTTTCTCTGCTGTATGTGTTCTCAGATGCAGTGAAGACTGACTTCTGATTTAGTAATTACACATTTGTTAAGTTCTATTTTCTACTGTGAGTCAGTTCTCTAATGAATAGGAATGTCATCCAGGTGACTTTCTACATTTGTGCTCATGTTTCTCTTCAAATTGACAGCCTGCTTTCTTGATGAAGGATTTTCCACATCTGTTACATTCATATGATCTCTGCTGTGTTTTCTGATATGAACTTAGTTTTGTGAAACTCTTGTTTCGAACTTTCTACATTTGTTTCTTTTGTAACAGTTCTCTTGTGGGTGTCCAATGATAAAGCCTGAGCAGTGTCTTCTGGGTGAAAGACTGCACACTGGGCTACATTCTTAAGGCTTCTCTCCTGTGTGAGTTCTTTGATGCAAACTGAGTTTTGTTTCAGGTGAGAAATTTTCCACATATATTACAGTCCAAAGGTTTCACATGAGTTGCTAAAGTGTGAATGCTAGGTGAAGGATTTGCACATATACTACATTCCTAAGGTTTCTAACCTATGTAAATTGTTATGCCTGCTGAGGTGTGAAGGTCTGTTTGAAGGTCTTTACATATGTTGCTTTCATAAGGTTTCTCTACTGTGTGTGTTCTCTGATACAAAGTGAGTTATGACTTCTGTCTGAAAGTCTGTCCAGTTTTTTACTTTCATAGGGTTTCTCATGAGTGTGTCTTCACATGAATATTAAAGTTTGACTTCTGGGTAAAGGACTTTTCACAATTCTTACATTCACAGGGTTTCTCTCCCGTGTGACTTCTCTGATGTTTAGTAAGGCCTGCCTTGTAGGTGACTTTCTACCTGTTGCATTCATAAGGTTTCTCTCCTGTGTAAACTATGATGTGAAGTGACATGTGACTGCTGCATGAAAGACTTTCCACACCTGTTGCATTCATGTTGCTCTTTGGTGTATATTCTGATGTGAAGTGAGGTGTATCTTCTGTCTGAACAACTTCCCACATTTGTTACATTCATAAGGTTTCTCTCCTGTGTGTATTCTCTGATGCAAAATGAGGGGTGACTTCCGTACAAAAGCCTTTCCACATTTATCACATTCATAAGGTTTCTCCCCAGTGTGTCTTCTCTGATGTAAAGCAAGGTTTTCTTTCTGTCCGAAAGATTTTCCACATGTGTTACATTTATAAGGTTTCTCTCCTGTGTGTACAGTGTGATGAACAGCAAGTTGTGACTTCCAGGTGAAACACTGTCCACATTCCTTACACTCATAAGGTTTCTCTCCTGTGTGAGTTCTCTGATGAAAAGTAAGGTGTATCTTCTGTCTGAATGACCTTCCACATTTGATACACTCATAAGGTTTCTCTCCTGTGTGTGTTCTCTGATGCAAAAGAAGTCTTGACTGGTGTCTGAATGACTTCCCACATTTGTTACATTCATTACATTTCTCTCCTGTGTGTATTCTCTGATGCAAAATGAAGGGTGACTTCCGCACGAAAGTCTTTCCACATTTATCACATTCAAAAAGTTTCTCCTCTGTGTGTCTTCTCTGATGTAAAACAAGACTATTTTTCTGTCTGAAAGACTTTCCACATTCCTTACACTCATAAGGTTTCTCTCCTGTGTGAGTTCTCTGATGCAAAGTGAGGTGTGTCTTCTGTCTGAACAACTTTCCACATTTGATACATTCATAAGGTTTCTCTCCTGTGTGTATTCTCTGATGCAAAAGGAGTTGTGACTTCTTTTTGAATGACTTTTCACATTTGTTACATTCATTACGTTTCTCTTTTGGGTGATTTCTATGGGTGGAAAATTGCCTATATTCCTCATATTCATAGAGTTTTTCTTCTGTTGGTGTTTGAGAATGTAAATTCAGGTCTGACATCTGAGAGGTAAATTTTGCACACTGGATATACTCATTGGAATTCTCTGGATATTTGCTCTGAGGCTTCATAAGGTCTATTTCCTGACTGAAAGATTTGTCACATGCACCACATGTGCAATGTTTCTCTCTTGTGTATCTTTTCTCATGTGTAGTGACTGTAGGTCTTAAGTTGAACAGTTTTCCACATAGACTACATTCAGGAGTTTTTCTTCCTCCCTGAAGTATTTTCTGAAAAAGAGAGCAGAGTTATAATAGCATTCTCTATATTCATTATGGTTATATTCATTCTGCCTTATGAAAAGTTACTAAACTCACTCCTTCCTCCACTGTATTACTATTTGTGACTAAGACTTCACATGGACTTTCATCTGGATTTTGCTGGCACATCTTATTCACGTCCTCCATTTCTTGGATATCTAAAATAAGTCACAGAAAAAAAGACAAAACACAAATGAGATCCAAAGATTCCTTACTGTAAAGGTAAAGACATTTTTACTCATTCTAATTATTACATATTTTAAAATATCAGAGTAGGAATTGATTGGTGATAAATATATGCTTTTCTCCATAATGTCTAAATTAAGAAAGTAATACTGATGTTTTACAATGGAAAAGAATGTTTGTGTTTCAATTTTCTTTGTTTTATAACAGAGGAAATATTTCCTCAAAATACTTACCCATGTACTGTCAGAGTAGTAAGCTGTGTACGAACTATACCCTTTAGTATTCTTGGGGTTGTTTTTCTCAATTTTTATTTTGTTTGGCATAAGGGAATAGTTATTTTTTATTTCCTTGAAATAATTTATATATTTTGTTTTATTGTTTCTCAACCATTAGGTGAGGAACAAAAATATTTTCCATTCTCAGAAACCATAATATTGTTTATATATCACTTTGCCTATCAAGTAAGCAGGAATTGTTCCTAGAAGTAAGGTTTTACACCTACATCTCTTAAGTTCTAACTTCTTACTAAGAATTATGAGGTACCTATGGGAATTTTAAACTTTCTTTGTCTTCACTGTGGATCAAAGTCTTTTTAAAATTCCTTTTCTGATATTCCTGCCTATCAGAAGCATGGAAGAACTAAGATTCTTCAGCTCATCAGCCAAATAATCATCCTCTCTAGACTAAAAGCTGCAGTTCTGAATCCCAGTGTATGTCTTCCAGCACTGATGATCTATTTTATTCATCAGGAGAACAGGCCTGGAGTACTCCTTATTTCTTCATACCTACATAGTCCTAGTTTCAAAGAAAATAAAATCTTATTTTCTACATTTCTTGTTTAATTTTTCTGTTTCAGAATGATTTCCACAAAGACAAAGAGAATTGCAAACTTTATCTCTATAGCCACAACAAATTCAGTTAGTGTCCACATGAATTCTTGATTTACTAGTCTTTAAGACAAAGGATCATCTATTTCTTTGCCACACAGGACTTAGAATTGGGAACATTATTGCTCAGAACAGTGCAAGACGAATCTACCAACAGAGCTCTGGCAAAAACATCACTACACAAGATGCTTTAACTCACTTGTGAAATTTTTGCTTGAGGCTTCTCTTATCCTTGGTTCTACTGCTTGCACCAGTTTGACGATCAAGTTAGGTTTAGGAACACAGTGCCCTGTTAATAAGAAATAATGAAGAATTATTGATCATGCTGGGTCATCTTTGCTGTAAGATTTGACCGTCTATTCACAAGGTTGCTCCTAAATCTTGTTATTTCTCAATGACTCCATGGTTGACTTTCCCCCAGCTTTGGAATTATTTTTCTTTTTGTGTGGTTTGAAATCAGCTATTTTGCTCAAGGCTAGCATTCTACCAATTAAGAGTACCAGCCCCTCTTTCACTTTTTGAGTGGTTAATTGAAAATGAGTGTCATGGGGTCTTTTCTGCCATTTCTGGCTTCAAATCAAAATCCTCAGTTCAGCTTCCTGAGTAGCTAGGATAACAGGCCAGCTCCATTGTACCTAATTGCCCGTTTTGAATTATAAATACCCATTTTAAATCTGTGGTTTCCAGATCATCTTTCCAACAGTAATATACATTATATTCTAGATTGTATAACTATTTACAATAATATGCTCAAGGTTGGGAAGATAGTCTTCTGGAATGCTACATCTAAATAACATAAATATTCATATATCTACTAAAAACAAAGCACGTGACCTTACAAGTTAATGTGACTTTTGCTCACCCAAGGACACAATGTTACGGTGGATCTCCAGCATTACATCTCTATACAGGGTCCTCTGAGCAACGTCCAGGTACTGACACTCCTCCCAGCTGAAGTCCACAGCCACATCATCAAATGACACTAGCTTCTGTAAGGACACATTTCTGTCAAGTAATTAGCCCTGAGTCATGAGAACACCAAGGCTGGAATTTCATTCGTCTACAGGTATGCATTTTATCTTATATAAAAATGTTTGGAGCTTGCTGTGTTATCTATACAGTGGGAGAAAGAATGATCAAAGTAGAAATGTTTGCCACTGTATTAACTTGGTAATTAAAATACAAGGTTTCCTGCTGGGAAGGTGGCTCAGTATTAGAGTGCTTGCCTTGCATATATGAGACTGGGTTTGATTCCTCAGCACCACATAAGCAGAAAAAGCCAGAAGTGGCTCTGTGGCTTAAGTGGTAGTGTGCTAGTCTTGAGCTGAAGAGCTCAGGGACAGCACCCATGCCGAGTTCAAACCCCACAGACAACAAAAATAAAAAAAAATAGTTTCCCTAATACATCAGAATACATTTCTAAGGAGATAATAATCTGGCATGACCACATTAAGTCTAGGTAGTAAAAGAGTATGTTTAGCTTACTTTGATAAAATTTCCTATGTATCAGGGTGACAATGAAGTAAACAAGAAATTTTTCTTGCATTTTCATATTCTGCCTCACTTAAAAAGTGCTCTCACATGGGGGCTGGGAAGGTGGCTCAGTGGTAGAGTGCTTGCCTTGCATGCATGAGGCCCTGGGTTCGATTCCTCAGCACCACATAAGCAGAGAAAGCTGGAAGTAGTGCTGTGGCTCAAGTGGTAGAGCACTATCCTTGAGCTGAAGTGCTGAGCAACAGTGCCCAGGCCCAGAGTTCAGGCACCATGACTGGCAAAAAAAATAAAATAAAATAAAACAACCAAAAAAAAAGTGCTCTCACATAAGCAAGCACAACACATTCAGAATATTATATCGAATATATACCATATTCATCAACCTACGAAAAGCAGTGTTCATGTGAATGTAAAAGAGAGTTAACAATACTCAAGAAAGTAGCTAATGACTGATTTGGACATTTTAAGATTTGACTTAGCACATAAAAATATTTTTGTTAACTGTTTCTGTTATTAAAATTTTTTACAGTAGCATTGACTTTTATTTATTCATGTTAAGTCACCTGAAATGATATCTGCTGCATTTAATGCTCATTACTGTAAATGGCTGAATAAACCCAGGGATGCCCAATATCTCATGGTTATATTCAACACAGCCTCATTACGACTCCCACAACAGTACTTTATTTTGTAAACTATAACCCACTATTACTCCCTTTTCCCCTCCCCCCCAGCTTCAAATGCACATGATAAAGAGGTTTAGTTAGGGAATGTACATGGAAAATAATAAAAACAGCTTTCCATTCACAAAATATATTCCCATACTGATTAACTCAGGCAGCTAACTGGTTTATGAAACTTTATTGAAGAAAAATAAATCAATTACTAGCAGAGCTATCAATCACTTCTCCAGTAATACCTTGCATCATTTATTCAGTGCTATATTAAGCAGTGTATTGGAAGACAGTTTAACTAATAGCCTCCTAAGATTTAAATGAAAATTAGAAAATGTTTGACACCCTATTTTGAAATACAAAGGGTGTTTGACTTCTAATTTCCATTCTCTGGAGAAGAACAGCTCACTTCTTTATTGACCTGTATAAAATACACCACATTTTCTGTTCTGCTGATACTATAAATTCAATATCAATTCTCCAGCCACATCAGTTAGGAGCATAAAGTACATGTAACCTCAAATCTCTAACAGTGGAAGGCTTCAACAAGAATGGATGCTGCTAGAATGTTGGTTCCTTTGATGTGACAACTGAGAATACAGCTCCCGCCCCCTCAGGTGGCTTCTTCATCACGTTAGAGTAGTGAGGAATGGTTTGGTTTCATAATCAGGTTAAGAGTGAATATAGGTTGGGTGGGGGTTGGGGGAAGGATGGGAAAGGATGGGAAGGGGAAACAAAGGAGGAGGCTACAATGCTTGATAAGAAATGTATTCATTATCTTGCCCATGTAATTGTAACCCCTCTGTACAGTATTTTCACAATGAAAAAAAGAAAAGCACAAAAAAAAGAAAAAAAAAGAGTGAATATAGGAAGTAGAGCTGTAGCTCAAGTGGTAGAGGGCTATCCTTAAGCTGGAGAGCTGAGGGACAGCACTCAGGCCCAGAGTTCAAGCCCCATGACTGACAAAAAAAAAAAAGTGAACATACTGGCTGTATAATACAAATGCTGAACTTTAAAAAAAAATTTGAGTCTTGGGCAACTGCTTTCTTGAAACTACAGTTTCTAAAAGCAGTTATTGTCCAAAGCTGGAAAAACTTAAGTCTACTCAGATGAGAATGTAAATGAATGGAGGGAGGGAGCTAAGTGAAAAATAAAATTTAAAAGAAAAGATGATGTCTGATAGGGGAGCAGCCAGATAAGAAATCAAAAAAGGAACAGTAGTTTCAAGTTCATTCCAGCTATAATGCAGGTTATTCTGACTTTTAGGTAGCATCACATGACATACTTTTGATTCTATTCCCGAGATACTCTGTTGTATTTGTCTCTGTCTGTTTTATTGTCCGTGCAATCTCTGGCACTAGGAGGTCATCTAGGATCGGATCACATAGCAGTGAATAAATGGATAAACAAACTTTAGAAATAGTTAAAGCAGGAGACCACTGTGACCTTAGAATATCAAGACAAATACTGTCAATATTGTTAATATTTGGATGCTAAATTCTTGTTGTAAACGCAACCTCAGGTGGTTTGTTGGGTAGGCTGTAGGAAAATGAATTGTTAAAAAAATACACCTCCATGATATGGGCTGTCATTACATAACAGAATATAAGAGAACATTATTCCTTATTAATCCATTTCAACACCATACTCTGTGCTTTTCTCCTGGCTCCTCACTATCAAAGGATCTGTCCCAAACTCTTGATTATCCAGGTGGCTGGGGAAAGACTATCTTCTTCTTACACTGGCTTTCCCAGACACAGGCACAGAGGGCCAGGGGTCCGTGGAGCAGTGGCCTCAGCCTTCTCCCCATGCAGCAGCTGATGCTTCCCCAGCCTGAAGAAATTCTAATGATTGAAATGTGGTCATAGATACCCTGATACTTCCTTCCTCTGTAAGAACTGCTACATGAACTTTTGTGAACATTGCATACCTCCTACAGTAAGAAATTTAGGTGGCAGAGGAATAAAATGTTCCTTGACTACAATTGCATTTTATCAGTCCTTTACTGAAGGATGGAGGCAAAGGGCAAAAGGCTTATGGAACATTAAAAAATGACCAAAAAAATGTGAAATATGACCACAAGCACAACAGAGTATAAAAAGGATAAAAAGTGATGCTACCTAAAACCTACAGAAGAAAATTTTAAAAGGTGAAATGAAATATAGTACTAATTTGTTTTGCAGAGGCTAAAAGGAAAGTCTTTTGATTCCCATTTTGAACCCCATTACAAAGGAAGAATGGCCAACAATCATCCTACCAATCCAGCCATGTGTGACAATACCAGTGGTGAATGCTGACTAGCACACAAAAAGGAAATATATGTGTAAAGTATTGAAAGAAAATAATCTTCAATAGATAATCCATTGGGTAGAGGAACTCTTCAGAAAATGTAGATAGGAGATATTTAAATGGAAAGATAATTCATTAATAACACATCTGCCTTTTAAGACTGTTACAAAAAATTATCCTGCTTCAAAAGAATAAGATGCCAACATGCATGTACACATAGGACAAGGTCATTAAAAGGAAATCTGTAGAACATATGTTAGGTTTTAGGTAATCTTTCTGAAATGATTCATGGAAGAAAAACTAATTTATTAAGATTCAATATACAAATGCACAAGTGTATTATACACAAAGTATTTGCACTAGGCATATGTATCAATTAATACTTTACTTGCTTGGTAAATATGAAGGCCTGAGACCAAAGAATTCTACCAAAAGAAAATAAAAAGACAATAAATTTAGGGCTGGGAACATGGCTTATAAAGAGTGCTTGCTTAGCATGCATGAAGTAATGGTTTTGATTCCTCAGTACCACATGAACAAAAAAAGCTGAATGTGGTGCTGTGGCTCAAGCAGTGAGTGCTAGACTTCAGGGAAAGAAGCTTAGAGAGAATGAATGCCCAGTTACTGAGATCAAGGAACTGTGCAAAAAAGGCCACAGAATTGTAATTTTTTAATCTTCCATTACTATTGGAAAAGTAATACTCCTCTAATTTATAAACATCAGGACAAAACATCAGCAGTACATACATATCACTGGCATTATTTCAAACTAAATGCTGTTTATAAAGTACTGAAGTATTAATTTTACGAAGACCAAAACAATGAGAGTAATTCTCAAGACAAACTTCCTAGAAAAAAATGAGATATAAAGCTAGGTTATAAACACATTACAGTTAAGTAATATATTTCTAAAAATCGATGAGTGAAATAAACACAGGGAAATTAGTATGGATATGGGAGAAATGTACATTATCACTATGTTTTATAGGCTATTAAAAGCAGTCACTTTGTTACTTCACCTTTGAACTAAAAGCAAATGCTTTTAACTATGTATGATCTATTCACAGGTATATTTTCTGGAGGGTGGGGGAAAGTCATAGAACTCCAGGGAAACAGGGAAAAAGTACAGCAGTGGAATTCATTAGACACTAATGAAAATAAACTATACAACTCATGATTAGGGAAGGGAGGGAGGAATTGTGAAAATAAGGAAAGGAAGACCCTCTGTGAAAGGGAATATACTCATTACCTGATATGTAATTGTAATCTCTCTGTATCTCTATAACAATAAATTAAATTAATTATAAAACAATCCTTCCATGTAGTTGTGCTAGCCTACACTGTTTGCTTAGTGAAGAAAATATACCAGTTAGAATAGTTACAACTATTAGAAATAAAATACAAGGCTTAATTTGAAATGTGAAATATTGGAATTGAGGGTGAATATTAATTCTATATAAACCAGTAACAATAACCTTGTTTTAGTATCAAATTAACTGTTAGTATTAAATGTTCAGGTAAGAAAAAAGCAAATCAAAACAAGTGCTCTAGCTCAAGACTGTTATCAGACCCTAGCTACTCAAGGAGGCTGAGATCTGGAAGCCAGCATTGTAGACAACTCAAATTCATTTGAAATTTTGGAGTTGAGGTTGAATATTAATTCCACATAAGCCAGTAACAGTATGTGCTGGTAAGAAAAACAAAAACAAGAGCTTCAGGAACGAGAATGTATCCTAGTTATTAAGGAGGCTGAGGTCTGGAAGCAGCCTTGGTGGACAACTCAAATTAAATAGCTAATAACAGGTTGGAGGCATGGCTTAAATGAGCGTGTCAACAGTGATTGAGGAAGCTGACTGACTGAGTTCAAGATCTAGTACTAGCACAAGAAAGCATGGTTGGGGCTTTGACACTAATTGTGACAACACAGTAAGTCCTCAGACATAAAGAGAAATGAAAATGAGTGGAGTGGGGAGAGGAGAGAAAAGGGGCAGAGAAAAGAAGAGCTGACAAGACAGTAGTGGAAAAAAGGGAAAAAGAAGGGAAGGGAAAGGAAAAGAAGAGAAGAAGGGAGGAAAGTTTCATGACATTAGACTTGACAGTGACTCCTTTGATAGGACACCAAAAGTGTTTGATACTAAACAAAATCAAATTTAGTGCATATAATTAAAACATTGTATATCAGAAGGTGTGATGAACAAGGAAGAGAAAGCATAGTATTAGTTTTTCTCTAAATAGATTACTAACCAAAGTGAATTAAAAACATAAAACAACGGGGCTGGGAAGGTGGCTCAGTGGTAGAGTGCTTGCCTTGCATGCCTGAGGCCCTGGGTTTGATTCCTGAGCACCATATAAGCAGAAAAAGCCGGAGGTGGTGCTGTGGATCAAGTGGTAGAGTGCTAGCCTTGAGCTGAAGAGCTGAGGGGCAGCACCCAGGCCCAGAGTTCACATAAAACAAAATCCTATAATTAATCATCCCCCCACAACACAAAATCTAATTTAAAAATGGAAAAAACTGAAGAGACTTTTCTAAAAAGTATACAGGTAGCTCATTAAATATAAAAAAGTTCAATGTCAATAGTTATTAGAAAAATTCAAATCAAAATGAAATATCTACTTCTTCATACACACTTTTATTAAACAAAAACAAAAAAGTTTCCAAAGTCTAACAACTGTTGAGAAAGATGTGAAAACAAAGTGAATTTTGATGCATTTCTGGCAGGAATGTAAAACAATCAACGATGGTATGGAGACTTCTAAAAGAACTAAATATAGAATTACATAGGAATATGGTCTAGGGGCTGGGAAGGTGGCTCAGTGGTAGAGCACTTGCTTGCATGCCTGAGGCCCTGGGTTCGATTCCTCAGCACCACATAAGCAAAAAAAAGAAAGAAAAAAGAAAGAAAGAAAGAAAGGAATATGGCCTAGCACTTCTATTTCTAGATTTATACCAATGGAAGTGAAAGCAGGGACTAGAACAATTATTTGGAGAATCACTACACAACAACTACTCACAATAACCAAAAGACAGAAGCCTGGAAAGAATAGATAAATGTGTTTAACAGGAAGAAAACTTTAATACATTTTACAGCAGGGATAAATCTTGAATACAATAAGCTAAATAAAATACACCAGGCATCAAGTATCAGCCATGGTATGATTTCCCTTACTGCTCTTCCATGGATCAACAAACACATAGACCCAGTAATATAATGGTTCCAAAGACTGGTAGGAGCTGTGTATTTAATGATTTTTACAGCTTCATTTATGGAAGGTAAAAAATGCTGTAGAAGGATGGAAGGCATGACCATAAAACAATGTGGCCATATGTAATGGTTTAATGTAGCCAAAAAGGATGGAATATACCTATACTCCCTGAATTTGGGATTACCAGCCAGCCTAGGCTACATAAAATTTCAAGAGCAAGCTAGACTACATAGCAAGACCTGTCTTCAAAGGGAATACAGAAAAATCAAACCATAAGAAAAATGTCAATTCTAAGAGCCACTGCAGCAAAGGAAAATTTGTAAGAAAAACTAGTTCCCAGACACAGCATTCGAAGAAAAGTAAAAAGTGAGAGACAGATGGAGGGAAGACAGGCTGGGAGAAAAAAAAATACAGAAAGAAAAATAGATACATAAAGAAAGATACAAATAAGCAAAGCTAGAGAGCAGAAAACAAAGATTGAAACAGAAAATAGTAGGGGGGTGGGGAATCCTGTGAGGACACCTTAGAAAAAAATAGAGGGATTTCTAGAAAAATCATAGACCATATCATTGCCTATAGCCTAAGTTTCAAGTAAGAAAATGACCATGAAGCAGTCCAATAAGGTATGAAGAGTAATTTAAGTACATATTGCTTACTCAGTCCTCTAAAACATTCAAAGACTTCATTAAGACAGTTCAATGTTATTCATGAGGACGGGATCTCTGACAAGTTGCTAGGGAACCTTTATCTTCCATGAGATGTCACCTCCTCTAGGTTATTGAATCACATCACAGTGTGACTACATTTTCTCACATAAGAAAAACTAGAAACAAGCTGAAGGAAATCTGCACTTAACATAGACAGAATGTCAGATTTTATTAAAATATGCTAAACTTAATAGCCATCTTTATGGGATTTATGAACATGTTCCTGAAGCTGAATCTGTTTTTCTGTTTTTAAATCTTGGACACCTTTAAGTTCATAAGATGGAATGTAATACAAAATGAGAAATAAAATGCAACTCACCAGAGAATCTTTCATTCTTTCTTGCTGTTGACAATGAACAGAAGATTCAGGAAGCATGGCTGGGAGAGAAGGCAAATGAGGTAGTCAGGAAAGAACCTGTGTGATTTTCCTGAAATTTTCCTCCTCAAAATATTATACATGGGAGGAAAGGCCTTCTTATGGGAGAAGAATTTTTTATGTATCAAGTAAAGCATCAAACTCTCCACTAAAGACAAATCCACAGTCCATTAGTTGCTAGATATTGTTAGCCCAGTAAGATTATTTCCCATAGCTAAGCATGCTCCTTCCCCTTTCCACATTGGCATGCTCCCTTCCTGGTCAACACTAGGCCCATTAAGGAAAGGCAGTTAATAATCAGCCTCCCTCCAAGCCCCCTTTACCTTGAGATGGTACTCTTCTGAGGTAGTTACCACCATATAAGGCAGCAAGAACTCCCTAGAGTGACCTTAAGGTCTGGGCAGATGCAGAGCCCCTTATCTACTATTTGGACAGCAGCCATAAATCCTAGTCCACCATGATGGATCCCTTGGTCCACATGTCCACACTGGGATCTCCACCTCCTAGCCCCTCGTTATATAGGTCACCTCAAACAATAGCCGGTACTTCTTCTCACTCTTCACTTGTGAGGTCTTGCCAGTTTCACTGCTGTCAATAAAACTTTCTTTGTTCTTTGTACCTGGATGTTTGCATGGTTTTCTGGCAAAGTCTAATATACCCTAACAGATAATACAAAAGCAATTCATTTCTCTGTTAATGTACATACAGAATTCATAAAAACTGATGTTCCTACAAAAATAATTGAATAATCAAAAAGTCACATCTTCACTAAAACTAGCTATTACTCAAACACACTTAGAGATGTATGATCTATTATTCTACTAATGCAAAGATATCCTAGGACTCCACTGAGCATTTGTATTCTAACATTCATTTACATATTTAAACACCATGGAGAACACGAATATTGTGACTCAGTATTTTTCACCTAAATTTATAGAGGGAAAATGTATACAACACATATTTTTTGTGTTATAATGTTTCAATGATGATTGTCAAATGGCACATTTCCTTGTATCCAAATACTCAGAGCATCCTCATCAGGGCAGAGAATCAAGGACAGTTATGACTCCTGGAGAGTTGTCAGATTGTCTGAAGAACTTTTGGGCTTTCAGTGACCTGGAAGGTAAATTAAAAAGGCTTAGGGACAGGCACTGGTGGCTCATGCATGTAAACCTCGCTGAATCAGGAGGCTGAGATCTAAGGATCATGGTTCAAAGACAGCCTGGGAAGGAAACCAAGTGGAATCTTATCTACAATTGACTACCAAAAACCTGGATATGGAGCTGTGGCTCAAGTGGCAGAGGATGAGTTTTGAGCCAAAAAGCTCAAGGGCATCATCCAGATTTGAGTTCAAACCCTAGGAATCACACACACACACACACACACACACACACACACACACACACACACACACACACACACACACACACACATAACACACACACACACTCGATAGATCTGTCAGACAGTGACTCTCATTTACATGCCTATGTCCCTTCAATGCACTTCCATGGAGACTGAAGGAATGCTGGGGAAGAGGGATATACCCAGTGAAGACAGTATGTGGACAGAGAAGAATAGACAGCAATGAAGGAGTGATGCTTCCTCAAGGTTTCCAGGAAGTCCATGAAATGATTATACATAAGGTGTACGATGTTCCAGGGGATCAGCAGCAGAAGAAAAGGATAACAGGGTGATATGGGGTTCTGTGCAAGCCTGAACTTGGAGAGCCTTGAGTTGCAGTGAACAATCTCCTCCTGCTGCCCTAATCCATTTGGTCATCCGTCTATTTTGCTTTCTCCTCTAAAGAAAGCCACAGGTGTTCAGTGCTGAGGAGCAGAGCCATGGAAATGGTAAAAGGGTCAGAGAACGTTGCTCAATGGGCATCATTGGCACCCACCAAAGCAGCAGGGGCTCTGAATCTACACCAGCCATCCTTCATGGCCTGCATGCAGAGGCCAAAGAGAACAGAGAGACCATAGGAAAAAATTGTGCATGTGTGCCAATTCTGGGGCTTGAACTCAAGGTCTGAGCCCCCTCCTTGATCTTTTGTTTAAGGCTAGTGATCTACCACTTGAGTGACACCTCCATTTCTGGCTTTTCAAAAGGTGGTTAATTTGAGATAAGGGCCTCACAGACTTCCCTGGCCAGGCTGGCTTTAAACCTTGATTATCAGATCTCAGCTCCCTGAGTAGCTGGGATTATAGATGTGAACCACTGGTCCCTGGCTTAGGAAGGAATCTTAATCACACTCAATCTTCTAAGTATTGATTAGTGGTATGTACTGTCACTTCTGCACAATGCAAGAATGTTTTTTCTGGTCCTGGGGCTTAAACTCTTGATCTGGGTGCTATCCATGAGTTTTTGTTCTCAAGGCTAGCACTCTACCACTTGAGCCAAAAAGCTCCACTTCCAGTTTTACAGTGGGTCATTGGAACTCAGAGTCTCACAGGGACTTTCCTGCCCAAGCGGGCTTTGAACTGTGATCCTCAGATCTCAGCCTCCTGAGTAGTGAGGATTACATGCATGAGCAACTGGTGCCCAACTAATGAAAGAATTCTGGAGACAGTAAGTAAGTGAGGAAAAATAACTGCTGTTAAAAGGTAGAGCCTGTCACAGTGCTCACACAGTAGCTACGATTACAGACATGAGCCATGGGCACCTGACATGACATGTGTATTCTTGTTTTGGATGTAGGCATATTTGTTTTAGTAAAATGTACCTTTCTCATTGGTGGCTTAGGTCTGTTTCTTAGCTACTCAACTAATTACCAAAAGGCCAGCAATGGAGCTTAGACTCAAGTGGTAGAGCATTAACCTTGAGCAAATAAACAAAACAAAACAAAAACAAACAAACAAAAAAAACAGCTTATGGAGAGTACTCAGGCCCTGAGTTCAAGCCCCAGGACCATTAGACACAGACACAGACACACAGAAACATATTGCAAATGTACTCAGAACACCACTATTCTACAAACAGAAAAACTTGGGCCCCCCCAAAAAAAATGGCTGGGAGCTGGTACCTCATACCTGTGATCCTAGCTACCCAGCAAGCTGAGATCTGAAGATTACAATTCAAAGACAACCTGGGCAGGAAAGTCCATAAGACTCTTATCTTCAATTAACCACCAGAAAACCAGAAATGGAGCTATGGCTCTAGTGGTAGAGTAGCAGTCTGGAGCCAAAGAGCCCAGGAACAGTGTTCAGATACTGAGTTCAAGCTTGGCCAGTGGTGAGCAGAAGAGCCACAAGCAAGCACATCTCCTTCAGTGAAAGGCCCTCTGGCAATCCATAAATCCAGCTAGGTCCTGCTGATCCTGTTTACTGGATTAGTTGACTGAATAACTCTATAAACAACATCCCCCCCCCCTGTGACTTACAGAGCTGCTCTGGAAGGCCCCAAGGTCTGACTGATGTGGACCCCAAGGGAGGGTTAACAACTGTTGTCTAAGCCACTCAGCTTGCAGAGATGATCAGTTCTGCCCTTTCCATTGGGCAGAGCCACTCTACACCCAGTTTTGACCCTCTTCTGCATCTTGCAGGCTCCATTCAAGGCAAAAAGTTCTGGCTAAAAATGTACAGAATACCACTGAATGAGACACTCAGCCCAAGGTTGCCATCTTCACTCAAATGAACTATAAAGCTGACTTTAATAGGTGAACTTGGTAATAAATTATCCTAGTCGTACAGACCTGGCCGCTGGAACACAGAACAAATGATTGGCCAGAGACAAGATCACAAAACTTGAATCTTGGCCATACAAACGTCTCAATCCAAATTCAGTAGTGAATATGAGACTCAAATCCAGGCACTCTCCTCACCAGACAGAGCCATGTTCTTAATCACACCTGTGGGTGTTGTTGATTCCTTGGTACAGGAATATGATGGGATGACAAAGGCCACACAAATGGAGTATTATTTGAGGGTGAGCTTTGCTAAAAGATAACAGCCCCAGCTCTGGCATTTACTAACTTGTGACATCATAGACAAGTCATTTTAATTTTTTTGCCTCTGTTTCTACATCGGTGAAATGGAGATAATCAGAGCCCCTTCCCTCATAGAAGAGCAGGTCTCCAGCAAGGTGCAGGGGCTCCTGCCTGTAATCCTAACTACTCAGGAGGCTGAGATCAGAGGATTGAAGTTCAAGGCTAAAGAGCAGCAAAGTCTGTGAGACTCTCATCTCTAATTAATCACCAGAAAACCAAAAGTAGTACAGTGGTTCGAAGTGGTAGAGAACTAGCCTTAAGCAGAAGAGCTCAGGGTCAGTGCCCAGGCACTGAGTTTAAGCCTGATAACCAAAAACAACAAAAAAAAATGAGCAGGCCGGGAGCTGGTGGCTCACGCCTGTAATCCTAGCTACTCAGGAGGCTGAGATCTGCGGATCACGGTTCAAAGCCAGCTCAGGGAAGGAAAGTTCATGAGACTCTTATCTCCAATAAACCACTAGAAAACCAGAAGTGGTGCTGTGGCTCAAGCGGGTAGAGCACTCGCCTTAAGCTGAAGATCACAAGGATAGCGCCCAAGCCCAAGGTTCAAGCCCCATGACTGACAAAAAAAAAAAAAAAGAGCAGGTTCCACTCATGAGTTTAAGATAGTATATTGAGATCAAAGCCAGCCATGGCAGCTAAATCTGAGAGATTAATCTCCAATTAACCTGTAAAAAGCCAGAAGTATAATTGTGGCTCAAGTAATAGAGGGCCAGATCTAAGCAACCTACCCACTGCCTTTGTTCCAACTTGACACAGGCCAAGCACAAAGGGTCCAACAACAGATATTTGGTGATGAGAAACTGAATGAGTGAACTTTACACCTCCTGCCAACCTTTCTTGTCCAGCCCCTCTCTGGCTGCAATGTTAATTATTCTCTCATTGTGTGAAAATAAGTATAGCATAAAACATGCTATACGAACCAAGTATACGTATACACTTCAGTGGCTTTAAGTACAATCACATTTCAAGCAACCTCACTGATATCAACTTCTAGAACTTTCTCAGTATCCCAAACTGAAATTGGGTACCTATTAATTAGCAGTACCCATCCATGCCTTTTCCCAGGCTCTGGAAACCCACCATTCTACTTCCTGAGGTTGAGAGGAGAGGATTGCAGTTCAAAGCCAGCCTGGGCAGGCAAGTCTGACACCCTTATCTCCAATTAACAAGAAAAAAATCAAAAACATAAAACAGAAATAGAGATGGTGCTCATCTGGTAGAGCACCAATTGTGAGGGGAAAAAAGCAATAAAAAATATGAGGTGGGGCTGGGGATTTAGCTCTTGGAGAAGCCTGTCCTGACAAGTACAAGGTCCTGAGTTCCATCCCCACCTCTGACTTGACAACAACAATAACAACAACAAGTAGTACACAAACTATTTATGCCCAGAGGCAAGTTTACGATAAAAGATAATCACTACCTCATCCTTCTTTATAAATATGAGCTGGGTGCTGTTGGCTCATATCTGTAATCCTTGCTGCTGCTACTCAGGATGCTGGGGATCACAGTTCAAAGCCAGCCTGGGCACAAAACTCCATGAAATTCTATCTTCAGTAAATTACTCAGAAAAAGCTGGAAATAGAGCTGTGGCTCAGTGGTAGCCTTGAGAAAAAGACTCTCATGGATATGTCCCTAGCCCTGAGATCAAGCCCCAGCATCAACAAAAACAAAATAGAATACGAGGTCCTGTGTTTAGGCAACTGCACAAGTACATACAGACACACAGACACAGAGTACAGTGCCAGCCCCAACCTGACTAACTAAATCCAAGTCTCTGGGGCTGCCTCCAGGTGGTTTGCATCTTAGCCAGCTAAGCCAGGTGCTGGTGGCCCACATCTGTTATCCTAGCTATTCAGGAGAGGCCAAGATCTGAAAATCATGGTTCAAACCAGTCTGGGCAGGAAAGTTCATGAGACTCTTATCTCCAATGAGCCACCTAAAAACCTAGAATTACAGCTGTAGCTCAAGTGGTAAAACTGAGCAAAAAAGCTCAGTTTATAGTACCCAGGCCATGATTTCAAGCCACAGCCGGCACTATAAAGTACAGAAAGACCCACCAGTTAGTAAGCAAAAGAGCACAACTGCATTCACTCCAACACCAGTCTCTCCATGGCTCATATAGGTGGAAAAGAGAGAGCATTTATTTGTGCCAGTGCTGGTGCTTGAAGTCTGGGTCTGTGTGCTATCTCATAACCTTTTCTCTCTAGGCTGATGCTCTACCACTTTAGCCACAGCTCACTTCCAAGAGAATGAAAGTTAAATTAAAAGGCTGTACATGCCCAATAATTAGATACCCTTGGGCACAATTCCAGGAAGACCAATGGTAATCTAGCTCTTAGACAAGTTCAAACCCCACAGAACCCTAGTTTCCTTACAGGTTTCTGGAATGAGAGTCCTACAAGCACCTAGAATTGCCAGCCATAGCACAGTACTCTTAAAGTCAACAAGAGTAACTTTGTGTTTCAGTTTGGTTTTATTTTGTGGACTGATCCTAGGGCTTAAACTCAGGGCCTGGATCCTGACCCTGAGCTTCTGTGCTCCTGAGACTTGAGCCATAGATCCACTTTGTGGCTTTTTGGTAGTTAATTGGAGAGCAAAGTTTCAGACTTTTCTGCCAAGGCTGTTTTTGAATCATGAGCTCAGCTCTCAGCCTCCTGAGTAGCTAGGATTACAGGCATGAGCTACTGGTGCCCAGCTAACTAATTATCTTCCTTTATTAACTAGCACTCTGGTAATCCATAAGGCCAGGGCCCACTGAGAGACCCTGGAGCTAGGCTCATACCTAGGACCCATCACCCTGAAGTGGGGGTGAGCTTCTCTAGAGGCTCCTGAACCTCCCCTCTGCCAGCTCCATTACTCCAGGATAAGGCCAGACCTGTTAATCATCCCTGCTGAGGAGAGTTTAACCCTGCCTGCAGGCCCTGGGCTAGTGTTAGCAGCCCTGGTTACCAGCTTTCCTTCAGTTCCCATATGAAGTTGGGAAAGAGGAGAGGTCTCAAAGAGAGATTCAGGCTAGGTTATCTGTGGCTCACCTCCTTTCCCCACTCCACTGCACATGCTACAGAGGCTCCCTCCATTCCCAGTTCCATTGTGGTTGTTAGGAAGCAACAGTTTCATTTAAGTCTTTGTCTTTCTTACTCTGACAACATGTATGAAATGCAGAGGGTCTGGCATATGCAAAATACAGAAGACACATAACCCACTCACACAATTCAAACACTGACAAGGGCAATTAACTGCTACAGGATGTACTTTTAGCTGCCAAGTTAACCTCAAGGTATTAACTAGAGCATTTGCTAATCTCCATTTGATTAGCCCTAGAACAAAGAGCCCTCTGTACTCAAGACACCAGAATGGCCAGAGACCAGCCAGAGACTGAGGAGAAAGGAAAAGCATCAACCTCAAAAATTCAGCCTCTTGGGCTGGAAAGGTGGCTCAGTGGTAGAGCACTTGTCTTGCATGCATGAGACCCTGGGTTCCATTCCTCAGCACCACATAAGCAAAAAGAACAAAGCTGGAAGTGGTGCTATGGATCATGTAGTAGAGTGCTAGCCTTGAGCTGAAGAGCTGAGGGACAGCACCCAGGCCCAGAGTTCAGGCCCCATGACAGGACCCCCCCCCCAACAAAAAAAATTCAGCCTCTTCCTTTGAGGCCAGCCAACAGTCAGTCAAGTCAGATCCTGATATACAAATTACCCACTTCTTATGGGACCAGGAAAAATCACATAAGCAAATCTGAAATGCCCTACTATAGGAAGCAATTTAAGTATCCATAGACTTGCTAGGAGATAAGGGAGTTGGAATGATGTGAGGGAGCAGTCAAAGCCAGGTGCCAATGGTTCACACATGCCATCCTAGCTACTCAGGAGGCTGAAATATGAGAATCCTTGTTCTAAGCCAGTGAAATCTGTACCACTTATCTCCAATGAACCACCAAAAAGCCAGAAGTGGAGCTGTGGATCAGGCGGCAGAACACGGGCCATGAGTGAAAAACACTAAAGGACAGCACCCAGGCCCTGAATTCAAGTCCCAGGATCTGAACACATGAACACACACGAACACACACACACACACACACACACACACACAGAGAAATGCAAATTTAGCCTAATGCATGTACACAGGTACAGGTACATGATTAAGTTTCAAAAAGGCAATAACAAAAATGATCACAATTTGGAATGGAAAAAATACCAAGTCCCGTCAATTCAGAGGAGAGGAGGAAGGCATGTGGCATTCTACCCTCAAGGAATTGTGCTTTGGGACATTTCGGGGGATCCTTCCACCAGGACACCTCCATATCCTGGAGAGGTAAAGGTGGCAAGTTCCTCAAGAACCAGAAACTCACCTTTCACCCTATCCAAGGCACCTGAAGCTCCAAGAGGATCTCTGCACTCACTCCCCAAGGAATCCACAGGAGCTGAGAAAAAAAATAGGAATGGGGAAAGCCAAATAGGGAGAGGGGAGCAGGGGGGCCTAGGGGCCCCTGTGCAAATGGTAAAATGCAAAAGGGACTGACCTGAGCAGAAACAACAGGATCAGGTGAGGTGGGGGGGAGGGGGATGAGGGAGGAGAGCAGAGATGAGGAGAGAACCAGTCCTACAGAAGGCATCACACCCTGGGACACAGGGTTCTCCCCAGAAAGAGAACATTGGGAGGTCAGGGGAGGAGAGAGGGCAACAGAAAGGAGGACTGACTGTAAAGCATGGAAATTTGAAATAAGAGTCCCAGACTGGCGCACCAAAGGCCCTGGGTTTTATTTCTGACTCAATTGAGTGGACACATTTTCATCCTCAATTTGCCCCATCTGGGGAAAAAAAGCGGGGAAAAGTGCAAATGTTCCCCCCTGCCGCCTCTGAGGACTCCAACAGGAGGAGAAGGAGCAAGAAGGGGCAGCAGAAAAGTATTTGGAGAAGAGGGAAAGCATTATTCCATGCTGCACCGGACCGAGGCACTCACCTGACAGCCGCTAGAAACAGCACTTTTTCTGAACCCCCCACAGGTGCCACCAAGCTGCCTCTCCTGGTACAAAGCCCACAGCCCCACATTGGGCAGGAAGACCAGGGCCACCAGTACCACCGCCTGAAAAAGCCCCTTCAGAGCCCGGCAGCCCTGCACCGCACTAGCTGTGTTGTGAGCTATCCCTGAAGCCACACTTGGGAATATAAAATATTGGAGTCTTTATTACACAGTTAACTGGCTGCAGGCCGCCCATTGTTACAAAGGCCCACAGCCCCCCAAATACACATAACACAGCTAGCAAACATGCTAAAGAGGAAAGAAATAAAAACAATACCAACAAGGCAATTCAGCTTCCATGGAGATCTGAATGACCAACTAGGGAGACACATGTGGCAAGACTTAAGCTGATCCGGGCCTAAAAAGATCAGAGCACGGGCAGATCCACCAGAAATTCCCAGTCCCAGGCACTGGACTGACAGGTTCAATAACCTATCAGCCAAGTGCTCACCCCAGGGATCCGGACACGCCCATCATCTGGCCTAAAGAGATCAGTTCACGGGGCAGAGCCACAGGAAATTCCCAGTCCCAGGCATTGGACTGACAGGTTCAATCACCTATCAGCCAAGTGCCCACCCCTGCCTCCAGGGATCCGGGCACGCCTCTCATCTGGGAGGATGGTTTTCCTCCCCCAGCATGAAGACTATATGACAGACTCTACAATCACCATGTGGCCAATATGGACAGTCAGACCTGACCTCCTTAGTCCATCCGCATGTCCACTTGGTGGCAGCGGCAACAACTAACCAAACCCAAGACAGCAATGGCGCTGTCCCACTCCGACTCTATAGCACTTTCCACTGCTGCCTGCTCATTGGGCATTGGTGCTCATGGTGCATTTTGGTGCAGTTGGAGTGCACTCCAGGATCTGATCCCTGCCTCCTATGCTTCTGTGGTCACTGGAGTCGAGGTCTTTGGGCTTTGCAGATAGTGGCGGAGCCTTGCCTTTGCTCAGCCCCCGGGGTCTGGGGCTCCCCTGAAGGCTTGGGTCACCTTGGCTCCAGTGCACATTCCTGGGGATGATGCACAAGAGTTAATGAAATGGGGGGAAGTAGTAACTCATGCCTGTATGCCTAGCTACTCGGGAGGCCGCGATCTGAGGATCAATCTCTGAAGCCAGCCTGGCAGGAAGTCCATGAAAGTGTTATTTCCAATAAAGACTCAGAAAAAGCCAAAAGCAGGGCAGGGCTGTGGCTCAAGTGGTAGAGTACTAGCCTTAAGCACAATGAGGGTCAGGAACAGACCCAGGCCCTGGGGTCAACCCACAGGGCTGGCCAATAAAAATAATCAAACCTCTCCTGTCTTTTCTGCCCTTCCTTGTCAGCCTAGGGCTGGCTTTGTGTGCTCACTCTGCCACAGTGCTGTTGCACCCAGAAAGCTTGCTCTTTCTCGCACTGACCGACTCATTCTCCACTCGAAGTTGAATTTTTTTTGCGCAAGGCTGATATTCTACTGTTGAGTCCCACCTCTACTTCTGACTTTTTGGTATAATTGGGTTAAGAGCCCCAGAGATTTTTCTGCCTAGCCTGGCTTCAAGCCTCCATCCTCAGTTCTCAGCCCACTGAGAAGCTAGTATTATGAATGTGAGCCATGGGTAACCAGCAAATTTTACTTTTATTTATTTATTTTTACTATTGTTTAACTATGGATGTGGAAACATAAATTGTCATTTTTTATATCTGGTTTATTTCACTTACAATATTTTAAAGATTCATTCATGTAGCATGGGTCCGAATGCCATTCCTTTTTAAGACTGAATAGTATTTCATTGGATGCATAGATCATATTTTGTTTATTCATTCATGGACATTTGGGTTGCTCCTACTTTTCCACTACTGTGAGTGATGCGATGACTAATATTATACTTCTTTTGTATTGGGCACACTGCTGTAACAGAGTAGCCAGAGGAGCGGCTAGAACCCCAGGTGAACTGTGGGGACTCACCAGTACTTTTCCTTCACATTAACAATCCACAAGAATCCTTACAGCCTGCGAGGCCCATATGATATGACCGATTTACACCTTTTGCTTTTCTCCTAGTTAGGCTGATCTTGCTGTTTTCCTAATTAAATAAATACCCAAGAAGTTAACAAATCAGGTAGGACCTTTGCAAATTTGCTCTGGTCTCCTCGAGAAACTTCTCTAAACCTTTGTGTGGACCTGGATACTTGAAGGCTTCTGCTTATAACCCTAGCTACTCAGGAGGCTGAGATCTGAGGATACTTGTTAAAAGCCAGACTGGGCAGACAAAGCTGACAGACTCCTATCTCCAATAAACTAGCAAAAAACCTCAAAGTGGAGGTTTGGCTCAAGTGGTAGAGGATCTGCCTTGCAGGAAAAGCTAAGCAAGGGCATGAGACCTGGAGTTCAAGCCCCCTGGCATGCATACACACACATACACACACACACACACACACACACACACGTAAAAATAAACCTTTGTGTAGTTCTCTCCATTTTCTCAGGAACAGGAGCAGAAGTTCTACCTCAGCAACCCCTTCCCTTGCCTGCTGACCTAAAATATTCATTTTCTCACTAGTTCTTTGATTTCTCCACAGACCAGGTCTCAGTTTGGGCTTCCCTCTGGAGGATGTCAGCTCCTAGGTCACAATCTATTCTATACCATCCTTATCTCTAGCAGCACCTGCTACTGTTTATTGAGAATAAACTAGAGCTCTTTCTGGACAGAAGAATTTGCAGAAAAGGTCCCCCTCTTCCCTGAGCCAAGCAGCCTAAGTAAAGCTGAGACCTGAAGATTTTAGCTCATATACTTCTCCACCTTGGGAAAGTAAACTGAGGACCTTCCCCAGCTAGGTACATTGTAGCTATTGTATTCAGTAATTACTGCTTGAGCGAAGTACAGCAGTCAAAGTCATAAAAGGAAGGAAATTATTTAGTCTCTCTCCCCTTCACCTCTCTTCAATTAGCTCCTAGAGGACTATGAAGGAAATTGGAGTTGAGGTGTATTTTGTTTTGTTTTTATCTTCCCAGAGTCACTTTTTAATCAAAGTTACAAACCAGGCCAGACTTCCCCACAATACTTTAAGAACCCAGCTTTAACCTCATGCCCTTTCATCACTTTTTTTGGGGGGGGGTTTGGTCGTGGGGCCTGGGCACTGTCCCTCAGCTCTTCAGCTCAAGGCTAGCGCTCTACCACTTGAAGCACAGTGCCACTTCTGGCTTTTTTCTTTTTGCTTATGTGGTGCTGAGGAATCGAACCCAGGGCCTTATGCATGCAAGGCAAGCACTCTACCACTGAGCCACCTTCCCAGCCCCTTTCATCACTTTTGTAATATAGGATGCACCAAACAAGGGAAAGGGCTTTTGGGATTTTATCCTCCTCCCAGAGACAAGACTACTTTCAGTGGAAAAACAGACCTGATCATTGACTGAAAGTAAATGAGAACTGATACTTTTAGACTGAGCCCTCTTATTGGGGTAGTCATGGACATTAAATGAGATAATATATAATAAAAGATTGCCTTGCTGTGGTGGCTCACATATGTAATCCTATCTACTCAGGAAGCTGAAGTCTGAGGACTGGGGCTTGACTCAGGGCCTGGGCCCTGCCCTGGAGTTTAAGGCTAATGTTCTACTACTTGAGCCACAGCTTTTTAGAGTAGTTTATTGAAGATAAAAGTCTCATGGAGGGCTGGGAAGGTGACTCAGTGGTAGGGCGCTTGCCTTGCCTGCCTGAGGCCCTGGGTTCGATTCCTCAGCACCACATAAGCAAAAAGAAAAAAGCCAGAAGTGGCGCTGTGGCTCAAGTGGTAGAGGGCTAGCCTTGAGCTGAAGAGCTGAGGGACAGCACCCAGGCCCAGAGTTCAGGCCCCACGACCGGACCCCCCCCCCCAATAAAAAGTCTCATGGACTTTAGTGCCTGGGCTGGCTTTGAAACAGGATCCTCAAATCTCAGCCTCCTGAGTAGTTGGGATAACAGGTGTGAGCCACCAGCACTTGACTCATAATGACCCCTTTAAAGCCCTCTCACCTGCACTGTTGATCTTGCTATGGTTGCTTCCCATATTTGTTTGTTTACTTGGTTGTCACTGTGCTTCCTCAAATAGATGATTGGTTGTGACTTGGGTCAGCAGCTTGTCAGCTTCTAGACTATTGTAGTTGATGAATGGTAAGTCTCTCCTCCCACTACCCCTTGCTACTTCCCTCTTTATTATTTTTTGTGTGGTCCTGTGCCTTGAACTCAAGGTCTGGGTCCTGTCCTTGAAGTTTTATTGCTTAATGCTAGCACTCAACCCCTTGAACCACAGCCCCCCCCCCATTCAGTTTTCTTGGTGGTTAACTGGAGATAAGAGTTTCACAGTCAGCCTATGCTGGTGGCTCCCACCTGTAATCCTAGCTACTCAGGAGGCAGAGATCTGAGAATCTGAGTTTAAAGCCAGTAAAGGCAGGAAAGTTCGGGAGATTCTTATCTCCACTTAATCACAGAAAGAGCCAGATGTGGCACTGTGGCTCAAGTGATTGAGTGCAATCCTTGAGCAAAAGTTTAGGGACAGTGCCCAGGCCTAGAATTTAAGGCCCAAGACTGGCAAAAAATAAAAAGGAAAGCAAGCAAGCAAACTCATAGACATTCCTGTTCAGACTTGCTTTGAATAGTGATCCTCAGATCTCTGCCCCACAAGTAGCTAGGATTACGAGCATGAGCCACCAATATCTTGGTCCCTTTTTATTTATGTATGTATTTTAACAAACTGCTTATTCATCGTCTGTGTCTTCAACCTTCCTGGTGGGATACAAAAACTTTTCCTACTAGGTGTACTTATTTGGCTTTTTTAGGGAGCTTCAATGTTGGTGCTATTCATTCTGGGACCTCATACTGATGAAGCCAAAGCCAAGGCCAAGGGTTTTGAAAGAAGAATAGATTCACCAGTCTAGAAGTGCTGGTTTATTTAAAAACACATTTTATTGATTGTGTGTGTGTGCATGACGTGTGCGTGCGTGCACAAGTGCTATGATAGTAGGGCTTGCTCTCTTGCTTAGCTTTTCTGCTCAAGTCTGGTGTTTACCACTTAAGCCACACTTCCACTTCTGACTTTTTAAAACTGGTTAATTGTCGGTAAGACTCTCACAGGCTTTTTTGCCCAGGCTGACTTCAAACCATGGTCTTTAGATCTTAGCCTCTTAAGTTGCTTGAATGGCAGGCAGGAACCACCGTTGCCTGGGTTGTTTTTAATATTCTTTAACAAACTCCTCATTCAAAGACTGGGTCTCCAATGAAATGTACAAGTCGTTATGTTGAAAATGAACATTACAACTTTGGTGCAGGTGGGGGGGGGCGAGGATTGGGTGGGGGGGGGAGGATGGGAAGGGAAAACAAAGGAGGAGGCTACAATGCTTGATAAGAAATGTACTCATTATCTTACCCATGTAATTGTAACCCATCTGTACAGCATTTTCACAATAAAAATAAAAAAGGGGGGTGGAAAGACTGGGTCTCCATTTTCCCATCTCATCATCACAAACCTTTAGTCCCCATTCTCTTCTCTACCAAGTAAGGATGATTATAATGGTGTGATTTCCAGGCTGGGAACAGACAGATCAGCTTAGCCAAAAGCAAAGCCCAAAAATCATAAGTATGAGACTTCTGGCAAAGATCCAGGAGAAAGGAGAAGGGATTGGAATGCAAGGGTTTAAGGACAATGTCTGTGAACTATGGAGGAAATGAAGGCTCAGAAGAGGGACATGACCTCTCACAGTCCCACTGGTGGCAGTGGAGAACAGGAAGAGCCTTAGTGCCTTGTACCCCAGGACTTGGCATGCCTTCAGTGAGTGGGCATTCATCTAACTCCTTGGAAATCTCCAAGAGGGCAGTGGCATTTATCAGAAGCCCCAAGATCATTCATACTGTGGCAGATGTAAGAGGCAGCAGGCTCAGATTCCATACTGTCTGTCCCTGGCTTATTCCCTTATGTTTGCCCTAGTCATCATAATAGCATTGCAGTAGATTCCTGGGACCAGAGACTGAGTGACTCAGTCAAAATAGGAGGGAGTGACAATCACCACCAATGATAGCAAGGGAGTGAAAAGTCAGGGCAGGAAGCTAGGGAGGTTGGTGGAACTGAAAAAGGGCCAAGAAGAGAGCTATAGCCAGGGGCTCATTGCTCACACCTGTTATTCTCACTACTCAGGAGGCTGAGATCACAGAATGATGGTTTAAAGTCAACCTGGGAAGAAAAATCCAACAGACTCTTATGTCCAGTTACTCAAAAAAAAAAAAAAAAAAAAAACAAAATCTGGAAGTGGAGCTGTGTCTCAAGAGGTAGAGAGCTGTCTTGAGATAAAGTCAAGTGAGGTAGATGCTGGTGGTTCACACCTCTAATCTTAGCTACTCAGGAGGCTGAAATCTGAAGATCATGGTTCAAAGCCAACCTGAGCATGAAAGTTTGTGAGACTTCTTTTTTTGAGTTATTACAGGGGGTAGGAGGGAGTCAGTACCGAGGCTTGAACTCAGGACCTAGGTGTTCCTGAACTCTTTTGCTCAAGGCTAGCACTCTACCACTTGGAGCCATAGCAACACTTCTGGTTTTCAGGTGTTTAATTATAGATAAGAGTCTCATGGAATTTCCTGTTTGGGCTAGCTTTGAACCATGACCCTCATATCTTAGCTCCCTAAGTAGCTAGGATTACAGGCATGAGCTATGAGACACTCATTTCCCTTTAATAACTAAAAAGCTGGAAGTACAGATGTTCCTCAAAAGGTAGCATGCGAGCCTTGAGCATAAACAGCTCAAGGTCAGTGCCCAGGCTCTGAATTCAAGCCCCAGGACCTGCATACATACACACCAAGGGGGTCCACTAACAGCCAGAGTGATGAAGGCCATGAAGAGAACATTCTTTCACCTGCCTAACACACTAGGACCTTGCAGAACAATCTAGAACTGTGTAGAGTGTTCTGTCTCCTCCCTTTTTGCTGTTCTCCCTTAGATTTGGATGCTGGCTCTTCCTGTTACTGAAGTCCCCATTCCTAGGCCTGTAGGAGACCCTTCCTCCAGTTCTGTCCCCAGCAACACACCAAAAACACGGCTACCAGTCAGCCACCCCCTCTATACCCCACAGCCCATGGTCATACTACCGTATCTTCCTCTGTGTGTGTGTGTGTGTGTGTGTGTGTGTGTGTGTATGTGTATGTGTGTGTGTGCTTGTGTGTATATGTATGCACAGGTGCATGTGTGCATGTTCATCCTGGGAATTGAACTTAGGACCTGCACATTGTCCCTCAGCTTTTCTACTCAAGGTTATCTCTGTATCTCTTGAGGCACAGCTCTGCTTTCAGCTTTTTGATATCTAATTGGAGATAAGTGTCTTATGGACTTTCCTGCCTTGTCTGGCTGCACACCATGATTCTTGCCTCACTCCTAGTCTCCTGAGTAGCTAAGATTACAGGTGTGAAATACCAGTACGCAGAAAACCTGTTTATCTATCTATCTATCTATCTATCTATCTATCTATCTATCTATCTATCTATCTATCTATCTATCTATCTATCTATCTATCTATCTATCTATCTATCTATCTATCTATCTGTCTGTCTGTCTGTCTGTCTGTCTATCTATCTATCTATCTATCTATCTATCTATCTATCTATCTATCTATCTATCTATCTATCTATCGCTGGTAATGAGGCTTCAATGCAGAACCTAGTCACTGTCCCTTAGCTTTTTTGATCAAGGCTGGAATTCTGCCACTTGAACCACAGCCCCACTTTGGAATATTTGCTGGTTCTTTGAAGGTATGTCTAGGGACTTTTCCTACCCAAGTTGTCTTTGAGCCAAGATCCTTAGTTCTCTGCCTCCAGAGTCCTTCTTTCTGTGTTATTTTTCCATATCTGTTTGTTACTATTTATCTGCTTTTGTCCAGAGAAGCTGATCTGAGACCCTTCCCAGATCACACATGCTGCCATGTGCAGTGTGGCAAAGGAATGGCTTGCAGAATGAAGGAATGAAGTCTGTGTGTCCAGCCTCCATCTAGGGATGTGGCAGGTTTCAGGTTAAGGCACTAAAGGTGACTAAGTTATGATCTCTGCCCAAGGAGCTCATGTTCTTCCCATAATGAGAAAGCCTACAGCTGGACAGAAAGACATGAGATCTTCGGGGTGGCAGCCCTGAACTCCCTAGGAGAGTTTTGGGAGTCTGTGATGAGAAACAAAGTAGTCACCAGGAAGGAATAGGCCTAGCCCAAAAGGCAGGGAGTAACAGAACACTCTCTTTCCCTCACCCAAAATCTAAGACCACTGGACAATAAATGGTTGGTGTGAACATTGTTCTGCCCTTTGACTGGGCTTGGACAATGTCCCTGCTTCTGTGTGTGTGTGTGTATGTGTGTGTGTGTGTGTGTGTATGCGTGCATGAGGGTGTACAAACACACACACACACACATTGGATGAACATAGAAATATTATTTTATAAGAAATGTACTCATTATCTTGCCCATGTAATTGTAACCCCTCTGTACAGTATTTTCACAATAAAAGAAAAAATATTATTTTAGAAAATCATCTCTAAAACAACTCACTGATGGCTTACGACTGTAATTCTAGCTATTTGGGAGGCAGAGATCTGAAGATCTCAGTTCAAAGCCAGCCCCAGCAGATATATTTGAGAGATTCTTTTCTCCCATGAACCAGCAAAATCCCAGAAGTGAACATATGGCTCCAGTGGGAAGAGTGCCAGCCTTGAGAAGAAAAGCCAAGTAAGAGTGACAGACTCTGAGTTAAAGCCCCAATGCTAGCAAAAATCAGGCAAATAACTAATTTAAAAAATCAGCTCAGAGCTTTCCTCATCTGTAAAATGGAATGATGAACAGATAATGGAAGAATGAAGGAAGAGAATCCTGAAGGGCCTCAATTCACCCCATTCCACCCCCAACACCCAGCAAATATACAAAATCACCTGCTCATTACTTAGAGCCAACCAACTAGGCCTGCTTAGCCTTGTTGTTTTAGTGCCACCTGCTGGTACAAATGCAAAATGCTGCATGTTGCCATCCTAGGAGACACTTTGGCAAGTGTCTTACCTGCTTCACAGACCTCTGGCCTCATTGGGTCTCACTTTGTCTGTCTGCTACATAAACACAGTAGACTCCTTCTGCTCCATATCCTGCATCTTCCTGGCTTGTGATTTTCAGATTATTTCTTTTCTATTCCTTCTGTTGATCCTGGGGCTTGATCTCAAGCCAGGGTGCTATCCCTTAATATTTATGCTCAAGGCTAGCACTCTATCAATTGAACCACACCTCCACTTCTGGCTTTTTGCTGATTATTGGAGATAAGAGTTTCGTATGAGCTAGGTGTCAATTGCTCAGGCCTTTAATCCTAGCTACTCAGGAGGCTGATATCTGAGGATGTCAATTCAAAGCCAACCTGGGCAGGAGAATCTGTTAGTTTCCTATCTCCAATTATTTACAGAAAAATCTAGAAGTGGTGCTGTGGCAAAAGAGTGCTACCTTTGAGCAAAAGAGCTCATGGATAGCACCCAGATGCTCAGTTCAAGCCATAAGACTAGTAAAAAAAAATGTTATAGATTTTTCTTTTTGCCTGGGCTGGCTTTGAACCCTGATCCTCAGATCTCAGCCTCCAAAGTAACTAGGATTACACACAAAGGGCCCCTCTTATAAAGGTTCTGTCTCCTATTACTGTGACCTTCAGCCATCCCGTATGCAAGCCCCTAGACATCAACTCATCCTGCCTTGAGCAGTTAAGCACGTGGGCTACTGGGCATCACACTGTGGCCCATCACCCCGGAAGACTTGTACATGAACACTGGACTGAATGGACCTCAGAGATATTTCCTTTTCTTTTTAGTCCCCTTCTTTGTAGAGATCTTCATTTATTTGGCTTTCAATCCCAAATAATTTAATAATCTTACTGATATCTCTTCTTTCAAAACTGATCACACCTCTTTTGTGTGCCTATTTTTAAGGCCCTGATATGGATCTTGTGTCCTGTTGTGGCTTCTCCTGACCTGAGCTTACTCAGGAGGACTAATGCTTGTGCAAAAGATATGATAAGTTTACAGGTTTATGAAGGAGTCTGGACGGGTTCAATGACTGGATGGTTTTGTATTGATTTATATATAACACTAATTTAATATTTCATATTAATGAAATACAATCTTACTGATTACCCCCAAAGCATTATATGTGTACTTATATACATATATGTGTCTATATGTTTGTCTTTGAAAGAATGGCAGTTTTTATTTTAGAACTATTATCAAACACAAGAATAGTAATTGGTATAGTTGATATTTCCAATGAAGAAAGCAGATATTTTTTGCCTCCAATCATCAATATTTATTGAGCATTTACAGTGTACTGAACACAATAGAACATACAGAAAATATTGTCCCTGCTCTGGAGGATCTTACATTCTGAAAGAAAAAATATATCTTTTTTTTTTCTCGGTTGTGGGGCCTGAACTCTGGGCCTGGGAGCTGTCCCTCAGCTCTTCAGCTTGAGGCGAGCACTCTACCACTTGAACACAGCACCATTTCTGACTTTTTCTGTGTATGTGGTGCTGAGGAATAGAAACTAGGGCCTCGTGCATGCAAGGCAAGCACTCTATCACTGAGCCACCTTCTCAGCCCCACTTGTCTTTTAAAATGGCACTTTTATTTGGTGTCTTCTGTAACTTTCTGAGGAAATATTCTGTAGGATGAGATTTGATATAACTCAGACCCATCATTACTTAGAGAAGATTTAAAGACAAACAATGGCAGAGCATTCAGGATAGAGTTTGTAGGAGATACACAATCTCATTAAGTAAGGTGAGATGTGCTGCAGTAGAGGATGGTTAATAGTTTGTGGGATGCAAGCAAGGAAAGCAAGGGATCTTAGACAGTGAGTAGACCAGAAAAGTCATGTGACCTTTTCCGTAGTACATGGCCACCAAGGAGGAATGGTTAGTGACAAGACAGAAGGCTAAAAAAAAAAAAAAACAAAAACAAAAAAAAAAACAACAGTAATCCTGTGTGCCTGGCAAATAAAATTACCAAAATCGAAGGCAAGCTGAATCAAAAAATTCTCAAAAACCAAAACTGACTTAGATGCACAGAATTTTCAGTTAATACTAACCATTGTCATGGTGGGTCAAAAACGTTGTGGCTTCCTAACTTAGAAAATGCTATATATCAAAATTTTAACTGGAACATTATTTTTCAAATCAATTATCCCCTCCCCAAGGAAAAACTTGGGTTTGTAGGAGGTAGTTGGTAGATAGATTAGTATTTTTGTTATTGTGATAAATTTTGCACTTTAAACTTGGTAAAAGCCCAGTAGCTGCCAAAAGGGAGTAAGAAACAAAGTTATAATAGTGTACAATTTCTTTTGAGGCATATCAAAACCAAAAGAATAATTTACATGAAAAGTTGTAGAGAAAACGGTAATAATGATTACCAAACAGTTCGTTTTCACTGCATCTTTACTTTTACATTTTTGTTTGTAGGTTGTCTAAAACAGTTCAATACAAATAAAATGTGTAGCAAAAATAATGAGAGCAAGCAGCAGGTAACATTACAAATAATGGAATGTGAACCATTTCTGCCCTTATCCAGAGTTAATTGGGACACAACTTTGTCTCAAATAATACTTCTGGTACTGTAGTCTAAGGTGTGCACACTGAAATAGACTCTTCCACAGAAATAGATGATTCCAGAATGCAACAGCCATGGAATATCTGTACCACAGCCCTGCAAGTGCTCCAAAATTTTCGAATATCCAGAATAACTACACCTGTGCCTGGAACCAATTTTCCCTTTTATTACCCACCAGTACAAACCAATATGTAGGAAGATTTCTTCACTTCGACATGGAAGCAGTTTTAACACACACTGGCCCTTGTGAAGTCCCCATGTACCAAAGTACATGCCAAACATTTACAACTTGTAAAAAATTCTACATCTTCGGGCTGGGAAGGTGGCTCAGTGGTAGAGCGCTTGCCTTGCATGCCTGAGGCCCTGGGTTCGATTCCTCAGCACCACATAAGCAAAAAAGAAAAAAGCCAGAAGTGGCACTGTGGCTCAAGTGGTAGGGCACTAGCCTTGAGCTGAAGAGCTGAGGGACAGTGCCCAGGCCAAGAGTTCAGGCCCATGACTGGACCCAAAAAAAAAAAAAATTCTACATCTTCATATTGGCCAATTGAAGATGAAAACAGATAAATCACTAAATGTTAACAGGCAATATCTATTCCCCTAATATTAAAAAACAACAACAAAAAACCCTGAGAAATATAGAGATTCAAATAGAAGCAATATAAACCCATCATAAATCATAAACAAACTATTTGTGGGACAGCATGGATGGCAATTAGTCTGTTGTAATAATTTTAGAATGAGGCAGACAAAAGTTGGAAGGCCATTTAATTTTCCCCTCCTTCTCCTGCTTTCACTTCATCTCCTTGGTAATCATATCTACAATGTCAACTTTTCTCTCAGTAACTACTTTATTAGCGTGCTGTCTTTGAACCCCTCTTCACTTAATGTATCAAGTTCAGCAATGACTTCATCAAAATCTGTCTTTGCAAGAAAGCAAGCTTTCTCTGGGGAGTTCAGAATCTCATAATAGAACACCAAGAAGTTAAGGGACAGAACCAAACTTATAGGTTTATCAGTTGTGAAGCTTGAACTCTGGGCCTGGGCACTGTCTCTCAGCTCTTCAGCTCAAAGCTAGTGCTCTAACACTTGAGCCATAGTACCACTTCCTGTTTTCTAATCGGTTTATCAGATATGAGTCTCAAATATTTCTTTATTGCTATTGTTTCTAACATATTTGTAGGATGATTTCTTTTTTGCTGTGTATGTCCCTCCCCAATGGTATCTGGTAAAGAACTGCTACACTTGTGTTTCGTTGAAAATCAATCTTTCTATGTTACCTAGAATGGCCTTCATCTCCTGAGCTTGAATGATCCTACTCAGGCTTAGAAGTTGCTTGACTATAGTTGTATCACTGGGCCTGGAAAGATTAGGCCTACACAGTTATTTTGAGAAGAGCTCCTAGGGAGCTAAGAAGTTAGGAATTCTCTGGTGATGCTGCATTATCAGTAAAGGAACTGTGTTTTCCCAAATGATGCCTGACTATTCCTGACTGTGGCAAATGCCAGAGGTCAGGACACAAGCCTGGTTTCTAGAAGTGGCCCTGACTCTTCCCACACTTAGGACCTGGGATAACAAAGATTTATTCCAAAGTCTAATGGGTAACACCTGGGAAGACAATATGAGGTAGCTTAGAGTGACTGAGAGGAACTTTTAGGATCATAGAAGAGGGAGGAATTCACACTGGAATAGGGTGTGCAAATGGAAAGACAAAAACACACTGGTTTGGGCCAAGCCATCAAGCTTCACTGAAACCTATCCTTCAATTCACACTTGCACCTCACCCACATTCCCCCCGATCTCCCCAAACCACCATTAGTTTGAACAGTAATTGTGGTGAGGTGCCTGTTCTAAGACCACTCCTCCCACCCACAGGAGGCTTTTCACTATTTAGCTGAACAAATTGTTAAAGAAAAGATAATGGGAACACCATGAGTTCACGCCACAAGAGCAACAATGAACATCAAAGAAAAGAAATGAAAAGTAAAGAACCTTAAAGGAAAGGAAAAATTTGGAAACAGCCAAAAGCTACTAAAGATTCCAAAAATGGAATTTGGACACTTCTGGGAAATTGTTACATTTTTTTAAAAAAATTTAATTGGTGCAAGGATTATGCTGTATATCTAGCAATTCTGCTACTTTATTGCAGTGTATACATTAAAGCATGAAAAATGATCCAAGAATCAGTTTAGTGCCTGCAAATACCTTTTTATATTGAACAGGGAACTATTCCAAAATGTAAAGAAATCAGATATCATTTACATTCAACAGAACTTATCTGTTACACACGAACAGAAACAAGTCTCATAAGCTCAATTACATTAGTAGATCTAAGAATTAAAAAGCCAACTTATTTCATGCTTCCAATACTTGTCCATTTCTCAGATAGTCTAACAATGTTTCAGAAGACACACAGTGATTTTCATTAAAAAAAAAAAAAACTCACCTATGTTCATGCGAAGCAGGTGAAAACCTCCCTATGCATCCCTGCAGTCCTAAGACAAAGGGCCTAACACTGGTGGAAACCTACTTCCTCTCAGAGTGGAACGATGCATTGTGGGAATTGTAGTCTATGTTGCAGCACAGATACTTTGAAAGTGCAGGTTTTTTATTCTTTTTTTAAAAGCAGGGAAAAGATCCTTCTGCGCATGTGCCTCCCCACCCACTGTGGGTGGTTCCAGCCTGCAAATTCCAGTTTCTTTCCCGTTGCCTTGCTGCTGGAAGTTTTCTCTTCAGTGGAGCTTGGGAGGTGTAACTTGAAGGGATCTCAGGCTGCAGAACCAATAACAGGTAGGAACTGTGAGCTGGATGCAAAACACAAGGCAAAATTGATCCTCCACATGTTCCTCCAGCATGAGGCTGATGATTTGTTCAGGGCTCAAGAGTTTGTGCTGCCACAGCCCTTGTGTCTCCAGGTGCCAGAAACTGGCTTGCAACATTCTGACAGCAAGTTGGGTGGTTCTCCAGAATAGGAGAAAGTGTGCATTTATATTTCCATGATGGTGAAATTCTGCTGTTAACACCTGTGATCTTACTATCTTTGCCCAGGTGTAAGATGAGCATGGTAACAATTGAAGCAAAATTGTGAGGTGTGTGCCTGATTTGACTCCATTTATATTGCAGTTGTTTTTTGGGTTCCTGTGTTGTTTCTCCTACAGGTGTCTCTGCTCTTCTCCTTCCTTGTTAGCTTTCTTAGTACTCCTGGTTTTAGTTCACACGTGTTTGTACAAGACCTTTTTACTAGGAACAGGTCTACATGAGATATTACAGTAGTGTGTGATGGTCCTGTTTTGTTTTTGTTTTTTTTTTTTGTTTTTTTTTTTTACTTTCTGTTAAGCAATGAAGCCTAGCAATGTTTGAAGGAGGATACCTTGTCAACTCTGACAAGCCCTACAGAGCAGAGGCAGAAAGGCAAAGGAAAGGCAAAATATTTTCAGCTTCCTTGCCTTAAGCAAAGATTGGTTCTACTCACTAGAGCACAAGACTCAGGTGGTACTCTTTCCTCTAACACTCCCAATCACTAGGTGCTGTTGGAAGGTTAACAGTAACTAGTAGGAGGGGAAATGAATTTGCCTGAGGAATCAGTCAGAGCCTAGTTCTCAGAAAGGACATGGGGCTGTGGTTTGTGGATTAGGAATTATTGTCACAACTGAAAGTATCTATCTCTGTTCTTACTAATTTATTCAGCCTCTTCACAGTATCAATTCTTGTACATGATCTCTCAAATGTCTCACCTGTGGATATACTGATAGTAGCCTTATAGCGTTGGTTTTTACCTGCAGTTAAGAAAGTGTTTGTCATGGAGTGTTACAGAAGGAAATTAAAGTACTGTGTCTTACTCAAAGTGGTATGGTTTTTAGATGTAACGTATAATGAAGTTTTAGGTAGTGTTCTCCATTTTGTCTCAATCTGCTCAAAGAAGTATTATTTCACTTAAAATCTTCATGGGAATTGAAGTCAATGAAGCTTGAACATTCATTTAAAATATGTTAGTGAAACACGTTGATCCCTTTTTATCCTTTGCAGTTCCTATGCATTTTCCTAGCTTAAAATTTTACTAACATGGAGGTTTTCCACTTTATCTGTTCTTGACAATTTACAATTTCTCCACTAGATTATTGAGCCTATTTTACATCATTTAAAATGAGAGACTGCCTAAATATGTATTCCAAAACAATTGTTCAATAGAATTTAAATACAAAACAATAAAATGCTCTTTTTTGTGTGCTAGACCTGGTTCTTGGGCTCAAGCACTGGACATTGACCCTGAGCTTGTTTTGTTCCAGCCTAATGTTCTACCACTTAAGCCATATCTCCACTTCTAGGTATTTTAGTAGTTTATTGGAGATCAGTGTCTCTTAGATTTTCCTGCCCCAGCTGGCTTCAATCTGTGGGGCTCAGATCTCAGCCTTCTGAGTAGCTAAGATTACAACTATGAGCAACCAGAGCACAGTTACAAAATAAACTCTTAAATATAGATTATGTTTGTAATAAAATAATATGAAATAGAAACTTGAAATTTAAAGGATGATAGTCTAAATCCCAAAACAAGAAGAAAATATCCCACCCCGAAATCTATAACAATTGTTGTTTTGAGTATTTGAATATGGATAATTAGCCTACAGAAGTTTCTTTGTTAGTTTTTAAAAGTAAGAAACCATTCTTGTCATGTGGAACAATCCAAAATGAATGTGCAAATGTTGCTTTTAAGTGATTCTTATTGTTCCTTAGCACAATCAACCTAACTGAAGTTTACAGAGTAGGTTTTCATATTTCATACATATCACTGTAAAATTTATGTTATTTTATATTAAGAGTTTCTAATCCACGTAGTTGTGTAAAAAAAAATAAAAACTCTGGACAGTAGCATTTCCTGTGTAAAAGCCAAGCACTAAATATAAGAAAAAGCATATCGATATTTATTTTTTATTTTTATAAGTCTGCATTTTGGGGTGTCCTCAGCTTAGAATTTTGTGTTAGTATTATTTGTGCAACATAAGATTTTAATCTTCTGGTTCTTTAGCTGTGATGTTCTGTCACTCCTATGCTTAATATTTCATGTTACATCTTTATTAAGCCCTTTATCTCTCATATGATTGTTTAGGAGAGTAAGCATTAGGGACTTCTCAAAACTGTATTTACATAATCTTTACTGATTAAGTAAAGTAGGCTAAATGACAAATTTCAAGTTATTGCTCAAGGGTTTTCCAAGTATTTGGATGCAGGGAAATGTGCCATTTGAAAACCATTACTGAAATATTATAATACAAGTAATATGTATTGTATATATTTTCTTGTATAATTTTGGGGAAAAGTATTGAGTTATAACCTATATTCTCTCCATGGAGTTTAAATGTATAAATGAATAAGATAGAGTGCAAAAGCTCGATGGAGTCCTAGGATCCATTTTAATGAATAGAAAAATAATTCATACAACCCTAAATGTATTTCATTAATAATTAGTGGTATTGAAGGTGTGGATTTTTGTTTTAATTGTTCAATCATTTTTAGGAACCTTAGTTTTTATGAATTCTGTATGTATATTAACCTAGAATACTGTTTGTCTACCAACTAATGGAATGTGGAGTCATCCTCAGTGGAGCATTTAATACTCTACTTGAGACATCAAAGATTCTTTTCCCATAAGAAGGCTTTGTGCTTTTGCACTCCATGTATAATGTTTTGAGCAGGAAAATCTGAGGCATAATCACACAGGTTCTTTCCTGACTATGTCAATTGCCTTTTCTCTAAGCCATGCTTCCAGAATCTTCTCTTCATTGGCAACAGGAAGAAAGAATGAGAGGATCTCTGGTGAGTTGTTTTTTATTTCTCATTTTTCACATTCCATTTTAGGAAGCTAAGTCTATCCAAGATTTAAAACAGAAAAAAAAATATTCAGTTTCAAGAACATGTTCCTAAACAAGAGTAAGATGGTTTTTAGAATGAGTAGATTATAGAATGTCTTAGTTGAGGGCAGACTTGCTTGGAGTTTTCTGAGGTGAGATAAAGTAGTCACACTTGTTTGGTGATTCAATGCCATTGAGGGAGTCACTTGTCATGTAAAGTGGATATTTGCTGACAACTTGTCAGAGATCACCTCCTTATGATTAATGTTGAATTATGTTAAACAGGTTTTACTGGAGTTTCTGAAATAGTGTGGTCACACACACACACCTTCAAATGTGAGAGATTACTTAGTAAGATACATGTAATTAAATTACTCTCCATACATACTTCTTGGACTGCTTCCTGGTCTTTGACTACATAAAACTTGATAATATTTGATGATATAGTGTGTGGTCTTCCTAGAAAGCCCTTTGTATTTTTCCTAACGTGTCGTCGCAAGATTTTTTTTCTCTATTTACTCTCTTCATTCTGTTTCCTACTCATAAGCTTTCATCATTTCTCTCTTTCTCTCACTTTTTATATATTTTCCTCCCTGTGTCTTCATCTCTTTCAGTCCCCCTTCTCTCCGTCTGTCTCTCACCATTTTTCAAATGCTGTATGTGGGAACTTGTTTGTTTTCCTGATCAATTTTCCTTTGCTGACATAGTTCTTTGAATTGAAATTTTTCTTACCCCTTTTCTCTTTATGTCTGAGATGAACGTTTGTTGTATTGCATGCTTGGTGTCTAAATTCAACACTAATGGGACACACCTACCTCATTCTCCACTGTCTTTCTTGTGCTAGTGTTGGAACAGGAACTCACAGGCTTCACATCCTGTCCGCTTCCTCCTTCACTGTTGACACTACTTGGTCTTTTAAAAAAAATCTTTTTGCATTGTAAAATAGTTTACAGAGGCGTTACAGTTACATGATTATATTTCCTATGGAGCATTGTTACCTGCTCCTTTGTTTTTCCTCTACCATTTCTTTCCTCCTAACCTCTGCAACCCCTCCCACCCTCCCTCACTCAAATGGTAAAGTTCGTTTTCAAACTAGTGTCTTTTTTTTGTTTTGGGGTCCAGCTGTGGGGCCTGAATTCTGGACCTGGGCATTGTCCCTCAGCTCTTTCCACTTGAGCCACAGCGCCACTTCCGGCTTTCTTTCTTTTTGCTTATGTGGTGCTGAGGAATCGAACCCTGGGCCTCACGTATGCAAGGCAAGCACTCTACCACTGATCCACCTTCCCAGCCCCCAACCTAGTGTCTTGTACATCTCATTGTTACAATGAGTCAGCCTGTATCCCTATTTAAGCATTTTGTTTTTTTCCGTCCTATCCCCAAATTAGAAAAGTGTATATACAAGATGCAAGGCACCGCAAAAACATACAGTGAAAACAGGGGTTATACCGTGGGGGAAGAACATACCAAAGGAACAAAAAGTCACATAGTACATTAAAAACAATAGCAAGAAAGAGAAAAAACACTTGAGTTCCTGTCTTAGGGCTCATTTCACTTCATATCATCTGATATGGTCATATGTACATAGCTTTTGACCATTTCTGCTTGTCCTAGACATGTACTAGTTATTTCAAATAAGGGAGATCATGGGACCTATGTTTCTTTGGGCCTGGCTTACTTCAATTATTACACATTTCTCCAAGTCTTAACATTTCCTTATAAATGGGGTGATGCCATTATTTCTGATGGAGGCATAGAAAAGCATTGTGTGTGTGTTTGTGTGTGTGTGTGTGTGTGTGTGTGTGTGTGTATGTCTATACACATATATGTATAATTACATATTATGTATATATGGATATATATATCATATTTTCTTGATTCACTCATCTACTGAGGGGCATCAAGGTTGGTTCCATATCTTAGCTATGGTAAATAAAGCTGCAATAAACATAGGTGTGCTGGTAGCTTTAGTATACCCTTGTTTGTGATCTTTGGGTAAATACCCTAAAGTGTGATTGCTGGGTCAAAGGGGAGCAACTATGTGGAGTCTTTTGAGGAACCTCCATACTACTTTCCAAAGTGATTGAACAAGTTTACACTCCCACCAACAATGCAGTAGGGTTCCCTTTTCTGTTCGCATCCCCTTCAGCATCTGTTGTTATTCGTGTTCTTGATTATAGGCATTTTATCTGGGGTGAGGTGGAATTTCAAGGTTGTCTTAATCTGCATTTCTTTTTGGCTAGAGAAGTTGAGACTTTTTTTGATTTTTGTGTTTTTTTTAGAATGAAATTGCTCCATTTGTTAGGAAATGGAAAGTCTTGGAAAAAATTATACTAAGAGAAGTAAGAAAAGCCCAAAGAAACATAGGTCCCATGGTTTCCCTTATTTGCAATAACTTGTATATGTCTGAAACAAGCAGAAACGGTCAGATAAGTTGATTGTAGGCAAAAATGAACTCCATTAAGGATTCAAATGTATTTTCTTTCTTGTAATTGTTTCTAACATATTTATAAGTTGAGCCTTTTTTTAATTATGTCTTTTGGCCATTCTTATTTCCTCTTCAGATTAGATTCTTGTTAAGTCTTTAGCCTACTTATTTATTGGGCAGTTGTTTCTCTGAGGATTTGTTGTTGTGGATTTAATTTCTTGAGTTCTAAGTATATTTTAGATATGAGACCCATGTTCATTTTATGCCTAATGAAGATCTTCTGCCAATCTGTGGGTTTTGTATTGATCTTGTTAGCAATGTCCTTTGCCATGCAGAAGCTCTGCGGTTTCATGCAATCCCATTTGTCCAACCTTTCTTTGATTTGTTGTGTTTCTGGGTCTCTATTAAGAAAATTTTGGCTGGTGCCAAGTACCACTAGAGTTTCTCCTATTCTTTTCTGTAATGGTTTTTAGGGTGTTTGCTTTGAATGTGAGGTTTTTGATCGTTTTGGAATTGATTCTGGTGCAGGGTTATATATACAGATCTAGCTTTAGTTTTCTACAGGTAATGAACTAACTTTGCCACCACCATTTACTGACAAAGTTGTCTTTCCTCGATTCTATTTTTGAGCTCCCTTCTCAAAGTTTAGGTGGATATAGGTCTGTGTGTACATTTCTGGGACTTCAGTCCTATTCCATTGGTCCTCAAGTTTGTTCTTGTGCAATTACCAATCTGTTTTGATTACTATGGCTTTGTAGTACAGTTTGAAATTTGGTAGTGATATTCTACCAGCATTGTTCTTTCTGGTATGGATCGTTTTTGCTATCTGGGGTCTTTTATTGTTCCATATACATTTCTGGCTTGTTTTTAATATTTCATTGAAGAACTCGGACTATTGATAAGTATCGCATTGAATTTGTAGATAGCCTTTGGAAGTATTGTCATTTTCACAATGTTAATCCTCCCATTCCGGGAGCATGGTAGGTTTTTCCAGTTCCTAAGTTGTGCGTTAATTTCTTTTTTTGGCACTATCTCTTGAGCCACACCTCCTCCAATATGTTGATTAGCTGCTTAATTTGAGTTGTCTACCCAGTTTTCTGGCTTCCAGCCTCCTTAATAGCTAGGGTAGGATAAGCATCTTGAACCAGAAGCACTTGTTTTGTTTTTACTTACTTGAATATTTATCATTAATAATTAATTGGATACTACAATAAAGTTAGATGATTGTTAACAGCATATTTAAAATTAATATTCAACCTAAGCTCCAGTATTTCATGTTTCAATTAAGTGATGTACTTTATTTCTAATAATTGTAGCTGTTTTTCTAACTGTGCTACATTTTCTTCACTAACTTTATGCTCACACAACTCCATGAAGAAATTGTTTCAAATTTAATTGATCTATTGTTATAGTGGTGATGTATAGAGAGACTACCATTTCTTGGACCAGGTATTGAATACATTTCCTTTCATGCTGTGTCTTCCATACCCTCACTCTCTCCCAATGTTTCCCTGCCATCTTGACTCATGATTTGTATAGCTTACTTTCATCAGTGCCTAATGACCTGCACAGATGCGCTTTTTACCCCATTTCCTTCTAGTTCTCTGGCTTTCCCCCACTCTCCAGAAGAGATCCATGTGAATACACCATATCTATTTAAACTTTTTTTTGCCAAACCTGGGGCTTGAATTTGGAGCCTGTCCTGGGCACCATTCCTGATCTTGATTTGCTCAAGTCTACAACTCTACCACCTGAGCCACAGTGCCATTTCCTAATTTTTCTATTTATGTAATGCTGAGGAATGGAACCTAGAGCTTCATGCATGGCAGGCAAGTACTCTAACACTTAGCTATATTCCCAGCCCCAAACAATGTGTTTTTATTTCAAAGGTGAAGTAAGAAAGAGGCTATATTTAATATTCTATAAATCACAATGACGGAATACATTTCTTTGAGATCCATTGTAATTTCCCTGTGTTTATTTCACTCATAGAATACTATAAATATATCTTTTAATTTTCATGTATTTATAACATAACTTTAATTTTTCATATTGTTTTCTACACCATTTGTCTTCTGATTTACTATTAATCTTGGAATATGTGTCTTGATAAATGCAACACCATAGTATTTTTTTTTAAGTTTAAGATAATGTCATCCATGTGTGTGTTCGTGCTGATTTTTTGTCTGGTTGTTGTATCAGTTAGTAAGAGGAGTATTAGTTCTACAATAGTAATGGTAGATTAAAGTATTAAAACTGCATGGTCTTTTAAACATGTCTTTGTACCTTTGCTTTTCAGCATACATTTTTACTATCATAATGTATAATCTGTCTGTCATTATCAATGATCTATATCTGTGGTCATATATTTTGGGCTGATGCTTATTTCCTACATATTATCACTATTTGTATTTTTCATCATTAACTTTTGCTCATGGTATCTTTGTATATTTTTTTTAATTTTTATTTCTCTCTAATCCATGACTTTGGATTGCTCATTAAGTTTTCTTTCTTCTGTTCATGTCAGACAGTGCCTTATATATTTACTATATTTTACAATATAAATATGGTCTTATTTTGATGGATATCTTGCTATTTAATATCTGTTTGTCTCATCTGATATTTATTTCTTATTTTGCTTCTATGTAACCTGCACACACCTCAACTTCACTGTAAATCACCTCTCATATAAGCTGCAGGCATTCTCCTGTACACTGTGAATTACCTCTGATACCAATTACAAATTAAATCTCATGTAAATAGTTGTTATACTCCATTGTTCATAGGATAAAAATAAGACTGCATGCTTAATACAGGTGCCCTACTTTTTCAAACGTTTGTTTCTATGTTCCATTGAATTTGTGCAACTCAAAATATGCAAGGACTGCAAGATTTTTTAAAAACAGTCTTATTCATATTCTTCATACAGAAATAAGCAGACATTTAATGTAAAGAACAAAGGCCATTCTCAGGCTGAAGCATAGAGCTTCAGCAGAAGTGAAATGTGCAGGAAAATTGTTATACTGTAGAACTGCAAGTAAATGAACTTTCTATCCTGTGGGATTCTTTGTTAGGAACACAAAGGAAATTAACTTGCTGGATGCATTTTTACTACGAACATTAATCTTTACAATATTATCATAGTAATAGCATATAGCATAATATAGTTACTTTTCAATGGAATTGAATGGAATTTATAACCTATGTATAACCTTTCTATTTTCCTTTTAAATTTTTGTAGAAATAATTCTTTGAACTCAGACACCCATATTTGCGAGGCAAGTACAAAATTAATTGATCCATATGCAGGATTCACAAACTTTGTTTTTAAAACACCTATGTGTTTGTATATTGAATTTGCATTCCTTATGAATTATGAATATGGTACTATAAGTTTTCTTTTCACAAGAGAAATTACATACAATGTTTTCTATACATTCTTTTACCTACACATGTACCATTCCTTTAACTACACATTTACCTTTTTAATAATCTTCTCCTCTGTGTAGATCTATGTTAGCAATTTTTTTTTTCTCTTGATGCACAATATTTTTTTTTTCGGTCCCGTTTTCGGGCCTGATCTCTGGCCCTGGGCCCTATCCATCAGCTCTTCAGCTCAAGGCTAGGGCTCTACCACTTGAGCCACAGCGCCACTTCTGGCTTTTTTCTTTTTTGCTCATATGGTGCTGAGGAATCGAACCCTGGGCCTCAGGCATGCAAGGCAAGCACTCTACCGCTGAGCCAGTCACCTTCCCAGCCCCGAAGAATAATTTTTATAGCACTTAAAATGAAGATGTGTTAATAATGCATTATCTTTCCCTAGGAATGCCTTCAATCTTAATTGTAAGAAGAGGCCCTTTGCCCCATGGATTGTGTATTGAAGTCTATTTTCTTTAAACACTTTATAGATATATTTCTTTTTGTGTGTTAGTCATCATTCACCTCTGATATTGTCAAGAATGACTGTATTCCTTTTAGACACTGTACAACAAATTAGTGCTGTATTTTATTCTAATTCTTAAAACTACTATATTTTTTACATCATGTCCCAATTCATAGTTTTATTCTCTATCCTTCTTGTGGTGGTCATAGTTCACATTTTTGGGGATCATCTTGAGCATTCCTTAAGCCTCTATCCATTTACATCCATCCTTCAATTAAGGCCTATTAAAATGCAAAGCTGATTAAGAAACATTTTATGGTAATAAGTAAGTATTTGGTGTGGTAGGAAGTAGTCAGTGTTCACAAACGTTCATGCTGGCAGTTCATTTTTACATATGAAGAAACAAATGGCTATGACCATACTTTTATATCTAGAAATTTAATAACAAAAATAGTTAACATCGGATGTTTTATTGTGAGAACTAAGTCAAATCTTATGAGAGCCAAATCATTCGTTTACTATTTTTTGAGTAATTTACTCCTTTGAACATTTATCTGGATGCTGTGCTTTTCATAGATCTACTAATGTGTTATGTATTGCATATGATGTAATGGCCATGTTGTGACTGTTTATGAGAGCACTATTTAACAGAAACTCTAAATAGTATTGTCAGTGAGGCAGAATATGAAAATGCCGAAAACACATTTATTTACTTCATTGTTACCCAGATATATAGTAAATATTACCAAAATAAGCTAAACACACATTTTCAGACTCCTACTTATACTTATTGTTGTCTTGCTAGGTTATTAGCTTCTTAGAACTGTTTTCTTGTCTTTATTGCTGGAACCAGAAATGGGTTCTAATGTAGTAGAAAAACTTTGTATGTGTAATTACCAAGTTACTATGGAGGCAAATATTTCTACTTTGATTATATATTCTCTCATTTTATAAATAACACAGAAAGTTCCAACCACATTCTGTAATACAAAAGCATACATGTAGAAGAATGAAATTCTAGTTTTGGTGTTCTCAGGACTCAGGGATTGATGGAATGTGCCCTTACAGAAGCTGGTGTCATTTGATGATGTGGCTGTGGAATTCAGCTGGGAGGAGTGGCAGGAATTGGATATTTCTCAGAGGACCCTGTATAGAGATGTGATGCTGGAAACCTATAGCATGCTGGTGTCCTTAGGTGAGCCAAAAATATCACATTAACTTGAAAAGTTAAGTGGGGCTTGACCTCTGGGCATTGGTACAGTGCCTCAGCTCTTCGGTTCAAGGTGAGCACTCTATCACTTGAGCAACAGCGCCTCTTCAAGCTTTCTGGTGGTTAAATTGGAGATAAGTATCTCACAGCTTTCCTATTAGGGCTGGCTTTGTATGGCAATCCTCAGATCTCAGCCTACTGAGTAACTAGGATTACAGGTGTGAACCAGTGGTGGGCGGAAAATGATTTGTTTGTAGTAGATATGTGAATATTTATAGAACTTTCAATGCTATTTGGATGTAAGTTTCCAGTCTGAGGGAAGTGTCATTTGTTTCAAATGAAGGTAGATTATATACAGGTAGATTATATAAATTCTGAGGCAATTTTATTTTCATTGTTCAAGAATCCAAATCAGCAGTTTGACAAAAGTTCCAAACTGTCTTCCCTAAAGAGAAGACTGTATTCCCAAACTTGAAGTGATTATTGTGGGTAGATATACAATCTAGAAAACACATACATATATACATACATACATACATACATACATACATACATACATACCTATTTATCATTATTGGAAGTAAGAACTGGAAATCACTAGATTAGAGGGAGTATTTATAATCCAAACCTAGTACTAGATGCAGTGGTTCATGCCTGTAATTCTTAGGAGTCTGAAATCTGAGGCTTTCAGTTTGAAGCAAAAAATGCCAGTGAAGTCTCCATGAGACTCTTATCTCAAGATAAGCACTCTTACACTGGAAGTGGAGCTAGGACTCAAACTAATACAATGCTAACCTTGAGAAAAAGAATTGCATTCAAGTCACACAACCTGCAAAATTAATTCAAACCTCGGGGAGATTCAACCATGGAGACAGTGAAAAATGAAAGAAGATTTGGGAGCAACCTTGTTAACAGGATATCTGAAATCTTAGAACAATTTTGACACAGCATGAGCAATAAGTCTTCACTCTTATTAACAGGGCACACTGGTCCTAAACCTCAATTGATTGTCAAGCTGGAGCAAGATGAAGAGCCATATATGAGAGAAGCCTCAGACAAGAATTTCTCAGGTGAGTTAAAGCATCTTGCATAGTGATCATGGATCCAGAACCAAATTGGTAAATTCGTCTTGCTATGTACTGACCAATAATATTCCTAATTCCCTTGAGTCCCATGTGTAGCAGAGAACTAGGTGATCTTTGTGTTAGACTTGTGAATCAAAAATGCATGTAGATGCACACTGAACTGTGTAGGGCAGTAAAGGTAAAGTTAGCAATTCTTTCTCTTGGTGGAAATTATTTTGAAAAAAGAAAATTAGAAATGTGAAAAGTGAGATTTACTTTTCTTTGAAACTAGGACTAGGCAGGTATAGCAAATGACTATGCCAAGGCTGCTATCCTCTGATAAGGATAAGGAGGGTAGAGGCCAGTAAACAGAACCCAAGCTTTCAGTCTAGAGAGAATGATTAACTAGCTCGTGATCTGATGTGGCTTTAGTTCATGAGTCTGAGGGTTTAAAAGTCAGATGAGATTCTGTCTAAGGTGGAGGGAAACAAATTTTAAAATTTCTAAAGATACTTAATTCACAGTGAGAACTTATAACTGAAGAAATGTGGTTATAAAACTTTATTCTCAGGTGTAAGCAAAGGTTTGTATAAAAAAGGTCCAATCTCCAAAGTTAGAAAATACTGTTCTCCTAATGTTTGAGAAGTAAAGTAGCACAATATATAAATTATTTTAAGAAAGTAAAACAATACAAAGCATCTATTCCCCTAAGATCAAACAAAACAATTTTTGGGAAAAAATGAAGAATGCTATATATTAAATTATACAGGTTAAAAAGCTAGCAGTAAATAGTTTAGTAATTTGTATAAATAATTCCTCTGACATAAAAAAGAAGAAAAACCTGTAATACAGAAAAACATTTTCCATCATAAACTGTCAGTGTTACTCTTTTTTGTTGTTGTGAAAACAATTTACAGAGGGGTTACAATTACATGGGCAAGGTAATGAGTACATTTCTTACCAAGCATTGCTGCCTCCTCCTTTGTTTTCCGTTACCATCCCCTCCTATCATTCCCCTCCAGCCCCCCGCCCCAGCCAAAGTTGGGAAGTTCATTTTTTGACATAACATCTTGTACATCTCATTTTTGCAATGGGTCCACCTTCCCTCCACAAATTATACCTACATCAAACACAGTAAAAACAGGGGTTATACCATAGGGGAGGGACATATAAAGCAATAAAGAAATATCATATATATATATATATATATATATGTTAGATACAATATCAATAAATAAAAACATATGAGTCCTTATCTTGGGGTTCATTTTGCTAACATCAATTTATTGACCGTTTCTGCTTGTCTCAGATATATACTAATTATTGCAAATAAGCGGAACCATGGGACCTGTTTCTTTGGGCTTGGCATACTTCACTCAATATAATTTTTCCAAGTCTTTCCATTTCCTAACAAATGGAGCCATATCATTCTTTCCGATGAATGCATGGAATTCCATTATGTATATATACCACATTTTCTTGATCCATTCATCTACTGAGGGGCATTTTTGTTTGTTCCTTATCTTACCTATGGTAAACAATGCTGCAATAAACATAGTTGTGCTGGTACCCTTAGTATGGTCTTGTTTGTGATCATTTGGGTAAATGCCCAGAAATGGGATTGCTGAGTCATAAGGGAGCACTATGTGAAGTCTGTTGAGGAGCCTCCATTCTGTTTTCCAAAGTGGTTGTACAAGTTTACACTCCCAACAACAATGCAGTAGTGTTCCCTTCTGTCCATATCCCCTCCAGCATCTGTTGTTATTAGAGTTCTTGATTATAGTAGCTCAGTGGTAGTGTGCTTGCCTTGCATGCATAAGGCTCTGGGTTCGATTCTTCAGCACCATATAAGCAGATAAAACTGGGAGTCATGCTGTGGCTCAAATGATAGAGAGCTAACATTGAGCTGAAGAGCTGAAGGACAACACCAGGCCTGGAGTTCATGCCCCATGACAAAAAAACGGTGTAAGGAAGAGTATTACTTTCTTAATCAATACATTGTGGTAAAAGAAATTTATTTCTTATAAATCATTTCCTATATTAATATTTCAAAATTTGTAACAGTTAAGATGGGGAAAATGTCTTTACCTTTATTTTAAGGAGTATTTGGATCTTATTTATGTTTTTTTTCTTCTTTATATGACTCATTTTAGATATTCAAAAAATGGAGCATGTGATTAAGACTTACCAGGAAGGTCCAGATGAATGTCTGCGTGACGTAGCTGTCACAAATATTAACACAATAGAGCAAAGAGTGAGATTAGTGACAACTTCTAACTTGACCTCAAAACAGAAGCCAGATCTGAATAGGAATGATGAGAACTCCTTAAGGATGACGACGGACGAGTTCATTCAGTGTCAGAACATGCTCCACTACAGTGAGCCTGGTAAGATGCCAGCTGCATATATGCCTGGTGTTTCTCCTGTAGTTAAACAATCGCTTCGATACTCAGAGGCTTTTAGTCAAAATGATGATGGTCCATATTTTGAATATGGAAGAGAGAAGGTATTAAATTCAGAGATGATATTCTTTCCACATAATTGGGTTTGCATCAGAGATCCCGCCTCTAACCATAACGAATATAGAGAAGAATATGATAAGTCTGCTCTTCTTGCCCAAGAACTTTGTCAGGGAGGGAGGTTTCCAGTCACTATGCATCAGAAAAGAGACACAGGAGAGAATCCTTATACAAGTAGTGAATGTGAGAAATCATTCAGTAAGGATTTACACCTTACAAAACCTGAGAGGAAATATCCAGAGAATCCTGATGAGTGTAAGCAATGTACAAAATCTATCTCTAAGAATTCAGAACTAAGTTCTGATCAACCTAAAACAACACCAGAAGAGAAACCCTATGAATACGAAGAATGTAGGAAATTTTCCACCCAAAAGTCAGGTCTCAGAAGGCATCAGAGAACTGACAAAGAACAAAAGTTTGAGGAATGCAACAAATGTGGAAAATCATTTAGAATGAAGTCATACATCACTTTGCATCAGACAATACACACAGGAGAGAAATCTTATGAATGGGACAAATGTGGAAAGTATTTCAGACAGAAGTCAGACGTTACTGTTCCTCAGAGAACTCATACAGGAGAGAAACCTTATGAATGTAATGTGTGTGAAAAGTCTTTCACCCAGAAGTCAGACCTTACTGTTCATCAGAGAACACACATGGAAGAGAAACCTTATGAATGTAACAAATCTGGAAAGTATTTCAGACAGAAGTTTCACCTTATTGTCCATCAGAGAACACACACAGGAGAGAAACCTTATGAATGTAAGGTGTGTGAAAAGTCTTTCACCGGTAAGTCTGACCTTACTGTTCATCAGAGAACTCATATAGGAGAGAAACGTTATGAATGTAATGTGTGTGAAAAGTCTTTCACCCGTAAGTCACACCTTACTGTTCATCAGAGAACACACACAGGAGAGAATCCTTATGAATGTAACAAATGTGGAAAGTATTTCAGACAGAAGTTTCACCTTATTGTCCATCAGAGAACACACACAGGAGAGAAACCTTATGAATGTAATGTATGTGAAAAGTCTTTCACCATTAAGTCTGACCTTACTGTTCATCAGAGAACACACACAGGAGAGAAACCTTATGAATGTAACAAATGTGGAAAGTATTTCAGATTAAAATCACACCTTACTGTCCTTCAGAGAACACACACAGGAGAGAAACCTTATGAATGTAATGTGTGTGAAAAGTCTTTCACCCGTAAGTCAGAACTTACTGTTCATCAGAGAACACACACGGGTGAGAAACCTTATGAATGTAACAGATGTGGAAAGTATTTCATATTAAAATCACACCTTACTGTCCATCAGAGAAAACATACAGGGGAGAAACCTTATGAATGTAATGTGTGTGAAAAGTCTTTCACCCAAAAGTCACACCTTAGTGTTCATCAGAGAACACACACGGGAGAGAAACCTTATGAATGTAACAGATGTGGAAAGTATTTCAGATTAAAATCACACCTTACTGTCCATCAGAGAAAACATACAGGGGAGAAACCTTATGAATGTAATGTGTGTGAAAAGTCTTTCACCCAGAAGTCAGACCTTACTGTTCATCAGAGAACACATACAGGAGAAAAACCTTATGAATGTAACAAATGTGGAAAGTCCTTCATCTGCAGTTCATCCCTCAGGAAGCATAAGAGAATCCACACACATGAGAAATCTTAGGAATGTGATATCTATGGAAAGTCTCACCTGGATGAAAAATAAGTTTGCATGATAGAACCAAAACCTGATAGAAGCCTTGTGAATGTAGCAAATGTGGAGCCTTTTAGCCAGAAGGCATGCCTCATGGTTCCAAATTGAATGCACACAAGAGAAAAATCTTATGAATGAAAAAAATGTGGAAAGTTTTTGCGAAGTCATAGTTAAATTTTCATCAGAAAACACACAGGAGAAAAACATTATGAATGAAACAAGTATCAAAAAAGTCCTTCACTTAGTAATCATGCATGGATGAGTGTTTATAGAGCACAGACAAGAAAGACAAGGTATGAATAATACCAATGTAGAAAATACCACTTCGACAGCATAGCACAGTGTTCAGCAGAGAACTGAATCACATAGGAGAAAAGAAAATTAACAGGTCTAACAAATATGCAATTTTTAATAGAAGTCAGTCCTCAGTACATCCAAGAACATAATAAGGAGAGAAAATGTGAGTATAATAAATGTAGACAAAATATTTAGCCAGAAGTTTCACAGGTTTCTCTACATATTTCAGAGACCTAGAGACAAGACAGAATGTCGAGTGAACATTACAGAACATCTTTCAAGCAGGAATGAACCTTCAGCCAGCATTAGAGCACTCACACAAAAAATGAAACCCAACATAGGGAAACCTTTGGCAGAAACCTCTGTAAATTATAGAGAAATCCTTCATGGCAGAATTAAGCTAGGTGTAAGGGAAAACCACTCACTGAACCAACATTTCTCATCCTCTCATTGTGTAGAGTAGGGATGATTCCCCTTCATGTTATTCAGGGGTTGGATTTCCAGGCTTGACAAAGAATTAAGATAGTGAAATTGTTGACTTGTGTCTTTTATATTGAGAAATGGATGGTCAAGAAATTTAATAAACACTTTTCAGAAATAGGAGCTCTGGACCTTTGAGATTGAACTCAAATCATCCATAGTGGTTTGGTAGTGATAGATGGGGAAGGACTATCATGCTTTATTCCAAGGACATGAGAGCATCAATTTCTCCACTGCTCCCCAAATGTCTTCCACTATATGTGTGGTCTATGTATGCATTATAACACTATTACTATTCCAATTCATTTTTTTAATGGAAGGTCTGGTGGAAGATAATACTCCTTGTTTATTACAAAATGTGCACAAGAATAAAATCTGTCTCATCATCTTTCATCCCCAAGTTCATGAAACATTCAGAAAACCTGAAAGAATACATTTTCTTTGTGTGTGGGTACTAGTCTTGTAGATTGAACTCAAAGCCTAGTCACGTTCCTTAACTACTTTTTCTCAAGGCTAAATTCTAGCACTAGAATCACAGTTCCATTTCTAGTTTCTTTGGTGGAAAAATGAAGACATGATTCTTAAGCATTTGGGTTTGGATGAGTAATGCCAAAATGATTTTACTACATGCTGTTTTCTATTTACTACTGATGAGTCTGTTGTAAATTTTTCACTTGTAGACCATGCTATTGTTCTTCTGAGTAATAAAACACTAGTCTGGATATTGTGGAGAGTCTGTGTTTTCTCACTGTTATGGAGGGTGAAAGTGAATTCTCAAGAGGAGAATATTGCTTTTTCAAGTTACAAATTTCTAGTTCTACAACAAAATATAAGTTATGGTTTTGCTAAATTTAATTCTGTAGCAATTAAAAAAAACTAGACCCATGGAAAAAATGATTGACAAAAGCTAGCTAGAATACTTACAGATATCCATGCGATTATAGAGATAAGCAGAAAGAGGTAGGACTGTGCTAGATATTTGGCAGGGTAAAATACAGGTGGCAGGTGGTCTACCACTTTAAATCACAGTAGATTGCTAATTGGAGATAAAAGCCCTGCTCTGGCTGGCTTTGAACCTCAACATCAGATATCAAGCCTTTTGAGTAGCTAGGATTATAGTGTGAGCCACTTGAACCTGGCCTAAAAAAAATGACATGGAGACATGGCTCAAGTGGTAGCATCAGCCTTATCTTGAATACAAAAGGTAAGGAAGAACTCACTCACAGAGGCTGAGTTCCAGCCACAGTATCAGCATGTGTACACATGCATGCAGGTGCATACATATACACACACACACACACACACAGTAGTTTAAGAGTGCTTAAAAAAACCCAACAATGAAGCTGGGTGCTTGTGGCTCATGCCTGTAATCCTAGCTACTCAGGAGGCTGAGATCTGAGGATCATAGTTCAAAGCCAGCCCAGGCAGGAAAGTCTGTGAGACTCCTATCTCCAATAAACCACTCAGAAAACTCGAAGTGGCACTGTGGCTCAGGTGGTAGAGTGCTAGCCTTAAGCTGAAGAGCTCAGGCACAGAGCTTAGGCCCAGAGTTCAAGCCCCATAACCAACAAAACAAAACAAAACCCAACAATGACAAATTATAGGTGAGTTGTGAGAGAACAAGTAAGGTAAATCTGGAGGCAAATGAAGCTGACATCTGTGATGGTTAAATCTTGAGGATGAACTTAATTGAGATCGATTGGTTTAGATGCATCAGGCTGATGAGTAAAACACACCTTTGTGTGTGGGGGGGTGGGGGGGTTGGGCTGGATATCAGATTAACTGAATCTCTCCTGCATATAGGTAGCACCATTCCATAGGCAGGCTTTCCATATGAAATTAAAGTGGGGTGGGGGAGAGAATACTGCAATGCAGGCATTCTCTTTCCCACTCTTACCCCCTCCCCTAACTCCCTGGCTACCATGAGTTGTTCTGCTTTGCCAAGATTGCCTGAAATCTGTGACATGAAGCAAAATAAATCCTTTTTCCCTTAGGTTATTTCTGTCAAGTATTTTGTCGCAGCAACAACAAACTATATTGCTAACACAAAACCCTATCTTTTCTACTTCTGTCTCTTGTTTTATTTTTTCGCTAGTCTTGAGGCTTGAACTCAGAGCCTGAGCACTGTCCGTGAGCCTCTTTGTGTTCAATCAAGGCTAGTTCTTTGGGGCTGGGAAGGTTGTTCAGTGGTACAGCACTTGCCTTGCATGCTTGAGGCCCTGGGTTCGATTCCTCAGCACCACATAAGCAAAGAAGAAAAAAGCCAGAAGTGGCGCTGGGACCCAAGTGGTAGAGTGCTAGCCTTGAGCTGAAGAGCTGAGGGACAGCGCCCAAGCCCCAGGACGAGACCCCTCCTCCCCACAATAAAAGGCTAGTGCTTTACCACTTGAGCCACAGTTCCACTTATAGTCTTTGAGTAGTTTGAGATAAAAATCTTGGTGGGTGCTGGTGGCTCCCACCTTTGATTCTAGCTACTCAGGAGGCTGAGATCTGAAGATCGTGGTTCAAAGCCAGCCCAGGTAGAAAAGTCCTTGAGACTCTTATCTCCAATAAACCACTAGAAAACCGGAAGTGCTGCTGTGTCTCAAGCAGTAGAGCACTCAGCCTGGAGCTGAAGAGTGCAGGGACAGCGCCAAAGCCCAGAGTTCAAGCCCCACGAACGACCAAAAAAAAAAAAAATCTTACAGACTTTCCTGTACTGGCTGGTTTGAACTATCATCTTCAGATGTTAGCCGCCTGAATAACTAGGATTACTGGCTCCAGACATTGATACCTGGCCAACGTCCACCTCTACCTCTACCTCTTCCTCTTGGTTCTTCTTCCTCTCCCCTCACCTCCCTCCTCCTTCTCACCATGCTAAAAATGTACAGAATACCACTGAATGAGACACTCAGCCCAAGGTTGCCATCTTCACTCAAATGAACTATAAAGCTGACTTTAATAGGTGAACTTGGTAATAAATTATCCTAGTCGTACAGACCTGGCCGCTGGAACACAGAACAAATGATTGGCCAGAGACAAGATCACAAAACTTGAATCTTGGCCATACAAACGTCTCAATCCAAATTCAGTAGTGAATATGAGACTCAAATCCAGGCACTCTCCTCACCAGACAGAGCCATGTTCTTAATCACACCTGTGGGTGTTGTTGATTCCTTGGTACAGGAATATGATGGGATGACAAAGGCCACACAAATGGAGTATTATTTGAGGGTGAGCTTTGCTAAAAGATAACAGCCCCAGCTCTGGCATTTAATAACTTGTGACATCATAGACAAGTCATTTTAATTTTTTTGCCTCTGTTTCTACATCGGTGAAATGGAGATAATCAGAGCCCCTTCCCTCATAGAAGAGCAGGTCTCCAGCAAGGTGCAGGGGCTCCTGCCTGTAATCCTAACTACTCAGGAGGCTGAGATCAGAGGATTGAAGTTCAAGGCTAAAGAGCAGCAAAGTCTGTGAGACTCTCATCTCTAATTAATCACCAGAAAACCAAAAGTAGTACAGTGGTTCGAAGTGGTAGAGAACTAGCCTTAAGCAGAAGAGCTCAGGGTCAGTGCCCAGGCACTGAGTTTAAGCCTGATAACCAAAAACAACAAAAAAAAATGAGCAGGCCGGGAGCTGGTGGCTCACGCCTGTAATCCTAGCTACTCAGGAGGCTGAGATCTGAGGATCACCGTTCAAAGCCAGCTCAGGGAAGGAAAGTTCATGAGACTCTTATCTCCAATAAACCACTAGAAAACCAGAAGTGGTGCTGTGGCTCAAGCGGGTAGAGCACTCGCCTTAAGCTGAAGATCACAAGGATAGCGCCCAAGCCCAGGGTTCAAGCCCCATGACTGACAAAAAAAAAAAAAAAAGAGCAGGTTCCACTCATGAGTTTAAGATAGTATATTGAGATCAAAGCCAGCCATGGCAGCTAAATCTGAGAGATTAATCTCCAATTAACCTGTAAAAAGCCAGAAGTATAATTGTGGCTCAAGTAATAGAGGGCCAGATCTAAGCAACCTACCCACTGCCTTTGTTCCAACTTGACACAGGCCAAGCACAAAGGGTCCAACAACAGATATTTGGTGATGAGAAACTGAATGAGTGAACTTTACACCTCCTGCCAACCTTTCTTGTCCAGCCCCTCTCTGGCTGCAATGTTAATTATTCTCTCATTGTGTGAAAATAAGTATAGCATAAAACATGCTATACGAACCAAGTATACGTATACACTTCAGTGGCTTTAAGTACAATCACATTTCAAGCAACCTCACTGATATCAACTTCTAGAACTTTCTCAGTATCCCAAACTGAAATTGGGTACCTATTAATTAGCAGTACCCATCCATGCCTTTTCCCAGGCTCTGGAAACCCACCATTCTACTTCCTGAGGTTGAGAGGAGAGGATTGCAGTTCAAAGCCAGCCTGGGCAGGCAAGTCTGACACCCTTATCTCCAATTAACAAGAAAAAAATCAAAAACATAAAACAGAAATAGAGATGGTGCTCATCTGGTAGAGCACCAATTGTGAGGGGAAAAAAGCAATAAAAAATATGAGGTGGGGCTGGGGATTTAGCTCTTGGAGAAGCCTGTCCTGACAAGTACAAGGTCCTGAGTTCCATCCCCACCTCTGACTTGACAACAACAATAACAACAACAAGTAGTACACAAACTATTTATGCCCAGAGGCAAGTTTACGATAAAAGATAATCACTACCTCATCCTTCTTTATAAATATGAGCTGGGTGCTGTTGGCTCATATCTGTAATCCTTGCTGCTGCTACTCAGGATGCTGGGGATCACAGTTCAAAGCCAGCCTGGGCACAAAACTCCATGAAATTCTATCTTCAGTAAATTACTCAGAAAAAGCTGGAAATAGAGCTGTGGCTCAGTGGTAGCCTTGAGAAAAAGACTCTCATGGATATGTCCCTAGCCCTGAGATCAAGCCCCAGCATCAACAAAAACAAAATAGAATACGAGGTCCTGTGTTTAGGCAACTGCACAAGTACATACAGACACACAGACACAGAGTACAGTGCCAGCCCCAACCTGACTAACTAAATCCAAGTCTCTGGGGCTGCCTCCAGGTGGTTTGCATCTTAGCCAGCTAAGCCAGGTGCTGGTGGCCCACATCTGTTATCCTAGCTATTCAGGAGAGGCCAAGATCTGAAAATCATGGTTCAAACCAGTCTGGGCAGGAAAGTTCATGAGACTCTTATCTCCAATGAGCCACCTAAAAACCTAGAATTACAGCTGTAGCTCAAGTGGTAAAACTGAGCAAAAAAGCTCAGTTTATAGTACCCAGGCCATGATTTCAAGCCACAGCCGGCACTATAAAGTACAGAAAGACCCACCAGTTAGTAAGCAAAAGAGCACAACTGCATTCACTCCAACACCAGTCTCTCCATGGCTCATATAGGTGGAAAAGAGAGAGCATTTATTTGTGCCAGTGCTGGTGCTTGAAGTCTGGGTCTGTGTGCTATCTCATAACCTTTTCTCTCTAGGCTGATGCTCTACCACTTTAGCCACAGCTCACTTCCAAGAGAATGAAAGTTAAATTAAAAGGCTGTACATGCCCAATAATTAGATACCCTTGGGCACAATTCCAGGAAGACCAATGGTAATCTAGCTCTTAGACAAGTTCAAACCCCACAGAACCCTAGTTTCCTTACAGGTTTCTGGAATGAGAGTCCTACAAGCACCTAGAATTGCCAGCCATAGCACAGTACTCTTAAAGTCAACAAGAGTAACTTTGTGTTTCAGTTTGGTTTTATTTTGTGGACTGATCCTAGGGCTTAAACTCAGGGCCTGGATCCTGACCCTGAGCTTCTGTGCTCCTGAGACTTGAGCCATAGATCCACTTTGTGGCTTTTTGGTAGTTAATTGGAGAGCAAAGTTTCAGACTTTTCTGCCAAGGCTGTTTTTGAATCATGAGCTCAGCTCTCAGCCTCCTGAGTAGCTAGGATTACAGGCATGAGCTACTGGTGCCCAGCTAACTAATTATATTCCTTTATTAACTAGCACTCTGGTAATCCATAAGGCCAGGGCCCACTGAGAGACCCTGGAGCTAGGCTCATACCTAGGACCCATCACCCTGAAGTGGGGGTGAGCTTCTCTAGAGGCTCCTGAACCTCCCCTCTGCCAGCTCCATTACTCCAGGATAAGGCCAGACCTGTTAATCATCCCTGCTGAGGAGAGTTTAACCCTGCCTGCAGGCCCTGGGCTAGTGTTAGCAGCCCCGGTTACCAGCTTTCCTTCAGTTCCCATATGAAGTTGGGAAAGAGGAGAGGTCTCAAAGAGAGATTCGGGCTAGGTTATCTGTGGCTCACCTCCTTTCCCCACTCCACTGCACATGCTACAGAGGCTCCCTCCATTCCCAGTTCCATTGTGGTTGTTAGGAAGCAACAGTTTCATTTAAGTCTTTGTCTTTCTGACTCTGACAACATGTATGAAATGCAGAGGGTCTGGCATATGCAAAATACAGAAGACACATAACCCACTCACACAATTCAAACACTGACAAGGGCAATTAACTGCTACAGGATGTACTTTTAGCTGCCAAGTTAACCTCAAGGTATTAACTAGAGCATTTGCTAATCTCCATTTGATTAGCCCTAGAACAAAGAGCCCTCTGTACTCAAGACACCAGAATGGCCAGAGACCAGCCAGAGACTGAGGAGAAAGGAAAAGCATCAACCTCAAAAATTCAGCCTCTTGGGCTGGAAAGGTGGCTCAGTGGTAGAGCACTTGTCTTGCATGCATGAGACCCTGGGTTCCATTCCTCAGCACCACATAAGCAAAAAGAACAAAGCTGGAAGTGGTGCTATGGATCATGTAGTAGAGTGCTAGCCTTGAGCTGAAGAGCTGAGGGACAGCACCCAGGCCCAGAGTTCAGGCCCCATGACAGGACCCCCCCCCCAACAAAAAAAATTCAGCCTCTTCCTTTGAGGCCAGCCAACAGTCAGTCAAGTCAGATCCTGATATACAAATTACCCACTTCTTATGGGACCAGGAAAAATCACATAAGCAAATCTGAAATGCCCTACTATAGGAAGCAATTTAAGTATCCATAGACTTGCTAGGAGATAAGGGAGTTGGAATGATGTGAGGGAGCAGTCAAAGCCAGGTGCCAATGGTTCACACATGCCATCCTAGCTACTCAGGAGGCTGAAATATGAGAATCCTTGTTCTAAGCCAGTGAAATCTGTACCACTTATCTCCAATGAACCACCAAAAAGCCAGAAGTGGAGCTGTGGATCAGGCGGCAGAACACGGGCCATGAGTGAAAAACACTAAAGGACAGCACCCAGGCCCTGAATTCAAGTCCCAGGATCTGAACACATGAACACACACGAACACACACACACACACACACACACACACACAGAGAAATGCAAATTTAGCCTAATGCATGTACACAGGTACAGGTACATGATTAAGTTTCAAAAAGGCAATAACAAAAATGATCACAATTTGGAATGGAAAAAATACCAAGTCCCGTCAATTCAGAGGAGAGGAGGAAGGCATGTGGCATTCTACCCTCAAGGAATTGTGCTTTGGGACATTTCGGGGGATCCTTCCACCAGGACACCTCCATATCCTGGAGAGGTAAAGGTGGCAAGTTCCTCAAGAACCAGAAACTCACCTTTCACCCTATCCAAGGCACCTGAAGCTCCAAGAGGATCTCTGCACTCACTCCCCAAGGAATCCACAGGAGCTGAGAAAAAAAATAGGAATGGGGAAAGCCAAATAGGGAGAGGGGAGCAGGGGGGCCTAGGGGCCCCTGTGCAAATGGTAAAATGCAAAAGGGACTGACCTGAGCAGAAACAACAGGATCAGGTGAGGTGGGGGGGAGGGGGATGAGGGAGGAGAGCAGAGATGAGGAGAGAACCAGTCCTACAGAAGGCATCACACCCTGGGACACAGGGTTCTCCCCAGAAAGAGAACATTGGGAGGTCAGGGGAGGAGAGAGGGCAACAGAAAGGAGGACTGACTGTAAAGCATGGAAATTTGAAATAAGAGTCCCAGACTGGCGCACCAAAGGCCCTGGGTTTTATTTCTGACTCAATTGAGTGGACACATTTTCATCCTCAATTTGCCCCATCTGGGGAAAAAAAGCGGGGAAAAGTGCAAATGTTCCCCCCTGCCGCCTCTGAGGACTTCGACAGGAGGAGAAGGAGCAAGAAGGGGCAGCAGAAAAGTATTTGGAGAAGAGGGAAAGCATTATTCCATGCTGCACTGGACCGAGGCACTCACCTGCCCAGCCGCTAGAACCAGCACTTTTTCTGAACCCCCCACAGGTGCCACCAAGCTGCCTCTCCTGGTACAAAGCCCACAGCCCCACATTGGGCAGGAAGACCAGGGCCACCAGTACCACCGCCTGAAAAATCCCCTTCAGAGCCCAGCAGCCCTTCACCGCACTAGCTGGGTTGTGAGCTATCCCTGAAGCTACACTTGGGAATATAAAATATTGGAGTCTTTATTACACAGTTAACAGGCTGCAGGCCGCCCGTTGCTACAAAGGCCCACAGCCCCCCAAATACACATAACACAGCTAGCAAACATGCTAAAGAGGAAAGAAATAAAGCCAATACCAACAAGGCAATTCAGCTTCCATGGAGATCTGAATTATGATGGCATGATGACCAAAGATGAGACAGGACCCAGCACTCAACTAGGGAGACACACGTGGCAAGACTTAAGCTGATCCAGGCCTAAAAAGATCAGAGCACAGGCATATCCACCGGAAATTCCCAGTCCCAAGCACTGGACTGAGAGTTTCAATAACCTATCAGCCAAGTGCTCACCCCAGGGATCCGGACACGCCCATCATCTGGCCTAAATAGATCGGCTCAGGGGGCAGATCCACAGGAAATTCAATGTCCCAGGCATTGGACTGACAGGTTCAATAACCTATCAGCCAAGTGCCCACCCCTGCCTCCAGGGATCCGGGCATGCCTCTCATCTGGGAGGCTGGTTTTCCTCCCCCAGCATGAAGACTAGATGCCAGACTCTACAATCACCATGTGGCCAATATGGACAGTGAGACCTGACGTCCTTAGTCCATCCGCATGTCCACGTGCTGGCAGCGGCAACAACTAACCAAACCCAAGACAGCAATGGCGCTGTCCCACTCCGACTCTATAGCATGTTCCACTGCTGCCTGCTCATTGGGCATTGGTGCTCATGGTGCATTTTGGTGCAGTTGGAGTGCACTCCAGGATCTGATCCCTGCCTCCTATGCTTCTGTGGTCACTGGAGTCGAGGTCTTTGGGCTTTGCAGATAGTGGCGGAGCCCCGCCTTTGCTCAGCCCCCGGGGTCTGGGGCTCCCCTGAAGGCTTGGGTCACCTTGGCTCCAGTGCACATTCCTGGGGATGACACACAAGAGTTAATGAAATGGGGGGAAGTAGTAGCTCATGCCTGTATGCCTAGCTACTCGGGAGGCCGTGATCTGAGGATCAATCTCTGAAGCCAGCCTGGCAGGAAGTCCATGAAAGTGTTATTTCCAATAAAGACTCAGAAAAAGCCAAAAGCAGGGCAGGGCTGTGGCTCAAGTGGTAGAGCACTAGCCTTAAGCACAATGAGGGTCAGGAACAGGACCCAGGCCCTGGGGTCAACCCACAGGGCTGGCCAATAAAAGTAATCAAACCTCTCCTGTCTTTTCTGCCCTTCCTTGTCAGCCTAGGGCTGGCTTTGTGTGCTCACTCTGCCACAGTACTGTTGCACCAAGAAAGCTTGCTCTTTCTCACCCGCACTGACCGCCTCATTCTCCACTCAAAGTTGAATTTTTTTTGCGCAAGGCTGATATACTACTGTTGAGTCCTACCTCTACTTCTGACTTTTTGGTATAATTGGGTTAAGAGCCCCAGAGATTTTTCTGCCTAGCCTGGCTTCAAGCCACCATCCTCAGTTCTCAGCCCACTGAGAAGCTAGTATTATAAATGTGAGCCATGGGTACCCAGCAAATTTGACTTTTATTTATTTATTTTTACTATGTTTAACTATGGATGTGGAAACATAAATTGTCATTTTTTATATCTGGTTTATTTCACTTACAATATTTTAAAGATTCATTCATGTAGCATGGGTCCGAATGCCATTCCTTTTTAAGACTGAAAAGTATTTCATTGGATGCATAGATCACATTTTGTTTATTCATCCATGGACATTTGGGTTGCTCCTACCTTTCCACTACTGTGAATGATGCGATGACTAATATTATACTTCTTTTGTATTGGGCACACTGCTGTAACAGAGTAGCCAGAGGGGCGGCTAGAACCCCAGGTGAACTGTAGGGACTCACCAGTACTTTTCCTTCACAGTAACAATCCACAAGAATCCTTACAGCCTGCGAGGCCCATATGATATGACCGATTTACACCTTTGATTTTCTCCTAGATAGGCTGATCTTGCTGTTTTCCTAATTAAATAAATACCCAAGAAGTTAACAAATCAGGTAGGGCCTTTGCAAATTTGCTCTGGTCTCCTCTAGAAACTTCTCTAAACCTTTGTGTGGACCTGGATACTTGAAGGCTTCTGCTTATAACCCTAGCTACTCAGGAGGCTGAGATCTGAGGATACTTGTTAAAAGCCAGACTGGGCAGACAAAGCTGACAGACTCCTATCTCCAATAAACTAGCAAAAAACCTCAAAGTGGAGGTTTGGCTCAAGTGGTAGAGGATCTGCCTTGCAGGAAAAGCTAAGCAAGGGCATGAGACCTGGAGTTCAAGCCCCCTGGCATGCATACACACACACACACACACACACACACACACACACACACACACACACACACACACACACACACACACACACACACACACACACGTAAAAATAAACCTTTGTGTAGTTTTCTCCATTTTCTCAGGAACAGGAGCAGAAATTCTACCTCAGCAACCCCTTCCCTTGCCTGGTGACCTAAAATGTTCATTCTTCACTAGTTCTTTGATTTCTCTACAGAGCAGGTCTCAGTTTGGGCTTCCCTCTGGAGGATGTCAGCACCTAGGTCACAATCTATTCTATACCCTCCTTATCTCTAGCAGCACCTGCTACTGTTTATTGAGAATAAACTAGAGCTCTTTCTGGACAGAAGAATTTGCAGAAAAGTTCCCCCTCTTCCCTGAGCCAAGCAGCCTAAGTAAAGCTGAGATCTGAAATTTTAGCTCATATACTTCTCCACCTTGGGAAAGTAAACTGACGATCTTCCCCAGCTAGGTACATTGTAGCTATTGTATTCAGTAATTACTGCTTGAGCGTAGCAGTCAAAGTCATAAAAGGAAGGAAGTTATTTAGCCTCTCTCCCCTTCACCTCTCTTCAACTAGCTCCTAGAGGACTCTGAAGGAAATTGGAGTTGAGGTGTGTTTTGTTTTTATCTTCCCGGAGTCATTTTTTAATAAAAGTTGCAAACCAGGCCAGGCTTCCCACAATACTTTAAGAACCCAGCTTTAATCTCATGCCCTTTTATCACTTTTTTTTTGGGGGGGGTCTGCTTGTGGGGCCTGGGCGCTGTCCCTCAGCTCTTCAGCTCAAGGCTAGTGCTCTACCACTTGAGCTACAGCGCCACTTCCGGCTTTTTTCTATTTGCTTATGTGGTGCTGAGGAATCGAACCCAGGGCCTTATGCATGCAAGGCAAGCACTCTACCACTGAGCCACCTTCCCAGCCCCTTTCATCACTTTTGTAATATAGGATGCACCAAACAAAGGAAAGGGCTTTTGGGATTTTTATCCTCCTCCCAGAGACAAGACTACTTTCTGTGGAAAAACAGACCTGATCATTGACTGAAAGTAAATGAGAACTGATACTTTTAGACTGAGCCCTCCTATTGGGGCAGTCATGGACATTAAATGAGATAATATATAATAAAAGGTTGCCTTGCTGTGGTGGCTCACATATGTAATCCTATCTACTCAGGAAGCTGAAGTCTGAGGACTGGGGCTTGACTCAGGGCCTGGGCCCTGTCCTGGAGTTTAAGGCTAGTGCTCTACTACTTGAGCCACAGCTTTTTTGAGTAGTTTATTGAAGATAAAAGTCTCTGGAGGGCTGGGAAGGTGACTCACTGGTAGGGCACTTGCCTTGCCTGCCTGAGGCCCTGGGTTCGATTCCTCAGCACCACATAAGCAAAAAGAAAAAAGCCAGAAGTGGCGCTGTGGCTCAAGTGGTAGAGCGCTAGCCTTGAGCTGAAGAGCTGAGGGACAGCACCCAGGCCCAGAGTTCAGGCCCCACGACCGGACCGCCCCCCCCAATAAAAAGTCTCATGGACTTTAGTGCCTGGGCTGGCTTTGAAACAGGATCCTCAAATCTCAGCCTCCTGAGTAGTTGGGATAACAGGTGTGAGCCACCAGCACTTGACTCATAATGACCCCTTTAAAGCCCTCTCACCTGCACTGTTTATCTTGCTATGGTTGCTTCACATATTTGTTTGTTTACTTGGTTGTCACTGTGCTTCTTCAAATAGATGATTGGTTGTGACTTGGGTCAGCACCTTGTCAGCTTCTAGTCTATTGTATTTGATGAATGGTAAGTCTCTCCTCCCACTACCCCTTGCTACTTCCCTCTTTATTATTTTTTGTGTGGTCCTGTGCCTTGAACTCAAGGTCTGGGTCCTGTCCTTGAAGTTTTATTGCTTAATGCTAGCACTCAACCCCTTGAATCACAGCCCCCCATTCAGTTTTCTTGGTGGTTAACTGGAGATAAGAGTTTCACAGTCAGCCTATGCTGGTGGCTCTCACCTGTAATCCTAGCTACTCAGGAGGCAGAGATCTGAGAATCTGAGTTTAAAGCCAGTAAAGGCAGGAAAGTTCGGAAGATTTTTATCTCCAGTTAATCACAGAAAGAGCCAGATGTGGCACTGTGGATCAAGTGATTGAGTGCAATCCTTGAGCAAAAGTTTAGGGACAGTGCCCATGCCTAGAGTTTAAGGCCCAAGCCTGGCAAAAAATAAAAAGGAAAGCAAACAAGCAAACAAGAAAATCATAGACATTCCTGCCCAGATTTGCTTCGAATAATGATCCTCAGATCTCTGCCCCCCAAGTAGCTAGGATTACGAGCATGAGCCACCAATATCCAGGTCCCTTTTTATTTATGTATTTATTTTAACAAACTGTGGTCTGTGTCTTCAACCTTCCTGGTGGGGTATAAAATTTCCAACTAGGTGTCCTTACTTTCGCTTTTTTAGGGATCTTCAGTGTTGATGCTATTCATTCTGGGACCTCAAGTGATGAAGCCAAAGCCTTAGCCAAGGGTTTTGTAAGAAGAATAGATTCACCAGTCTAGAAGTGCTGGTTTATGGCTCAGTATTTAAAACACATTTTAGTGTGTGTGTGTGTGTGTGTGTGTGTGTGTGTGTGCATGTGCAAGTGCTCTGATACTAGGGCTTGCTCTCTTGCTTAGCTTTTCTGCTCAAGTCTGGTGTTTACCACTTAAGCCACACTTCCATTTCTGACTTTTTAAAACTGGTTAATTGTCAGTAAGACTCTCACAGGCTTTTTTGCCCAGGCTGACTTCAAACCATGGTCTTTAGATCTCAGCCTCTTTAAGTTGCTTGAATGGCAGGCAGGAACCACCGTTGCCTGATTTGTTTTTAATATTCTATAACAACTCCTCATTCAAAGACTGGGTCTCCAATGAAATGTACAAGTCATTATGTTGAAAATGAACATTACAACTTTGGTGCAGGCGGGGGGGGGGGGCGAGGATTGGGTGGTGGGGGGAGGATGGGAAGGGGAAACAAAGGAGGAGGCTACAATGTTTGATGAGAAATGTACTCATTATCTTGCCCATGTAATTGTAACGCATCTGTACAGCATTTTCACAATAAAAATAAAAAAGGGAGGTGGAAAGACTGGGTCTCCATTTTCCCATCTCATCATCACAAACCTTTAGTCCCCATTCTCTTCTCTACCAAGTAAGGATGATTATAATGGTGTGATTTCCAGGCTGGGAACAGACAGATCAGCTTAGCCAAAAGCAAAGCCCAAAAATCATAAGTATGAGACTTCTGGCAAAGATCCAGGAGAAAGGAGAAGGGATTGGAATGCAAGAGTTTAAGGACAATGTCTGTGAACTATGGAGGAATGAAGGCTCAGAAGAAGGACATGACCTCTCACAGTCCCACTGGTGGCAGTGGAGAACAGGAAGAGCCTTAGTGCCCTGTACTTGGCATGCCTTCAGTGAGTGGGCATTCATCTAACTCCTTGGAGGTCTCCAAGGGGGCAGTGGCATTTATCAGAAGCCCCAAGATCACTCATACTGTGGCAGATGTAAGAGGCAGCAGGCTCAGATTCCATACTGTCTGTCCCTGGCTTATTGCCTTATGTTTGCCCTAGTCATCATAATAGCATTGCAGTAGATTCCTGGGACCAGAGACTGAGTGACTCAGTCAAAATAGGAGGGAGTGACAATCACCACCAATGATAGCAAGGGAGTGAAAAGCCAGGGCAGGAAGCTAGGGAGGTTGGTGGAACTGAAAAAGGGCCAAGAAGAGAGCTGTAGCCAGGTGCTCATTGCTCACACCTGTTATTCTCACTACTCAGGAGGCTGAGATCAGAGAATGATGGTTTAAAATCATCCTGGGAAGAAAAATCCAAGACTCTTATGTCCAGTTACTCAAAAAAAAAACAAAAAAAAAAAAAACAAAAACTGGATGTGGAGCTGTGTCTCAAGAGGTAGAGAGCTGTCTTGAGTGAAAAGTCAAGTGAGGTAGATGCTGGTGGTTCACACCTCTAATCTTAGCTACTCAGGAGGCTGAAATCTGAAGATCATGGTTCAAAGCCAACCTGAGCATGAAAGTTTGTGAGACTTCTTTTTTTGAGTTACTACAGGGGTAGGAGGGAGTCAGTACTGAGGCTTGAACTCAGGACCTAGGTGTTCCTGAACTCTTTTGCTCAAGGCTAGCACTCTACCAGGGGAGCCACAGCAACACTTCTGGTTTTCAGGTGGTTAATTATAGATAAGAGTCTCATGGAATTTCCTGTTTGGGCTAGCTTTGAACCACGATCCTCATATCTTAGCTCCCTAAGTAGCTAGGATTACAGGCATGAGCTATGAGACACTCATTTCCCTTTAATTACTAAAAAGCTGGAAGTACAGATGTTCCTCAAAAGGTAGCATGCGAGCCTTGAGCATAAACAGCTCAAGGTCAATGTCCAGGCTCTGAATTCAAGCCCCAGGACCTGTATGTATGCATACACACCCATGGGGTCCACTAACAGCCAGAGTGATGAAGGCCATGAAGAGAAAATTCATTCACCTGCCTACCACACTAGGACCTTGCAGAACAATCTAGAACTGTGTAGAGAGTTCTGTCTCCTCCCCGTTTGCTGTTCTCCCTTAGATTTGGATGCTGGCTCTTCCTGTTACTGAAGTCCCCATTCCTAGGCCTGTAGGAGACCCTTCCTCCAGTTCTGTCCCCAGCACCACACCCAAAACACGGCTCCCAGTCAGCCACCCCCTCTATACCCCACAACCCATGGTCATACTACCGTATCTTCCTCTGTGTGTGTGTGTGTGTGTGTGTGTGTGTGTATGTGTGTGTGTGCTTGTGTGTATATGTATGCACAGGTGCATGTGTGCATGTTCATCCTGGGAATTGAACTTAGGACCTGCACATTGTCCCTCAGCTTTTCTACTCAAGGTTATCTCTGTATCTCTTGAGGCACAGCTCTGCTTTCAGCTTTTTGATATCTAATTGGAGATAAGTGTCTTATGGACTTTCCTGCCTTGTCTGGCTGCACACCATGATTCTTGCCTCACTCCTAGTCTCCTGAGTAGCTAAGATTACAGGTGTGAAATACCAGTATGCAGAAAACCTGTTTATCTATCTATCTATCTATCTATCTATCTATCTATCTATCTATCTATCTATCTATCTATCTATCTATCTATCTATCTATCTATCTATCTATCTATCTATCTATCTGTCTGTCTATCTATCTATCTATCGCTGGTAATGAGGCTTCAATTCAGAACCTAGTCACTGTCCCTTAGCTTTTTTGATCAAGGCTGGAATTCTGCCACTTGAACCACAGCCCCACTTTGGAATATTTGCTGGTTCTTTGAAAGTAAATCTAGGGAATTTTCCTACCCAAGTTGTCTTTGAACCAAGATCCTTAGTTCTCCGCCTCCAGAGTCCTTCTTTCTGTGTTATTTTTCCATATCTGTTTGTTACTATTTCTCTGCTTTTGTCCAGAGAAGCTGATCTGAGACCCTTCCCAGATCACGCATGCTGCCATGTGCAGTGTGGCAAAGGAATGGCTTGCAGAATGAAGGAATGAAGTCTGTGTGTCCAGCCTCCATCTAGGGATGTGGCAGGTTTCAGGTTAAGGCACTAAAGGTGACTAAGTTATGATCTCTGCCCAAGGAGCCCATGTTCTTCCCATAATGAGAAAGCCTACAGCTGGACAGAAAGACATGAGATCTTCGGGGTGGCAGCCCTGAACTCCCTAGGAGAGTTTTGGGAGTCTGTGATGAGAAACAAAGTAGTCACCAGATAGGAATAGGCCTAGCCCAAAAGGCAGGGAGTAACAGAACACTCCCTTCCCCTCACCCAAAATCTAAGACCACTGGACAATAAATGGTTGGTGTGAACATTGTTCTGCCCTTTTACTGGGCTTGGACAATGTCCCTGCTTCTGTGTGTGTGTGTATGTGTGTGTGTGTGTGTGTGTGTGTGCATGAGGGTGTACAAACACACACACACACACACACACACACACACACACATTGGATGAACATAGAAATATTATTTTATAAGAAATGTACTCATTATCTTGCCCATGTAATTGTAACCCCTCTGTACAGTATTTTCACAATAAAAGAAAAAATATTATTTTAAAAAATCATCTCTAAAACAACTCACTGATGGCTTACGACTGTAATTCTAGCTATTTGGGAGGCAGAGATCTGAAGATCTCAGTTCAAAGCCAGCCCCAGCAGATATATTTGAGAGATTCTTTTCTCCCATGAACCAGCAAAATCCCAGAAGTGAACATATGGCTCCAGTGGGAAGAGTGCCAGCCTTGAGAAGAAAAGCCAAGTAAGAGTGACAGACTCTGAGTTAAAGCCCCAATGCTAGCAAAAATCAGGCAAATAACTAATTTAAAAAATCAGCTCAGAGCTTTCCTCATCTGTAAAATGGAATGATGAACAAGATAATGGAAGAATGAAGGAAGAGAATCCTGAAGGGCCTCAATTCACCCCATTCCACCCCCAACACCCAGCAAATATACAAAATCACCTGCTCATTACTTAGAGCCAACCAACTAGGCCTGCTTAGCCTTGTTGTTTTAGTGCCACCTGCTGGTACAAATGCAAAATGCTGCATGTTGCCATCCTAGGAGACACTTAGGCAAGTGTCTTACCTGCTTCACAGACCTCTGGCCTCATTGGGTCTCACTTTGTCTGTCTGCTACATAAACACAGTAGACTCCTTCTGCTCCATATCCTGCATCTTCCTGGCTTGTGATTTTCAGATTATTTCTTTTCTATTCCTTCTGTTGATCCTGGGGCTTGATCTCAAGCCAGGGTGCTATCCCTTAATATTTATGCTCAAGCCTAGCACTCTACCAATTGAACCACACCTCCACTTCTGGCTTTTTGCTGATTACTTGGAGATAAGAGTTTCGTATGAGCTAGGTGTCAATTGCTCAGGCCTTTAATCCTAGCTACTCAGGAGGCTGATATCTGAGGATGTCAATTCAAAGCCAGCCTGGGCAGGAGAATCTGTTAGTTTCCTATCTCCAATTATTTACAGAAAAATCTAGAAGTGGTGCTGTGGCAAAAGAGTGCTACCTTTGAGCAAAAGAGCTCATGGATAGGTCCCAGATGCTCAGTTCAAGCCATAAGACTAGTAAAAAAAAAGTTATAGATTTTTCTTTTTGCCTGGGCTGGCTTTGAACCCTGATCCTCAGATCTCAGCCTCCCTTTTACTCCCTATTACTCCCTTTTCCCCTCCCCCCCCAGCTTCAAATGCACATGATAAAGAGGTTTAGTTAGGGAATGTACATGGAAAATAATAAAAACAGCTTTCCATTTACAAAATATATTCCCCATACTGATTAATTCAGGCAGCTAATTGGTTTATGAGACTTTATTGAAGAAAAATAAATCAATTACTAGCAGAGCTATCAATCACTTCTCCAGTAATACCTTGCATCATTTATTCAGTGCTATATTAAGCAGTGTATTGGAAGACAGTTTAACTAATAGCCTCCTAAGAATTTAAATGAAAATTACAAAATGTTTGACACCCTATTTTGAAATACAAAGGGTGTTTGACTTCTAATTTCCATTCTCTGGAGAAGAACAGCTCACTTCTTTATTGACCTGTATAAAATACACATTTTCTGTTCTGCTGATACTATAAATTCAATATCAATTCTCCAGCCACATCAGTTAGGAGCATAAAGTACATGTAACCTCAAATCTCTAACAGTGGAAGGCTTCAACAAGAATGGATGCTGCTAGAATGTTGGTTCCTTTGATGTGACAACTGAGAATCCAGCTCCCGCCCCCTCAGGTGGCTTCTTCATCATGTTAGAGTAGTGAGGAATGGTTTGGTTTCATAATCAGGTTAAGAGTGAATATAGGTTGGGTGGGGGTTGGGGGGAGGATGGGAAGGGATGGGAAGGGGAAACAAAGGAGGAGGCTACAATGCTTGATAAGAAATGTATTCATTATCTTGCCCATGTAATTGTAAACCCTCTGTACAGTATTTTCACAATGAAAAAAAGAAAAGCACAAAAAAAAGAAAAAAAAGAGTGAATATAGGAAGTAGAGCTGTAGCTCAAGTGGTAGAGGGCTATCCTTAAGCTGGAGAGCTGAGGGACAGCACTCAGGTCCAGAGTTCAAACCCCATGACTGACAAAAAAAAAAAAAAGTGAACATACTGGCTGTATAATACAAATGCTGAACTTTAAAAAAAAATTTGAGTCTTGGGCAACTGCTTTCTTGTAACTACAGTTTCTAAAAGCAGTTATTGTCCAAAGCTGGAAAAACTTAAGTCTACTCAGATGAGAATGTAAATGAATGGAGGGAGGGAGCTAAGTGAAAAATAAAATTTAAAAGAAAAGATGATGTCTGATAGGGGAGCAGCCAGATAAGAAATCAAAAAAGGAACAGTAGTTTCAAGTTCATTCCAGCTATAATGCAGGTTATTCTGACTTTTAGGTAGCATCACATGACATACTTTTGATTCTATTCCCGAGATACTCTGTTATATTTGTCTCTGTCTGTTTTATTGTCCGTGCAATCTCTGGCACTAGGAGGTCATCTAGGATCGGATCACATAGCAGTGAATAAATGGATAAACAAACTTTAGAAATAGTTAAAGCAGGAGACCACTGTGACCTTAGAATATCAAGACAAATACTGTCAATATTGTTAATATTTGGATGCTAAATTCTTGTTGTAAACGCAACCTCAGGTGGTTTGTTGGGTACTCTGTAGGAAAATGAATTGTTAAAAAAATACATCTCCATGATATGGGCTGTCATTACATAACAGAATATAAGAGAACATTATTCCTTATTAATCCATTTCAACACCATACTCTGTGCTTTTCTCCTGGCTCCTCACTATCAAAGGATCTGTCCCAAACTCTTGATTATCCAGGTGGCTGGGGAAAGACTATCTGCATCTTACACTGGCTTTCCCAGACACAGGCACAGAGGGCCAGGGGCCCATGGAGCAGTGGCCTCAGCCTTCTCCCCATGCAGCAGCTGATGCTTCCCCAGCCTGAAGAAATTCTAATGATTGAAATGTGGTCATAGATACCCTGATACTTCCTTCCTCTGTAAGAACTGCTACATGAACTTTTGTGAACATTGCATACCTCCTACAGTAAGAAATTTAGGTGGCAGAGGAATAAAATGTTCCTTGACTACAATTGCATTTTATCAGTCCTTTACTGAAGGATGGAGGCAAAGGGCAAAAGGCTTATGGAACATTAAAAAATGACCAAAAAAATGTGAAATATGACCACAAGCACAACAGAGTATAAAAAGGATAAAAAGTGATGCTACCTAAAACCTACAGAAGAAAATTTTAAAAGGTGAAATGAAATATAGTACTAATTTGTTTTGCAGAGGCTAAAAGGAAAGTCTTTTGATTCCCATTTTGAACCCCATTACAAAGGAAGAATGGCCAACAATCATCCTACCAATCCAGCCATGTGTGACAATACCAGTGGTGAATGCTGACTAGCACACAAAAAGGAAATATATGTGTAAAGTATTGAAAGAAAATAATCTTCAATAGATAATCCATTGGGTAGAGGAACTCTTCAGAAAATGTAGATAAATGTAGATTGGAGATATTTAAATGGAAAGATAATTCATTAATAACACATCTGCCTTTTAAGACTGTTACAAAAAATTATCCTGCTTCAAAAGAATAAGATGCCAACATGCATGTACACATAGGACAAGGTCATTAAAAGGAAATCTGTAGAACATATGTTAGGTTTTAGGTAATCTTTCTGAAATGATTCATGGAAGAAAAACTAATTTATTAAGATTCAATATACAAATGCACAAGTGTATTATACACAAAGTATTTGCACTAGGCATATGTATCAATTAATACTTTACTTGCTTGGTAAATAGGAAGGCCTGAGACCAAAGAATTCTACCAAAAGAAAATAAAAAGACAATAAATTTAGGGCTGGGAACATGGCTTATAAAGAGTGCTTGCTTAGCATGCATGAAGTAATGGTTTTGATTCCTCAGTACCACATGAACAAAAAAAGCTGAATGTGGTGCTGTGGCTCAAGCAGTGAGTGCTAGACTTCAGGGAAAGAAGCTTAGAGAGAATGAATGCCCAGTTACTGAGATCAAGGAACTGTGCAAAAAAGGCCACAGAATTGTAATTTTTTAATCTTCCATTACTATTGGAAAAGTAATACTCCTCTAATTTATAAACATCAGGACAAAACATCAGCAGTACATACATATCACTGGCATTATTTCAAACTAAATGCTGTTTATAAAGTACTGAAGTATTAATTTTACGAAGACCAAAACAATGAGAGTAATTCTCAAGACAAACTTCCTAGTAAAAAATGACATATAAAGCTAGGTTATAAACACATTACAGTTAAGTAATATATTTCTAAAAATCTATGAGTGAAATAAACACAGGGAAATTAGTATGGATATGGGAGAAATGTACATTATCACTATGTTTTATAGACTATTAAAAGCAGTCACTTTGTTACTTCACCTTTGAACTAAAAGCAAATGCTTTTAACTATGTATGATCTATTCACAGGTATATTTTCTGGAGGGTGGGGGAAAGTCATAGAATTCCAGGGAAACAGGGAAAAAGTACAGCAGTGGAATTCATTAGACACTAATGAAAATAAACTATACAACTCATGATTAGAGAAGGGAGGGAGGAATTGTGAAAGTAAGTAAGGAAAGGAAGACCCTCTGTGAAAGGGAATATACTCATTACCTGACTCATATAATTGTAATCTCTCTGTACCTCTATAACAATAAATTAAATTAATTATAAAACAATCCTTCCATGTAGTTGTGCTAGCCTAAACTGTTTGCTTAGTGAAGAAAATATACCAGTTAGAATAGTTACAACTATTAGAAATAAAATACAAGGCTTAATTTGAAATGTGAAATATTGGAATTGAGGGTGAATATTAATTCTATATAAACCAGTAACAATAACCTTGTTTTAGTATCAAATTAACTGTTAGTATTAAATGTTCAGGTAAGAAAAAAGCAAATCAAAACAAGTGCTCTAGCTCAAGACTGTTATCAGACCCTAGCTACTCAAGGAGGCTGAGATCTGGAAGCCAGCATGGTAGACAACTCAAATTCATTTGACATTTTGGAGTTGAGGTTGAATATTAATTCCACATAAGCCAGTAACAGTATGTGCTGGTAAGAAAAACAAAAACAAAAGCTTCAGGAACGAGAATGTATCCTAGTTACTAAGGAGGCTGAGGTCTGGAAGCAGCCTTGGTGGACAACTCAAATTAAGTAGCTAATAACAGGTTGGAGGCATGGCTTAAATGAGCGTGTCAACAGTGATTGAGGAAGCTGACTGACTGAGTTCAAGATCTAGTACTAGCACAAGAAAGCATGGTTGGGGCTTTGACACTAATTGTGGCAACACAGTAAGTCCTCAGACATAAAGAGAAATGAAAATGAGTGGAGTGGGGAGAGGAGAGAAAGGGGCAGAGAAAAGAAGAGCTGACAAGACAGTAGTGGAAAAAAGGGAAAAAGAAGGGAAGGGAAAGGCAAAGAAGAGAGGAAGGGAGGAAAGTTTCATGATATTAAACTTGACAGTGACTCCTTTGATAGGACACCAAAAGTGTTTGATACTAAACAAAATCAAATTTAGTGCATATAATTAAAACATTGTATATCAGAAGGTGTGATGAACAAGGAAGAGAAAGCATAGTATTAGTTTTTCTCTAAATAGATTACTAACCAAAGTGAATTAAAAACATAAAACAATGGGGCTGGGAAGGTGGCTCAGTGGTAGAGTGCTTGCCTTGCATGCCTGAGGCCCTGGGTTTGATTCCTGAGCACGATATAAGCAGAAAAAGCCAGAGGTGGTGCTGTGGATCAAGTGGTAGAGTGCTAGCCTTGAGCTGAAGAGCTGAGGGGCAGCACCCAGGCCAAGAGTTCACATAAAACAAAATCCTATAATTAACCATCCCCCCACGACACAAAATCTAATTTAAAAATGGAAAAAACTGAAGAGACTTTTCTAAAAAGTATACAGGTAGCTCATTAAATATAAAAAAGTTCAATGTCAATAGTTATTAGAAAAATTCAAATCAAAATGAAATATCCACTTCTTCATACACACTTTTATTAAACAAAAACAAAAAAGTTTCCAAAGTCTAACAACTGTTGAGAAAGATGTGAAAACAAAGTGAATTTTGATGCATTTCTGGCAGGAATGTAAAACAATCAACGATGGTATGGAGACTTCTAAAAGAACTAAATATAGAATTACATAGGAATATGGTCTAGGGGCTGGGAAGGTGGCTCAGTGGTACAGCGCTTGCCTTGCATGCCTGAGGCCCTGGGTTCGATTCCTCAGCACCACATAAGCAAAAAAAAGAAAGAAAAAAAGAATGAAAGAAAGAAAGGAATATGGCCTAGCACTTCTATTTCTAGATTTATACCAATGGAAGTGAAAGCAGGGACTAGAACAATTATTTGGAGAATCACTACACAACAACTACTCACAATAACCAAAAGACAGAAGCCTGGAAAGAATAGATAAATGTGTTTAACAGGAAGAAAACTTTAATACATCTTACAGCAGGGATAAATCTTGAATACAATAAGCTAAATAAAATACACCAGGCATCAAGTATCAGCCATGGTATGATTTCCCTTACTGCTCTTCCATGGATCAACAAACACATAGACCCAGTAACTATAATGGTTCCAAAGACTGGTAGGAACTGTGTATTTAATGATTTTTACAGCTTCATTTATGGAAGGTAAAAAATGCTGTAGAAGGATGGAAGGCATGACCATAAAACAATGTGGCCATATGTAATGGTTAATGTAGCCAAAAAGGATGGAATATACCTATACTCCCTAAATTTGGGATTACCAGATAGCCTAGGCTACATAAAATTTCAAGAGCAAGCTAGACTACATAGCAAGACCTGTCTTCAAATGGAATACGGAAAAATCAAACCATAAGAAAAATGTCAATTCTAAGAGCCACTGCAGCAAAGGAAAATTTGTAAGAAAAACTAGTTCCCAGACAGAGCATTCTAAGAAAAGTAAAAAGTGAGAGACAGATGGAGGGAAGACAGGCTGGGAGAAAAAAAATACAGAAAGAAAAATAGATACATAAAGAAAGATACAAATAAGCAAAGCTAGAGAGCAGAAAACAAAGATTGAAACAGAAAATAGTAGGGGGAGGTGGGGAATCTTGTGAGGACACCTTAGAAAAAAATAGAGGGATTTCTAGAAAAATCATAGACCATATCATTGCCTATAGCCTAAGTTTCAAGTAAGAAAATGACCATGAAGCAGTCCAATAAGGTATGAAGAGTAATTTAAGTACATATTGCTTACTCAGTCCTCTAAAACATTCAAAGACTTCATTAAGACAGTTCAATGTTATTCATGAGGATGGGATCTCTGACAAGTTGCTAGGGAACCTTCATCTTCCATTAGATATCACCTCTTCTAGGTTACTGAATCACATAACAGTGTGAATACTTTTTCTCACATAAGAAAAACTAGAAACAAGCTGAAGCAAATCTGCACTTAACATAGACAGAATGTCAGATTTTATTAAAATATGCTAAACTTAATAGCCATCTTTATGTGATTTATGAACATGTTCCTGAAGCTGAATCTGTTTTACTGTTTTTAAATCTTGGACACCTTTAACTTCATAAAATGGAATGTAATACAAAATGAGAAATAAAATGCAACTCACCAGAGAGTCTTTCATTCTTTCTTGCTGTTGACAATTAACAGAAGATTCAGGAAGCATGGCTGGGAGAGAAGGCAAATGAAGTAGTCAGGAAAGAACCTGTGTGATTTTCCTGAAATTTTCCTGCTCAAAATATTATACATGGGAGGAAAGGCCTTCTTATGGGAGAAGAATCTTTTATGTCTCAAGTAAAGCATCAAACTCTCCACTAAAGACAAATCCACAGTCCTTAATTGCTAGATACTGTTAGCCCAATACGCTTCTTTCCCATAGCTAAGCATGCTCCTTCCCTTTTCCATAGCTTGGCATGCTCCGTTCCTGGTCAACACTAGGCAGTTAATAATCAGCCTCCCTTCAAGCCCCCTTTATCTTGAGATGGCACTCTTCTGGGGTAGCTACTATGATATGGGGCAGCAAGAACTCCCTAGAGTGACCTTAAAGTCTGGGCAGCTGCACAGCCCCTTATCTACTATTTGGGCAGCAGCCATAAATCCTAGTCCACCATGATGGATCCCTTGGTCCACATGTCCACACTGGGGTCTCCACCTCCTAGCCCCTAGTTATATAGGTCACCGCAAACAATAGCTGGTACTTCTTCTCACTCTTCACTTGTGAGAAGGGGTCTTGCCAGTTCCACTGCTGTCAATAAAACTTTCTTTGTTCTTTGTACCTGGATGTTTGCATGGTTTTCTGGCAAAGTCTAATATACCCTAACAGATAGTACAAAAGCAATTTATTTCTCTGTTAATGTACATACAGAATTCATAAAAACTGATGTTCCTACAAAAATAAATAATCAAAAAGTCACATCTTCACTAAAACTAGCTATTACTCAAATACACTTAGAGATGTATGATCTATTATTCTACTAATGCAAAGATATCCTAGGACTCCACTAAGCATTTGTATTCTAACATTCATTTACATATTTAAACACCATGGAGAACACGAATATTGTAACTCAGTATTTTTCACCTAAATTTATAGAGGGAAAATGTATACAACACATATTTTTAGTGTTATAATGTTTCAATGATGATTGTCACATGGCACATTTCCTTGTATCCAAATACTCAGAGCACCCTCATCAGGGCAGAGAATCAAGGACAGTTATGACTCCTGGAGAGTTGTCAGATTGTCTGAAGAAATCTTGGGCTTTCAGTGACCTGGAAGGTAAATTAAAAAGGCTTAGGGACAGGCACTGGTGGCTCATGCATATAAACCTAGCTGAATCAGGAGGCTGAGATCTAAGGATCATGGTTCAAAGACAGCCTGGGAAGGAAACCAAGTGGAATCTTATCTACAATCGACTACCAAAAACCTGGATATGGAGCTGTGGCTCAAGTGGCAGAGGATGAGTTTTGAGCCAAAAAGCTCAAGGGCATCATCCAGATTTGAGTTCAAACCCTAGGACACACACACACACACACACACACACACACACACACACACACACACACACACACACACACACACACACACGATAGATCTGGCAGACAGTGACATTCATTTGCATGCCTATGTCCCTTCAATGCACTTCCATGGAGACTGAAGGAATGCTGGGGAAGAGGGACATACTCAGTGAAGACAGTATATGGACAGAGAAGAAGAATAGACAGCAATGAAGGAGTGATGCTTCCTCAAGGTTTCCAGGGAGTCCATGAAATGATTATACATAAGGTGTACGATGTTCCAGGGGATCAGCAGCAGAAGAAAAGGATAACGGGGTGATATGGGGTTCTGTGCAAGCCTGAACTTGGAGAGCCTTGAGTTGCAGTGAACAATCTCCTCCTGCTGCCCTAATCCATTTGGTCATCCCTCTATTTTGCTTTCTCCTCTAAAGAAAGCCACAGGTGTTCAGTGCTGAGGAGCAGAGCCATGGAAATGGTAAAAGGGTCAGAGAGCGTTGCTCACTGGGCATCATTGGCACCCACCAACGCAGCAGTGGTTCTGAATCTACACCAGCCATCCTTCATGGCCTGCATGCAGAGGCCAAAGAGAACAGAGAGACCATAGGAAAAAATTGTGCGTGTGTGCCAATTCTGGGGCTTGAACTCAAGGTCTGGGCCCCCTCCTTGATCTTTTGTTTAAGGCTAGTGATCTACCACTTGAGTGACACCTCCATTTCTGGCTTTTCAAAAGGTGGTTAATTGGAGATAAGGGCCTCACAGACTTCCCTGCCCAAGCTGGCTTTAAACCTTGATTATCAGATCTCAGCTCCCTGAGTAGCTAGGATTATAGATGTGAACCACTGGTCCCTGGCTTAGGAAGGAATCTTAATCACACTCAATCCTCTAAGTATTGATTAGTGGTATGTACTGTCACTTCTGCACAATGCAAGAATGTTTTTTCTGGTCCTGGGGCTTAAACTCTTGATCTGGGTGCTATCCATGAGTTTTTGTTCTCAAGGCTAGCACTCTACCACTTGAGCCAAAAAGCTCCACTTCCAGTTTTACAGTGGTTCATTGGAACTAAGAGTCTCACAGGGACTTTCCTGCCCAAGCGGGCTTTGAACTGTGATCCTCAGATCTCAGCCTCCTGAGCAGAGAGGATTACAGGCATGAGCAACTGGTGCCCAGCTAATGAAAGAATTCTGGAGACAGTAAGTAAGTGAGGAAAAATGACTGCTGTTAAAAGGTAGAGCCTGACAAAGGGCTCACACAGTAGCTACAATTACAGACATGAGCCATGGGCACCTGACATGACATGTGTATTCGTGTTTTGGATGTAGGCATATTTGTTTTGGTAAAATGTACCTTTCTCATTGGTGGCTTAGGCCTGTTTCTTAGCTACTCAACTAATTACTAAAAGGCCAGCAAGGGAGCTTAGACTCAAGTGGTAGGGCATTAACCTTGAGCAAATAAACAAAACAAAACAAAAACAAACAAACAAAAAAAAACGGCTTAGGGAGACTTCTCAGGCCCTGAGTTCAAGCCCCAGGACCATTAGACACAGACACAGACACACAGAAACATATTGCAAATGTACTCAGAACACCACTATTCTACAAACAGAAAAACTTGGGCTCAAAAAAAAAAATGGCTGGGAGCTGGTACCTCATACCTGTGATCCTAGCTACCCAGCAAGCTGAGATCTGAAGATTACAATTCAAAGACAACCTGGGCAGGAAAGTCCATAAGACTCTTATCTTCAATTAACCACCAGAAAACCAGAAATGGAGCTATGGCTCTAGTGGTAGAGTAGCAGTCTGGAGCCAAAGAGCCCAGGAACAGTGTTCAGATACTGAGTTCAAGCTTGGTCAGTGGTGAGCAGAAGAGCCACAAGCAAGCACATCTCCTTCAGTGAAAGGCCCTCTGGCAATCCATAAATCCAGCTAGGTCCTGCTGATCCTGTTTACTGGATTAGTTGACTGAATAACTCTATATACAACATCCCCCCCCCCCCCCGTGACTTACAGAGCTGCTCTGGAAGGCCCCAAGGTCTGACCAATGTGGACCCCAGGGGAGGGTTAACAACTGTTGTCTAAGCCACTCAGCTTGCAGAGATGATCAGTTCTGCCCTTTCCATTGGGCAGAGCCACTCTACACCCAGTTTTGACCCTGTTCTGCATCTTGCAGGCTCCATTCAAGGCAAAAAGTTCTGGCAATTTTAGGAACATCGATTATCTCAGAATCTAAAAGCTGGGTGCCAGTGGCTCACACACACCTGTAATCCTAGCTATTCAGGAGCCTGAGATCTAAGGATCACGTTCCAAAGTCAGCTCAAGTCAGGCAAGAAAGTTCATGAGAGTTTTCAGTTTTTTTTGTTGTTGTTTGTGGAGTTTGAACTCAGGGCCTGGTTGCTGTACCCACCAGAACTCCTATTCCTCAGGGCAAGTGGTCTACCACTTTAAATCACAGTTGCTAATTGGAGATAAAAGCCCTGCTCTGGCTGGCTTTGAACCTCAACATCAGATATCAAGCCTTTTGAGTAGCTAGGATTAGAGTGTGAGCCACTTGAACCTGGCCTAAAAAAACAAAATGGAGACATGGCTCGAGTGGTAGCATCAGCCTTATCTTGAATAAAAAAGATAAGGAAGAATTCACAGAGGCTGAGTTCCAGCCACAGTATCAGCATGTGTACACATGCGTGCAGGTGCATACATATACACACACACAGTAGTTTAAGAGTGCTTAAAAAAACCTAACAATGAAGCTGGGTGCTTGTGGCTCATGCCTGTAATCCTAGCTACTCAGGAGGCTGAGATCTGAGGATCATAGTTCAAAGCCAGCCCAGGCAGGAAAGTCTGTGAGACTCCTATCTCCAATAAACCACTCAGAAAACTCGAAGTGGCACTGTGGCTCAGGTGGTAGAGTGCTAGCCTTAAGCTGAAGAGCTCAGGGACAGAGCTCAGGCCCAGAGTTCAAGCTCCATAACCAACAAAACAAAACAAAACCCAACAATGACAAATTATAGGTGAGTTGTGAGAGAACAAGTAAGGTAAATCTGGAGGCAAATGAAGCTGACATCTGTGATGGTTAAATCTTGAGGATGAACTTAATTGAGATCGATTGGTTTAGATGCATCAGGCTGATGAGTAAAACACACCTTTGTGGGGGGGGGGTTGGGCTGGATATCAGATTAACTGAATCTCTCCTGCATATAGGTCGCACCATTCCATAGGCAGGCTTTCCATATGAAATTAAAGTGGGGTGGGGGAGAGAATACTGCAATGCAGGCATTCTCTTTCCCACTCTTACCTCCTCCCCTAACTCACTGGCTACCATAAGTTGTTCTGCTTTGCCAAGATTGCCTGAAATCTGTGACATGAAGCAAAATAAATCCTTTTTCCCTTAGGTTATTTCTGTCAAGTATTTTGTCGCAGCAACAACAAACTATATTGCTAACACAAAACCCTATCTTTTCTACTTCTGTCTCTTGTTTTATTTTTTCGCTAGTCTTGAGGCTTGAACTCAGAGCCTGAGCACTGTCCGTGAGCCTCTTTGTGTTCAATCAAGGCTAGTGCTTTGGGGCTGGGAAGGTTGTTCAGTGGTACAGCACTTGCCTTGCATGCTTGAGGCCCTGGGTTCGATTCCTCAGCACCCCATAAGCAAAAAAGAAAAAAGCCAGAAGTGGCGCTTGGACCCAAGTGGTAGAGTGCTAGCCTTGAGCTGAAGAGCTGAGGGACAGCGCCCAAGCCCCAGGACCAGACCCCTCCCCCCCACAAAAAAAGGCTAGTGCTTTACCACTTGAGCCACAGTTCCACTTCCAGTCTTTGAGTAGTTTGAGATAAAAATCTTGGTGGGTGCCGGTGGCTCCCACCTGTGATTCTAGCTACTCAGGAGGCTGAGATCTGAAGATCGTGGTTCAAAGCCAGCCCAGGTAGAAAAGTCCTTGAGACTCTTATCTCCAATAAACCACTAGAAAACCAGAAGTGCCGCTGTGTCTCAAGCAGTAGAGCACTCAGCCTTGAGCTGAAGAGTGCAGGGACAGCGCCCAAGCCCAGAGTTCAAGCCCCGCGACCAACAACAACAACAAAAAAATCTTGCAGACTTTCCTGTACTGGCTGGTTTGAACTATCATCTTCAGATGTTAGCCACCTGAATAATTAGGATTACTGGCTCCAGACATTGATACCTGGCCAACGTCCACCTCTACCTCTACCTCTTCCTCTTGGTTCTTCTTCCTCTCCCCTCACCTCCCTCCTCCTTCTCACCATGCTAAAAATGTACAGAATACCACTGAATGAGACACTCAGCCCAAGGTTGCCATCTTCACTCAAATGAACTATAAAGCTGACTTTAATAGGTGAACTTGGTAACAAATTATCCTAGTCGTACAGACCTGGCCACTGGAACACAGAACAAATGATTGGCCAGAGACAAGATCACAAAACTTGAATCTTGGCCATACAAACGGCTCAATCCAAATTCAGTAGTGAACATGAGACTCAAATCCAGGCACTCTCCTCACCAGACAGAGCCATGTTCTTAATCACACCTGTGGGTGTTGTTGATTCCTTGGTACAGGAATATGATGGGATGACAAAGGCCACACACAAATGGAGTATTATTTGAGGGTGAGCTTTGCTAAAAGATAAAAGCCCCAGCTCCTGCATTTACTAACTTGTGACATCCTAGACAAGCCATTTTATTTTTTTTTGTCACTGTTTCTACATCTGTAAAATGGAGATAATCAGAGTCCCTTCCCTCATAGAAGAGCAGGTCTCCAGCAAGGTGCAGGGGCTCCTGCCTGTAATCCTAACTACTCAGGAGGCTGAGATCAGAGGATTGAAGTTCAAGGATAAAGAGCAGCAAAGTCTGTGAGACTCTCATCTCTAATTAATCACCAGAAAACCAAAAGTAGTACAGTGGTTCGAAGTGGTAGAGAACTAGCCTTAAGCAGAAGAGCTCAGGGTCAGTGCCCAGGCATTGAGTTTAAGCCTGATAACCAAAAACAACAACAACAAAAAAAAGAGCAGGCCGGGAGCTGGTGGCTCACGCCTGTAATCCTAGCTACTCAGGAGGCTGAGATCTGAGGATCACGGTTCAAAGCCAGCCCGGGGAAGGAAAGTTCATGAGACTCTTATCTCCAATAAACCACTAGGAAACCGGAAGTGGTGCTGTGGCTCAAGCGGGTAGAACACTGGCCTTAAGCTGAAGATCACAAGGACAGCGCCCAAGTCCAGAGTTCAAGTCCCACAACTGATACACACACACAAAAAAGAGCAGGTTCCACTCATGACTTTAAGATCGTATATTAAGTTCAAAGCCAGCCATGGCAGCTAAATCTGAGAGATTAATCTCCAATTAACCTGCAAAAAGCCAGAAGCATAAGTGTGGCTCAAGTAATAGAGGACCAGTTCCAAGCAACCACCCACACTGCCTTTGTTCCAACTTGGCACAGGCCCAGCACAAATGGTCCAACAACAGATATTTGGTGATGAGAAACTGAATGAGTGAACTTTACACCTCCTGCCAACCTTTCTTGTCCAGCCCCTCTCTGGCTGCAATGTTAATTATTCTCTCATTGTGTGAAAATAAGTATAGCATAAAACATGCTATACGAACCAAGTATACGTATACACTTCAGTGGCTTTAAGTAAAATCACATTTCAAGCAACCTCACTGATATCAACTTCTAGAACTTTCTCAGTATCCCAAACTGAAATTGGGTACCTATTAATTAGCAGTACCCATCCATGCCTTTTCCCAGGCTCTGGAAACCCACCATTCTATTTCCTGAGGTTGAGAGGAGAGGATTTCAGTTCAAAGCCAGCCTGGGCAGGCAAGTCTGACACCCTTATCTCCAATTAACAAGAAAAAAAATCAAAAACAGAAAACAGAAATAGAGATGGGGCTCATCTGGTAGAGCACCAATTGTGAGGGGGAAAAAAACAATAAAAAATATGAGGTGGGGCTGGGGATTTAGCTCTTGGAGAAGCCTGTCCTGACAAGTACAAGGTCCTGAGTTCTATCCCCACCTCTGACTTGACAACAACAATAACAACAACAAGTAGTACAAAAAACCTATTTATGCCATGCCCAGAGGCAAGCTTTAAGATAATCACTACCTCATCCTTCTTTACAAATATGAGCTGGGTGCTGTTGGCTCATACCTGTAATCCTTGCTGCTGCTACTCAGTATGCTGGGGATCACAGTTCGAAGACAGCCTGGGCACAAAACTCCATGAAATTCTATCTTCAGTAAATTACTCAGAAAAAGCTGGAAATAGAGCTGTGGCTCAGTGGTAGCCTTGAGAAAAAGACTCTCATGGATATGTCCCTAGCCCTGAGTTCAAGCCCCAGCATCAACAACAACAAAATAGAATATGAGGTCCTGTGTTTAGGCAACTGCACAAGTACATACAGACACACAGACACAGAATACAGTGCCAGCCCCAATCTGACTAACTAAATCCAAGTCTCTGGGGTGCCTCCAGGTGGTTGGCATTTTAGCCAGCTAAGCCAGGTGCTGGTGGCCCACATCTGTTATCCTAGCTATTCAGGAGAGGCCAAGATCTGAAAATCATGGTTCAAACCAGTCTGGGCAGGAAAGTTCATGAGACTCTTATCTCCAATGAACCACCTAAAAACCTAGAATTAGAGCTGTAGCTCAAGTGGTAAAACTGAGCAAAAAAGCTCAGTTTATAGTACCCAGGCCATGATTTCAAGCCACAGCCGGCACTATAAAGTACAGAAAGACCCACCAGTTAGTAAGCAAAAGAGCACAACTGCATTCACTCCAATACCAGTCTCTCCATGGCTCATATAGGTGGAAAAGAGAGAGCATTTATTTGTGCCAGTGCTGGTGCTTGAAGTCTGGGTCTGTGTGCTATCTCATAACCTTTTCTCTCTAGGCTGATGCTCTACCACTTTAGCCGCAGCTCACTTCCAAGAGAATGAAAGTTAAATGAAAAGGCTGTACATGCCCAATAATTAGATAGCCTTGGGCACAATTCCAGGAAGGCCAATAGTAATCTAGCTCATGGTAGGGATCTTAAACAAGTTCAAGCCCCACAGAACCCTAGTTTCCTTATAGGTTTCTGGAATGAGATTCCTACTAGCACCTAGAATTGCCAGCCATAGCGCAGTACTCTTAAAGTCAACAAGAGTAACTTTGTGTTTCAGTTTTGTTTTATTTTGGGGACTGGTCCTAGGGCTTAAACTCAGGGTCTGGATCCTGTCCCTGAGCTTCTGTGCTCCTATCACTTGAGCCACAGATCCACTTTGTGGCTTTTTGGTAGTTAATTGGAGAGCAAAGTTTCAGAATTTTCTGCCAAGGCTGTTTTTGAATCATGAGTTCAGCTCTCAGCCTCCTGAGTAGCTAGGATTACAGGCATGAGCTACTGGTGCCCAGTAACTAATTATATTCCTTTATTAACTAGCACTCTGGTAATCCATAAGGCCAGGGCCCACTGAGAGACCCTGGAGCTAGGCTCATACCTAGGACCCATCACCCTGAAGTGGGGGTGAGCTTCTCTAGAGGCTCCTGAACCTCCCCTCTGCCAGCTCCATTCCTCCAGGATAAGGCCAGACCTGTTAATCATCCCTGCTGAGGAGAGTTTAACCCTGCCTGCAGGCCCTGGGCTAATGTTAGCAGACCTGGTTACCAGCTTTCCTTCAGTTCCCATATGAAGTTGGGAAAGAGGAGAGGTCTCAAAGAGAGATCCGGGCTAGGTTATCTCTGGCTCACCTCCTTTCCCCACTCCACTGCACATGCTACAGAGGCTCCCTCCATTCCCAGTTCCATTGTGGTTGTTAGGAAGCAACAGTTTCATTTAAGTCTTTGTCTTTCTGACTGTGACACATGTATGAAATGCAGAGGGTCTGGCATATGCAAAATACAGAAGACACATAACCCACTCACACAATTCAAACACTGACAAGGGCAATTAACTGCTACAGGATGTACTTTTAGCTGCCAAGTTAACCTCAAGGTATTAAATAGAGCATTTGCTAATCTCCATTTGATTAGCCCTAGAACAAAGAGCCCTCTGTACTCAAGACACCAGAATGGCCAGAGACCAGCCAGAGACTGAGGAGAAAGGAAAAGCATCAACCTCAAAAATTCAGCCTGTTGGGCTGAAAAGGTGGCTCAGTGGTAGAGCACTTGTCTTGCATGCATGAGGCCCTGGGTTCCATTCCTCAGCACCACATAAGCAAAAAGAACAAAGCTGGAAGTGGTGCTGTGGATGATGTAGTAGAGTGCTACCCTTGAGCTGAAGAGCTGAGGGACAGCACCCAGGCCCAGAGTTCAGGCCCCATGACAGGACCACCCCCCCAACAAAAAAAATTCAGCCTCTTCCTTTGAGGCCAGCCAACAGTCAGTCAAGTCAGATCCTGATATACAAATTACCCACTTCTTATGGGACCAGGAAAAATCCCATAAGCAAATCTGAAATGCCCTACTATAGGAAGCAATTTAAGTATCCATAGACTTGCTAGGAGATAAGGGAGTTGGAATGATGTGAGGGAGCAGTCAAAGCCAGATGCCAATGGTTCACACATGCCATCCTAGCTACTCAGGAGGCTGAAATATGAGAATCCTTGTTCTAAGCCAGTGAAATCTGTACCACTTATCTCCAATGAACCACCAAAAAGCCAGAAGTGGAGCTGTGGATCAGGCGGCAGAGCACGGGCCATGAGTGAAAAACACTAAAGGACAGCACCCAGGCCCTGAGTTCAAGTCCCAGGATCTGAACACATGAACACACACACACACACACACACACACACACACACACACACACACACACACACACACACACAGAAATGCAAATTTAGCCTAATGCATGTACACAGGTACAGGTACATGATTAAGTTTCAAAAAGGCAATAACAAAAATGATCACAATTTGGAATGGAAAAAATACCAAGTCCCGTCAATTCAGAGGAGAGGAGGAAGGCATGTGGCATTCTACCCTCAAGGAATTGTGCTTTGGGACATTTCGGGGGATCCTTCCACCAGGACACCTCCATACTCCTGGAGAGTTAAAGGTGGCAAGTTCCTCAAGAACCAGAAACTCACCTTTCACCCTATCCAAGGCACCTGAAGCTCCAAGAGGATCTCTGCACTCACTCCCCAAGGAATCCACAGGATCTGAGAAAAAAATAGGAATGGGGAAAGCCAAATAGGGAGAGGGGAGCAGGGAGGCCCAGGGACCCCTGTGCAAATGGTAAAATGCAAAAGGGACTGACCTGAGCAGAAACAACAGGATCAGCTGAGGTGGGGGGAGGGAAGAGGGAGGAGAGCAGAGATGAGGGGGGAACCATTCCTACAGAAGGCATCACACCCTGGGACACAGGGTTCTCCCCAGAAAGAGAATATTGGGAGGTCAGGGGAGGAGAGAGGGCAACAGAAAGGAGGACTGACTGTAAAACATGGAAATTTGAAATAAGAGTCCCAGACTGGGGCACCAAAGGCCCTGGGTTCTAATTCTGACTCAATTGAGTGGACACATTTTCATCCTCAATTTGCCCCATCTGGGGAAAAAAAGCGGGGAAAAGTGCAAATGTTCCCCCCTGCCGCCTCTGAGGACTCCGACAGGAGGAGAAGGAGCAAGAAGGGGCAGCAGAAAAGTATTTGGAGAAGAGGGAAAGCATTATTCCATGCTGCACTGGACCGAGGCACTCACCTGCCCAGCCGCTAGAACCAGCACTTTTTCTGAACCCTCACGGGTGCCACCAAGCTGCCTCTCCTGGTACAAAGCCCACAGCCCCACATTGGGCAGGAAGACCAGGGCCACCAGTACCACTGCCTGAAAAAGCCCCTTCAGAGCCCTGCAGCCCTGCACCGCACTAGCTGTTTTGTGAGCTATCCCTGAAGCCACATTCTAGAATATGAAATACTGGAGTCTTTATTACACAGTTAACAGGCTGCAGGCCGCCCATTGCTACAAAGGCCCACAGCCCCCCAAATACACATAACACAGCTAGCAAACATGCTAAAGAGGAAAGAAATAAAAACAATACCAACAAGGCAATTCAGCTTCCATGGAGATCTGAATTATGATGGCATGATGACTAAAGATGAGATAGGACCCAGCACTGGACTAGGGAGACACACGTGGCAAGACTTAAGCTGATCCGGGCCTAAAAAGATCAGAGCACGGGCAGATCCACCGGAAATTCCCAGTCCCAGGCACTGGACTGACAGGTTCAATAACCTATCAGCCAAGTGCTCACCCCAGGGATCCGGACACGCCCATCATCTGGCCTAAATAGATAGGCTCAGGGGGAAGATCCACAGGAAATTCAATGTCCCAGGCATTGGACTGACAGGTTCAATAACCTATCAGCCAAGTGCCCACCCCTGCCTCCAGGGATCCGGGCACGCCTCTCATCTGGGAGGCTGGTTTTCCTCCCCCAGCATGAAGACTAGATGCCAGAATCTACAATCACCATGTGGCCAATATGGACAGTCAGACCTGACCTCCTTAGCACATCCGCATGTCCACGTGGTGGCAGCGGCAACAACTAACCAAACCCAAGACAGCAATGGCGCTGTCCCACTCCGACTCTATAGCACTTTCCACTGCTGCCTGCTCATTGGGCACTGGTGCTCGTGGTGCATTTTGGTGCAGTTGGAGTGCACTCCAGGATCTGATCCCAGCCTCCTATGCTTCTGTGGTCACTGGAGTCGAGGTCTTTGGGCTTTGCAGATAGTGGCGGACTTTGCTCAGCCCCCGGGGTCTGGGGCTCCCCTGAAGGCTTGGGTCACCTTGGCTCCAGTGCACATTCCTGGGGATGACACACAAGAGTTAATGAAATGGGGGGAAGTAGTAGCTCATGCCTGTATGCCTAGCTACTCGGGAGGCCGTGATCTGAGGATCAATCTCTGAAGCCAGCCTGGCAGGAAGTCCATGAAAGTGTTATTTCCAATAAAGACTCAGAAAAAGCCAAAAGCAGGGCAGGGCTGTGGCTCAAGTGGTAGAGCACTAGCCTTAAGCACAATGAGGGTCAGGAACAGACCCAGGCCCTGGGGTCAACCCACAGGGCTGGCCAATAAAAGTAATCAAACCTCTCCTGTCTTTTCTGCCCTTCCTTGTCAGCCTAGGGCTGGCTTTGTGTGCTCACTCTGCCACAGTGCTTTTGCACCCAGAAAGCTTGCTCTTTCTCACCCGCACTGACCGCCTCATTCTCCACTCAATGTTGAATTTTTTTGCGCAAGGCTGATATTCTACTGTTGAGTCCTACCTCTACTTCTGACTTTTTGGTATAATTGGGTTAAGAGCCCCAGAGATTTTTCTGCCTAGCCTGGCTTCAAGCCTCCATCCTCAGTTCTCAGCCCACTGAGAAGCTAGTATTATAAATGTGAGCCATGGGTACCCAGCAAATTTGACTTTTATTTATTTATTTTTACTATTGTTTAACTATGGATGTGGAAACATAAATTGTCATTTTTTATATCTTACAATATTTTAAAGATTCATTCATGTAGCATGGGTCCGAATGCCATTCCTTTTTAAGACTGAATAGTATTTCATTGGATGCATAGATCACATTTTGTTTATTCATCCATGGACATTTGGGTTGCTCCTACCTTTCAACTACTGTGAATGATGTGATGACTAATATTATACTTCTTTTGTATTGGGCACACTGCTGTAACAGAGTAGCCAGAGGGGCGGCTAGAACTCCAGGTGAACTGTGGGGACTCACCAGTACTTTTCCTTCACATTAACAATCCACAAGAATCCTTACAGCCTGCGAGGCCCATATGATATGACCGATTTACATCTTTTGCTTTTCTCCTAGTTAGGCTGATCTTGTTGTTTTCCTAATTAAATAAATACCCAAGAAGTTAACAAATCAGGTAGGGCCTTTGCAAATTTGCTCTGGTCTCCTCTAGAAACTTCTCTAAACCTTTGTGTGGACCTGGCTACTTGAAGGCTTCTGCTTATAACCCTAGCTATTCAGGAGGCTGAGATCTGAGGATACTTGTTAAAAGCCAGACTGGGCAGACAAAGCTGACAGACTCCTATCTCCAATAAACTAGCAAAAAACCTCAAAGTGGAGGATTGGCTCAAGTGGTAGAGGATCTGCCTTGCAGGAAAAGCTAAGCAAGGGCATGAGACCTGGAGTTCAAGCCCCCGGCATGCATACACACACACACACACACACACACACACACACACACACACACACACACACACACACACACACATGTAAAAATAAACCTTTGTGTAGTTCTCTCCATTTTCTCAGGAACAGGAGCAGAAATTCTACCTCAGCAACCCCTTCCCTTGCCTGCTGACCTAAAATATTCATTCTTCACTAGTTCTTTGATTTCTCTACAGAGCAGGTCTCAGTTTGGGCTTCCCTCTGGAGGATGTCAGCACCTAGGTCACAATCTATTCTATTCCATTCTTATCTCTAGCAGCACCTGCTACTGTTCATTGAGAATAAACTAGAGCTCTTTCTGGACAGAAGAATTTGCAGAAAAGGTCCCCCTCTTCCCTGAGCCAAGCAGCCTAAGTAAAGCTGAGACCTGAAGTTTTAGCTCATATACTTCTCCACCTTGGGAAAGTAAACTGACGACCTTCCCCAGCTAGGTTCATTGTAGCTATTGTATTCAGTAATTACTGCTTGAGCGTAGCAGTCAAAGTCATCAAAGGAAGGAAATTATTTAGTCTCTCTCCCCTTCACCTCTCTTCAACTAGCTCCCTAGAGGACTCTGAAGGAAATTGGAGTTGAGGTGTGTTTTGTTTTTATCTTCCCGGAGTCATTTTTTAATAAAAGTTGCAAACCAGGCCAGGCTTCCCACAATACTTTAAGAACCCAGCTTTAATCTCATGCCCTTTTGTCACTTTTTTTTTGGGGGGGGGTCTGGTTGTGGGGCCTGGGCGCTGTCCCTCAGCTCTTCAGCTCAAGGCTAGCACTCTACCACTTGAGCTACAGTGCCACTTCCGGCTTTTTTCTTTTTGCTTATGTGGTGCTGAGGAATCGAACCCAGGGCCTTATGCATGCAAGGCAAGCACTCTACCACTGAGCCACCTTCCCAGCCCCTTTCATCACTTTTGTAATATAGGATGCACCAAACAAGGGAAAGGGGTTTTGGGATTTTATCCTCCTCCCAGAGACAAGACTACTTTCAGTGGAAAAACAGACCTGATCATTGACTGAAAGTAAATGAGAACTGATACTTTTAGACTGAGCCCTCTTATTGGGGTAGTCATGGACATTAAATGAGATAATATATAATAAAAGGTTGCCTTGCTGTGGTGGCTCACAGATGTATTCCTATCTACTCAGGAAGCTGAAGTCTGAGGACTGGGGCTTGACTCAGGGCCTGAGCCCTGTCCTGGAGTTTAAGGCTAATGCTCTACTACTTGAGCCACAGCTTTTTTGAGTAGTTTATTGAAGATAAAAGTCTCATGGAGGGCTGAGAAAGTGACTCAGTGGTAGGGCGCTTGCCTTGCCTGCCTGAGGCCCTGGGTTCGATTCCTCAACACCACATAAGCAAAAAGAAAAAAGCCAGAAGTGGCACTGTGGCTCAAGTGGTAGAGCGCTAGCCTTGAGCTGAAGAGCTGAGGGACAGCACCCAGGCCCAGAGTTCAGGCCCAACGACCGGACCCAAAAAAAAAAAAAAAGTCTCATGGACTTTAGTGCCTGGGCTGGCTTTGAAACAGGATCCTCAAATCTCAGCCTCCTGAGTAGTTGGGAATAACAGGTGTGAGCCACCAGCACTTGACTCATAATGACCCCTTTAAAGCCCTCTCACCTGCACTGTTGATCTTGTTATGGATGCTTCACATATTTGTTTGTTTACTTGGTTGTCACTGTGCTTCCTCAAATAGATGATTGGTTGTGACTTGGGTCAGCACTGTGTTAGCTTCTAGAATATTGTATTTGATGAATGGTAAGTCTCTCCTCCCACTGTCCCCTTGCTACTTCCCTCTTTATTATTTTTTGTGTGGTCCTGTGCCTTGAACTCAAGGTCTGGGTCCTGTCCTTGAAGTTTTATTGCTTAATGCTAGCACTCAACCCCTTGAACCACAGCCCCCCCATTCAGTTTTCTTGGTGGTTAACTGGAGATAAGAGTTTCACAGTCAGCCTAGGCTGGTGGCTCCCACCTGTAATCCTAGCTACTCAGGAAGCAGAGATCTGAGAATCTGGGTTTAAAGCCAGTCAAAGCAGGAAAGTTTGGGAGATTCTAATCTCCAGTTAATCACAGAAAGAGTCAGATGTGGCACTGTGGCTCAAGTGATTGAGTGCAATCCTTGAGCAAAAGTTTAGGGACAGTGCCCATGCCTAGAGTTTAAGGCCCAAGCCTGGCAAAAAATTAAAAGGAAAGCAAACAAGCAAACAAGAAACTCATAGACATTCCTGCCCAGATTTGCTTCGAATAATGATCCTCAGATCTCTGCCCCACAAGTAGCTAGGATTACGAGCATGAGCCACCAATATCCAGGTCCCTTTTTATTTATGTATTTATTTTAACAAACTGTGGTCTGTGTCTTCAACCTTCCTGGTGGGATATAAAATTTCCTACTAGGTGTCCTTACTTTGGCTTTTTTAGGGATCTTCAGTGTTGATGCTATTCATTCTGGGACCTCAAGCTGATGAAGCCAAAGCCTTAGCCAAGGGTTTTGTAAGAAGAATAGATTCACCAGTCTAGAAGTGCTGGTTTATGGCTCAGTATTTAAAACACATTTTAGTGTGTGTGTGTGTGTGTGTGTGCATGTGCAAGTGCTCTGATACTAGGGCTTGTTCTCTTGCTTACCTTTTCTGCTCAAGTCTGGTGTTTACCACTTAAGCCACACTTCCATTTCTGACTTTTTAAAACTGGTTAATTGTCAGTAAGACTCTCACAGGCTTTTTTGCCCAGGCTGACTTCAAACCATGGTCTTTAGATCTTAGCCTCTTAAGTTGCTTGAATGGCAGGCAGGAACCACCGTTTCCTGGGTTGTTTTTAATATTCTTTAACAAACTCCTCATTCAAAGACTGGGTCTCCAATGAAATGTACAAGTCGTTATGTTGAAAATGAACATTACAACTTTGGTGCAGGTGGGGGGGGCGAGAATTGGGTGGTGGGGGGAGGATGGGAAGGGAAAACAAAGGAGGAGGCTACAATGCTTGATAAGAAATGTACTCATTATCTTACCCATGTAATTGTAACCCATCTGTACAGTATTTTCACAATTAAAATAAAAAAGGGGGGTGGAAAGACTGGGTCTCCATTTTCCCATCTCATCATCACAAACCTTTAGTCCCCATTCTCTTCTCTACCAAGTAAGGATGATTATAATGGTGTGATTTCCAGGCTGGGAACAGACAGATCAGCTTAGCCAAAAGCAAAGCCCAAAAATCATAAGTATGAGACTTCTGGCAAAGAGCCAGGAGAAAGGAGAAGGGATTGGAATGCAAGAGTTTAAGGACAATGTCTGTGATCTATGGAGGAAATGAAGGCTCAGAAGAGGGACATGACTTCTCACAGTCCCACTGGTGGCAGTGAAGAACAGGAAGAGCCTTAGTGCCCTGTACTCCAGGACTTGGCATGCCTTCAGTGAGTGGGCATTCAACTAACTCCTTGGAGGTCTCCAAGAGGGCAGTGGCATTTATCAGAAGCCCCAAGATCACTCACACGCTGGCAGATGTAAGAGGCAGCAGGCTCATATTGCATACTGTCTGTCCCTGGCTTATTGCCTTATGTTTGCCCTAGTCATCATAATAGCATTGCAGTAGATTCCTGGGACCAGAGACTGAGTGACTCAGTCAAAATAGGAGGGAGTGACAATCACCACCAATGATAGCAAGGGAGTGAAAAGCCAGGGTAGGAAGCTAGGGAGGTTGGTGGAACTGAAAAAGGGCCAAGAAGAGAGCTGTAGCCAGGTGCTCATTGCTCACACCTGTTATTCTCACTACTCAGGAGGCTGAGATCAGAGAATGATGGTTTAAAGTCAACCTGGGAAGAAAAATCCAACAGACTCTTATGTCCAGTTACTCAAAAATAAAAAAAACTGGAAGTGGAGCTGTGTCTCAAGAGGTAGAGAGCTGTTTTGAGTGAAAAGTCAAGTGAGGTAGATGCTGGTGGTTCACACCTCTAATCTTAGCTACTCAGGAGGCTGAAATCTGAAGATCATGGTTCAAAGCCAACCTGAGCATGAAAGTTTGTGAGACTTCTTTTTTTGAGTTATTACAGGGGGTAGGAGTGAGTCAGTACCGAGGCTTGAACTCAGGACCTAGGTGTTCCTGAACTCTTCTGCTCAAGGCTAGCACTCTACCACTTGGAACCACAGCAACACTTCTGGTTTTCAGGTGGTTAATTATAGATAAGAGTCTCATGGAATTTCCTGTTTGTGCTAGCTTTGAACCACGATCCTCATATCTTAGCTCCCTGAGTAGCTAGCATTACAGGAATGAGCTATGAGACACTCATTTCCCTTTAATTACTAAAAAGCAGGAAGTACAGACGTTCCTCAAAAGGTAACATGCTAGCCTTGAGCATAAACAGCTCAAGATCAGGGCCCAGGCTCTGAATTCAAGCCCCAGGACCTGCATACATACACACCCAGGGGGTCCACTAACAGCCAGAGTGATGAAGGCCATGAAGAGAACATTCATTCACCTGGCTAACACACTAGGACCTTGCAGAACAATCTAGAACTGTGTAGAGAGTTCTGTATCCTCCCCGTTTGCTGTTCTCCCTTGGATTTGGATGCTGGCTCTTCCTGTTACTGAAGTCCCCATTTCTAGGCCTGTAGGAGACCCTTCCTCCAGTTTGTCCCCAGCACCACACCCAAAACACGGCTCCCAGTCAGCCACCCCCTCTATACCCCACAGCCCATGGTCATACTACCGTATCTTCCTCTGTGTGTGTGTGTGAGTGTGTGTGTGTGTGTGTATGTGTGTGTGTGCTTGTGTGTATATGTTTGCACAGGTGCATGTGTGCATGTTCATCCTGGGAATTGAACTTAGGACCTGCACATTGTCCCTCAGCTTTTCTACTCAAGGTTATCTCTGTACCTCTTGAGCCACAGCTCTGCTTTTAGCTTTTTGATATCTAACTGGAGATAAGTGTCTTATGGACTTTCCTGCCTTGTCTGGCTGCACACCATGATTCTTGCCTCACTCCTAGTCTCCTGAGTAGCTAAGATTACAGGTGTGAAATACCAGTACGCAGAAAACCTGTTTATCTATCTATCTATCTATCTATCTATCTATCTATCTATCTATCTATCTATCTATCTATCTATCTATCTATCTATCTATCTATCTATCTATCTATCTATCTATCTATCTATCTGTCTGTCTGTCTGTCTGTCTGTCTATCTATCTATCTATCTATCTATCTATCTATCTATCTATCTATCTATCTATCTATCTATCTATCGCTGGTAATGAGGCTTCAATTCAGAACCTAGTCACTGTCCCTTAGCTTTTTTGATCAAGGCTGGAATTCTGCCACTTGAACCACAGCCCCACTTTGGAATATTTGCTGGTTCTTTGAAGGTAAGTCTAGGGACTTTTCCTACCCAAGTTGTCTTTGAACCAAGATCCTTAGTTCTCCGCCTCCAGAGTCCTTCTTTCTGTGTTATTTTTCCATATCTGTTTGTTACTATTTATCTGCTTTTGTCCAGAGAAGCTGATCTGAGACCCTTCCCAGATCACGCATGCTGCCATGTGCTGTGTGGCAAAGGAATGGCTTGCAGAATGAAGGAATAAAGTCTGTGTGTCCAGCCTCCATCTAGGGATGTGGCAGGTTTCAGGTTAAGGCACTAAAGGTGACTAAGTTATGATCTCTGCCCAAGGAGCCCATGTTCTTCCCATAATGAGAAAGCCTACAGCTGGACAGAAAGACATGAGATCTTCGGGGTGGCAGCCCTGAACTACCTAGGAGAGTTTTGGGAGTCTGTGATGAGAAACAAAGTAGTCACCAGGAAGGAATAGGCCTAGCCCAAAAGGCAGGGAGTAACAGAACACTCCCTTCCCCTCACCCAAAATCTAAGACCACTGGACAATAAATGGTTGGTGTGAACATTGTTCTGCCCTTTGACTGGGCTTGGACAATGTCCCTGCTTCTGTGTGTGTGTGTGTATGTGTGTGTGTGTGTGTGTGTGTGTGTGTCTGTGTTTGCGTGCATGAGGGTGTACACACACACACACACACACACATTGGATGAACATAGAAATATTATTTTATAAGAAATGTACTCATTATCTTGCCCATGTAATTGTAACCCCTCTGTACAGTACTTTCACAATAAAAGAAAAAATATTATTTTAAAAAATCATCTCTAAAACAACTCACTGATGGCTTACGACTGTAATTCTAGTTATTTGGGAGGCAGAGATCTGAAGATCTCAGTTCAAAGCCAGCCCCAGCAGATATATTTGAGAGATTCTTTTCTCCCATGAACCAGCAAAATCCCAGAAGTGAACATATGGCTCCAGTGGGAAGAGTGCCAGCCTTGAGAAGAAAAGCCAAGTAAGAGTGACAGACTCTGAGTTAAAGCCCCAATGCTAGCAAAAATCAGGCAGATAACTAATTTAAAAAATCAGCTCAGAGCTTTCCTCATCTGTAAAATGGAATGATGAACAAGATAATGGAAGAATGAAGGAAGAGAATCCTGAAGGGCCTCAATTCACCCCATTCCACCCCCCCCAGCAAATATACAAAATCACCTGCTCATTACTTAGAGCCAACCAACTAGGCCTGCTTAGCCTTGTTGTTTTAGTGCCACCTGCTGGTACAAATGCAAAATGCTGCATGTTGCCATCCTAGGAGACACTTCGGCAAGTGTCTTACCTGCTTCACAGACCTCTGGCCTCATTGGGTCTCACTTTGTCTGTCTGCTACATAAACACAGTAGACTCCTTCTGCTCCATATCCTGCATCTTCCTGGCTTGTGATTTTCAGATTATTTCTTTTCTATTCCTTCTGTTGATCCTGGGGCTTGATCTCAAGCCAGGGTGCTATCCCTTAATATTTATGCTCAAGGCTAGCACTCTACCAATTGAACCACACCTCCACTTCTGGCTTTTTGCTGATTACTTGGAGATAAGAGTTTCGTATGAGCTAGGTCTCAATTGCTCAGGCCTTTAATCCTAGCTACTCAGGAGGCTGATATCTGAGGATGTCAATTCAAAGCCAGCCTGGGCAGGAGAATCTGTTAGTTTCCTATCTCCAATTATTTACAGAAAAATCTAGAAGTGGTGCTGTGGCAAAAGAGTGCTACCTTTGAGCAAAAGAGCTCATGGATAGCTCCCAGATGCTCAGTTCAAGCCATAAGACTAGTAAAAAAAAAGTTATAGATTTTTCTTTTTGCCTGGGCTGGCTTTGAACCCTGATCCTCAGATCTCAGCCTCCAAAATAACTAGGATTACACACAAAAGGCCCCTCTTATAAAGGTTCTGTCTCCTATTATGGTGACCTTCAGCCATCCTGTATGCAAGCCCCTAGACATCATCTCATCCTGCCTTGAGCAGTTAAGCACGTGGGCTACTGGGCATCACACTGTGGCCCATCACCCCTGGAAGACTTGTACATGAACACTGGACTGAATGGACCTCAGAGATATTTCCTTTTCTTTTTAGTCCCCTTCTTTGTAGAGATCTTCATTTCTTTGGCTTTCAATCCCAAATAATTTAATAATCTTACTGATATCTCTTCTTTCAAAACTGATCACACCTCTTTTGTGTGCCTATTTTTAAGGCCCTGATATGGATCTTGTGTCCTGTTGTGGCTTCTCCTGACCTGAGCTTACTCAGGAGGACTAATGCTTGTGCAAAAGATATGATAAGTTTACAGGTTTATGAAGGAGTCTGGACGGATTCAATGACTGGATGGGTTTGTATTGATTTATATATAACACTAATTTAATATTTCATATTAATGAAATACAATCTTACTGATTACCCCCAAAGCATTATATGTGTACTTATATACATATATGTGTCTATATGTTTGTCTTTGAAAGAATGGCAGTTTTTATTTTAGAACTATTATCAAACACAAGAATAATAATTGGTATAGTTGATATTTCCAATGAAGAAAGCAGATATTTTTTGCCTCCAATCATCAATATTTATTGAACATTTACAGTGTACTGAACACAGTAGAACATACAGAAAATATTGTCCCTGCCTGGAGGATCTTACATTCTGAAAGAAAAAATATATCTTTTTTTTTTCTCGGTCATAGGGCCTGAACTCTGGGCCTGGGAGCTGTCCCTCAGCTCTTCAGCTTGAGGCGAGCACTCTACCACTTGAACACAGCACCATTTCTGACTTTTTCTATGTATGTGGTGCTGAGGAATAGAAACTAGGGCCTCGTGCATGCAAGGCAAGCACTCTATCACTGAGCCACCTTCTCAGCCCCACTTGTCTTTTAAAATGGCACTTTTATTTGGTGTCTTCTGTAACTTTCTGAGGAAATATTCTGTAGGGTGAGATTTGATATAACTCAGACCCATCATTACTTAGAGAAGATTTAAAGACAAACAATGGCAGAGCATTCAGGATAGAGTTTGTAGGAGATACACAATCTCATTAAGTAAGGTGAGATGTGCTGCAGTAGAGGATGGTTAATAGTTTGTGGGATGCAAGCAAGGAAAGCAAGGGATCTTAGACAGTGAGTAGACCAGAAAAGTCATGTGACCTTTTCGGAAGTACATGGCCACGAAGGAGGAATGGTTAGTGACAAGTCAGAAGGCTAAAAAAAAAAAAAAAACAACGGTAATCCTGCGTGCCTGGCAAATACAATTACCAAAATCGAAGGCAAGCTGAATCAAACAATTCTCAAAAACCAAAATTGATTTAGATGCACAGAATTTTCAGTTAATACTAACCATTGTCATGGTGAGTCAAAAATGTGGCTTCCTAAGTTACAAAATGCTATATATCAAAATTTTAACTGGAACATATTTTTCAAATCAATTTTCCCCTCCCCAAGGAAAAACTTGGGTTTGTAGGAGGTAGTTGGTAGATAGATTAGTATTTTTGTTATTGTGATAAATTTTGCACTTTAAACTTGGTAAAAGCCCATTAGCTGCCAAAAGGGAGTAATGAACTAAGTTATATGATGTACAATTTCTTTTGAGGCATATCAAAACCAAAAGAATAATTTACATGAAAAGTTGTAGAGAAAACGGTAATAATGATTACCAAAGAGTTCGTTTTCACTGCATCTTTACTTTTACATTTTTGTTTGTAGGTTGTCTAAAACAGTTAAATACAAATAAAATGTGTAGCAAAAATAATGAGAGCAAGCAGCAGGTAACATTACAAATAATGGAATGTGAACCATTTCTGCCCTTATCCAGAGTTAATTGGGACACAACTTTGTCTCAAATAATACTTCTGGTACTGTAGTCTAAGGTGTGCACACTGAAATAGACTCTTCCACAGAAATAGATGATTCCAGAATGCAACAGCCATGGAATATCTATACCACAGCCCTGCTAGTGCTCCAAAATTTTCGAATATCCAGAATAACTACACCTGTGCCTGGAACCAATTTTCCCTTTTATTCCCCACCAGTACAAACCAATATGTAGGAAGATTTCTTCACTTCAACATGGAAGCAGTTTTAACACACACTGGCCCTTGTGAAGTCACCATGTACCAAAGTACATGCCAAACATTTACAACTTGTAAAAATTCTACATCTTCCGGCTAGGAAGGTGGCTCAGTGGTAGAGCGCTTGCCTTGCATGCCTGAGGCCCTGGGTTCGATTCCTCAGCACCACATAAGCAAAAATGAAAAAAGCCAGAAGTGGCGCTGTGGCTCAAGTGGTAGGGCGCTAGCCTTGAGCTGAAGAGCTGAGGGACAGTGCCCAGGCCAAGAGTTCAGGCCACATGACTGGACCCAAAAAAAAAAAATTCTACATCTTCATATTGGCCAATTGAAGATGAAAACAGATAAATCACTAAATGTTAACAGGCAATATCTATTCCCCTAATATTAAAAAACAACAACAAAAAACCCTGAGAAATATAGAAATTCAAATAGAAGCAACATAAACCCATCATAAATCATAAACAAACTATTCGTGGGACAGCATGGATGGCAATTAGTCTGCTGTATAAATTTTAGAATGAGGCAGACAAAAGTTGGAAGGCCATTTAATTTTCCCCTCCTTCTCCTGCTTTCACTTCATCTCCTTGGTTATCATATCTACAATGTCAACTTTTCTCTCAGTAACTACTATATTAGCGTGCAGTCTTTGAACCTCTCTTCACTTAATATATCAAGTTCAGCAATGACTTCATCAAAACCTGTCTTTGCAAGAAAGCAAGCTTTCTCTGGGGAGTTCAGAATCTCATAATAGAACACCAAGAAGTTAAGGGCCAGACCCAAACTGATAGGTTTATCAGTTGTGAAGCTTGAACTCTGGGCCTGGGCACTGTCTCTCAGCTCTTCAGCTCAAAGCTAGTGCTCTACCACTCGAGCCATAGTACCACTTCTTGTTTTCTAATCGGTTTATCAGATATGAGTCTCAAATATTTCTTTATTGCTATTGTTTCTAACATATTTGTAGGATGATTTCTTTTTTGCTGTGTATGTCCCTCCCCGATGGTATCTGATAGAGAACTGCTACACTTGTGTTTCGTTGAAAATCAATCTTTCTATGTTACTCCTGAGCTTGAATGATCCTCCCTACTCAGGCTTAGAAGTTGCTGCACTATAGTTTTATCAATGAGCCTGGAAAGATTAGGCCTACACAGTTATTTTGAGAAGAGCTCCTAGGGAGCTAAGAAGTTAGGAATTCTCTGGTGATGCTGCATTATCAGTAAAGGAACTGTGTTGTCCCAAATGATGCCTGACTATACCTGACTGTGGCAAATGCCAGAGGTCAGGACACAAGCCTGGTTTCTAGAAGTGGCCCTGACTCTTCCCACACATAGGACCTGGGATAACAAAGATTTATTCCAAGGTCTAATGGGTAACACCTGGGAAGACAATATCAGGTAGCTTAGAGTGACTGAGAGGAACTTTTAGGATCATAGAAGAGGGAGGAATGCACACTGGAATAGGGCATGCAAATGGAAAGACAAAAACACACTGGTTTGGGCCAAGCCATCAAGCTTCACTGAGACCTATCCTTCACTTCACTTGCACCTCACCCACATTCCCCCCGATCTCCCCAAACCACCATTAGTTTGAACAGTAATGGTGGTGAGATGCCTGTTCTAAGACCACTCCTCCCACCCACAGGATGCTTTTCACTATTTAGCTGAACAAATTGTTAAAGAAAAGGTCATGGGAACACCATGAGTTCAAGCCACAAGAATAACAATGAACATCAAAGAAAAGAAATGAAAAGTAAAGTAAAGAACCTTAAAGGAAAGGAAAAATTTGGAAACAGCCAAAAACTACTTAAGATTCCAAAAATGGAATTTGGACATTTCTGGGAAATTGTTAGATTTTTAAAAAAAATTTAATTGGTGCAAGGATTATGCTGTATATCTAGCAATTCTGCTACTTTATTGCAGTGTATACATTAAAGCATGAAAAATGATCCAAGAATCAGTTTAGTGCCTGCGAATACCTTTTTATATTGAACAGGGAGCTTTCCAAAATGTAAAGAAATCAGATATCATTTACATTCAACAGAACTTATCTGTTACACACGAACAGAAACAAAAGTCTCATAACCTCAATTACATTAGTAGATCTAAGAATTAAAAAGCCAACTTATTTCATGCTTCCAATACTTGTCCATTTCTCAGATAGTCTAACAATGTTTCAGAAGACACACAGTGATTTTCATTAAAAAAAAAAAACTCACCTATGTTCATGCGAAGCAGGTGAAAACCTCCCTATGCATCCCTGCAGTCCTAAGACAAAGGGCCTAACACTGGTGGAAACCTACTTCCTCTCAGAGTGGCACGATGCATTGTGGGAATTGTAGTCTATGTTGCAGCACAGATACTTTGAAAGTGCAGGTTTTTTATTCTTTTTTTAAAAGCAGGGAAAAGATCCTTCTGCGCATATGCCTCCCCACCCACTGTGGGTGGTTCCAGCCTGCAAATTCTGGTTTCTTTCCCGTTGCCTTGCTGCTGGAAGTTTTCTCTTCAGTGGAGCTTGGGAGGTGTAACGAAGGGATCTCAGGCTGCAGAACCAATAACAGGTAGGAACTGTGAGCTGGATGCAAAACACAAGGCAAAATTGATCCTCCACATGTTCCTCCAGCATGAGGCTGATGATTTGTTCAGGGCTCCAGAGTTTGTGCTGCCACAGCCCTTGTGTCTCCAGGTGCCAGAAACGCTTGCAACATTCTGACAGCAAGTTGGGTGGTTCTCCAGAATAGGAGAAAGTGTGCATTTATATTTCCATGATGGTGAAATTCTGCTGTTAACACCTGTGATCTTACTATCTTTGCCCAGGTGTAAGATGAGCATGGTAACAATTGTAGCAAAATTGTGAGGTGTGTGCCTGATTTGACTCCATTTATATTGCAGTTGTTTTTTGGGTTCCTGTGTTGTTTCTCCTACAGGTGTCTCTGCTCTTCTCCTTCCTTGTTAGCTTTCTTAGTACTCCTGGTTTTAGTTCACACGTGTTTGTACAAGACCTTTTTACTAGGAACAGGTCTACATGAGATATTACAGTAGTGTGTGATGGTCCTGTTTTGTTTTTGTTTTTGTTTTTTTTTTTTTTTTACTTTCTGTTAAGCAATGAAGCCTAGCAATGTTTGAAGGAGGATACCTTGTCAACTCTGACAAGCCCTACAGAGCAGAGGCAGAAAGGCAAAGGAAAGGCAAAATATTTTCAGCTTCCTTGCCTTAAGCAAAGATTGGTTCTACTCACTAGAGCACAAGACTCAGGTGGTACTCTTTCCTCTAACACTCCCAATCACTAGGTGCTGTTGGAATGTTAACAGTAACTAGTAGGAGGGAAAATGAATTTGCCTGAGGAATCAGTCAGAGCCTAGTTCTCAGAAAGGACATGGGGCTGTGGTTTGTGGATTAGGAATTATTGTCACAACTGAAAGTATCTATCTCTGTTCTTACTCATTTATTCAGCCTCTTCACAGTATCAATTCTTGTACAGGATCTCTCAAATGTCTCACCTGTGGATATACTGATAGTAGCCTTATAGCGTTGGTTTTTACCTGCAGTTAAGAAAGTGTTTGTCATGGAGTGTTACAGAAGGAAATTAAAGTACTGTGTCTTACTCAAAGTGGTATGGTTTTTAGATGTAACGTATAATGAAGTTTTAGGTAGTGTTCTCCATTTTGTCTCAATCTGCTCAAAGAAGTATTATTTCACTTAAAATCTTCATGGGAATTGAAGTCAATGAAGCTTGAACATTCATTTAAAATATGTTAGTGAAACACGTTGATCCCTTTTTATCCTTTGCAGTTCCTATGCATTTTCCTAGCTTAAAATTTTACTAACATGGAGGTTTTCCACTTTATCTGTTCTTGACAATTTACAATTTCTCCACTAGATTATTGAGCCTATTTTACATCATTTAAAATGAGAGACTGCCTAAATATGTATTCCAAAACAATTGTTCAATAGAATTTAAATACAATACAATAAAATGCTCTTTTTTTGTGTGCTAGACCTGGTTCTTGGGCTCAAGCACTGGACATTGACCCTGAGCTTGTTTTGTTCCAGCCTAATGTTCTACCACTTAAGCCATATCTCCACTTCTAGGTATTTTAGTAGTTTATTGGAGATCAGTGTCTCTTAGATTTTCCTGCCCCAGCTGGCTTCAATCTGTGGGGCTCAGATCTGAGCCTTCTGAGTAGCTAAGATTACAACTATGAGCAACCAGAGCACAGTTACAAAATAAACTCTTAAATATAGATTATGTTTGTAATAAAATAATATGAAATAGAAACTTGAAATTTAAAGGATGATAGTCTAAATCCCAAAACAAGAAGAAAATATCACACCCCGAAATCTATAACAATTGTGGTTTTGAGTATTTGAATATGGATAATTAGCCTACAGAAGTTTCTTTGTTACTTTTTAAAAGTAAGAAACCATTCTTGTCATGTGGAACAATCCAAAATGAATGTGCAAATGTTGCTTTTAAGTGATTCATATTGTTCCTTAGCACAAACGACCCAACTGAAGATTACAGAGTAGGTTTTCATATTTCATACATATCACTGTAAAATTTATGTTATTTTATATTAAGAGTTTCTAATCCACGTAGTTGTGTAAAAAAAAAAAAAACTCTGGACAGTAGCATTTCCTGTGTAAAAGCCAAGCAATAAATATAAGAAAAAGCATATCGATATTTATTTTTTATTTTTATAAGTCTGCATTTTGGGGTGTCCTCAGCTTAGAACTTTGTGTTAGTATTATTTGTGCAACATAAGATTTTAATCTTCTGGTTCTTTAGCTGTGATGTTCTGTCACTCCTATGCTTAATATTTCATGTTACATCTTTATTAAGCCCTTTATCTCTCATATGATTGTTTAGGAAAGTGAGCATTAGGGACTTCTCAAAACTGTATTTACATAATCTTTACTGATTAAGTAAAGTAGGCTAAATGACAAATTTCAAGTTATTGCTCAAGGGTTCTCCAAGTATTTGGATGCAGGGAAATGGGAAATGTGCCATTTGAAAACCATTACTGAAATATTATAATACAAGTAATATGTATTGTATATATTTTCTTGTATAATTTTGGGGAAAAGTATTGAGTTATAACCTATATTCTCTCCATGGAGTTTAAATGTATAAATGAATAAGATAGAGTGCAAAAGCTCAATGGAGTCCTAGGATCCATTTTAATGAATAGAAAAATAATTCATACAACCCTCAATGTATTTCATTAATAATTGGTGGTATTGAAGGTGTGGATTTTTGTTTTAATTATTCAATCATTTTTAGGAACCTTAGTTTTTATGAATTCTGTATGTATATTAACCTAGAATACTGTTTGTCTACCAACTAATTGACTGTGGAGTCATCTTCATTGGAGCATTTAATACTCTACTTGAGACATCAAAGATTCTTCTACCATAAGAAGGCTTTGTGCTTTTTCACTCCATGTATAATGTTTTGAGCAGGAAAATCTGAGGCATAATCACACAGGTTCTTTCCTGACTATGTCAATTGCCTTTTCTCTAAGCCATGCTTCCAGAATCTTCTCTGCATTGGCAACAGGAAGAAAGAATGAGAGGATCTCTGGTGAGTTGTTTTTTATTTCTCATTTTTCACATTCCATTTTAGGAAGCTAAGTCTATCCAAGATTTAAAACAGAAAAAAAATATTCAGTTTCAAGAACATGTTCCTAAACAAGAGTAAGATGGTTTTTAGAATGAGTAGATTATAGAATGTCTTAGTTGAGGGCAGACTTGCTTGGAGTTTTCTGATGTGAGATAAAGTAGTCACACTTGTTTGGTGATTCAATGCCATTGAGGGAGTCACTTGTCATGTAAAGTGGACATTTGCTGACAACTTGTCAGAGATCACCTCCTTATGATTAATGTTGAATTATGTTAAACAGGTTTTACTGGAGTTTCTGAAATAGTGTGGTCACACACACACACCTTCAAATGTGAGAGATTACTTAGTAAGATACATGTAATTAAATTACTCTCCATACATACTTCTTGGACTGCTTCCTGGTCTTTGACTACATAAAACTTGATAATATTTGATGATATAGTGTGTGGTCTTACTAGAAAGCCCTTTGTTTTTTTTCCTAATGTGTCGTCACAAGATTTTTTTTCTCTATTTACTCTCTTCATTCTGTTTCCTACTCATAAGCTTTCAACATTTCTCTCTTTCTCTCACTTTTTATATATTTTCTTCCCTGTGTCTTCATCTCTTTCAGTCCCCCTTCTCTCCATCTGTCTCTCACCATTTTTCAAATGCTGTATCTGGGAACTTGTTTGTTTTACTGATCAATTTTCCTTTGCTGACATAGTTCTTTGAATTGAAATTTTTCTTACCCCTTTTCTCTTTATGTCTGAGATGAACGTTTGTTGTGTTGCATGCTTGGTGTCTAAATTCAACACTAATGGGACACACCTACCTCATTCTCCACTGTCTTTTTTGTGCTAGTGTTGGAACAGGAACTCACAGGCTTCACATCCTGTCCGCTTCCTCCTTGGAAGACCAAGCACTACTTGGTCTTTTAAAAAAAATCTTTATGCATTGTAAAATAGTTTAGAGAGGGGTTACAGTTATATGATTATATTTCCTATGGAGCATTGTTACCTGCTCCTTTGTTTTTCCTCTACCATTTCTTTCCTCCTAACCTCTGCAACCCCTCCCACCCTCCCTCACTCAAATGGTAAAGTTCGTTTTCAACCTACTGTCTATTTTTGTTTTGGGGTCCAGCTGTGGGACCTGAATTCTGGACCTGGGCGTTGTCCCTCAGCTCTTCCAACTTGAGCCACAGCGCCACTTCCGGCTTTTTTTCTTTTTGCTTATGTGGTGCTGAGGAATCGAACCCTGGGCCTCATGCATGCAAGGCAAGCGCTCTACCACTGATCCACCTTCCCAGCCCCCAACCTAGTGTCTTGTACATCTCATTGTTACAATGAGTCAGCCTGTATCCCTATTTAAGCATTTTGTTTTTTTCCGTCCTATCCCCAAATTAGAAAAGTGTATATACAAGATGCAAGGCACCGCAAAAACATACAGTGAAAACAGGGGTTATACCGTGGGGGAAGAACATACCAAAGGAACAAAAAGTCACATAGTACATTAAAAACAATAGCAAGAAAGAGAAAAACCACTTGAGTTCCTGTTTAGGGCTCATTTCACTTCATATCATCTGATATGGTCATATGTACATAGCTTTTGACCATTTCTGCTTGTCCTAGACATGTACTAGTTATTTCAAATAAGGGAGATCATGGGACCTATGTTTCTTTGGGCCTGGCTTACTTCACTTATTACACATTTCTCCAAGTCTTAACATTTCCTTATAAATGGGGTGATGACATTATTTCTGATGGAGGCATAGAAAAGCATTGTGTGTGTGTGTGTGTGTGTGTGTGTGTCTATACACATATATGTATAAATACATATTATGTATATATGGATATGTATATCATATTTTCTTGATTCACTCATCTACTGAGGGGCATCAAGGTTGGTTCCATATCTTAGCTATGGTAAATAAAGCTGCAATAAACATAGGTGTGCTGGTAGCTTTAGTATACCCTTGTTTGTGATCTTTGGGTAAATACCCTAAAGTGTGATTGCTGGGTCAAAGGGGAGCACTATGTGGAGTCTTTTGAGGAACCTCCATACTACTTTCCAAAGTGATTGAACAAGTTTACACTCCCACCAACAATGCAGTAGGGTTCCCTTTTCTGTTTGCATCCCCTCCAGCATCTGTTGTTATTCGTGTTCTTGATTATAGCCATTCTATCTGGGGTGAGGTGGAATTTCAAGGTTGTCTTAATCTGCATTTCTTTTTGGCTAGAGAAGTTGAGACTTTTTTTGATTTTTGTGTTTTTATTAGAATGAAATTGCTCCATTTGTTAGGAAATGGAAAGTCTTGGAAAAAATTATACTAAGAGAAGTAAGAAAGGCCCAAAGAAACATAGGTCCCATGGTTTCCCTTATTTGCAATAACTTGTATATGTCTGAAACAAGCAGAAACGGTCAGATAAGTTGATTTTAGGCAAAAATGAACCCATTAAGGATTCAAATGTATTTTCTTTCTTGTAATTGCAGGTCCCATGGTTTCCCTTATTTGCAATAACTTGTATATGTCTGAAACAAGCAGAAACGGTCAGATAAGTTGATTTTAGGCAAAAATGAACCCCATTAAGGATTCAAATGTATTTTCTTTCTTGTAATTGTTTCTAACATATTTATAAGTTGAGCCTTTTTTTAAATATGTCTTTTGGCCATTCTTATTTCCTCTTCAGATTAGATTCTTGTTAAGTCTTTAGCCCATTTATTTATTGGGCAGTTGTTTCTCTGAGGATTTTTTGTTGGGGATTTAATTTCTTGAGTTCTAAGTATATTTTAGATATGAGACCCATGTTCATTTTATGCCTAGTGAAGATCTTCTGCCAATCTGTGGGTTTTGTATTGATCTTGTTAGCAATGTCCTTTGCCATGCAGAAGCTCTGCGGTTTCATGCAATCCCATTTGTCCAACCTTTCTTTGATTTGTTGTGTTTCTGGGTCTCTATTAAGAAAATTTTGGCTGGTGCCAAGTACCACTAGAGTTTCTCCTATTCTTTTCTGTAATGTTTTTTAGGGTGTTTGCTTTGAATGTGAGGTTTTTGATCGTTTTGGAATTGATTCTGGTACAGGGTTATATATACAGATCTAGCTTTAGTTTTCTACAGGTAATGAACCAACTTTGCCACCACCATTTACTGACGAAGTTGTCTTTCCTCCATTCTATTTTTGAGCTCCCTTCTCAAAGTTTAGGTGGATATAGGTCTGTGTGTACATTTCTGGGACTTCAGTCCTATTCCATTGGTCCTCAAGTTTGTTCTTGTGCAATTACCAATCTGTTTTGATTACTATGGCTTTGTAGTACAGTTTGAAATTTGGTAGTGATATTCTACCAGCATTGTTCTTTCTGGTATGGATCGTTTTTGCTATCTGGGGTCTTTTATTGTTCCATATACATTTCTGGCTTGTTTTTAATATTTCATTGAAGAACTCGGACTATTGATAAGTATTGCATTGAATTTGTAGATAGCCTTTGGAAGTATTGTCATTTTCACAATGTTGATCCTCCCATTCCGAGAGCATGGTAGGTTTTTCCAGTTCCTATGTTGTGGTTTAATTTCTTTTTTGGCACTATCTCTTGAGCCACACCTCCTCCAATATGTTGATTAGCTGCTTAATTTGAGTTGTCTACCCAGTTTTCTGGCTTCCAGCCTCCTTAATAGCTAGGGTAGGATAAGCATCTTGAACCAGAAGCACTTGTTTTGTTTTTACTTACTTGAATATTTATCATTAATAATTAATTGGATACTACAATAAAGTTAGATGATTGTTAACAGCATATTTAAAATTAATATTCAACCTAAGCTCCAGTATTTCATGTTTCAATTAAGTGATGTACTTTATTTCTAATAATTATAGCTCTTTTTCTAACTGTTCTACATTTTCTTCACTAACTTTACGCTCACACAACTCCATGAAGAAATTGTTTCAAATTTTATTGATCTATTGTTATAGTGGTGATGTATACAGTGACTACCATTTCTTGGGCCAGGTATTGAATACATTTCCTTTCATGCTGTGTCTTCCATACCCTCACTCTCTCCCAATGTTTCCCTGCCATCTTGACTCATGATTTGTATAGCTTACTTTCATCAGTGCCTAATGACCTCCACAGATGCTCTTTTTACCCCATTTCCTTCTAGTTCTCTGGCTTTCCCCCACTCTCCAGAAGAGATCCATGTGAATACACCATATCTATTTAAACTTTTTTTTGCCAAACCTGGGGCTTGAATTTGGAGCCTGTCCTGGGCACCATTCCTGATCTTGATTTGCTCAAGTCTACAACTCTACCACCTGAGCCACAGTGCCATTTCCTATTTTTTCTATTTATGTAGTGCTGAGGAATGGAACCTAGAGCTTCATGCATGGCAGGCAAGTACTCTAACACTTAGCTATATTCCCAGCCCCAAACTATGTGTTTTTATTTCAAAGGTGAAGTAAGAAAGAGGCTATATTTAATATTCTATAAATCACAATGATGGAATACATTTCTTTGAGATCCATTGTAATTTCCCTGTGTTTATTTCACTCATAGAATACTATAAATATATCTTTTAATTTTCATGTATTTATAACATAACTTTAATTTTTCATATTGTTTTCTACACCATTTGTCTTCCCATTTACTATTAATCTTGGAATATGTGTCTTGATAAATGCAACACCATAGTATTTTTTTTTAAGTTTAAGATAATGGCATCCATGTGTGTGTTCGTGCTGATTTTTTGTCTGGTTGTTATATCAGTTAGTAAGAGGAGTATTAGTTCTACAATAGTAATGGTAGATTAAAGTATTAAAACTGCATGGTCTTTTAAACATGTCTTTGTACCTTTGCTTTTCAGCATACATTTTTACTATCATAATGTATAATCTGTCTGTCATTATCAATGATCTATATCTGTGGTCATATATTTTGGGCTGATGCTTATTTCCTACATATTATCACTATTTGTATTTTTCATCATTAACTTTTGCTCATGGTATCTTTGTATATTTTTTTTAATTTTTATTTCTCTCTAGTCCATGACTTTGGATTGCTCATTAAGTTTTCTTTCTTCTGTTCATGTCAGACAGTGCCTTATATATTTACTATATTTTACAATATAAATATGGTCTTATTTTGATGGATATCTTGCTATTTAATATCTGTTTGTCTCATCTGATATTTATTTCTTATTTTGCTTCTATGTAACCTGCACACACCTCAACTTCACTGTAAATCACCTCTCATATAAGCTGCAGGCATTCTCCTGTACACTGTGAATTACCTCTGATACCAATTACAAATTAAATCTGATGTAAATAGTTGTTATACTCCATTGTTCATAGGATAAAAATAAGACTGCATGCTTAATACAGGTGCCCTACTTTTTCAAACGTTTGTTTCTATGTTCCATTGAATTTGTGCAACTCAAAATATGCAAGGACTGCAAGATTTTTTAAAAACAGTCTTATTAATATTCTTCATACAGAAATAAGCAGACATTTCATGTAAAGAACAAAGGCCATTCTCAGGCTGAAGCATAGAGCTTCAGCAGAAGTAAAATGTGCAGGAAAATTGTTATACTGTAGAACTGCAAGAAAATGAACTTTCTACCCTGTGGGATTCTTTGTTAGGAACACAAAGGAAATTAACTTGCTGATTGCATTTTTACTATGAACATTAATCTTTACAATATTATCATAGTAGTAGCATATAGCATAATATAGTTACTTTTCAATGGAATTCAATGAAATTTATAACCTATGTATAACCTTTCTATTTTCCTTTTAAATTTTTGTAGAAATAATTCTTTGAACTCAGACCCCCATATTTGCGAGGCAAGTACAAAATTAATTGATCCATATGCAGGATTCACAAACTTTGTTTTTAAAACACCTATGTGTTTGTATATTGAATTTGCATTCCTTATGAATTATGAATATGGTACTATAAGTTTTCTTTTCACAAGAGAAATTACATACAATGTTTTCTATACATTCTTTTACCTACACATGTACCATTCCTTTAACTACACATTTACCTTTTTAATAATCTTCTCCTCTGTGTAGATCTATGTTAGCAATTTTTATTTTTCTCTTCATGCACAATAATTTTTTTTTGGTCCCGTTTTCGGGCCTGATCTCTGGCCCTGGGCCCTATCCATCAGCTCTTCAGCTCAAGGCTAGGGCTCTACCATTTGAGCCACAGCGCCACTTCTGGCTTTTTTCTTTTTTGCTCATGTGGTGCTGAGGAATCGAACCCTGGGCCTCAGGCATGCAAGGCAAGCGCTCTACCGCTGAGCCAGTCACCTTCCCAGCCCCGCAGAATAATTTTTATAGCACTTAAAATGAAGATGTGTTAATAATGCATTATCTTTCCCTAGGAATACCTTCAATCTTAATTGTAAGAAGAGGCCCTTTGCCCCATGGATTGTGTATTGAAGTCTATTTTCTTTAAACACTTTATAGATATATTTCTTTTTGTGTGTTAGTCATCATTCACCTCTGATATTGTCAAGAATGACTGTATTCCTTTTAGACACTGTACAACAAATTAGTGTTGTATTTTATTCTAATTCTTAAAACTACTATATTTTTTACATCATGTCCCAATTCATAGTTTTATTCTCTATCCTTCTTGTGGTGGTCATAGTTCACATTTTTGGGGATCATCTTGAGCATTCCTTAAGCCTCTATCCATTTACATCCATCCTTCAATTAAGGCCTATTAAAATGCAAAGCTGATTAAGAAACATTTTATGGTAATAAGTAAGTATTTGGTGTGGTAGGAAGTAGTCAGTGTTCACAAACGTTCATGCTGGCAGTTCATTTTTACATATGAAGAAACAAATGGCTATCTATGACCATACTTTTATATCTAGAAATTTAATAACAAAAATAGTTAACATCGGATGTTTTATTGTGAGAACTAAGTCAAATCTTATGAGAGCCAAATCATTCGTTTACTATTTTTTGAGTAATTTACTCCTTTTAACATTTACCTGGATGCTGTGCTTTTCATAGATCTACTAATGTGTTATGTATTGCATATGATGTAATGGCCATGTTGTGACTGTTTATGAGAGCACTATTTAATAGAAACTCTAAATAGTATTGTCAGTGAGGCAGAATATGAAAATGCCGAAAACACATTTATTTACTTCATTGTTACCCAGATATATAGTAAATATTACCAAAATAAGCTAAACACACACTTTCAGACTCCTACTTATACTTATTGTTGTCTTGCTAGGTTATTAGCTTCTTAGAACTGTTTTCTTGTCTTTATTGCTGGAACCAGAAATGGGTTCTAATGTATTAGAAAAACTTTGTATGTGTAATTACCAAGTTACTATGGAGGCAAATATTTCTACTTTGATTATATATTCTCTCATTTTATAAATAACACAGAAAGTTCCAACCACATTCTGTAATACAAAAGCATACATGTAGAAGAATGAAATTCTCGTTTTGGTGTTCTCAGGACTCAGGGATTGATGGAATGTGCCCTTACAGAAGCTGGTGTCATTTGATGATGTGGCTGTGGAATTCAGCTGGGAGGAGTGGCAGGAATTGGATATTTCTCAGAGGACCCTGTATAGAGATGTGATGCTGGAAACCTATAGCATGCTGGTGTCCTTAGGTGAGCCAAAAATATCACATTAACTTGAAAAGTTAAGTGGGGCTTGACCTCTGGGCATTGGTACAGTGCCTCAGCTCTTCGGTTCAAGGTGAGCACTCTATCACTTGAGCAACAGCGCCTCTTCAAGCTTTCTGGTGGTTAAATTGGAGATAAGTATCTCACAGCTTTCCTATTAGGGCTGGCTTTGTATGGCAATCCTCAGATCTCAGCCTACTGAGTAACTAGGATTACAGGTGTGAACCACTGGTGAGCGGAAAATGATTTGTTTGTAGTAGATATGTGAATATTTATAGAACTTTCAATGCTATTTGGATGTAAGTTTCCAGTCTGAGGGAAGTGTCATTTGTTTCAAATGAAGGTAGATTATATACAGGTAGATTATATAAATTCTGAGGCAATTTTATTTTCATTGTTCAAGAATCCAAATCAGCAGTTTGACAAAAGTTCCAAACTGTCTTCCCTAAAGAGAAGACTGTATTCCCAAACTTGAAGTGATTATTGTGGGTAGATATACAATCTAGAAAACACATACATACATACATACATACATACATACATACATACATACCTATTTATCATTATTGGAAGTAAGAATTGGAAATCACTAGATTAGAGGGAGTATTTATAATCCAAACCTAGTACTAGATGCAGTGGTTCATGCCTGTAATTCTTAGGAGTCTGAAATCTGAGGCTTTCAGTTTGAAGCAAAAAATGCCAGTGAAGTCTCCATGAGACTCTTATCTCAAGATAACCACTCTTACACTGGAAGTGGAGCTAGGACTCAAACTAATAGAATGCTAACCTTGAGAAAAAGAATTGCATTCAAGTCACACAACCTGCAAAATTAATTCAAACCTCGGGGAGATTCTACCATGGAGACAGTGAGAAATGAAAGAAGATTTGGGAGCAACCTTGTTAACAGGATATCTGAAATCTTAGAACAATTTTGACACAGCATGAGCAATAAGTCTTCACTCTTATTAACAGGGCACACTGGTCCTAAACCTCAATTGATTGTCAAGCTGGAGCAAGATGAAGAGCCATATATGAGAGAAGCCTCAGACAAGAATTTGTCAGGTGAGTTAAACCATCTTGCATAGTGATCATGGATCCAGAACCAAATTGGTAAATTCGTCTTGCTATGTACTGACCAATAATATTCCTAATTCCCTTGAGTCCCATGTGTAGCAGAGAACTAGGTGATCTTTGTGTTAGACTTGTGAATCAAAAATGCATGTAGATGCACACTGAACTGTGTAGGGCAGTAAAGGTAAAGTTAGCAATTCTTTCTCTTTGTGGAAATTATTTTGAAAAAAGAAAATTAGAAATGTGAAAAGTGAGATTTACTTTTCTTTGAAACTAGGACTAGGCAGGTATAGCAAATGACTATGCCAAGGCTGCTATCCTCTGATAAGGATAAGGAGGGTAGAGGCCAGTATACAGAACCCAAGCTTTCAGTCTAGAGAGAATGATTAACTAGGTCGTGATCTGATGTGGCTTTAGTTCATGAGTCTGAGGGTTTAAAAGTCAGATGAGATTCTGTCTAAGGTGGAGGGAAACAAATTTTAAAATTTCTAAAGATAATTGATTCACAGTGAGAACTTATAACTGAAGAAATGTGGTTATAAAACTTTATTCTCAGGTGTAAGCAAAGGTTTGTATAAAAAAGGTACAATCTCCAAAGTTAGAAAATACTGTTCTCCTAATGTTTGAGAAGTAAAGTAGCACAATATATAAATTATTTTAAGAAAGTAAAACAATACAAAGCATCTATTCCCCTAAGATCAAACAAAACAATTTTTGGGAAAAAATGAAGAATGCTACATATTAAATTATACAGGTTAAAAAGCTAGCAGTAAATAGTTTAGTAATTTGTATAAATAATTCCTCTGACATAAAAAAGAAGAAAAACCTGAAATACAGAAAAACATTTTCCATCATAAACTGTCAGTGTTACTCTTTTTTGTTGTTGTGAAAACAATTTACAGAGGGGTTACAATTACATGGGCAAGGTAATGAGTACATTTCTTACCAAGCATTGTTGCCTCCTCCTTTGTTTTCCGTTACCATCCCCTCCCATCATTCCCCTCCAGCCCCCCCGCCCCAGCCAAAGTTGGGAAGTTCATTTTTTGACATAACATCTTGTACATCTCATTGTTGCAATGGGTCCACCTTCCCTCCACAAATTATACCTACATCAAACACAGTAAAAACAGGGGTTATACCATAGGGGAGGGACATATAAAGCAATAAAGAAATATCATATATATATATATATATATATATATATATATATATATATATATGTTAGATACAATATCAATAAATAAAAACATATGAGTCCTTATCTTGGGGTTCATTTTGCCTAACATCAATTTATTGACCGTTTCTGCTTGTCTCAGATATATACTAGTTATTGCAAATAAGCGGAACCATGGGACCTGTTTCTTTGGGCTTGGCATACTTCACTCAATATAATTTTTCCAAGTCTTTCCATTTCCTAACAAATGGAGCCATATCATTCTTTTCGATGAATGCATGGAATTCCATTATGTATATATACCACATTTTCTTGATCCATTCATCTACTGAGGGACATTTGTGTTTGTTCCTTATCTTACCTATGGTAAACAATGCTGCAATAAACATAGTTGTTTGGTACCCTTAGTATGGTCTTGTTTGTGATCATTTGGGTAAATGCCCAGAAATGGGATTGCTGAGTCATAAGGGAGCTCTATGTGAAGTCTGTTGAGGAGCATCCATTCTGTTTTCCAAAGTGGTTGTACAAGTTTACACTCCCAACAACAATGCAGTAGTGTTCCCTTCTGTACATATCCCCTCCAGCATCTGTTGTTATTAGAGTTCTTGATTATAGTAGCTCAGTGGTAGTGTGCTTGCCTTGCATGCATAAGGCTCTGGGTTCAATTCTTCAGCACCATATAAGCAGATAAAACTGGGAGTCGTGCTGTGGCTCAAATGATACAGAGCTAGCATTGAGCTCAAGAGCTGAAGGACAACACCAGGCCTGGAGTTCATGCCCCATGACAAAAAAACGGTGTAAGGAAGAGTATTACTTTCTAAATCAATACATTGTGGTAAAAGAAATTTATTTCTCATAAATCATTTCCTATATTAATAATTCAAAATTTGTAACAGTTAAGATTGGGAAAATGTCTTTACCTTTATTTTAAGGAGTATTTGGATCTTATTTATGGTTTTTTTCTTCTTTATATGACTCATTTTAGATATTCAAAAAATGGAGCATGTGATTAAGACTTACCAGGAAGGTCCAGATGAATGTCTGCGTGACGTAGCTGTCACAAACATTAACACAATAGAGCAAAGAGTGAGATTAGTGACAACTTCTAACTTGACCTCAAAACAGAAGCCAGATCTGAATAGGAATGATGAGAACTCCTTAAGGATGACGACGGACGAGTTCATTCAGTGTCAGAACATGCTCCACTACAGTGAGCCTGGTAAGATGCCGGCTGCATATATGCCTGGTGTTTCTCCTGTAGTTAAACAATCGCTTCGATACTCAGAGGCTTTTAGTCAAAATGATGATGGTCCATATTTTGAATATGGAGGAGAGAAGGTATTATATTCAGAGATGATATTCTTTCCACATAATTGGGTTTGCATCAGAGATCCCACCTCTAACCATAACGAATATAGAGAAGAATATGATAAGTCTGCTCTTCTTGCCCAAGAACTTTGTCAGGGAGGGAGGTTTCCAGTCACTATGCATCAGAATAGAGACACAGGAGAGAATCCTTATACAAGTAGTGAATGTGAGAAATCATTCAGTAAGGATTTACACCTTACAAAACCTGAGAGGAAATATCCAGAGAATCCTGATGAGTGTAAGCAATGTACAAAATCTATCTCTAAGAATTCAGAACTAAGTTCTGATCAACCTAAAACAACACCAGAAGAGAAACCCTATGAATACGAAGAATGTAGGAAATTTTCCACCCAAAAGTCAGGTCTCAGAAGGCATCAGAGAACTGAAAAAGAACAAAAGATTGAGGAATGCAACAAATGTGGAAAATCATTTATAATGAAGTCATACATCACTTTGCATCAGAGAATACACACAGGAGAGAAATCTTATGAATGGGACAAATGTGGAAAGTATTTCAGACAGAAGTCAGACCTTACTGTTCCTCAGAGAACTCATACAGGAGAGAAACCTTATGAATGTAATGTGTGTGAAAAGTCTTTCACCCAGAAGTCAGACCTTACTGTTCATCAGAGAACACACACGGAAGAGAAACCTTATGAATGTAACAAATGTGGAAAGTATTTCAGACAGAAGTTTCACCTTATTGTCCATCAGAGAACACACACAGGAGAGAAACCTTATGAATGTAAGGTGTGTGAAAAGTCTTTCACCGGTAAGTCTGACCTTACTGTTCATCAGAGAACTCATACAGGAGAGAAACCTTATGAATGTAATGTGTGTAAAAAGTCTTTCACCCGTAAGTCACACCTTACTGTTCATCAGAGAACACACACAGGAGAGAAACCTTATGAATGTAACAAATGTGGAAAGTATTTCAGACAGAAGTTTCACCTTATTGTCCATCAGAGAACACACACAGGAGAGAAACCTTATGAATGTAATGTATGTGAAAAGTCTTTCACCGGTAAGTCTGACCTTATTGTTCATCAGAGAACACACACAGGAGAGAAACCTTATGAATGTAACAAATGTGGAAAGTATTTCAGATTAAAATCACACCTTACTGTCCATCAGAGAACACACACAGGAGAGAAACCTTATGAATGTAATGTGTGTGAAAAGTCTTTCACCCATAAGTCAAACCTTAGTGTTCATCAGAGAACACACATAGGAGAGAAACCTTATGAATGTAATGTGTGTGAAAAGTCTTTCACCCATAAGTCAGACCTTACTGTTCATCAGAGAACACACACGGGAGAGAAACCTTATGAATGTAACAAATGTGGAAAGTATTTCAGATTTAAATCATACGTTACTGTCCATCAGAGAAAACATACAGGGGAGAAACCTTATGAATGTAATGTGTGTGAAAAGTCTTTCACCTGTAAGTCACACCTTACTGTTCATCAGAGAACACATACAGGAGAAAAACCTTATGAATGTAACAAATGTGGAAAGTCCTTCATCTGGAGTTCATCCCTCAGGAAGCATAAGAGAATCCACACACATGAGAAATCTTAGGAATGTGATAACTACGAAAAGTCTCACCTGGATGAAAAATAAGTTTGCATGATAGAACCAAAACCGGATAGAAGCCTTGTGAATGTAGCAAATGTGGAGCCTTTTAGCCAGAAGGTATGCCTCATGGTTCCAAATTGAATGCACACAGGAGAAAAATAATAAGAAAGAAAAAAATGTGTAAAGTTTTTGAGAAGTCATAGTTAAATTTTCATCAGAAAACACACAGGAGAAAAACATTATGAATGAAACAAGTATCAAAAAAGTCCTTCACTTAGTAATCATGCATGGATGAGTGTTTATAGAGCACAGACAAGAAAGACAAGGTATGAATAATACCAATGAATAAAATACCACTTCGACAGCATAGCACAGTGTTCAGCAGAGAACTGAATCACATAGGAGCAAAGAAAATTAACAGGTCTAACAAATATGCAATTTTTAATAGAAGTCAGTCCTCAGTACATCCAAGAACACAATAAGGAGAGAAAATGTGAGTATAATAAATGTAGACAAATATTTAGCCAGAAGTTTCACAGGTTTCTCTACATATTTCAGAGACCTAGAGACAAGACAGAATGTCGAGTGAACATTAGAGGACATCTTTCAAGCAGAAATGAACCTTCAGCCAGCATTAGAGCACTCACACAAAAAATGAAACCCAACATAGGGAAACCTTTGGCAGAAACCTCTCTAAATTATAGAGAAATCCTCCATAGCAGAATTAAGCTAGGTGTAAGGGAAAACCACTCACTGAACCAACATTTCTCATCCTCTCATTGTGTAGAGTAGGGATGATTCCCCTTCATGTTATTCAGGGGTTGGATTTCCAGGCTTGACAAAGAATTAAGATAGTGAAATTGTTGACTTGTGTCTTTTATATTGAGGAATGGATGGTCAAGAAATTTAATAAACACTTTTCAGAAATAGGAGCTCTGGACCTTTGAGATTGAACTCAAATCATCCATAGTGGTTTGGTAGTGATAGATGGGGAAGGACTATCATGCTTTATTCCAAGGACATGAGAGCATCAATTTCTCCACTGCTCCCCAAAAGTCTTCCACTATATGTGTGGTCTATGTATGCATTATAACACTATTACTATTCCAATTCATTTTTTTAATGGAAGGTCTGGTAGAAGATAATACTCCTTGTTTATTACAAAATGTGCACAAGAATAAAATCTGTCTCATCATCTTTCATCCCCAAGTTCATGAAACATTCAGAAAACCTGAAAGAATACATTTTCTTTGTGTGTGGGTACTAGTCTTGTAGATTGAACTCAAAGCCTAGCCACTTTCCTTAACTACTTTTTCTCAAGGCTAAATTCTAGCACTAGAATCACAGTTCCATTTCTAGTTTCTTTGGTGGAAAAATGAAGACATGATTCTTAAGCATTTGGGTTTGGATGAGTAATGCCAAAATGATTTTACTACATGCTGTTTTCTATTTAGTACTGATGAGTCTGTTGTAAATTTTTTACTTGTACACCATGCTATTGTTCTTCTGAGTAATAAAACACTAGTGTGGATATTGTGGAGAGTCTGTGTTTTCTCACTGTTATGGAGGGTGAAAGTGAATTTCTCAAGAGGAGAATATTGCTTTTTCAAGTTACAAATTTCTAGTTCTACAACAAATTATAAGTTATGGTTTTGCTAAATTTAATTCTGTAGCAATTAAAAAAAACTAGACCCATGGAAAAAATGATGGACAAAAGCTAGCTAGAATACTTACAGATATCCATGGGATTATAGAGATAAGCAGAAAGAGGTAGGACTGTGCTAGATATTTGGCAGGGTAAAATACAGGTGAAGATGATTCTTTGGGCTGCCTTGTGTCACATGACAGGGGTGCCTGGGTGGAAGGAATTGGTCCAGGTGCTCTGAGGGAAGCCCAGTGAAGAGGGGGAGGGCATGAAGGTGGCTTTCACAATAAATCTCCTTGGATGTTTTTTGGGGTCCTATAAATTTCCCCCCCCCCTTACCTGACCAGGATAGGGGTCATTACATCATGCTATATATCTGTTCATGTCTTGACTCCTGTTTACTAAAAAGTTTCTTCTTGTTGGCAGGTTTTTGTTTTGCACTGACTATGTGGTTCTACCATGATTAGGCAAAGTATTAGTGCTAAAATTCCAAAAACTTTAAATGGTCAATTTTAGCATTTAAGTGTGCTCTATAATCTGTGCACAAACATCTCTGTCTATATGTAAAATATGTAAATAGTAATGGTTCCAATGTTACCAAGTATTCTGCTTGCTAATAATCTTTGTCAGGGGAAGGTGTCTTTTAATCTGAATTGCTTTGTGACCTGACTATAAGGCAAATAAAAAAAAAACAGACAGTTTTAAAAGGCCATGGGAAAGGAGTTAGAAAAGATGGTTTCCTTTCCAAAGTCAATGAAATTGGTAATTAAGTTGGCTGTGATTTATGTTATTTCTTATGTCTATCTATGTTAAGATTCATTATTGTACCTCTGACCATGACTGGTAAACTAAGGCTGAGGTTTTATTTCTCTGTTTCCTCCCCTGTGCACTGATCAACTCCCTTTATAATCAAGGGACCACAGTGCGTCAAGATGCAGTTTGCTCCTAAGCATGGGAAATACCCACGTAATAGAACAAAGCAGCTGCCTAAACCAGTGACACCAGCCTGCAAAAGCCAGTGTGGTCTTTCACCAGTGGTCTTTAACCAGTGCATATAGAATTTTGCAGGTAACCAGCAAGAGATGCGACAGTCCATATACACTGGGAGATGCCACATCCTTGCCTAGACTCCAGCCTTGCTGAATCACACATGATGAAAAGCCTGTGAATTTGCAGTAAAAAGAGAATAAAAAACAAGCCAGTTAAGATATTTGTTTCTGGATCGAAAAAAAAGATATTTGTTTCTGTAATGTTAATCACCACCATGTTAGACCATGAGGGGTGTATGAGCAAAAAATCTAAGTTGACTTTTCTCTAAAGGGCAAGAGATACTAAGTCTAGATTCTTGGTACAGAGCTACTGCATTAAAATAAACTGCTAATTTGCTAAATGTAACTCATACTGGAGGAAAAAATAGCCAGATGAAACCTTCATCCAAGAGGTAAAGGTTGTTGCCCAGTGTTTCAATGAAGAATTGAAATGCAAAGTAAAATGACATTTCAAAAAGATTTAAAAATGGCCTCCCCATTGTCAGAAATTTGTCACGTTGTGGGGAGTGGCAGGCCTCCAGAAAAAAGAAAGTTTAAAAGGACAAATTGTCCTAAAGATTGATTTCAATGTGGAAAATAAAAATTAGGATTACCAAAATGATTGTTTAACCTACTTTGCCATGATAGGTTTTTTGTAACAGTTTCCTAAACGCCCACAATAAAGGAGAGAGGACAAGTTTGTCAGATGTAATGTTGGCCCTGAATAAGTTCGAGGTAAGACCATGCATTTAAATCTCCTTCCAGTGCCCATCGTTGTTGCTTTTACTTGGAGTAAATGTGGCCATAAGTAAAGACTCATTAAGCTGAAAAGTGGTGTGAAGACAGGCTGGGCAGACAAAGGTGCCTGTGAGATTGTCATCTCTAATGTGCCAGCAGAGTGCTGAAAAGCAGAGTTGGTTTGGAGTTCCAAGTGGCAGAGGGCTAGTCTTGATCTGGAGAGTTGAGGGACAATACTCAAACCCTGAGTTCAAGTCCAGCAAGCAATGAAGGAAACTACTAAACAAGTACTTATCCCACCATGGAGAAAGGCATTCCTGGAACCCCGGGAATGTTGGAACATGCAGAGGCAGTAAGCCACTGGTCTTTGGATGGCAGAAATGGTATCAGATCCTGGAGTCACTTCTGCTTGGCCGTTCAAAGCTTGATCAGAGTAAGGAAGTCATGGGAAGATAATTTGTAGGCATGCCTAATACCCACGTCTGTCTGACTTGGCAGGGACTTGCCAGTCATCTATGGTACTGGGTTATAAAAGCTAAAGTTGTAATATGTGAGAGGTAATTGAAATCCCAAATGCTCTGTATCTGCTCAAATTCTTAAATGGCAATGACTTTTGAGCTGGCCCATCCACATTAATTTATCCGTTAAGGAAAAGTGGTTGTGACCTGAGATTAGGTCCCTAGTAAGATTTGTCTAAAGGCCTACAGGGGCAGGCATTTTTGGAACCACTACAGATCAGGCTCCTCAGTCAACCAGAAAAATGCATTTACAAACCAAAATGTTAAACAATATATACTGCTCTGGCCCAAGAAAGGGTCTGACATTTGTTAAAAGTTAAATGTTATATGACTTTAAACAGGCTGCCCAGAGGCAAGGGGCAATGACAATCAGTTGTAGTTTAAAATATGTACTGGGTTTTACTACAAAATTCTGACAAGCAATTGTTAGTCAATTATTAAGAAGTTATAGGGGGGGGGGACAACCAAGATGGCGACGGGGCAGTAGGGAAACACCACAGCTCTCTCCAACCAAAAAGAGAGTTCGAGTTCCAACACTTAATCTCCCCAAGAGACCAACAACAACAAAAAGATGAACACTCAGAGAAAAACCCGAGGCGGAAAATAACAAAAAAAAGAAAGAGAGGAAAAGAAGAATTTCAGAACAGAGAAAAGCGAAGACCCCTCCCCCAACCTTTACTGGCCACGCGGCAGTACGACAAGCCGCAAGCCAGCCGGCCCGGCGGGGGCTGCCAGAGCCCCAGAGACACAGGGGGCCGCTTGCAGATCACCAGGTACTGGTTTGCAGAAGAGCAGGTCGCCAGGAACAGAGAAACCTACCAGCCGGGAGTCTCCACGAGGATCCCACCCCCACCCCTCACTCTCCACTGGAGCAGAGAGGCTCCATCCCGCCAAAGCCACTCGGCACCAGCAGCGCAACAAACAGACCTGTCAGCAGACCACCCGCCCGATCACGATCGCAACGACCCGGTGGGGCCGCCCGGGCCCCAGAGGCACCGTGAAGAAGCTGCCTGAGGGTGGACACTTTTGACCCGACAGCTTCGACAGAGGCAGAGACAGAAAAGAATCACACAGAGCCACCACTGCCCAACCCAACCCGCAACCACCCCAACTGAACTCGGATTGCAACAACAACTGATGACCTACACCAAACAGAAAAAACCAGCTCCAGGGTGAGTACCCCGCAAGGGAAGTGTATCCCTCAAGGGAGACCAGAGCTGGAGGGAATCCCCAGACCCTGACCTAGACTCCCTACCCCAACACCCGGACCACAGGACCCAATAAAACTGGGAACTGTTTGAGAGCTCCACCAGCCCGTGTAGCACACTCAGCTGGTCAGGCTAGGGCAAGAGCGCCCCTGCAAGGAAGCTTAAATGGCCAAGCCAAGAACAGCGCCCCTGGGTCAAGACTACCAACAGTAAAAGAAAATTGAACTGTGTCCCCCAGGCTGTATAACCTAGGTGGGATACACATCAGCACAGGCGTAATGAGCGTGCTCCAGGCTGCATAACCTAGGTGGTATACACATCAGCACAGGCCTAACGAGCGCGCTCCAGGCTGGGGCCGGAACCAGGCCCGGGGATCCGGCGCCTGAACAACACGACCAACTCCTTCCAAATGAAGTAAAAAGCTGAGCATATGGGTCAACAGAGGAGAGAAAATCAGGAAACAACACTCCCCGGGAAGCACACCTGTGACAACAAATGACCTGGAGGCCCAGGACAAGAGAAGCCCAAACCCCACCAAAACTCCACCCATATACCCTAGACTGGGAATTGGGCAACACAGGCTGCCAGCGCCTGATAGTAAGCAGGAGCTCAGACTGTTAAGGCGGCTCAGCAATAGAGTGAGAGTCTTGGATGTATGAGGCCCTGGATCTGATTCCTCAGCATCACAAAAGCAAAAAGGGTCAGAAGTGGTGCTGTGGCTCAAATGGTAGGGTGCCAGCCTTGAGCTGAAGAGCTCAGGGACAGCACCCAAACCTAGAGTTCAAGCCCACAACCAGCCCAAAACAAACAAACAAAAACATATCAGGAGCCCATAGCAGACTCCAGTATTTGGGAGAGTGCATCCAGAGCATCTGTTCTTCACAAGAGCACCCGTAGGAGCAAACACAAGCAGTCTAGGCTGCTCAGCCCTTCCAAAGGAGGGAACTGCCAGCAATCTACAGCAGAGAGCTGAGAATCCTAAGTAAGTCAGAATAGCAGCTGAAAATAGGCTCCCAACAGAACCCAGATCAGGCACAGACTCTATCTACCAATACAGAATCAGCAACCAAGCAAAGACAGACACACCAAAACAAAATTGAAGAGCAGTCTCCTGAACCTCCATGCGAAAATCACAGAGAAAAATCACAAGGTTTACCACCACCCAGGACAGCAAGCTCACCTCACAAGCCAGCAGCCACACAGGGGAGAGCCCCAGTGGGAGCAAAGCAGGATTGGAAGACAAAAGCTACATGCAAGGGTTGCTGGAAGCAATGACTCATTGAAAGAGCACAAGGATGAACTATCCAAAGAGATACAGGGTATCAAACAAGAGATGCATGCAAAAATAGAAGCTGCACAAAACTCAGTAAGAAGTGAGATGAACGCCAAATTAGAGGTAATGCATACCTCATTGAGAGGTGAGATCAGTACTCTGAGAACCAACATTGAATCCATAAAGGGATCCATTTCCTCCATGCAAACCACAATAGAAGCCACTTTCAACAGAGTGAATGAAATGGAAGGTAGAGTGTCAGATACAGAAGACAGAATACACCAACTGGACCAAAAAGTGACAGATATGGAAAAATCACTCAAATTAAACCAAAGGGATATTCAAGAGCAAGCAGATAATGCTAAAAAATTTGACCTTCGCATAATCGGAGTGGACGAAGGTGAGGAATTCCAGAGCAAGGGAATGCAACACCTATTTAACAAGATAATCAATGAAAATTTTCCCCACCTCAAAAACGACCATCTTAACTACATGACAAAAGCTTATCGAACACCCAACAAACAAGACCCCAGGAGAAACACTTCTAGACACATTATAGTAAAAATGATAGATCTGAATAATAAGGAAACAATCCTGCATGCAGCAAAAATGAAGAAGGAGCTATACTACAACGGGAAAAAAATAAGAATCACTGCAGATCTCTCAACACAAACAATGAATGCAAGAAAAGCCTGGGAAAGCACCATACGAGCCCTGAGAGCCAATAACTGCCAACCCAGACTGATCTACCCGGCAAAGCTAGCATTCACATTTGATGGAGAACTGAAAACTTTTAATAGCAAAGAAAAACTAAATGAATACATAAACATTAAGCCAGCATTACAAAGAATTCTAAGAGGGGGGACACAACCTGAAGAAAGCAACCAGGAACTGGGGCCTGCCCCAAACAGGCGTTACTCAAAGTCTAACTGAGCAAGCACAGGAGGAAGGCAAAGAAGAAAAACCTAGGAAAACGGAATGGCAGGGACAACAATGCATCTCTCTATACTTTCTCTTAATATAAATGGGCTGAATTCGCCAATTAAAAGAAATCGAACTGAGGACTGGATCAGAAAACAAGACCCATCCATCAGTTGCCTTCAGGAGACCCACCTCTCAGCCAAACATACAAACAAACTCAGAGTGAAGGGGTGGGAAAGGATCTACCAATCAAACGCCCCCAGTAAGAAAGCAGGTGTAGCTATCCTGATATCTGACAAAATAAACTTTTCACTAAAATCAGTACAGAAAGACAAGGACAGACACTACATATTAATAAAGGGAACAATCCAAGAGGAGGATATAACCATCATCAACTTATATGCCCCAAATATTGGTGCACCCAGATATGTCAAACAAATGCTCTCAAACTTACAGAATAAAATAGATCCCAATACGATAATACTAGGAGACTTTAACACACCACTCTCACCAAAGGACAGGTCTACCAACCAGAGGATTGGCAAAGAAGCTACCAAATTAAGAGAGGCCATACTCCAAGCGGAATTAACTGACATCTCCCGAGTATTTCACCCTAAAACAACACAGTACACATTCTTCTCAGCAGCTCACAGAACTTTCTCCAAAATAGACCATATCATAGTTCATGCAAGGAACTTAAACAAATACAAAGGGATCGACATAATCCCCTGTATCCTATCTGACCACAGTGGAATCAAGCTAGCTCTCAATAACAAAGCATACCGCAGAAATTTCTCTAATACATGGAAATTGAACAGCATACTCCTTAACAATGCCTGGATAACAGAAGAGATCAGAGAAGAAATAAAGCATTTCCTACAACTCAATGAAAATGAAAACACCTCACAAGGAAACTTGTGGGACACAGTAAAAGCAGTCCTGAGGGGCAAATTTATTGCCCTCAGTGCCCACATCAAGAGAATGGAGACAGACCAAGTAAATAATCTCATGTTGCAATTAAAACAGCTAGAAAAACAAGAAAAAATGGGACCTACAGCTACTAGACAAAGCCAGATAAACAAATTAAAAGCAGAGATTAACCAATTAGAAAATCAGAAAACCATAACCAAAATAAACCAAACAAAAAGCTGGTTCTTTGAAAAAATAAACAAAATTGATGGCCCATTGGCTAGATTAATTTAAAAAAGAAGAGAGGAAACCCATATTAATAGGATTAGGGATGCCATGGGAAACATCACAACACGTACCCAAGATATCCAAACAATTCTAACAGACTACTTTCGAAAGCTATACTCTCTAAAGGAAGAAAATGGGGCAGAAATGGATGCATTTTTAGAGAAATACAAGTTGCCCAAACTGAGCAAGGAAGAAGTTAACCAATAAAATAAGCCAATATCCTATAATGAGATACAGGAAGCTATCAAAAGTCTTCCAACAACAAAAAGCCCAGGTCCAGATGGATTCACAGCAGAATTCTATAAGACCTTTAAACAAGAACTAATACCCATACTCCTCAAGCTCTTCAGAGAAACAGAGAAGGAGGGAGCTATCCCAAACTCATCATCCCCAAACCAGGCAAAGACCCAACCAAAAAGGAGAATTACAGGCCAATCTCCTTGATGAACACAGATGCAAAGATCCTTAACAAGATTCTAGCTAACAGAATCCAGAAACACATAAAAAAATAATTCACTATGACCAGGTAGGCTTCATCCCAGAGACACGGGGATGGTTTAACATACGTAAGGCAATAAATGTAATCCAACATATCAACAGAGCCAAGGTCAAGAATCACATGATTATCGCCACAGATGCAGAAAAGGCCTTTGACAAAATTCAACATTCATTCATGCTAAGAGCTCTGGAGAAAATAGGAATAGAAGGAACATTTCTAAAAACAATAAAAGCCACTTATGACAGACCAATAGCCAATATTATACTTAATGGGGAAAAGCTACAACCAATTCTCCTAAAATCAGGAACAAGGCAAGGATGCCCACTGTCTCCACTCCTCTTCAATATAGTCCTAGAACCCTTAGCCAGGGCAATAAGGCAAGAAAAAGACATTAAAGGGATCCGCATAGGGAAAGAAGAAGTTAAACTATCCCTTTTTGCAGACGACATGATACTATACCTCCACGATCCCAAAAACTCCATCCCCAAACTCTTAGACATCATAAATCACTTCGGCAAAATAGCAGGATACAAAATAAACCCACAAAAATCAGTTGCCTTCCTATACACTGATAATGTACAGGAAGAGAGGGAAATAAAGGGAGCAACCCCATTCACAATAACCTCCCGAAAAATAAAATATTTAGGAATTAACCTAACCAAAGATGTAAAAGAACTATTTAATGAGAACTATAAAAAGTTAAAGAAAGAAATTGCAGAAGACACTAGGAAATAGAAAGACCTCCCATGCTCCTGGATAGGCTGACTTAATATAGTAAAGATGGTAATACTTCCAAAACTAATATACAAATTCAACGCAATTCCTATTAAAATCCCAATGACGTACATCACTGAAATACAGAAAACAAATTCCAAAAATTCATATGGAACAACAAAAGACCTAGAATAGCCAAAACAATTCTAGGGGATAAAGACAATACGGGAGGGCTAGCCATGCCGAACTTCAAACTCTACCACAGAGCTATAATAACAAAGACAGCATGGTACTGGCACAAAAACAGACCCGAAGACCAATGGAACAGAATAGAAGATCCAGAAATAAATCCACAGGCCTACAGCCAGCTGATATTCGACAAAGGAGCCAAAGACATACAATGGAAGAAACACAGCCTCTTCAACCGCTGGTGCTGGGAAAACTGGGCAGCCACATGCAGAAAACTAAAAGTGGACCCCAGCCTATCACCACGCACCAACATCAACTCAAAATGGATTAAAGACCTTAACATTAAACCTGAATCTCTGAAACTACTGCAGGACAGAGTAGGAGAGACACTTGAACTAATAGGCACAGGAAGGAACTTCCTGAACAGAGTCCCAGGGTCACAACAAATTGGAGAGAGACTCGACAAATGGGACTACATTAAAATAAAAAGCTTCTGCACAGATAAAGCTATCGCAACCAAGCTAGAAAGACAACCAACGAATTGGGAAAAAATATTTACCAGCAATATATCAGACAAGGGGTTAACATCCTGTATATACAGGGAACTCAAGAAACTAATCCCTCCCAAACCCAACAAACCAATTACTAAATGGGCAAGGGAACTAAAGAGGGACTTCTCAAATGAAGAAATAAAAATGGCAAAGAAACACATGAGGAAATGTTCATCATCCCTGGTGGTGAAGGAAATGCAAATAAAGACAACCCTGAGATACCACCTTACCCCAGTCAGAATGTCCCACATCCACAAATCAGCCAACGACAAATGCTGGAGGGGATGTGGAGAACGAGGAACGCTATTACACTGCTGGTGGGAATGTACACTCATACAACCACTTTGGAAAGCAGTCTGGAGTGTTTTCAGAAAGCTAAAGTTTGACCTCCCTTACGACCCAGTCATACCACTTCTAGGCATCTACCCTGAACAACAGGAACCAATATACAAGGACACGTGCACCTCCATGTTTATAGCAGCACTGTTCGCAATAGCTAGGATATGGAAACAACCTAGATGCCCCACCACAGATGAATGGATCCAAAAATTGTGGTATCTATACACAATGGAATATTATTATGCAGCCATTAGAAATGACAAAATAATGGCATTTGCAGGGAAATGGATGGAGCTAGAAGGAATCATGTTGAGCGAGGTAAGCCAAGAACAAAGAGACAAACAGTACATGGTCTCCCTGATAAGTGGATGCTAAATCCAAAATGTTAGGTGATATGACAAAACTAACAGGACTTAAGAAACAAAGAACTCCCACTCATCTGGTTGAACCACTACTAAATATCCCCATGCTGCTGATCACATCTATGGTATATAACATGTGAGCACCGTTATATATTACAGACTGTGATAGACAATTTGCTCCAGGAAAATTAGAATGAACTTGTGACTTTAAATGAGCATCATTATTCCACAATACTGTGAATTTCCGGAAATTAAGTAATCACTTAATCACAATCAAAAAAAAAAAAACCTTGGGGTAGGGAGGGAGGGAGGGGATGGTAGGGGGAAAACAATGGAGGGGGTAACAATGTTCAAGAGGAAGTATACTCATTATCCCACTCATGTAACTGTAACCCTCTGTATAGAATGTCAGATTTTATAATATGCTAAACCTAATAGCCATCTTTATGTGATTTATGAACATGTTCCTGAAGCTGGGTCTGTTTTTCTGCTTTTAAATCTTGGACACCTTTAAGTTCATAAGATGGAATGTAATACAAAATGAGAAATAAAATGCAACTCACCAGAGAGTCTTTCATTCTTTCTTGCTGTTGACAATGAACAGAAGATTCAAGAAGCATGGCTGGGAGAGAAGGCAAATGAGGTAGTCAGGAAAGAACCTGTGTAATTTTACTGAAATTTTCCTGCTCAAAATATTATACATGGGAGGAAAGGTCTTCTTATGGGAGAAGAATTTTTTATGTCTCAAGTAAAGTATCAAACTCTCCACTAAAGACAAATCCATAGTCCATTAGTTGCTAGATATTTTTAGCCCAGTAAGATTATTTCCCATAGCTAAGCATGCTCCTTCCCCTTTCCACATTGGCATGCTCCCTTCCTGGTCAACATTAGGCCCATTAAGGAAAGGCAGTTAATAATCAGCCTCCCTCCAAGTCCCCTTTATCTTGAGATGGTACTCTTCTGAGGTAGTTACCACCATATAAGGCAGCAAGAACTCCCTAGAGTGACCTTAAGGTCTGGGCAGATGCAGAGCCCCTTATCTACTATTTGGACAGCAGCCATAAATCCTAGTCCACCATGATGGATCCCTTGGTCCACATGTCCACACTGGGGTCTCCACCTCCTAGCCCCTAGTTATATAGGTCACCGCAAACAATAGCCGGTACTTCTTCTCACTCTTCACTTGTGAGGTCTTGCCAGTTCCACTGCTGTCAATAAAACTTTCTTTGTTCTTTGTACCTGGATGTTTGCATGGTTCTCTGGCACAGTCTAATATACCCTAACAGATAGTACAAAAGCAATTTATTTCTCTGTTAATGTACATACAGAATTCATAAAAACTGATGTTCCTACAAAAATAATTGAATAATCAAAAAGTCACATCTTCACTAAAACTAGCTATTACTCAAACACACTTAGAGATGTATGATCTATTATTCTACTAATGCAAAGATATCCTAGGACTCCACTGAGCATTTGTATTCTAACATTCATTTACATATTTAAACACCATGGAGAACACGAATATTGTAACTCAGTATTTTTCACCTGAATTTATAGAGGGAAAAGGTATACAACACATATTTTTTGTGTTATAATGTTTCAATGATGATTGTCAAATGGCACATTTCCTTGTATCCAAATACTCAGAGCACCCTCATCAGGGCAGAGAATCAAGGACAGTTATGACTCATGGAGAGTTGTCAGATTGTCTGAAGAACTTTTGGGCTTTCAGTGACCTGGAAGGTAAATTAAAAAGGCTTAGGGACAGGCACTGGTGGCTCATGCATGTAAACCTAGCTGAATCAGGAGGCTGAGATCTAAGGATCATGGTTCAAAGACAGCCTGGGAAGGAAACCAAGTGGAATCTTATCTACAATCGACTACCAAAAACCTGGATATGGAGCTGTGGCTCAAGTGGCAGAGGATGAGTTTTGAGCCAAAAAGCTCAAGGGCATCATCCAGATTTGAGTTCAAACCCTAGGAATCACACACACACACACACACACATGCACACACACACACACACACACACACACACATAACACACACACACACTCGATAGATCTGTCAGACAGTGACTCTCATTTACATGCCTATGTCCCTTCAATGCACTTCCATGGAGACTAAAGGAATGCTGGGGAAGAGGTATATACTCAGTGAAGACAGTATGTGGACAGAGAAGAATAGACAGCAATGAAGGAGTGATGCTTTCTCAAGGTTTCCAGGGAGTCCATGAAATGATTATACATAAGGTGTACGATGTTCCAGGGGATCAGCAGCAGAAGAAAAGGATAACGGGGTGATATGGGGTTCTGTGCAAGCCTGAGTAGTGAGGATTACAGGCATGAGCAACTGGTGCCCAGCTAATGAAAGAATTCTGGAGACAGTAAGTAAGTGAGGAAAAATGACTGCTGTTAAAAGGTAGAGCCTGTCACAAGGCTCACACAGTAGCTACGATTACAGACATGAGCCATGGGCACCTGACATGACATGTGTATTCTTGTTTTGGATGTGGGCATATTTGTTTTCGTAAAATGTACCTTTCTCATTGGTGGCTTAGGTCTGTTTCTTAGCTACTCAACTAATTACCAAAAGGCCAGCAATGGAGCTTAGACTCAAGTGGTAGAGCATTAACCTTGAGCAAATAAACAAAACAAAACAAAAACAAACAAACAAAAAAAACAGCTTAGGGAGAGTACTCAGGCCCTGAGTTCAAGCCCCAGGACCATTAGACACAGACACAGACACACAGAAACATATTGCAAATGTACTCAGAACACCACTATTCTACAAACAGAAAAACTTGGGCTCAAAAAAAAAAATGGCTGGGAGCTGGTACCTCATACCTGTGATCCTAGCTACCCAGCAAGCTGAGATCTGAAGATTACAATTCAAAGACAACCTGGGCAGGAAAGTCCATAAAACTCTTTTTTTTTTTTTTTTTTTTTTTTTTTGCGTCCGGTCGTGGGGCCTGAACTCTGTGCCTGGGCACTGTCCCTCAGCTCTTCAGCTCAAGGCTAGCGCTCTACCACTATGAGCCACAGCGCCACTTCCGGCTTTTCCATTTTTGCTTATGTGGTGCTGAGGAATCGAACCCAGGGCCTCGAGCATGCAAGGCAAGCGCTCTACCACTGAGCCACCTTCCTAGCCCTCCATAAGACTCTTATCTTCAATTAACCACCAGAAAACCAGAAATGGAGCTATGGCTCTAGTGGTAGAGTAGCAGTCTGGAGCCAAAGAGCCCAGGAACAGTGTTCAGATACTGAGTTCAAGCTTGGCCAGTGGTGAGCAGAAGAGCCACAAGCAAGCACATCTCCTTCAGTGAAAGGCCCTCTGGCAATCCATAAATCCAGCTAGGTCCTGCTGATCCTGTTTACTAGATTAGTTGACTGAATAATTCTATATACAACTTCCCCCCCCCCCCCCGTGACTTACAGAGCTGCTCTGGAAGGCCCCAAAGTCTGACCGATGTGGACCCCAAGGGAGGGTTAACAACTGTTGTCTAAGCCACTCAGCTTGCAGAGATGATCAGTTCTGCCCTTTCCATTGGGCAGAGCCACTCTACACCCAGTTTTGACCCTCTTCTGCATCTTGCAGGCTCCATTCAAGGCAAAAAGTTCTGGCAATTTTAGGAACATCGATTATCTCAGAATCTAAAAGCTGGGTGCCAGTGGCTCACACACACCTGTAATCCTAGCTATTCAGGAGCCTGAGATCTAAGGATCACGTTCCAAAGTCAGCTCAGGTCAGGCAAGAAAGTTCATGAGAGTTTTCAGTTTTTTTTGTTGTTGTGTGTGGAGTTTGAACTCAGGGCCTGGTTGCTGTACCCACCAGAACTCCTATTCCTCAGGGCAAGTGGTCTACCACTGTAAATCACAGTTGCTAATTGGAGATAAAAGCCCTGCTCTGGCTGGCTTTGAACCTCAACATCAGATATCAAGCCTTTTGAGTAGCTAGGATTAGAGTGTGAGCCACTTGAACCTGGCCTAAAAAAAACAAAATGGAGACATGGCTCAAGTGGTAGCATCAGCCTTATCTTGAATACAAAAGGTAAGGAAGAACTCACTCACAGAGGCTGAGTTCCAGCCACAGTATCAGCATGTGTACACATGCGTGCAGGTGCATACATATACACACACACAGTAGTTTAAGAGTGCTTAAAAAAACCCAACAATGAAGCTGGGTGCTTGTGGCTCATGCCTGTAATCCTAGCTACTCAGGAGGCTGAGATCTGAGGATCATAGTTCAAAGCCAGCCCAGGCAGGAAAGTCTGTGAGACTCCTATCTCCAATAAACCACTCAGAAAACTCGAAGTGGCACTGTGGCTCAGGTGGTAGAGTGCTAGCCTTAAGCTGAAGAGCTCAGGGACAGAGCTCAGGCCCAGAGTTCAAGCCCCATAACCAACAAAACAAAACAAAACCCAACAATGACAAATTATAGGTGAGTTGTGAGAGAACAAGTAAGGTAAATCTGGAGGCAAATGAAGCTGACATCTGTGATGGTTAAATCTTGAGGATGAACTTAATTGAGATCGATTGGTTTAGATGCATCAGGCTGATGAGTAAAACACACCTTTGTGTGGGGGGGGAGTGGGGGGGGTTGGGCTGGATATCAGATTAACTGAATCTCTCCTGCATATAGGTCGCACCATTCCATAGGCAGGCTTTCCATATGAAATTAAAGTGGGCTGGGGGAAAGAATACTGCAATGCAGGCATTCTCTTTCCCACTCTTACCCCCTCCCCTAACTCCCTGGCTACCATGAGTTGTTCTGCTTTGCCAAGATTGCCTGAAATCTGTGACATGAAGCAAAATAAATCCTTTTTCCCTTAGGTTATTTCTGTCAAGTTTTTTATCGCAGCAACAACAAACTATATTGCTAACACAAAACCCTATCTTTTCTACTTCTGTCTCTTGTTTTATTTTTTCGCTAGTCTTGAGGCTTGAACTCAGAGCCTGAGCACTGTCCGTGAGCCTCTTTGTGTTCAATCAAGGCTAGTGCTTTGGGGCTGGGAAGGTTGTTCAGTGGTACAGCACTTGCCTTGCATGCTTGAGGCCCTGGGTTCGATTCTTCAGCACCACATAAGCAAAGAAGAAAAAAGCCAGAAGTGGCGCTGGGACCCAAGTGGTAGAGTGCTAGCCTTGAGCTGAAGAGCTGAGGGACAGCGCCCAAGCCCCAGGACCAGACCCCTCCCCCCCACAAAAAAAGGCTAGTGCTTTACCACTTGAGCCACAGTTCCACTTCCAGTCTTTGAGTAGTTTGAGATAAAAATCTTGGTGGGTGCCGGTGGCTCCCACCTGTGATTCTAGCTACTCAGGAGGCTGAGATCTGAAGATTGTGGTTCAAAGCCAGCCCAGGTAGAAAAGTCCTTGAGACTCTTATCTCCAATAAACCACTAGAAAAACTGGAAGTGCCTCTGTGTCTCAAGCAGTAGAGCACTCAGCCTTGAGCTGAAGAGTGCAGGGACAGCGCCAAAGCCCAGAGTTCAAGCCCCACAACTGATACACACACACAAAAAAGAGCAGGTTCCACTCATGAGTTTAAGATATTATATTAAGTTCAAAGCCAGCCATGGCAGCTAAATCTGAGAGATTAATCTCCAATTAACCTGCAAAAAGCCAGAAGTGTAAGTGTGGCTCAAGTAATAGAGGACCAGTTCCAAGCAACCACCCACTGCCTTTGTTCCAACTTGGCACAGGCCCAGCACAAATGGTCCAACAACAGATATTTGGTGGTGAGAAACTGAATGAGTGAACTTTACACCTCCTGCCCACCTTTCTTGTCCAGCCCCTCTCTGGCTGCAATGTTAATTCTTCTCTCATTGTGTGAAAATAAGTATAGCATAAAACATGCTATACGAACCAAGTATACGTATACACTTCAGTGGCTTTAAGTACAATCACATTTCAAGCAACCTCATTGATATCAACTTCTAGAACTTTCTCAGTATCCCAAACTGAAATTGGGTACCTATTAATTAGCAGCACCCATCCATGCCTTTTCCCAGCCTCTGGAAACCCACCATTCTAATTCCTGAGGTTGAGAGGAGAGGATTGCAGTTCAAAGCCAGCCTGAGCAGGCAAGTCTGACACTCTTACCTCCAATTAACAAGAAAAAAAATCAAAAACATAAAACAGAAATAGAGATGGGGAAAAAAACAATAAAAAATATGAGGTGGGGCTGGGGATTTAGCTCTTGGAGAAGCCTGTCCTGACAAGTACAAGGTCCTGAGTTCTATCCCCACCTCTGACTTGACAACAACAATAACAACAACAAGTAGTACACAAAACCTATTTATGCCATGCCCAGAGGCAAGCTTTAAGATAATCACTACCTCATCCTTCTTTACAAATATGAGCTGGGTGCTGTTGGCTCATACCTGTAATCCTTGCTGCTGCTACTCAGGATGCTGGGGATCACAGTTCGAAGCCAGCCTGGGCACAAAACTCCATGAAATTCTATCTTCAGTAAATTACTCAGAAAAAGCTGGAAATAGAGCTGTGGCTCAGTGGTAGCCTTGAGAAAAAGACTCTCATGGATATGTCCCTAGCCCTGAGTTCAAGCCCGAGCATCAACAACAACAAAATAGAATATGAGGTCCTGTGTTTAGGCAACTGCACAAGTACATACAGACACACAGACACAGAGCACAGTGCCAGCCCCAACCTGACTAACTAAATCCAAGTCTCTGGGGCTGCCTCCAGGTGGTTTGCATCTTAGCCAGCTAAGCCAGGTGCTGGTGGCCCACATCTGTTATCCTAGCTATTCAGGAGAGGCCAAGATCTGAAAATCATGGTTCAAACCAGTCTGGGCAGGAAAGTTCATGAGACTCTTATCTCCAATGAGCCACCTAAAAACCTAGAATTAGAGCTGTAGCTCAAGTGGTAAAACTGAGCAAAAAAGCTCAGTTTATAGTACCCAGGCCATGATTTCAAGCCACAGCTGGCAATATAAAATACAGAAAGACCCAGCAGTTAGTAAGCAAAAGAGCACAACTGCATTCACTCCAACACCAGTCTCTCCATGGCTCATATAGGTGGAAAAGAGAGAGCATTTATTTGTGCCAGTGCTGGTGCTTGAAGTCTCGGGCTGTGTGCTATCTCATAACCTTTTCTCTCTAGGCTGATGCTCTACCACTTTAGCCGCAGCTCACTTCCAAGAGAATGAAAGTTAAATTAAAAGGCTGTACATGCCCAATAATTAGATAGCCTTGGGCACAATTCCAGGAAGACCAATGGTAATCTAGCTCTTAGACAAGTTCAAGCCCCACAGAACCCTAGTTTCCTTACAGGTTTCTGGAATGAGAGTCCTACTAGCACCTAGAATTGCCAGCCATAGCACAGTACTCTTAAAGTCAACAAGAGTAACTTTGTGTTTCAGTTTTGTTTTATTCTGGGGACTGGTCCTAGGGCTTAAACTCAGGGCCTGGATCCTGTCCCTGAGCTTCTGTGCTCCTGACACTTGAGCCATAGATCCACTTTGTGGCTTTTTGGTAGTTAATTGGAGAGCAAAGTTTCAGACTTTTCTGCCAAGGCTGTTTTTGAATCATGAGCTCAGCTCTCAGCCTCCTGAGTAGCTAGAATTACAGGCATGAGCTACTGGTGCCCAGCTAACTAATTATATTCCTTTATTAACTAGCACTCTGGTAATCCATAAGGCCAGGGCCCACTGAGAGACCCTGGAGCTAGGCTCATACCTAGGACCCATCACCCTGAAGTGGGGGTGAGCTTCTCTAGAGGCTCCTGAACCTCCCCTCTGCCAGCTTCATTACTCCAGGATAAGGCCAGACCTGTTAATCATCCCTGCTGAGGAAAGTTTAACCCTGCCTGCAGGCCCTGGGCTAGTGTTAGCAGCCCTGGTTACCAGCTTTCCTTCCGTTCCCATATGAAGTTGGGAAAGAGGAGAGGTCTCAAAGAGAGATCCGGGCTAGGTTATCTGTGGCTCACCTCCTTTCCCCACTCCACTGCACATGCTACAGAGGCTCCCTCCATTCCCAGTTCCATTGTGGTTGTTAGGAAGCAACAGTTTCATTTAAGTCTTTGTCTTTCTGACTCTGACAACATGTATGAAATGCAGAGGGTCTGGCATATGCAAAATACAGAAGACACATAACTCACTCACACAATTCAAACACTGACAAGGGCAATTAACTGCTACAGGATGTACTTTTAGCTGCCAAGTTAACGTCAAGGTATTAACTAGAGCATTTGCTAATCTCCATTTGATTAGCCCTAGAACAAAGAGCCCTCTGTACTCAAGACACCAGAATGGCCAGAGACCAGCCAGAGACTGAGGAGAAAGGAAAAACATCAACCTCAAAAATTCAGCCTCTTGGGCTGGAAAGGTGGCTCAGTGGTAGAGCACTTGTCTTGCATGCATGAGGCCCCGGGTTCCATTCCTCAGCACCACATAAGCAAAAAGAACAAAGCTGGAAGTGGTGCTGTGGATCATGTAGTAGAGTGCTAGCCTTGAGCTGAAGAGCTGAGGGACAGCACCCAGGCCCAGAGTTCAGGCCCCATGAAAGGACCCCCCACCCCAACAAAAAAATTCAGCCTCTTCCTTTGAGGCCAGCCAACAGTCAGTCAAGTCAGATCCTGATATACAAATTACCCACTTCTTATGGGACCAGGAAAAATCCCATAAGCAAATCTGAAATGCCCTACTATAGGAAGCAATTTAAGTATCGATAGACTTGCTAGGAGATAAGGGAGTTGGAATGATGTGAGGGAGCAGTCAAAGCCAGGTGCCAATGGTTCACACATGCCATCCTAGCTACTCAGGAGGCTGAAATATGAGAATCCTTGTTCTAAGCCAGTGAAATCTTTACGACTTATCTCCAATGAACCACCAAAAAGCCAGAAGTGGAGCTGTGGATCAGGCGGCAGAGCACGGGCCATGAGTGAAAAACACTAAAGGACAGCACCCAGGCCCTGAGTTCAAGTCCCAGGATCTGAACACATGAACACACACAAACACACACACACACATACAGAGAGAAATGCAAATTTAGCCTAATGCATGTACACAGGTACAGGTACATGATTAAGTTTCAAAAAGGCAATAACAAAAATGATCACAATTTGGAATGGAAAAAATACCAAGTCCCGTCAATTCAGAGGAGAGGAGGAAGGCATGTGGCATTCTACCCTCAAGGAATTGTGCTTTGGGACATTTCGGGGGATCCTTCCACCAGGACACCTCCATACTCCTGGAGACTTAAAGGTGGCAAGTTCCTCAAGAATCAGAAACTCACCTTTCACCCTATCCAAGGCACCTGAAGCTCCAAGAGGATCTCTGCACTCACTCCCCAAGGAATCCACAGGATCTGAGAAAAAAAATAGGAATGGGGAAAGCCAAATAGGGAGAGGGGAGCAGGGGGGCCTAGGGGCCCCTGTGCAAATGGTAAAATGCAAAAGGGACTGACCTGAGCAGAAACAACAGGATCAGGTTAGGTGGGGGGGGGGATGAGGGAGGAGAGCAGAGATGAGGGGGGAACCAGTCCTACAGAAGGCATCACACCCTGGGACACAGGGTTCTCCCCAGAAAGAGAATATTGGGAGGTCAGGGGAGGAGAGAGGGCAACAGAAAGGAGGACTGACTGTAAAGCATAGAAATTTGAAATAAGAGTCCCAGACTGAGGCACCAAGGGCCCTGGGTTCTAATTCTGACTCAATTGAGTGGACACATTTTCATCCTCAATTTGCCCCATCTGGGGAAAAAAAGCGGGGAAAAGTGCAAATGTTCCCCCCTGCCGCCTCTGAGGACTCCGACAGGAGGAGAAGGAGCAAGAAGGGGCAGCAGAAAAGTATTTGGAGAAGAGGGAAAGCATTATTCCATGCTGCACCGGACCGAGGCACTCACCTGACAGCCGCTAGAAACAGCACTTTTTCTGAACCCCCCACAGGTGCCACCAAGCTGCCTCTCCTGGTACAAAGCCCACAGCCCCACATTGGGCAGGAAGACCAGGGCCACCAGTACCACCGCCTGAAAAAGCCCCTTCAGAGCCCGGCAGCCCTGCACCGCACTAGCTGTGTTGTGAGCTATCCCTGAAGCCACACTTGGGAATATAAAATATTGGAGTCTTTATTACACAGTTAACTGGCTGCAGGCCGCCCATTGTTACAAAGGCCCACAGCCCCCCAAATACACATAACACAGCTAGCAAACATGCTAAAGAGGAAAGAAATAAAAACAATACCAACAAGGCAATTCAGCTTCCATGGAGATCTGAATGACCAAAGATGAGACAGGACCCAGCACTCAACTAGGGAGACACATGTGGCAAGACTTAAGCTGATCCGGGCCTAAAAAGATCAGAGCACGGGCAGATCCACCAGAAATTCCCAGTCCCAGGCACTGGACTGACAGGTTCAATAACCTATCAGCCAAGTGCTCACCCCAGGGATCCGGACACGCCCATCATCTGGCCTAAAGAGATCAGTTCAGGGGGCAGAGCCACAGGAAATTCCCAGTCCCAGGCATTGGACTGACAGGTTCAATAACCTATCAGCCAAGTGCCCACCCCTGCCTCCAGGGATCCGGGCATGCCTCTCATCTGGGAGGCTGGTTTTCCTCCCCCAGCATGAAGACTATATGACAGACTCTACAATCACCATGTGGCCAATATGGACAGTCAGACCTGACCTCCTTAGTCCATCCGCATGTCCACGTGGTGGCAGCGGCAACAACTAACCAAACCCAAGACGGCAATGGCGCTGTCCCACTCCGTCTCTATAGCACTTTCCACTGCTGCCTGCTCATTGGGCACTGGTGCTCGTGGTGCATTTTGGTGCAGTTGGAGTGCACTCCAGGATCTGATCCCTGCCTCCTATGCTTCTGTGGTCACTGGAGTCGAGGTCTTTGGGCTTTGCAGATAGTGGCGGAGCCCCGCCTTTGCTCAGGCCCTGGGGTCTGGGGCTCCCCTGAAGGCTTGGGTCACCTTGGCTCCAGTGCACATTCCTGGGGATGACACACAAGAGTTAATGAAATGGGGGGAAGTAGTAGCTCATGCCTGTATGCCTAGCTACTCGGGAGGCCGTGATCTGAGGATCAATCTCTGAAGCCAGCCTGGCAGGAAGTCCATGAAAGTGTTATTTCCAATAAAGACTCAGAAAAAGCCAAAAGCAGGGCAGGGCTGTGGCTCAAGTGGTAGAGCACTAGCCTTCAGCACAATGAGGGTCAGGAACAGACCCAGGCCCTGGGGTCAACCCACAGGGCTGGCCAATAAAAGTAATCAAACCTCTCCTGTCTTTTCTGCCCTTCCTTGTCAGCCTAGGGCTGGCTTTGTGTGCTCACTCTGCCACAGTGCTGTTGCACCCAGAAAGCTTGCTCTTTCTCACCCGCACTGACCGCCTCATTCTCCACTCAAAGTTGAATTTTTTTTGCGCAAGGCTGATATTCTACTGTTGAGTCCTACCTCTACTTCTGACTTTTTGGTATAATTGGGTTAAGAGCCCCAGAGATTTTTCTGCCTAGCCTGGCTTCAAGCCTCCATCCTCAGTTCTCAGCCCACTGAGAAGCTAGTATTATAAATGTGAGCCATGGGGACCCAGCAAATTTGACTTTTATTTATTTATTTTTACTATTGTTTAACTATGGATGTGGAAACATAAATTGTCATTTTTTATATCTTACAATATTTTAAAGATTCATTCATGTAGCATGGGTCCGAATGCCATTCCTTTTTAAGACTGAATAGTATTTCATTGGATGCATAGATCACATTTTGTTTATTCATCCATGGACATTTGGGTTGCTCCTACCTTTCCACTACTGTGAGTGATGCGATGACTAATATTATACTTCTTTTGTATTGGGCACACTGCTGTAACAGAGTAGCCAGAGGAGCGGCTAGAACCCCAGGTGAACTGTGGGGACTCACCAGTACTTTTCCTTCACATTAACAATCCACAAGAATCCTTACAGCCTGCGAGGCCCATATGATATGACCGATTTACACCTTTGGTTTTCTCCTAGTTAGGCTGATCTTGCTGTTTTCCTAATTAAATAAATACCCAAGAAGTTAACAAATCAGGTAGGGCCTTTGCAAATTTGCTCTGGTCTCCTCTAGAAACTTCTCTAAACCTTTGTGTGGACCTGGATACTTGAAGGATTCTGCTTATAACCCTAGCTACTCAGGAGGCTGAGATCTGAGGATACTTGTTAAAAGCCAGACTGGGCAGACAAAGCTGACAGACTCCTATCTCCAATAAACTAGCAAAAAACCTCCAAGTGGAGGTTTGGCTCAAGTGGTAGAGGATCTGCCTTGCAGGAAAAGCTAAGCAAGGGCATGAGACCTGGAGTTCAAGCCCTCTGGCATGCATACACACACACACACACACACACACACACACGTAAAAATAAACCTTTGTGTAGTTCTCTCCATTTTCTCAGGAACAGGAGCAGAAATTCTACCTCAGCAACCCCTTCCCTTGCCTGCTGACCTAAAATATTCATTCTTCACTAGTTCTTTGATTTCTCTACAGAGCAGGTCTCAGTTTGGGCTTCCCTCTGGAGGATGTCAGCACCTAGGTCACAATCTATTCTATTCCATTCTTATCTCTAGCAGCACCTGCTACTGTTCATTGAGAATAAACTAGAGCTCTTTCTGGACAGAAGAATTTGCAGAAAAGGTCCCCCTCTTCCCTGAGCCAAGCAGCCTAAGTAAAGCTGAGACCTGAAGTTTTAGCTCATATACTTCTCCACCTTGGGAAAGTAAACTGACGACCTTCCCCAGCTAGGTACATTGTAGCTATTGTATTCAGTAATTACTGCTTGAGCGTAGCAGTCAAAGTCATCAAAGGAAGGAAATTATTTAGTCTCTCTCCCCTTCACCTCTCTTCAACTAGCTCCCTAGAGGACTCTGAAGGAAATTGGAGTTGAGGTGTGTTTTGTTTTTATCTTCCCGGAGTCATTTTTTAATAAAAGTTGCAAACCAGGCCAGGCTTCCCACAATACTTTAAGAACCCAGCTTTAATCTCATGCCCTTTTATCACTTTTTTTGGGGGGGGGGTCTGGTTGTGGGGCCGGGGCTCTGTCCCTCAGCTCTTCAGCTCAAGGCTAGCGCTCTACCACTTGAGCCACAGCGCCACTTCCGGCTTTTTTCTTTTTGCTTATGTGGTGCTGAGGAATCGAACCCAGGGCCTTATGCATGCAAGTCAAGCACTCTACCACTGAGCCACCTTCCCAGCCCCTTTCATCACTTTTGTAATATAGGATGCACCAAACAAGGGAAAGGGCTTTTGGGATTTTATCCTCCTCCCAGAGACAAGACTACTTTCAGTGGAAAAACAGACCTGATCATTGACTGAAAGTAAATGAGAACTGATACTTTTAGACTGAGCCCTCTTATTGGGGTACTCATGGACATTAAATGAGATAATATATAATATAAGGTCGCCTTGATGTGGTGGCTCACATATGTATTCCTATCTACTCAGGAAGCTGAAGTCTGAGGACTGGGGCTTGACTCAGGGCCTGAGCCCTGTCCTGGAGTTTAAGGCTAATGCTCTACTACTTGAGCCACAGCTTTTTTGAGTAGTTTATTGAAGATAAAAGTCTCATGGAGGGCTGAGAAAGTGACTCAGTGGTAGTGCACTTGCCTTGCCTGCCTGAGGCCCTGGGTTCGATTCCTCAGCACCACATAAGCAAAAAGAAAAAAGCCAGAAGTGGCACTGTGGCTCAAGTGGTAGAGCGCTAGCCTTGAGCTGAAGAGCTGAGGGACAGCACCCAGGCCCAGAGTTCAGGCCCCACGACCGGACCCCAAAAAAAAAAAAAAGTCTCATGGACTTTAGTGCCTGGGCTGGCTTTGAAACAGGATCCTCAAATCTCAGCCTCCTGAGTAGTTGGGATAACAGGTGTGAGCCACCAGCACTTGACTCATAATGACCCCTTTAAAGCCCTCTCACCTGCACTGTTGATCTTGTTATGGTTGCTTCACATATTTGTTTGTTTACTTGGTTGTCACTGTGCTTCCTCAAATAGATGATTGGTTGTGACTTGGGTCAGCACTGTGTCAGCTTCTAGAATATTGTATTTGATGAATGGTAAGTCTCTCCTCCCACTGTCCCCTTGCTACTTCCCTCTATTATTTTTTGTGTGGTCCTGTGCCTTGAACTCAAGGTCTGGGTCCTGTCCTTGAAGTTTTATTGCTTAATGCTAGCACTCAACCCCTTGAACCACAGCCCCCCCATTCAGTTTTCTTGGTGGTTAACTGGAGATAAGAGTTTCACAGTCAGCCTATGCTGGTGGCTCCCACCTGTAATCCTAGCTACTCAGGAAGCAGAGATCTGAGAATCTGAGTTTAAAGCCAGTCAAAGCAGGAAAGTTTGGGAGATTCTAATCTCCAGTTAATCACAGAAAGAGTCAGATGTGGCACTGTGGCTCAAGTGATTGAGTGCAATCCTTGAGCAAAAGTTTAGGGACAGTGCCCATGCCTAGAGTTTAAGGCCCAAGACTGGCAAAAAATTAAAAGGAAATCAAACAAGCAAACAAGAAAATCATAGACATTCCTGCCCAGATTTGCTTCGAATAATGATCCTCAGATCTCTGCCCCACAAGTAGCCTGGATTACGAGCATGAGCCACCAATATCCAGGTCCCTTTTTATTTATGTATTTATTTTAACAAACTGTGGTCTGTGTCTTCAACCTTCCTGGTGGGATATAAAATTTCCTACTAGGTGTCCTTACTTTGGCTTTTTTAGGGATCTTCAGTGTTGATGCTATTCATTCTGGGACCTCAAGCTGATGAAGCCAAAGCCTTAGCCAAGGGTTTTGTAAGAAGAATAGATTCACCAGTCTAGAAGTGCTGGTTTATGGGTCAATATTTAAAACACATTTGTGTGTGTGTGTGTGTGTGTGTGTGTGTGTTAGTGTGTGTGTGTGTTTGTGTGCATGTGCAAGTGCGCTGATACTAGGGCTTGTTCTCTTGCTTAGTTTTCTGCTCAAGTCTGGTGTTTACCACTTAAGCCACACTTCCATTTCTGACTTTTTAAAACTGGTTAATTGTCAGTAAGACTCTCACAGGGTTTTTTGCCCAGGCTGACTTAAAACCATGGTCTTTAGATCTTAGCCTCTTAAGTTGCTTGAATGGCAGGCAGGAACCACCGTTGCCTGGCTTGTTTTTAATATTCTTTAACAAACTCCTCATTCAAAGACTGGGTCTCCAATGAAATGTACAAGTCGTTATGTTGAAAATGAACATTACAACTTTGGTGCAGGCGGGGGGGGGCGAGGATTGGGTGGTGGGGGGAAGATGGGAAGGGAAAACAAAGGAGGAGGCTACAATGCTTGATAAGAAATGTACTCATTATCTTACCCATGTAATTGTAACCCATCTGTACAGTATTTTCACAATAAAAATAAAAAAGGGGGGTGGAAAGACTGGGTCTCCATTTTCCCATCTCATCATCACAAACCTTTAGTCCCCATTCTCTTCTCTACCAAGTAAGGATGATTATAATGGTGTGATTTCCAGGCTGGGAACAGACAGATCAGCTTAGCCAAAAGCAAAGCCCAAAAATCATAAGTATGAGACTTCTGGCAAAGAGCCAGGAGAAAGGAGAAGGGATTGGAATGCAAGAATTTAAGGACAATATCTGTGAACTATGGAGGAAATGAAGGCTCAGAAGAGGGACATGACCTCTCACAGTCCCACTGGTGGCAGTGGAGAACAGGAAGAGCCTTAGTGCCCTGTACCCCAGGACTTGGCATGCCTTCAGTGAGTGGGCATTCAACTAACTCCTTGGAGGTCTCCAAGAGGGCAGTGGCATTTATCAGAAGCCCCAAGATCATTCATACTGTGGCAGATGTAAGAGGCAGCAGGCTCAGATTCCATACTGTCTGTCCCTGGCTTATTCCCTTATGTTTGCCCTAGTCATCATAATAGCATTGCAGTAGATTCCTGGGACCAGAGACTGAGTGACTCAGTCAAAATAGGAGGGAGTGACAATCACCAACAATGATAGCAAGGGAGTGAAGCTAGGGCAGGAAGCTAGGGAGGTTGGTGGAACTGAAAAAGGGCCAAGAAGAGAGCTATAGCCAGGGGCTCATTGCTCACACCTGTTATTCTCACTACTCAGGAGGCTGAGATCAGAGAATGATGGTTTAATGTCAACCTGGGAAGAAAAATCCAACAGACTCTTATGTCCAGTTCCTAAAAAAAACAAAAAACAAAAAACAAAAACTGGAAGTGGAGCTGTATCTCAAGAGGTAGAGAGCTGTCTTGAGATAAAGTCAAGTGAGGTAGATGCTGGTGGTTCACACCTCTAATCTTAGCTACACAGGAGGCTGAAATCTGAAGATCATGGTTCAAAGCCAACCTGAGCATGAAAGTTTGTGAGACTTCTTTTTTTGAGTTATTACAGGGGGTAGGATGGAGTCAGTACCGAGGGTTGAACTCAGGACCTAGGTGTTCCTGAACTCTTTTGCTCAAGGCTAGCACTCTACCACTTGGAGCCATAGCAACACTTCTAGTTTTCAGGTGGTTAATTATAGATAAGCGTCTCATGGAATTTCCTGTTTGGGCTAGCTTTGAACCATGACCCTCATATCTTAGCTCCCTAAGTAGCTAGGATTACAGGCATGAGCTATGAGACACTCATTTCCCTTTAATTACTAAAAAGCTGGAAGTACAGATGTTCCTCAAAAGGTAGCATGCGAGCCTTGAGCATAAACAGCTCAAGATCAGTGCCCAGGCTCTGAATACAAGCCCCAGGACCTGTATGTATGCATACACACCAAGGGGGTCCACTAACAGCCAGAGTGATGAAGGCCATGAAGAGAACATTCATTCACCTGCCTAACACACTAGGACCTTGCAGAACAATCTAGAACTGTGTAGAGAGTTCTGTCTCCTCCCCGTTTGCTGTTCTCCCTTAGATTTGGATGCTGGCTCTTCCTGTTACTGAAGTCCCCATTCGTAGGCCTGTAGGAGACCCTTCCTCCAGTTCTGTCCCCAGCACCACACCCAAAACACGGCTCCCAGTCAGCCACCCCCTCTATACCCCACAGCCCATGGTCATACTACCGTATCTTCCTCTGTGTGTGTGTGTGTGTGTGTGTGTGTGTGTGTGTGTGTGATTGTGTGTATATGTATGCACAGGTGCATGTGTGCATGTTCATCCTGGGAATTGAACTTAGGACCTGCACATTGTCCCTCAGCTTTACTACTCAAGGTTATCTCTGTATCTCTTGAGGCACACCTCTGCTTTCAGCTTTTTGATATCTAATTGGAGATAAGTGTCTTATGGACTTTACTGCCTTGTCTGGCTGCACACCATGATTCTTGCCTCACTCCTAGTCTCCTGAGTAGCAAAGATTACAGGTGTGAAATACCAGTATGCAGAAAACCTGTCTATCTATCTATCTATCTATCTATCTATCTATCTATCTATCTATCGCTGGTAATGAGGCTTCAATTCAGAACCTAATCACTGTCCCTTAGCTTTTTTGATCAAGGCTGGAATTCTGCCACTTGAACCACAGCCCCACTTTGGAATATTTGCTGATTCTTTGAAGGTATGTCTAGGGACTTTTCCTACCCAAGTTGTCTTTGAACCAAGATCCTTAGTTCTCCGCCTCCAGAGTCCTTCTTTCTGTGTTATTTTTCCATATCTGTTTGTTACCATTTATCTGCTTTTGTCCAGAGAAGCTGATCTGAGACCCTTCCCAGATCACGCATGCTGCCATGTGCAGTGTTGCAAAGGAATGGCTTGCAGAATGAAGGAATGAAGTCTGTGTGTCCAGCCTCCATCTAGGGATGTGGCAGGTTTCAGGTTAAGGCACTAAAGGTGACTAAGTTATGATCTCTGCCCAAGGAGCTCATGTTCTTCGGGGTGGCAGCCCTGAACTCCCTAGGAGAGTTTTGGGAGTCTGTGATGAGAAACAAAGTAGTCACCAGGAAGGAATAGGCCTAGCCCAAAAGGCAGGGAGTAACAGAACACTCTCTTTCCCTCACCCAAAATCTAAGACCACTGGACAATAAATGGTTGGTGTGAACATTGTTCTGCCCTTTGACTGGGCTTGGACAATGTCCCTGCTTCTGTGTGTGTGTGTGTATGTGTGTGTGTGTGTATGTATGCGTGCATGAGGGTGTACAAACACACACACACACACACACACACATTGGATGAACATAGAAATATTATTTTATAAGAAATGTACTCATTATCTTGCCCATGTAATTGTAACCCCTCTGTACAGTATTTTCACAATAAAAGAAAAAATATTATTTTAAAAAATCATCTCTAAAAGAACTCACTGATGGCTTACAACTGTAATTCTAGCTATTTGGGAGGCAGAGATCTGAAGATCTCAGTTCAAAGCCAGCCCCAGCAGATATATTTGAGAGATTCTTTTCTCCCATGAACCAGCAAAATCCCAGAAGTGAACATATGGCTCCAGTGGGAAGAGTGCCAGCCTTGAGAAGAAAAGCCAAGTAAGAGTGACAGACTCTGAGTTAAAGCCCCAATGCTAGCAAAAATCAGGCAAATAACTAATTTAAAAAATCAGCTCAGAGCTTTCCTCATCTGTAAAATGGAATGATGAACAAGATAATGGAAGAATGAAGGAAGAGAATCCTGAAGGGCCTCAATTCACCCCATTCCACCCCCAACACCCAGCACATATACAAAATCACCTGCTCATTACTTAGAGCCAACCAACTAGGCCTGCTTAGCCTTGTTTTAGTGCCACCTGCTGGTACAAATGCAAAATGCTGCATGTTGCCATCCTAGGAGACACTCCGGCAAGTGTCTTACCTGCTTCACAGACCTCTGGCCTCATTGGGTCTCACTTTGTCTGTCTGCTACATAAACACAGTAGACTCCTTCTGCTCCATATCCTGCATCTTCCTGGCTTGTGATTTTCAGATTATTTCTTTTCTATTCCTTCTGTTGATCCTGGGGCTTGATCTCAAGCCAGGGTGCTATCCCTTAATATTTCTGCTCAAGGCTAGCACTCTACCAATTGAACCACACCTCCACTTCTGGCTTTTTGCTGATTACTTGGAGATAAGAGTTTCGTATGAGCTAGGTGTCAATTGCTCAGGCCTTTAATCCTAGCTACTCAGGAGGCTGATATCTGAGGATGTCAATTCAAAGCCAGCCTGGGCAGGAGAATCTGTTAGTTTCCTATCTCCAATTATTTACAGAAAAATCTAGAAGTGGTGCTGTGGCAAAAGAGTGCTACCTTTGAGCAAAAGAGCTCATGGATAGCTCCCAGATGCTCACTTCAAGCCATAAGACTAGTAAAAAAAAATGTTATAGATTTTTCTTTTTGCCTGGTCTGGCTTTGAACCCTGATCCTCAGATCTCAGCCTCCTAAATAACTAGGATTACACACAAAGGGCCCCTCTTATAGAGGTTCTGCCTCCTATCACTGTGAAATTCAGCCATCCTGTATGCAAGCCCCTAGACATCATCTCATCTTGCTTTCAGCAGTTAAGCATGTGGGCCACTGGGCATCACACTGTGGCCCATCACCCCTGGAAGACTTGTACATGAACACTGGACTGAATGGACCTCAGAGGTATTTCCTTTTCTTTTTAGTCCCCTTCTTTGTAGAGATCTTCATTTCTTTGGCTTTCAATCCCAAATAATTTAATAATCTTACTGATATCTCTTCTTTCAAAACTGATCACACCTCTTTTGTGTGCCTATTTTTAAGGCCCTGATATGGATCTTGTGTCCTGTTGTGGCTTCTCCTGACCTGAGCTTACTCAGGAGGACTAATGCTTGTGCAAAAGATATGATAAGTTTACAGGTTTATGAAGGAGTCTGGACGGATTCAATGACTGGATGGGTTTGTATTGATTTATATATAACACTAATTTAATATTTCATATTAATGAAATACAATCTTACTGATTACTCCAAAGCATTATATGTGTACTTATATACATATATGTGTCTATATGTTTGTCTTTGAAAGAATGGCAGTTTTTATTTTAGAACTATTATCAAACACAAGAATAGTAATTGGTATAGTTGATATTTCCAATGAAGAAAGCAGATATTTTTTGCCTCCAATCATCAATATTTATTGAGCATTTACAGTGTACTGAACACAGTAGAACATACAGAAAATATTGCCCCTGCCTGGAGGATCTTACATTCTGAAAGAAAAAATATATCTTTTTTTTTTCTCGGTCGTGGGGCCTGAACTCTGGGCCTGGGAGCTGTCCCTCAGCTCTTCAGCTTGAGGCGAGCACTCTACCACTTGAACACAGCACCATTTCTGACTTTTTCTGTGTATGTGGTGCTGAGGAATAGAAACTAGGGCCTCGTGCATGCAAGGCAAGCACTCTATCACTGAGCCACCTTCTCAGCCCCACTTGTCTTTTAAAATGGCACTTTTATTTGGTGTCTTCTGTAACTTTCTGAGGAAATATTCTGTAGGGTGAGATTTGATATAACTCAGACCCATCATTACTTAGAGAAGATTTAAAGACAAACAATGGCAGAGCATTCAGGATAGAGTTTGTAGGAGATACACAATCTCATTAAGTAAGGTGAGATGTGCTGCAGTAGAGGATGGTTAATAGTTTGTGGGATGCAAGCAAGAAAGCAAGGGATCTTAGAGAGTGAGTAGACCAGAAAAGTCATGTGAACTTTTCCGAAGTACATGGCCACCAAGGAGGAATGGTTAGTGACAAGACAGAAGGCTAAAACAAAACAAAACAAAAAAAACAATGGTAATCCTGCGTGCCTGTCAAATAAAATTACCAAAATCGAAGGCAAGCTGAATCAAAAAATTCTCAAAAACCAAAACTGACTTAGATGCATAGAATTTTCAGTTAATACTAACCATTGTCATAGTGGGTCAAAAACGTTGTGGCTTCCTAATTTAGAAAATGCTATATATCAAAATTTTAACTGGAACATTATTTTTCAAATCAATTTTCCCCTCCCCAAGGAAAAACTTGGGTTTGTAGGAGGTAGTTGGTAGATAGATTAGTATTTTTGTTATTGTGATAAATTTTGCACTTTGAACTTGGTAAAAGCCCATTAGCTGCCAAAAGGGAGTAAGGAACTAAGTTATAATAATGTACAATTTCTTTTGAGGCATATCAAAACCAAAAGAATAATTTACATGAAAAGTTGTAGAGAAAACGGTAATAATGATTACCAAAGAGTTCGTTTTCACTGCATCTTTACTTTTACATTTTTGTTTGTAGGTTGTCTAAAACAGTTAAATACAAATAAAATGTGTAGCAAAAATAATGAGAGCAAGCAGCAGGTAACATTACAAATAATGGAATGTGAACCATTTCTGCCCTTATCCAGAGTTAATTGGGACACAACTTTGTCTCAAATAATACTTCTGGTACTGTAGTCTAAGGTGTGCACACTGAAATAGACTCTTCCACAGAAATAGATGATTCCAGAATGCAACAGCCATGGAATATCTGTACCACAGCCCTGCTAGTGCTCCAAAATTTTCGAATATCCAGAATAACTACACCTGTGCCTGGAACCAATTTTCCCTTTTATTACCCACCAGTACAAACCAATATGTAGGAAGATTTCTTCACTTCAACATGGAAGCAATTTTAAAACACACTTGTCCTTGTGAAGTCACCATGTACCAAAGTACATGCCAAACACTTACAACTTGTAAAAAATTCTACATCTTCGGGCTGGGAAGGTGGCTCAGTGGTAGAGCGCTTGCCTTGCATGCCTGAGGCCCTGGGTTCGATTCCTCAGCACCACATAAGCAAAAAAGAAAAAAGCCAGAAGTGGCGCTGTGGCTCAAGTGGTAGAGCGCTAGCCTCGAGCTGAAGAGCTGAGGGACAGTGCCCAGGCCCAGAGTTCAGGCGCCATGACTGGACCCCCCAAAAAAAAATTCTTCATCTTCATATTGGCCAATTGAAGATGAAAACAGATAAATCACTAAATGTTAACAGGCAATATCTATTCCCCTAATATTAAAAAACAACAACAACAAACCCTGAGAAATATAGAAATTCAAATAGAAGCAACATAAACCCATCATAAATCATAAACAAACTATCTGTGGGAAAGCATGGATGGCAAATAGTCTGCTGTATAAATTTTAGAATGAGGCAGACAAAAGTTGGAAGGCCATTTAATTTTCCCCTCCTTATCCTGCTTTCACTTCATCTCCTTGGTTATCATATCTACAATGTCAACTTTTCTCTCAGTAACTACTATATTAGCGTACAGTCTTTGAACCCCTCTTCACTTAATGTATCAAGTTCAGCAATGACTTCATCAAAACCTGTCTTTGCAAGAAAGCAAGCTTTCTCTGGGGAGTTCAGAATCTCATAATAGAACACCAAGAAGTTAAGGGCCAGACCCAAACTGATAGGTTTATCGGTTGTGAAGCTTGAACTCTGGGCCTGGGCACTGTCTCTCAGCTCTTCAGCTCAAAGCTAGTGCTCTACCACTCGAGCCATAGTACCACTTCCTGTTTTCTAATCGGTTTATCAGATATGAGTCTCAAATATTTCTTTATTGCTATTGTTTCTAACATATTTGTAGGATGATTTCTTTTTTGCTGTGTATGTCCCTCCCCGATGGTATCTGGTAAAGAACTGCTACACTTGTGTTTCGTTGAAAATCAATCTTTCTATGTTACTCCTGAGCTTGAATGATCCTCCCTACTCAGGCTTAGAAGTTGCTGCACTATAGTTGTATCAATGGGCCTGGAAAGATTAGGCCTACACAGTTATTTTGAGAAGAGCTCCTAGGGAGCTAAGAAGTTAGGAATTCTCTGGTGATGCTGCATTATCAGTAAAGGAACTGTGTTGTCCCAAATGATGCCTGACTATACCTGACTGTGGCAAATGCCAGAGGTCAGGACACAAGCCTGGTTTCTAGAAATGGCCCTGACTCTTCCCACACTTAGGACCTGGGATAACAAAGATTTATTCCAAGGTCTAATGGGTAACACCTGGGAAGACAATATGAGGTAGCTTAGAGTGACTGAGAGGAACTTTTAGGATCATAGAAGAGGGAGGAATTCACACTGGAATAGGGCATGCAAATGGAAAGACAAAAACACACTGGTTTGGGCCAAGCCATCAAGCTTCACTGAGACCTATCCTTCACTTCACTTGCACCTCACCCATATTCCCCCCGATCTCCCCAAACCACCATTATTTTGAACAGTAATGGTGGTGAGATGCCTGTTCTAAGACCACTCCTCCCACCCACAGGATGCTTTTCACTATTTAGCTGAACAAATTGTTAAAGAAAAGATCATGGGAACACCATGAGTTCAAGCCACAAGAATAACAATGAACATCAAAGAAAAGAAATGAAAAGTAAAGTAAAGAACCTTAAAGGAAAGGAAAAATTTGGAAACAGCCAAAAACTACTTAAGATTCCAATAATGGAATTTGGACATTTCTGGGAAATTGTTAGATTTTTTAAAAAAATTTAATTGGTGCAAGGATTATGCTGTATATCTAGCAATTCTGCTACTTTATTGCAGTGTATACATTAAAGCATGAAAAATGATCCAAGAATCAGTTTAGTGCCTGCGAATACCTTTTTATATTGAACAGGGAGCTATTCCAAAATGTAAAGAAATCAGATATCATTTACATTCAACAGAACTTATCTGTTACACACGAACAGAAACAAAAGTCTCATAAGCTCAATTACATTAGTAGATCTAAGAATTAAAAAGCCAACTTATTTCATGCTTCCAATACTTGTCCTTTTCTCAGATAGTCTAACAATGTTTCAGGAGACACACAGTGATTTTCATTAAAAAAAAACCAAACTCACCTATGCTCATGCAAGCAGGAGAAAACATCCCCATGCATCCCTGCAGTCCTAAGACAAAGGGCCTAGCACTGGTGGAAACCTACTTCCTCTCAGAGTGGCACGATGCATTGTGGGAATTGTAGTCTATGTTGCAGCACAGATACTTTGAAAGTGCAGGTTTTTTATTCTTTTTTTAAAAGCAGGACAAAGATCCTTCTGCGCATGTGCCTCCCCACCCACTGTGGGTGGTTCCAGCCTGCAAATTCCAGTTTCTTTCCCGTTGCCTTGCTGCTGGAAGTTTTCTCTTCAGTGGAGCTTGGGAGGTGTAACTTGAAGGGATCTCAGGCTGCAGAACTAATAACAGGTAGGAACTGTGAGCTGGATGCAAAACACAAGGCAAAATTGATCCTCCACATGTTCCTCCAGCATGAGGCTGATGATTTGTTCAGGGCTCCAGAGTTTGTGCTGCCACAGCTCTTGTGTCTCCAGGTGCCAGAAACTGGCTTGCAACATTCTGACAGCAAGTTGGGTGGTTCTCCAGAATAGGAGAAAGTGTGCATTTATATTTCCATGATGGTGAAATTCTGCTGTTAACACATGTGACCTTACAATCTTTGCCCAGGTGTAAGATGAGCATGGTAACAATTGTACAAAATTGTGAGGTGTGTGCCTGATTTGACTCCATTTATATTGCAGTTGTTTTTTGGGTTCCTGTGTTGTTTCTCCTACAGGTGTCTCTGCTCTTCTCCTTCCTTGTTAGCTTTCTTAGTACTCCTGGCTTTAGTTCACACGTGTTTGTACAAGACCTTTTTACTAGGAACAGGTCTACATGAGATATTACAGTAGTGTGTGATGGTCCTGTTTTGTTTTGTTTTTTTTTTTTTACTTTCTGTTAAGCAATGAAGCCTAGCAATGTTTGAAGAAGGATACCTTGTCAACTCTGACAAGCCCTACAGAGCAGAGGCAGAAAGGCAAAGGAAAGGCAAAATATTTTCAGCTTCCTTGCCTTAAGCAAAGATTGGTTCTACTCACTAGAGCACAAGACTCAGGTGGTACTCTTTCCTCTAACACTCCCAATCACTAGGTGCTGTTGGAAGGTTAACAGTAACTAGTAGGAGGCGAAATGAACTTGCCTGAGGAATCAGTCAGAGCCTAGTTCTCAGAAAGGACATGGGGCTGTGGTTTGTGGATTAGGAATTATTGTCACAACTGAAAGTATCTATCTCTGTTCTTACTCATTTATTCAGCCTCTTCACAGTATCAATTCTTGTACATGATCTCTCAAATGTCTCACCTGTGGATATACAGATAGTAGCCTTATAGCGTTGGTTTTTACCTGCAGTTAAGAAAGTGTTTGTCATGGAGTGTTACAGAAGGAAATTAAAGTACTGTCTCTTACTCAAAGTGGTATGGTTTTTAGATGTAACGTATAATGAAGTTTTAGGTAGTGTTCTCCATTTTGTCTCAATCTGCTCAAAGAAGTATTATTTCACTTAAAATCTTCATGGGAATTGAAGTCAATGAAGCTTGAACATTCATTTAAAATATGTTAGTGAAACACGTTGATCCCTTTTTATCCTTTGCAGTTCCTATGCATTTTCCTAGCTTAAAATTTTACTAACATGGAGGTTTTCCACTTTATCTGTTCTTGACAATTTACAATTTCTCCACTAGATTATTGAGCCTATTTTACATCATTTAAAATGAGAGACTGCCTAAATATGTATTCCAAAACAATTGTTCAATAGAATTTAAATACAATACAATAAAATGCTCTCTTTTGTGTGCTAGACCTGGTTCTTGGGCTCAAGCACTGGACATTGACCCTGAGCTTGTTTTGTTCCAGCCTAATGTTCTACCACTTAAGCCATATCTCCACTTCTAGGTATTTTAGTAGTTTATTGGAGATCAGTGTCTCTTAGACTTTCCTGCCCCAGCTGGCTTCAATCTGTGGTGCTCAGATCTCAGACTTCTGAGTAGCTAAGATTACAACTATGAGCCACCAGAGCCCAGTTACAAAATAAACTCTTAAATATAGATTATGTTTGTAATAAAATAATATGAAATAGAAACTTGAAATTTAAAGGATGATAGTCTAAATCCCAAAACAAGAAGAAAATATCCCACCCTGAAATCTACAACAATTGTGGTTTTGAGTATTTGAATATGGATAATTAGCCTACAGAAATTTCTTTGTTACTTTTTAAAAGTAAGAAACCATTCTTGTCATGTGGAACAATCCAAAATGAATGTGCAAATGTTGCTTTTAAGTGATTCATATTGTTCCTTAGCACAAACGACCTAACTGAAGTTTACAGAGTAGGTTTTCGTATTTCATACATATCACTGTAAAATTTATGTTATTTTACATTAAGAGTTTCTAATCCACGTAGTTGTGTAAAAAAAAATAAAAATTCTGGACAGTAGCATTTCCTGTGTAAAAGCCAAGCACTAAATATAAGAAAAAGCATATAGATATTTATTTTTTATTTTTATAAGTCTGCATTTTGGGGTGTCCTCAGCTTAGAACTTTGTGTTAGTATTATTTGTGCAACATAAGATTTTAATCTTCTGGTTCTTTAGCTGTGATGTTCTGTCACTCCTATGCTTAATATTTCATGTTACATCTTTAGTAAGCCCTTTATCTCTCATATGATTGATTAGGAAAGTGAGCATTAGGGACTTCTCAAAACTGTATTTACATAATCTTTACTGATTAAGTAAAGTAGGCTAAATGACAAATTTCAAGTTATTGCTCAAGGGTGCTCCAAGTATTTGGATGCAGGGAAATGGGTCATTTGAAAACCGTTACTGAAATATTATAATACAAGTAATATGTATTGTATATATTTTCTTGTATAATTTTGGGGAAAAGTATTGAGTTATAACCTATATTCTCTCCATGGAGTTTAAATGTATAAATGAATAAGATAGAGTGCAAAAGCTCGATGGCGTCCTAGGATCCATTTTAATGAATAGAAAAATAATTCATACAACCATAAATGTATTTCATTAATAATTAGTGGTATTGAAGGTGTGGATTTTTGTTTTAATTATTCAATCATTTTTAGGAACCTTAGTTTTTATGAATTCTGTATGTATATTAACCTAGAATACTGTTTGTCTACCAACTAATGGAATGTGGAGTCATCCTCAGTGGAGCATTTAATACTCTACTTGAGACATCAAAGATTCTTCTCCCATAAGAAGGCTTTGTGCTTTTTCACTCCATGTATAATATTTTGAGCAGGAAAATCTGAGGCATAATCACACAGGTTCTTTTCTGACTATGTCAATTGCCTTTTCTCTAAGCCATGCGTCCAGAATCTTCTCTTCATTGGCAACAGGAAGAAAGAATGAGAGGATCTCTGGTGAGTTGTTTTTTATTTATCATTTTTCACATTCCATTTTAGGAAGCTAAGTCTATCCAAGATTTAAAACAGAAAAAAAATATTCAGTTTCAAGAACATGTTCCTAAACAAGAGTAAGATGGTTTTAGAATGAGTAGATTATAAAATGTCTTAGTTGAGGGCAGACTTGCTTGGAGTTTTCTGAGGTGAGATAAAGTAGTCACACTTGTTTGGTGATTCAATGCCATTGAGGGAGTCACTTGTCATGTAAAGTGGACATTTGCTGACAACTTGTCAGAGATCACCTCCTTATGATTAATGTTGAATTATGTTAAACAGGTTTTACTGGAGTTTCTGAAATAGTGTGGTCACACACACACACCTTCAAATGTGAGAGATTACTTAGTAAGATACATGTAATTAAATTACTCTCCATACATACTTCTTGGACTGCTTCCTGGTCTTTGATTACATAAAACTTGATAATATTTGATGATATAGTGTGTGGTCTTCCTAGAAAGCCCTTTGTATTTTTCCTAACGTGTCGTCGCAAGATTTTTTTTCTCTATTTACTCTCTTCATTCTGTTTCCTACTCATAAGCTTTCATCATTTCTCTCTTTCTCTCACTTTTTATATATTTTCCTCCCTGTGTCTTCATCTCTTTCAGTCCCCCTTCTCTCCGTCTGTCTCTCACCATTTTTCAAATACTGTATCTGGGAACTTGCTTGTTTTACTGAACAATTTTCCTTTGCTGACATAGTTCTTTGAATTGAAATTTTTCTTACCCCTTTTCTCTTTATGTCTGAGATGAACGTTTGTTGTGTTGCATGCTTGGTGTCTAAATTCAACACTAATGGGACACACCTACCTCATTCTCCACTGTCTTTTTTGTGCTAGTGTTGGAACAGGAACTCACAGGCTTCACATCCTGTCCGCTTCCTCCTTCACTGTTGGCACTACTTGGTCTTTAAAAAAAAATCTTTTTGCATTGTAAAATAGTTTACAGAGGGGTTACAGTTACATGATTATATTTCCTATGGAGCATTGTTACCTGCTCCTTTGTTTTTCCTCTACCATTTCTTTCCTCCTAACCTCTGCAACTCCTCCCACCCTCCCTCACTCAAATGGTAAAGTTCGTTTTCAACCTAGTGTCTTTTTTTTGTTTTGGGGTCCAGCTGTGGGGCCTGAATTCTGGACCTGGGCGTTGTCCCTCAGCTCTTCCCACTTGAGCCACAGCACCACTTCCGGCTTTTTTTCTTTTTGCTTATGTGGTGCTGAGGAATCGAACCCTGGGCCTCATGCATGCAAGGCAAGCACTCTACCACTGAACCACCTTTCCAGCCCCCAACCTAGTGTCTTGTACATCTCATTGTTACAATGAGTCAGCCTGTATCCCTATTTAAGCATTTTGTTTTTTTCCGTCCTATCCCCAAATCAGAAAAGTGTATATACAAGATGCAAGGCACCGCAAAAACATACAGTGAAAACAGGGGTTATACCGTGGGGGAAGAACATACCAAAGGAACAAAAAGTCACATAGTACATTAAAAACAATAGCAAGAAAGAGAAAAACCACTTGAGTTCCTGTTTAGGGCTCATTTCACTTCATATCATCTGATATGGTCATATGTACATAGCTTTTGACCATTTCTGCTTGTCCTAGACATGTACTAGTTATTTCAAATAAGGGAGATCATGGGACCTATGTTTCTTTGGGCCTGGCTTACTTCACTTATTACACATTTCTCCAAGTCTTAACATTTCCTAATAAATGGGGTGATGACATTATTTCTGATGGAGGCATAGAAAAGCATTGTGTGTGTGTATGTGTGTGTGTGTGTGTGTGTATGTGTGTGTGTCTATACACATATATGTATAAATACATATTACGTATATATGGATATATATATATATCATATTTTCTTGATTCACTCATGTACTGAGGGGCATCAAGGTTGGTTCCATATCTTAGCTATGGTAAATAAATTTGCAATAAACATAGGTGTGCTGGTAGCTTTAGTATACCCTTGTTTGTGATCTTTGGGTAAATACCCTAAAGTGTGATTGCTGGTTCAAAGGGGAGCACTATGTGGAGTCTTTTGAGGAACCTCCATACTACTTTCCAAAGTGATTGAACAAGTTTACACTCCCACCAACAATGCAGTAGGGTTCCCTTTTCTTTTGCATCCCCTCCAGCATCTGTTGTTATTCGTGTTCTTGATTATAGCCATTCTATCTGGGGTGAGGTGGAATTTCAAGGTTGTCTTAATCTGCATTTCTTTTTGGCTAGAGAAGTTGAGACTGTTTTTGATTTTTGTGTTTTTTTTTAGAAAGAAATTGCTCTATTTGTTAGGAAATGGAAAGCCTTGGAAAAAATTATACTAAGAGAAGTAAGAAAGGCCCAAAGAAACATAGGTCCCATGGTTTCCCTTATTTGCAATAACTTGTATATGTCTGAAACAAGCAGAAACGGTCAGATAAGTTGAGTTTAGGCAAAAATGAACCCCATTAAGGATTCAAATGTATTTTCTTTCTTGTAATTGTTTCTAACATATTTATAAGTTGAGCCTTTTTTTAAATATGTCTTTTGGCCATTCTTATTTCCTCTTCAGATTAGATTCTTGTTAAGTCTTTAGCCCACTTATTTATTGGGCAGTTGTTTCTCTGAGGATTTGTTGTTGTGGATTTAATTTCTTGAGTTCTAAGTATATTTTAGATATGAGACCCATGTTCATTTTATGCCTAGTGAAGATCTTCTGCCAATCTGTGGGTTTTGTATTGATCTTGTTAGCAATGTCCTTTGCCATGCAGAAGCTCTGCGGTTTCATGCAATCCCATTTGTCCAACATTTCTTTGATTTGTTGTGTTTCTGGGTCTCTATTAAGAAAATTTTGGCTGGTGCCAAGTACCACTGGAGTTTCTCCTATTCTTTTCTGTAATGTTTTTTAGGGTGTTTGCTTTGAATGTGAGGTTTTTGATCGTTTTGGAATTGATTCTGGTGCAGGGTTATATATACAGATCTAGCTTTAGTTTTCTACAGGTAATGAACCAACTTTGCCACCACCATTTACTGACGAAGTTGTCTTTCCTCGATTCTAATTTTGAGCTCCCTTCTCAAAGTTTAGGTGGATATAGGTCTGTGTGTACATTTCTGGGACTTCAGTCCTATTCCATTGGTCCTCAAGTTTGTTCTTGTGCAATTACCAATCTGTTTTGATTACTATGGCTTTGTAGTACAGTTTGAAATTTGGTAGTGATATTCTACCAGCATTGTTCTTTCTGGTATGGATCGTTTTTGCTATCTGGGGTCTTTTATTGTTCCATATACATTTCTGGCTTGTTTTTAATATTTCATTGAAGAACTCGGACTATTGATAAGTATTGCATTGAATTTGTAGATAGCCTTTGGAAGTATTGTCATTTTCACAATGTTAATCTTCCCATTCCGGGAGGATGGTAGGTTTTTCCAGTTCCTAAGTTGTGCTTTAATTTCTTTTTTGGCACTATCTCTTGAGCCACACCTCCTCCAATATGTTGATTAGCTGCTTAATTTGAGTTGTCTACCCAGTTTTCTGGCTTCCAGCCTCCTTAATAGCTAGGGTAGGATAAGCATCTTGAACCAGAAGCACTTGTTTTGTTTTTACTTACTTGAATATTTATCATTAATAATTAATTGGATACTACAATAAAGTTAGATGATTGTTAACAGCATATTTAAAATTAATATTCAACCTAAGCTCCAGTATTTCATGTTTCAATTAAGTGATGTACTTTATTTCTAATAATTGTAGCTGTTTTTCTAACTGTGCTACATTTTCTTCACTAACTTTATGCTCACACAACTCCATGAAGAAATTGTTTCAAATTTAATTGATCTATTGTTATAGTGGTGATGTATAGAGAGACTACCATTTCTTGGGCCAGGTATTGAATACATTTCCTTTCATGCTGTGTCTTCCATACCCTCACTCTCTCCCAATGTTTCCCTGCCATCTTGACTCATGATTTGTACAGCTTACTTTCATCAGTGCCTAATGACCTCCACAGATGCGCTTTTTACCCCATTTCCTTCTAGTTCTCTGGCTTTCCCCCACTCTCCAGAAGAGATCCATGTGAATACACCATATCTATTTAAACTTTATTGCCAAACCTAGGCTTGAATTTGGAGCCTGTCCTGGGCACCATTCCTGATCTTGATTTGCTCAAGTCTACAACTCTACCACCTGAGCCACAGTGCCATTTCCTAATTTTTCTATTTATGTAGTGCTGAGGAATGGAACCTAGAGCTTCATGCATGGCAGGCAAGTACTCTAACACTTAGCTATATTCCCAGCCCCAAACTATGTGTTTTTATTTCAAAGGTGAAGAAAGAGGCTATATTTAATATTCTATAAATCACAATGACGGAATACATTTCTTTGAGATCCATTGTAATTTCCCTGTGTTTATTTCACTCATAGAATACTATAAATATATCTTTTAATTTTCATGTATTTATAACATAACTTTAATTTTTCATATTGTTTTCTACACCATTTGTCTTCCGATTTACTATTAATCTTGGAATATGTGTCTTGATAAATGCAACACCATAGTATTTTTTTTTAAGTTTTAGATAATGGCATCCATGTGTGTGTCCATGCTGATTTTTTGTCTGGTTGTTATATCAGTTAGGAAGAGGAGTATTAGTTCTACAATAGTAATGGTAGATTAAAGTATTAAAACTGCATGGTCTTTTAAACATGTCTTTGTACCTTTGCTTTTCAGCATACATTTTTACTATCATAATGTATAATCTGTCTGTCATTATCAATGATCTATATCTGTGGTCATATATTTTGGGCTGATGCTTATTTCCTACATATTATCACTGTTTGTATTTTTCATCATTAACTTTTGATCATGGTATCTTTGTATATTTTTTTTAATTTTTATTTCTCTCTAGTCCATGACTTTGGATTGCTCATTAAGTTTTCTTTCTTCTGTTCATGAAAGACAGTGCCTTATATATTTACTATATTTTACAATATAAATATGGTCTTATTTTGATGGATATCTTGCTATTTAATATCTGTTTGTCTCATCTGATATTTATTTCTTATTTTGCTTCTATGTAACCTGCACACACCTCAACTTCCCTGTAAATCACCTCTCATATAAGCTGCAGGCATTCTCCTGTACACTGTGAATTACCTCTGATACCAATTACAAATTAAATCTGATGTAAATAGTTGTTATACTCCATTGTTCATAGGATAAAAATAAGACTGCATGCTTAATACAGGTGCCCTACTTTTTCAAAGGTTTGTTTCTATGTTCCATTGAATTTGTGCAACTCAAAATATGCAAGGACTGCAAGATTTTTTAAAAACAGTCTTATTAATATTCTTCATAGAGAAATAAGCAGACATTTCATGTAAAGAACAAAGGCCATTCTCAGGCTGACGCATAGAGCTTCAGCAGAAGTAAAATGTGCAGGAAAATTGTTATACTGTAGAACTGCAAGAAAAAGAACTTTCTACCCTGTGGGATTCTTTGTTAGGAACACAAAGGAAATTAACTTGCTGGATGCATTTTTACTACGAACATTAATCTTTACAATATTATCATAGTAGTAGCATATAGCATAATATAGTTACTTTTCAATGGAATTGAATGGAATTTATAACCTATGTATAACCTTTCTATTTTCCTTTTAAATTTTTGTAGAAATAATTCTTTGAACTCAGACCCCCATATTTGCGAGGCAAGTACAAAATTAATTGATCCATATGCAGGATTCACAAACTTTGTTTTTAAAACACCTATGTGTTTGTATATTGAATTTGCATTCCTTATGAATTATGAATATGGTACTATAAGTTTTCTTTTCACAAGAGAAATTACATACAATGTTTTCTATACATTCTTTTACCTACACATGTACCATTCCTTTAACTACACATTTACCTTTTTAATAATCTTCTCCTCTGTGTAGATCTATGTTAGCAATTTTTATTTTTCTCTTCAAGCACAATAATTTTTTTTTCGGTCCGGTTTTCAGGCCTGATTTCTGGCTCTGGGCCCTATCCATCAGGTCTTCAGCTCAAGGCTAGGGCTCTACCACTTGAGCCACAGCGCCACTTCTGGCTTTTTTCTTTTTTGCTCATGTGGTGCTGAGGAATCGAACCCTGGGCCTCAGGCATGCAAGGCAAGCGCTCTACCGCTGAGCCAGTCACCTTCCCAGCCCCACAGATTAATTTTTATAGCACTTAAAATGAAGATGTGTTAATAATGCATTATCTTTCCCTAGGAATACCTTCAATCTTAATTGTAAGAAGAGGTCCTTTGCCCCATGGATTGTGTATTGAAGTCTATTTTCTTTAAACACTTTATAGATATATTTCTTTTTGTGTGTTAGTCATCATTCACCTCTGATATTGTCAAGAAAGACTGTATTCCTTTTAGACACTGTACAACAAATTAGTGCTGTATTTTATTCTAATTCTTAAAACTACTATATTTTTTATATCATGTCCCAATTCATAGTTTTATTCTCTATCCTTCTTGTGGTGGTCATAGTTCACATATTTGGGGATCATCTTGAGCATTCCTTAAGCCTCTATCCATTTACATCCATCTTTCAATTAAGGCCTATTAAAATGCAAAGCTGATTAAGAAACATTCTATGGTAATAAGTAAGTATTTGGTGTGGTAGGAAGTAGTCAGTGTTCACAAACGTTCATGCTGGCAGTTCATTTTTACATATGAAGAAACAAATGGCTATCTATGACCATACTTTTATATCTAGAAATTTAATAACAAAAATAGTTAACATCGGATGTTTTATTGTGAGAACTAAGTCAAATCTTATGAGAGCCAAATCATTCGTTTACTATTTTTTGAGTAATTTACTCCTTTGAACATTTACCTGGATGCTGTGCTTTTCATAGATCTACTAATGTGTTATGTATTGCATATGATGTAATGGCCATGTTGTGACTGTTTATGAGAGCACTATTTAATAGAAACTCTAAATAGTATTGTCAGTGAGGCAGAATATGAAAATGCCGAAAACATATTTATTTACTTCATTGTTACCCAGATATATAGTAAATATTACCAAAATAAGATAAACACACACTTTCAGACTCCTACTTATACTTATTGTTGTCTTGCTAGGTTATTAGCTTCTTAGAACTGTTTTCTTGTCTTCATTGCTGCAACCAGAAATGGGTTCTAATGTATTAGAAAAACTTTGTATGTGTAATTACCAAGTTACTATGGAGGCAAATATTTCTACTTTGATTATATATTCTCTCATTTTATAAATAACACAGAAAGTTCCAACCACATTCTGTAATACAAAAGCATACATGTAGAAGAATGAAATTCTAGTTTTGGTGTTCTCAGGACTCAGGGATTGATGGAATGTGCCCTTACAGAAGCTGGTGTCATTTGATGATGTGGCTGTGGAATTCAGCTGGGAGGAGTGGCAGGAATTGGATATTTCTCAGAGGACCCTGTATAGAGATGTGATGCTGGAAACCTATAGCATGCTGGTGTCCTTAGGTGAGCCAAAAATATCACATTAACTTGAAAAGTTAAGTGGGGCTTGACCTCTGGGCATTGGTACAGTGCCTCAGCTCTTCAGTTCAAGGTGAGCACTCTATCACTTGAGCAACAGCACCTCTTCAAGCTTTCTGGTAGTTAAATTGGAGATAAGTATCTCACAGCTTTCCTATTAGGGCTGGCTTTGTATGGCAATCCTCAGATCTCAGCCTACTGAGTAACTAGGATTACAGGTGTGAACCACTGGTGGGCGGAAAATGATTTGTTTTTAGTAGATATGTGAATATTTATAGAACTTTCAATGCTATTTGGATGTAAGTTTCCAGTCTGTGGGAAGTGTCATTTGTTTCAAATGAAGGTAGATTATATACAGGTAGATTATATAAATTCTGAGGCAATTTTATTTTCATTGTTCAAGAATCCAAATCAGCAGTTTGACAAAAGTTCCAAACTGTCTTCCCTAAAGAGAAGACTGTATTCCCAAACTTGAAGTGATTATTGTGGGTAGATATACAATCTAGAAAACACATATATACATACATACATATATACCTATTTATCATTATTGGAAGTAAGAACTGGAAATCACTAGATTAGAGGGAGTATTTATAATCCAAACCTAGTACTAGATGCAGTGGTTCATGCCTGTAATTCTTAGAAGTCTGAAATCTGAGGCTTTCAGTTTGAAGCAAAAAATGCCAGTGAAGTCTCCATGAGACTCTTATCTCAAGATAACCACTCTTACACTGGAAGTGGAGCTAGGACTCAAACTAATACAATGCTAACCTTGAGAAAAAGAATTGCATTCAAGTCACACAACCTGCAAAATTCATTCAAACCTCGGGGAGATTCAACCATGGAGACAGTGAGAAATGAAAGAAGATTTGGGAGCAACCTTGTTAACAGGATATCTGAAATCTTAGAACAATTGTGACACAGCATGAGCAATAAGTCTTCACTCTTATTAACAGGGCACACTGGTCCTAAACCTCAATTGATTGTCAAGCTGGAGCAAGATGAAGAGCCATATATGAGAGAAGCCTCAGACAAGAATTTCTCAGGTGAGTTAAAGCATCTTGCATAGTGATCATGGATCCAGAACAAATTGGTAAATTCGTCTTGGTATGTACTGACCAATAATATTCCTAATTCCCTTGAGTCCCATGTGTAGCAGAGAACTAGGTGATCTTTGTGTTAGACTTGTGAATCAAAAATGCATGTAGATGCACACTGAACTGTTTAGGGCAGTAAAGGTAAAGTTAGCAATTCTTTCTCTTGGTGGAAATTATTTTGAAAAAAGAAAATTAGAAATGTGAAAAGTGAGATTTACTTTTCTTTGAAACTAGGACTAGGCAGGTATAGCAAATGACTATGCCAAGGCTGCTATCCTCTGATAAGGATAAGGAGGGTAGAGGCCAGGATACAGAACCAAAGCTTTCAGTCTAGAGAGAATGATTAACTAGGTCGTGATCTGATGTGGCTTTAGTTCATGAGTCTGAGGGTTTAAAAGTCAGATGACATTCTGTCTAAGGTGGAGGGAAACAAATTTTAAAATTTCTAAAGATACTTAATTCACAGTGAGAACTTATAACTGAAGAAATGTGGTTATAAAACTTTATTCTCAGGTGTAAGCAAAGGTTTGTATAAAAAAGGTACAATTTCCAAAGTTAGAAAATACTGTTCTCCTAATGTTTGAGAAGTAAAGTAGCACAATATATAAATTATTTTAAGAAAGTAAAACAATACAAAGCATCTATTCCCCTAAGATCAAACAAAACAATTTTTGGGAAAAAATGAAGAATGCTACATATTAAATTATACAGGTTAAAAAGCTAGCAGTAAATGGTTTAGTAATTTGTATAAATAATTCCTCTGACATAAAAAGAAGAAAAACCTGAAATACAGAAAAACATTTTCCATCATAAACTGTCAGTGTTACTCTTTTTTGTTGTTGTGAAAACAATTCACAGAGGGGTTACAATTACATGGGCAAGGTAATGAGTACATTTCTTACCAAGCATTGTTGCCTCCTCCTTTGTTTTCCGTTACCATCCCATCCCATCATTCCCCTCCAGCCCCCCGCCCCAGCCAAAGTTGGGAAGTTCATTTTTTGACATAACATCTTGTACATCTCATTGTTGCAATGGGTCCACCTTCCCTCCACAAATTATACCTACATCAAACAAAGTAAAAACAGGGGTTATACCATAGGGGAGGGACATATAAAGCAATAAAGAAATATCATATATATATATATATATATATATATATATATATATATATATGTTAGATACAATAGCAATAAATAAAAACATATGAGTCCTTATCTTGGGGTTCATTTTGTCTAACATCAATTTATTGACCGTTTCTGCTTGTCTCAGATATATACTAGTTATTGCAAATAAGCAGAACCATGGGACCGGTTTCCTTGGGCTTGGCATACTTCACTCAATATAATTTTTCCAAGTCTTTCCATTTCCTAACAAATGGAGCCATATCATTCTTTTCGATGAATGCATGGAATTCCATTATGTATATATACCACATTTTCTTGATCCATTCATCTACTGAGGGGCATTTGTGTTTGTTCCTTATCTTACCTATGGTAAACAATGCTGCAATAAACATAGTTGTGCTGGTACCCTTAGTATGGTCTTGTTTGTGATCATTTTGGTAAATGCCCAGAAATGGGATTGCTGAGTCATAAGGGAGCTCTATGTGGAGTCTGTTGAGGAGCCTCCATTCTGTTTTCCAAAGTGGTTGTACAAGTTTACACTCCCAACAACAATGCAGTAGTGTTCCCTTCTGTCCATATCCCCTCCAGCATCTGTTGTTATTAGAGTTCTTGATTATAGTAGCTCAGTGGTAGGGTGCTTGCCTTGCATGCATAAGGCTCTGGGTTCCATTCTTCAGCACCATATAAGCAGATAAAACTGGGAGTCGTGCTGTGGCTCAAATGATAGAGAGCTACCATTGAGCTGAAGAGCTGAAGGACAACACCAGGCCTGGAGTTCATGCCCCATGACAAAAAAAGGTGTAAGGAAGAGTATTACTTTCTTAATCAATACATTGTGGTAAAAGAAATTTATTTCTCATAAATCATTTCCTATATTAATATTTCAAAATTTGTAACAGTTAAGATGGGGAAAATGTCTTTACCTTTATTTTAAGGAGTATTTGGATCTTATTTATGTTTTTTTTCTTCTTTATATGACTCATTTTAGATATTCTAAAAATGGAGCATGTGATTAAGACTTACCATGAAGGTCCAGATGAATGTCTGCGTGAAGTAGCTGTCACAAATATTAACACAATAGAGCAAAGAGTGAGATTAGTGACAACTTCTAACTTGACCTCCAAACAAAAGCCAGAACTGAATAGGAATGATGAGAACTCCTTAAGGATGACGACGGACGAGTTCATTCAGTGTCAGAACATGCTCCACTACAGTGATCCTGGTAAGATGCCAGCTGCATATATGCCTGGTGTTTCTCCTGTAGTTAAACAATCGCTTAGATATTCAGAGGCTTTTAGTCAAAATTATGATGGTCCATATTTTGAATATGGAGGAGAGAAGGTATTAAATTCAGAGATGATATTCTTTCCACATAATTGGGTTTGCATCAGAGATCCCGCCTCTAACCATAACGAATATAGAGAAGAATATGATAAGTCTGCTCTTCTTGCCCAAGAACTTTGTCAGGGAGGGAGATTTCCAGGCACTATGCATCAGAAAAGAGACACAGGAGAGAATCCTTATACAAGTAGTGAATGTGAGAAATCATTCAGTAAGGATTTACACCTTACAAAACCTGAGAGGAAATATCCAGAGAATCCTGATGAGTATAAGCAATGTGCAAAATCTATCTCTAAGAATTCAGAACTAAGTTCTGATCAACCTAAAACAACACCAGAAGAGAAAACCTATGAATACGAAGAATGTAGGAAAATTTCCACCCAAAAGTCAGGTCTCAGAAGGCATCAGAGAACTGACAAAGAACAGAAGTTTGATGAATGCAACAAATGTGGAAAATCATTTAGAATGAAGTCATACATCACTTTGCATCAGAGAATACACAAAGGAGAGAAATCTTATGAATGTGACAAATGTGGAAAGTATTTCAGACAGAAGTCAGACCTTACTGTTCCTCAGAGAACTCATACAGGAGAGAAACCTTATGAATGTAATGTGTGTGAAAAGTCTTTCACCCGTAAGTCAGACCTTAATGTTCATCAGAGAACACACACGGGAGAGAAACCTTATGAATGTAACAAATGTGGAAAGTATTTCAGACAGAAGTTTCACCTTATTGTCCATGAGAGAACACACACAGGAGAGAAACCTTATGAATGTAACAAATGTGGAAAGTATTTCAGACAGAAGTTTCACCTTATTGTCCATCAGAGAACACACACAGGAGAGAAACCTTATGAATGTAATGTGTGTGAAAAGTCTTTCACCTGTAAGTCACCCCTTACTGTTCATCAGAGAACACACACGAGAGAGAAACCTTATGAATGTAACAAATGTGGAAAGTATTTCATATTAAAATCACACCTTACTGTCCATCAGAGAAAACATACAGGGGAGAAACCTTATGAATGTAATGTGTGTGAAAAGTCTTTCACCCATAAGTCACACCTTAGTGTTCATCAGAGAACACACACGGGAGAGAAACCTTATGAATGTAACAAATGTGGAAAGTATTTCAGACAGAAGTTTCACCTTATTGTCCATCAGAGAACACACACAGGAGAGAAACCTTATGAATGTAATGTGTGTGAAAAGTCTTTCACCCGTAAGTCACACCTTACTGTTCATCAGAGAACACACACAGGAGAGAAACCTTATGAATGTAACAAATGTGGAAAGTATTTCCGATTTAAATCATGCCTTACTGTCCATGAGAGAACACATACAGGAGAGAAACCTTATGAATGTAACAAATGTGGAAAATCCTTCATCTGGAGTTCATCCCTCAGGAATCATAAGAGTATCCACACACATGAGAAATCTTAGGAATGTGATAACTATGGAAAGTCTCACCTGGATGAAAAATAAGTTTGCATGATAGAACCAAAACCTGATAGAAGCCTTGTGAATGTAGCAAATGTGGAGCCTTTTAGCCAGAAGGCATGCCTCATGGTTCCAAATTGAATGCACACAGGAGAAAAATCTTATGAATGAAAAAAAAATGTGGAAAGTTTTTGAGAAGTCATAGTTAAATTTTCATCAGAAAACACACAGGAGAAAAACATTATGAATGAAACAAGTATCAAAAAAGTCCTTCACTTAGTAATCATGCATGGATGAATGTTTATAGAGCACAAACAAGAAAGACAAGGTATGAATAATACCAATGTAAAAAATACCACTTCAACAGCATAGCACAGTGTTCAGCAGAGAACTGAATCACATAGGAGAAAAGAAAAGGTCTAACAAATATGCAATTTTTAATAGAAGTCAGTCCTCAGTACATCCAAGAGCATAATAAGGAGAGAAAATGTGAGTATAATAAATGTAGACAAATATTTAGCCAGAAGTTTCACAGGTTTCTCTACATATTTCAGAGACCTAGAGACAAGACAGAATGTCGAGTGAACATTAGAGGACATCTTTCAAGCAGAAATGAACCTTCAGCCAGCATTAGAGCACTCACACAAAAAATGAAACCCAACATAGGGAAACCTTTGGCAGAAACCTCTGTAAATTATAGAGAAATCCTTCATGGCAGAATTAAGCTAGGTGTAAGGGAAAACCACTCACTGAACCAACATTTCTCATCCTCTCATTGTGTAGAGTAGGGATGATTTCCCTTCATGTTATTCAGGGGTTGGATTTCCAGGCTTGACAAAGAATTAAGATAGTGAAATTGTTGACTTGTGTCTTTTATATTGAGGAATGGATGGTCAAGTAATTTAATAAACACTTTTCAGAAATAGGAGCTCTGGACCTTTGAGATTGAACTCAAATCATCCATAGTGGTTTGGTAGTGATAGATGGGGAAGGACTAACATGCTTTATTCCAAGGACATGAGAGCATCAATTTCTCCACTGCTCCCCAAAAGTCTTCCACTATATGTGTGGTCTATGTATGCATTATAACACTATTACTATTCCAATTTATTTTTTAATGGAAGGTCTGGTGGAAGATAATACTCCTTGTTTATTACAAAATGTGCACAAGAATAAAATCTGTCTCATCATCTTTCATCCCCAAGTTCATGAAACATTCAGAAAACCTGAAAGAATACATTTTCTTTGTGTGTGGGTACTAGTCTTGTAGATTGAACTCAAAGCCTAGCCACTTTCCTTAACTACTTTTTCTCAAGGCTAATTCTAGCACTAGAATCACAGTTCCATTTCTAGTTTCTTTGGTGGAAAAATGAAGACATGATTCTTAAGCATTTGGGTTTGGATGAGTAATGCCAAAATGATTTTACTACATGCTGTTTTCTATTTAGTACTGATGAGTCTGTTGTAAATTTTTTACTTGTACACCATGCTATTGTTCTTCTGAGTAATAAAACACTAGTGTGGATATTGTGGAGAGTCTGTGTTTTCTCACTGTTATGGAGGGTGAAAGTGAATTTCTCAAGAGGAGAATATTGCTTTTTCAAGTTACAAATTTCTAGTTCTACAACAAATTATAAGTTATGGTTTTGCTAAATTTAATTCTGTAGCAATTAAAAAAAACTAGACCCATGGAAAAAATGATGGACAAAAGCTAGCTAGAATACTTACAGATATCCATGGGATTATAGAGATAAGCAGAAAGAGGTAGGACTGTGCTAGATATTTGGTAGGGTAAAATACAGGTGGCAGGTGGTCTACCACTTTAAATCACAGTAGATTGCTAATTGGAGATAAAAGCCCTGCTCTGGCTGGCTTTGAACCTCAACATCAGATATCAAGCCTTTTGAGTAGCTAGGATTAGAGTGTGAGCCACTTGAACCTGGCCTAAAAAAAACAAAATGGAGACATGGCTCAAGTGGTAGCATCAGCCTTATCTTGAATACAAAAGGTAAGGAAGAACTCACTCACAGAGGCTGAGTTCCAGCCACAGTATCAGCATGTGTACACATGCGTGCAGGTGCATACATACACACACACACACACAGTAGTTTAAGAGTGCTTAAAAAACCCAACAATGAAGCTGGGTGCTTGTGGCTCATGCCTGTAATCTTAGCTACTCAGGAGGCTGAGATCTGAGGATCATAGTTCAAAGCCAGCCCAGGCAGGAAAGTCTGTGAGACTCCTATCTCCAATAAACCACTCAGAAAACTCGAAGTGGCACTGTGGCTCAGGTGGTAGAGTGCCAGCCTTAAGCTGAAGAGCTCAGGGACAGAGGAGCTCAGGCCCAGAGTTCAAGCCCCATAACCAACAAACCAAAACAAAACCCAACAATGACAAATTATAGGTGAGTTGTCAGAGAACAAGAAAGGTAAATCTGGAGGCAAATGAAGCTGACATCTGTGATGGTTAAATCTTGAGGATGAACTTAATTGAGATCAATTGCTTTAGATGCATCAGGCTGATGAGTAAAACACACCTTTGTGGGGGGGGGGTTGGGCTGGATATCAGATTAACTGAATCTCTCCTGCATATAGGTCGCACCATTCCATAGGCAGGCTTTCCATATGAAATTAAAGTGGGGTGGGGGAGAGAATACTGCAATGCAGGCATTCTCTTTCCCACTCTTACCCCCTCCCCTAACTCCCTGGCTACCATGAGTTGTTCTGCTTTGCCAAGATTGCCTGAAATCTGTGACATGAAGCAAAATAAATCCTTTTTCCCTTAGGTTATTTCTGTCAAGTATTTTGTCACAGCAACAACAAACTATATTGCTAACACAAAACCCTATCTTTTCTACTTCTGTCTCTTGTTTTATTTTTTTGCTAGTCTTGAGGCTTGAACTCAGAGCCTGAGCACTGTCCATGAGCCTCTTTGTGTTCAATCAAGGCTAGTGCTTTGGGGCTGGGAAGGTTGTTCAGTGGTACAGCACGTGCCTTGCATGCTTGAGGCCCTGGGTTCGATTCCTCAGCACCACATAAGCAAAAAAGAAAAAAGCCAGAAGTGGTGCTGGGACCCACGTGGTAGAGTGCTAGCCTTGAGCTGAAGAGCTGAGGGACAGCGCCCAAGGGACAGTGCCCAAGCCCCAGGACCAGCCCTCCTCCCCAGAAAAAAAGGCTAGTGTTTTACCACTTGAGCCACAATTCCACTTCCAGTTTTTCTGAGTAGTTTGAGATAAAAATCTTGGTGGGTGCCGGTGGCTCCCACCTGTGATTCTAGCTACTCAGGATGGTGAGATCTGAAGATCATGGTTCAAAGCCAGCCCAGGTAAGTAAGTCCTTGAGACTCTTACCTCCAATAAGCCACTAGAAAACCAGAAGTGGCGCTGTGGCTCAAGCGGTAGAGCACTTAGCCTTGAGCTCAAGAGTGCAGGGACAGTGCCCAAGCCCAGAGTTCAAGCCCCACGACCGACAAAAAAAAAAAAATCTTACAGACTTTCCTGTACTGGCTGGTTTGAACTATCATCTTCAGATGTTAGCCACCTGAATAACTAGGATTACTGGCTCCAGACATTGATACCTGGCCAACGTCCACTTCTACCTCTACCTCTTCCTCTTGGTTCTTCTTCCTCTCCCCTCACCTCCCTCCTCCTTCCCACCATGCTAAAAATGTACAGAATACCACTGAATGAGACACTCAACCCAAGGTTGCCATCTTCACTCAAATGAACTATAAAGCTGACTTTAATAGGTGAACTTGGTAATAAATTATCCTAGTCTTACAGACCTGGCCACTGGAACACAGAACAAATGATTGGCCAGAGACAAGATCACAAAACTTGAATCTTGGCCATACAAACGTCTCAATGAAATTCAATAGTGAACATGAGGCTCAAATCCAGGCACTCTCCTCACCAGACAGAGCCATGTTCTTAATCACACCTCTGGGTGTTGTTGATTCCTTGGTACAGGAATATGATGGAATGACAAAGGACACACACAAATGGAGTATTATTTGAGGGTGAGCTTTGCTACAAGATAAAAGCCCCAGCTCTGGCATTTACTAACTTGTGACATCATAGACAAGTCATTTTAATTTTTTTGCCTCTGTTTCTACATCTGTAAAATGGAGATAATCAGAGCCCCTTCCCTCATAGAAGAGCAGGTCTCCAGCAAGGTGCAGGGACTCCTGCCAGTAATCCTAACTACTCAGGAGGCTGAGATCAGAGGATTGAAGTTCAAGGCTAAAGAGCAGCAAAGTCTGTGAGACTCTCATCTCTAATTAATCACCAGAAAACCAAAAGAAGTACAGTGGTTCGAAGTGGTAGAGAACTAGCCTTAAGCAGAAGAGCTCAGGGTCAGTGCCCAGGCACTGAGTTTAAGCCTGATAACCAAAAACAAACAAAAAAAAAAGAGCAGTCCGGGAGCTGGTGGCTCACGCCCGTAATCCTAGCTACTCAGGAGGCTGAGATCTGAGGATCACGGTTCAAAGCCAGCCCGGGGAAGGAAAGTTCATGAGACTCTTATCTCCAATAAACCACTAGAAAACCAGAAGTGGTGCTGTGGCTCAAGCGGGTAGAGCACTCGCCTTAAGCTGAAGATCACAAGGATAACACCCAAGCCCAGAGTTCAAGCCCCACGACTGATACACACACACAAAAAAGAGCATGTTCCACTCATGAGTTTAAGATAGTATATTAAGTTCAAAGCCAGCCATGGCAGCTAAATCTGAGAGATTAATCTCCAATTAACCTGCAAAAAGCCAGAAGTGTAAGTGTGGCTCAAGTAATAGAGCACGAGTTCCAAGCAACCACCCACTG